>NC_138190.1:97391569-98071569 GCF_964194105.1 Spermophilus citellus | reverse complement strand
ACCCTGTCTCTCTAAACAAAATGTTAAAAATTAAAGGGCTGGGTATGTGGCTCAGTGGTTAAGTGTCCCTGAGTTCAATCCCTTATACCCCCCCCCAAAAAAAATAATTCTATTCAATACTGAAAATTACCTAGTGTTCCACAGATAAACATGAATGACTATCAAGATCATAATGCTAAATTTAAAAACACTGCAGAAAATACATAAACCATTATAAATAAGGGATATTAAAACATTCAAAACATGATACTTATTGTTTAGGGACATATACAAGTGCAGCAAAAAATAAAGATATGGTAACTCTAATCACCAAGTGTTAGTGACTACCTCTAAGGAAAAGGGAGTGCAATAAATTGAAAAAGTTATGAGATAAAGTTTAAAAATATTATAAGTTTTAATGTCTTAAACTTAGTTGTATGAAGAAGAGTATTCCTTATATTCCTATTCATACTTTCTTTGATAGGCTTAAACTATTTCACCACATATTTCAAAAAAATGTAAAACAATATAATGCTAAATGATTATAGTAAATGGTTAAAGAATTTTTTCACTTGCATGTCTGTCAGTTTTGTTGAAATTTTTTTTTAAAATTTCTTCTTCTGACTTGAATCATTTTTAGGAAAATTTTCTAGATATCCTTTATTTGATGGAATACTAATTACTTAGTATTTTATTCTTTTCTCCTCTCTTCAACTATGATGAAAACATTACAGTAAGTTTGAAGCCATCCCATATATGTAATTTCAAGATGAAATATTAGTTTCAGGACATTGTCTACCATTTTATTTCCATAAAAGGGCATGCAAAGACTTTACAATAAATATTTCCCATGGTTAGCTGCTGACAGAAAACTTTTATATAGAACTACTGTATAGTAAACAAAACTAATTAAAATTAGTTTTTTTTTCTTTTATTTATGTACAAAATTATTTTTATATGTATTGACATTCTGGTTTGCTGAGACAGAACATTAAGTGAATTTTATTTATTGTTTTTAATGATTTAACAGATTGAATTCACCATTATTTTTATCAGAATAATAAATTGGCCATCAACAGGAATAAAATGTGTCAGACTGTTGTATGTCCAGAAATGTCTTGATACATTGCCAATTAGAATGTCAACTATTCAATACAAAGTCCTTCAGAGTATATATTAAACTGAAATGCCTTCTGCCTATGTATTTGTAGTAAGGACAAAGGGCTGAAAATACTGAGTGGTACCTATGGTGTGACCAATATATTACTTTACTCAAGCAATATATTACCTTGCATCACTCATGGTGGAAAATGACTCATTCTAAATCTATGTTTTATTATACCAACTTTTTATTATCAATACTTGCAACTCTGGAAAATTCTATGTTATGCCTTTAAATAATCAGAATAATTTAAAAATCTACTTTTTAAAACATTCATATTTTACTTTTTACTTTTAAAAAAATCTTTATTTTATTTTTATGTGGTGTTGAGGATCGAACCTAGGGTCTCTCATGTGCTAGGCAAGCAGACTACCGCTGAGCCACAACCCCAGCCCAACATTTTTTCCTTTTGCTATTACATTTCTACATCGTTCCCCTTCTCCCCATATATATCAGTGTTTGTATGTGTTTGTGTGTGCATGATTGTGTTTATTTTAGTGGAAGTCTAATTCAATTGGCTAAGCTTCAGATATATTAGCTATCACATGTACAATCATTTTATGCTGTTTTATTGTTTTTTAGTGCATTATACCTACATAATAGTGTAGTTCATTTTGATATATTCACTAATGCATATATATCCACTTCCTTCCCCCTCCTCCCGTTCCTCTACTCTATTGGTTATTTATTTATTTAGTTAGTTATTTATTTAGTTTTATATATATATATATATATATATATATATATATATATATATATTTGATTGATGTACTATAGTTATGTATAATTGGAATGCATTGTGGTATTCTCATACATGCACCTAGTATAGTTTGATTTACTTCATTTGTCAGTTCTTCACCTTTGCCTACTCTCCCTTCTCCCCCTTGGTTCCCCACTTCTACTCTACTGGTCTCTTTTTTGTGCCCTAGTCTTTTTCCCTGCATAATCTGTGTATTTCATTTCATTAAATGTATTGCTTCCCTAGACCAGTCATGTACAATTTATCTGAGGTATAAGTATTTCTCAATGCACTAAAACAAGTGACACCTTAGAAACTAAAACAACATAATTAATGTACCTAATGTAGAGTTTTTCTTAAACTTCAGGCAGAATTATGACATTGCAGTTTCATGCCATTGACTAGATAAGAAAAAGAGTAAAATCCATTTCTATACTACCTTGAGTAGTGTTAACACCATGACAGCTATTCTCTTAAAATGCTTAGCTGAGCAGGAGTAGTTGAGGTATTACTGTAACCATAGCAGAAAGGTTAACATGCTCATAGTTTTTAGCTTGGCAATAGATTAAAATGTAGAATTGGATTAAATAAGTCCTAAATTCTGTTGTAAAAATTTCAAGTCTTTTAATAAGCCTAAATTTGAATAATTGCATAACAAATAGATAAAGTATTTCAATATATTTGGTACAGTAAACAATCTCAATTTCACTTGGTTTATCATGTCAAATAGAAAAAAGTAAGAAGAGATTATTTGAGTTTTCTGTATCCAGAAGAGGATGGATTGGAGCTATATCATCTATCACAAAATTTTCATGCAGCACCATTACCATGGATTCCAAACACAAAAGCATGATATTGAGGAGAGATAAAATAATACCAATGACAGTAGTAAAATATTGCTTTAAAATGTGTTAAATGTGCTGTTTGTACTCTCCATGTAATCAATCTCTTCCTATTTTAGTTTATGACATGTTTTAGTCAGTTTTTTTTTCTACTGTGAAACAACTATAGAGAAGGAAAAGTTTATTTGAGGGCTCATGGTTTCAGAGGTCTTAGTCCATAGAAGGCTGGCTCCATTTCTCAGGGCTTGGGATAAGTCAGAACATCATGTGGCAGAGGGAAGCAGTTTACATCATGGTGGACAAGAATCAGAGAGAAAAACTCCACTCTCCAGATACAAATATATGCCCAATCACATCCTGATTTCCACCTCCTCTAGCCATACTCTACCACTTTAGTTACCACTCAGTTAATGTTAAACCACTACGCAAAGAAAAGACCATGGACTCCAATTTTAAATCAAATTAAAGCAAGCTTGTAATTCCATCTGGGACTGTCTCTCCTTGGGTTAGAGAACAGTACCCCAGCTCTCCAAAAGTGTAGTTTTATAGCACAAAAAGTTGTAAAACGGGGGTGTCTTGAGAACTTACAGTTAACAGGATTTTGACAAGCATAATACAAAGGCAGGTAGTAGGTTAATGATCTAAATGATTCAACACTTAGTGAGTAAATTTAGATCCCAAGATCAGAATTTATGAGGCACCATTAAGGTTTCAGAGAGGGTTGTTATCTGGTCAGGGAAAGCCAGGCATGAGTGAGTTCAAGGAATGGGCAGGCATTCTAAGCAAGTTTAAAACATCAAAATGTGGCCAGGCCAAATAGAAAAACTAATATTTTACAGAAAACAGAAATGAATCTTTTATGACTTTTAGAATTAGTCTGGATTTATCATTAATCCCTATCAGGGAATCAAATCACTGATTGGGTTAAGACTCTCATAACCCAATCATTTCTTTCTAAACCTTCTTGCTTTGTCTCACACATGAGCTTTTGGGGGACACCACATCTAAACTATGACATGGTAAATTACCTGGATGTCATAAAGTGTTTGATTAACTTGTACTGCAAAGTATGCCAATCCAAAGTAGTCAAGAACTCAGTTATTAGAAGTCCCTTTCAACCAAAATATCTATTTTTTTCCAGTTTGTGACACTAAAATATAGCTTGATTTTAAAATGCATGGTGAAAAAATGACGTTTTAACAATTCATACAAAAATAAAGAAAAAAAATTACTAATATTAGCTGTCACTTCAAAATACGAATCCTGGTTCTTAAACTATCCTTTAAACCAGATAAATTGTAAATGTGGCATTATTGACAATACTTTATCCTTTGACTATTTTATTAATTCTAATCAGTGCCCAATGTTGATGACTGCAAAATTCAGGGACAACAATTGACAGCTGTATTTGTTGTTTATAACTCTTTTAGGTGGTTAAGCATCTGTAAATACCTTTACAATATTTTGGATATTCTCTAAGCATCTGTAAATATCTTTACAATGTTTTGGATATTCTCTACCTATTGCAGCAGAAACCAACTCTGATCATTGCAATTCCAAAACAGCTTCCCAAGCCTCTCAGTAAGGTACAAAGGACCAAAACTCTACTGGTAAAATACTTCTGCAACATATTTTTCTTAAGAAGATAATGATATGAAAGAATATGAAACATATGAATTCAGTGAATGTAGGAATGGGAATATGAACCCTGTGTTTCCAGCTTCAGAGTTCCTAACTATCATATCTATTGCCACTTGGTCTCCAGCCATCATAGTAATAGTATTGTCTGAATGAGACCACCCTCCAAAGTTGTTTCATTGGCCTTCTTGGAGACTCCTTAAATATCTATGACATGCTTTAATAAATACCTTTTTCTAAGAAAACATCCCTGACAAAATAAACATTGGTAAGGGTTCAGGTATTCAGTGTCCCACAAAAGCTCATATGTGTGACAATGTATTGGGTTATAAGAATTTTAATATAATCAGCAGATTAATCCTTGGTAGGGACTAACTGGGTGATATCTGTAGACAGGTAAGGTATATCTGGAGGAGCTGGGTTGATGGGGGCATGCACTTAGGGTTTATATTTTGTCCATGGTTAAGGAGTTCTAGTTCTTGCTCTCTCTGGGCTTCCTGGTATGGTGTCCTGGGCCACTTTCCTTTGCCACACCATTCTGTATTGTGTTCTGCCTTACATCAAGTCCCAGGTAATGGAATCAGCCATCTATGAACTGAAACTTTTAAAACCATGAGCCTCCAAATAAACCTTTCCTCCTCTAATTGTTAATGTCAGGTCTTTTGATCATACTAGTGGAAAAGCTGACTAAAGCAGAAATTGGTACTGAGAACCAAAGTTGTTGCTATAGACTAACCTGACCATGTAGTTCAAAAGGCTTGGGAGATTCTTTTGGGCAACTGTAGAACTGTGAGACTATGGGGATGCAGGTATACATTTTGCTGTGGAATATCAATTGATTTGTTGCTTTCTTTTCTTCTGTTTTGTGAAAATGCACAAAATAGTAATATTTATAAGAATGTATTACTGTGCTTATGAATATGTAATAGGTTTACTTTAATAATAACACAAAAATGGAGTAGAGGAAATATAATTCTATAAGAATATTGCTACTTTATCTTATAAAAATATTATTTTAAATATAAAATGGATTCTGATAAGTTAAAATGGATATAGCTAACCACATAAAGGTAAGAAAATGCCAAAAATGCAGGGAATTATTAAAGCAATGGAAATGCTCTAGTAGAAATTATTTACTCAATTGAAAATAAAGCAATAAGGTCTTGGAAGGGTATAATGTGGTTTGTGCCTCCAGGGCCATGATAGGACACACTGACTCCATTGAGGCTGCTCATGGAACCATCCAGGCACCTTCAAAATCCTCATCAATACGAACATCATCCACTCTAGTGACTCCATGGAGGGAGCCCAGAGGGATATCCTGCTGTGGTTCCAGAGCATCAGACTGGTGAACTCTGCAGACAGGGGCCACCACATCAGCACCTATACAGTACCTACCCAGCCTGATGGCTTGTGCTTTTCTCTGTGCCCCAGCATTCACCCCAAACCAACTAATTTAGTCACCTACTCCTTTGGTCACCAACTCACACCCACACTCTTTCTATCACCCCCAAACCACTTTCTTGTTTACTTTCTGACCCACTACAATTCAGAGGAGTTTGAAGCCTAACTTTGCTTGTCTTTCTGTATCTTAATTCAGCACAAGGTTGGATTAAATCCTTCTGTATGGAAGTGCCCAACAACCTTAGGGTATCTTCAAAGATGATCTTGCCTGTCGAAAAGGAGAAACATTAAAATTCACTGCTTATAAAAATTAAATAAAAAATAAAACAATGAAAGAGAAAGAGAGGGAGAAAAAGAAATAAGACATATTTTTAAAATAACAGTTTAGCAAAACTCCAAATACAGCAACAATAACATCAAATGTGAATAAAATAAATAATCCCATTTAAAGGAACAGATTATTAAACTAGATTTAAAAAGTAAAATTGTATACATTTCTGTGGATACACACTATCCAAGATATAAAACAGTGAAAATAAAAGATTAAAAATTCACCAGAGAGATATTTTATAATTAAAAAAATCAATGCTTCAGGAAGATATAGCAGTCATAGACATTTATGCTCCCCTGAAATTCAAAATGCATAAAGAACAAAATGAGAGAAGTGAAGATAAATTTAGCCAATTCAATAATAAGAAGTGGAGATTTTGAAATTCCATTTTAAAAATGGATAGGATAGGGGCTAGGGCTCTGGCTCAGCGGTAGAGCTGCTTGCTTAGTATGTGTGAGGTGCTGGGTTCAATTCTCAGCACCACATGAAAATAATAAATAAATAAAATAAAGATATGAAAGAAAGAAGCTATTTAAAAAATGGATAGGACAACTAAGCAGATTATTGACAAGGAAAGAGAACCCTTAAATAATATGATAAAACATATAGAGCTAACAAATACCTATACAATACTCCATTTAGTAATAATGAATCACACATTCAACTCAAGTGTATATAGGATAGTTTCCTGATAAGTCATATGAGAGACCATAAAATAAATTTTAATAAATTTGAAAGGATTAAATTCATGCAAGAATATTCTGTGATCACAAAAAAAGAAATTTAGACATTAGTAAAAGAAATAAATGTGAAAATATACAAATATGTGGAAATTTAAAATCATTTAAAATAACAAATTGGTTCAGGAAATAATCAAATAGAAATTATAAAATACTTGGGGAGTAATAAAAATAAATACACTATATACCAGTAGTATGGTATACCATTAAAGCAGTGTTTAGGGAGAAATTTATAGCAATATGTTTATTTTTTAAATAAAAATTTATCAAAATCAATCACCTAAATGTCCACACTATGATATTTGTAAAAGAAGGGCAAAATCATGTGAATCCAACAGAGGAAAGAAAATAATAAAAGTTAGAACAAAAACAAGAGAGAAAAGTTTTAAAAATACAACATTTGTTTTATCAAAAATATCAAAACTTTGGCTAACTTTTGATACATAAAATAGAAATAAATATGAAATTATTAGATTCAGAAATGAAAGAGAAAATATTCCTTTTCACTTAAAGAATTAAAAGGGATTTAAAAGTAATACTATGAAAGTTTCTACAATAATATCTTAGAATACTTAGATAAAACAAATTCCTATAAAAGGTCAAACATGGATGATATCTATGGCGAATTGAAACAATCATTTAAAAAGAAATCAATAACAGTTCTTCACAAAGTCTTCCAAAAAGAAAGAAAGGTGACACTCTAACTATTCATTGTGACTAAATCATTCAATGTGACTAGTATTAAACAGATACAAAACTAGACCAAAGTGTCACACAAAAACACAGACCATTATTTCCTATGTGTAAAGTATAATAATAAAAAGGAGACAGACAAGGTGCAGAAGCAGGGAAGGTGCCAGAGTGGATTTTTGTCCAAGCAGCCATGTTTATTTATAACAATAAGTTACATTAGGTCATTAGTACCATAACTACATTGTTGTTTAGAGTATCAGTAATGTTGCTTATTCTGCAGTTACATTTCACAGTTACAATATGCAGTGTTAGGAGATTTGTGCAGTTCTCAAGAAGGTCCATTGTCTGAAGTTACTGTTAGGCAGGCAGCTCCAGGAGCATGGGAGCTTGGTGAAACATTGCAGTTATCAAGCAAGCAAGTCCCTTTATTCCCAGGAGTTATGTGCCCAAGATTAACATCAAAGATGATAAGACTCTAGCATCAAGGGCATTACCATAGCAACTGGGCATCCTATGCCTTTGTACAGAAACTTTCCCAGGCACCAAGCCTGCCACAGCCATGAAGTCATCAGGGACCCCAATCCCAAACACAGAACCCCTACACCTATGCATATGAATATAAAAATCCTCAACAGAATGCTATCAATTTAAATTTAAAAAGATATGAAAGGAATTATACACCACTACCAAATGAGATTTATGTCCAAAATACAAGGTTGATTCAATGTAACAAAAACCAAGAAGATACAGTCATATAATGTGGCTTACTTGTACCTTCAGGGTCTATCTCATCCCCATCTTGTATATTGAAATCCAAATTGATTATGGAGTGCTGTTAGGGCACAACAAAACTTATGGCTTTGTGGGTTAGACAACATCCAGTTTGAGATGGCCATCTCAAGATACATTATAACTTGGTGTTCCAAGAGACAGTGTCTACTAAGGCTTAATAGCAAGCCAAAAACTATTTGTAAGGAGAGTAGTTATCATCAGAGAGTAGTGGGACTTTACTCCAAAATCCTAAGAATCTAAACCAATAAACCATAGGGAGTTGCCAAAGGCTTTAAACAGCATCTGTGTCTTTCATTAAAACTTCATATGGTCCAAGAGAGAGAGCATTTCTCATGATAGTATTGACCTGTTGCAGAGTTTTCTCTTATTCTGTTACCCACACAAAACAGATTTTGTGTCTCTTGTTAAATGAGCTAGAGTAGCAAACTTAAATGAATAATTTATTGCCTATCAAATTCAGTGACTTACAAGATGTTGTGTCCCTATTTTGGTTGAAGGAGCAGTGAAAAAGGATAAAAAGCTTCTATATAGATGTATTTGTGTGTGTCTGTGTATGTGCATCCCTGGTAATGAATTCTATACTTTTTAGCAGTTCAGATAGCCATCTCAGTGATCAGGAGTACTTAGTAAGTTACTTTCCAGCTTGGTTGAAGATTGTCTTTTCTACAGGTCTTGATTAAAATCAAGTTGCCAGGCTGGAAGTGATTAATTGCAAATTCTAGAAGAGAAGCTTGAGCAGAAGTTTATACAAATTTTACCCAAAAAAATCACAGATAGATCTCAAATTGACTCAGAACAATTTTGAGCATTAGGCACTTTTGTATACCACCATTTTTAAATACTTTCCAGTTTTACTTTCGGGTGGAATGACCCAAATGCACATCTCTAGTATGTACATTAAAAGAACCATTATATATTTTTTAAAAAGTGGCCATGAAGGATTGTGCTTTGATAATATTCTCTGACCAGGTATTTTAGACCAAGTTTGTCAAAACTTGTTTCTTTCTAGCTTTGACTAACAGCTGATATTACTCAGGGACTCACTCTTGAGAATGTGTGAGAAACATTCTCAAGTATGAACTGGCTGGATGGGTCCAGGGTCTTGCTGACCATATATGGCTTCCCTGGACAGCATCAGGGACATTTCTTTCTCTAATGACCCTCCTCTTTGCAGAATGTGCAGTGATTAGCTTCCTGTTCTCCAAGGTCCCATTGATCTTCCTGATTAGGAGGTCATGTGACCTAGAGTTGCAAAGCCCTTAGAGAAATCCCATTGTTCCCTAATCCTAGATAACTTCAGAGGGCAAGAGCCAAATACTGGCTATTTTTCCTTGGTCTTTTTATTTTCTTGCTTTTGGTTTTATTAATCCAACAGGACAATTTTACCAGTGTTAAAGTGGAAGTACTGAGTTTTAACTTCAATGTCTATAACTTTATAGTTATTTACCCCTTCCATTTCAATGGGGTCAGTATTAGTACTGTAAGTAAACCTTATATTTTGTCTGTCCTATATGTGATGGCTTATTTAAAAATTAACTCAGGTTGGCCTGTTAGAATAATTTTCAAAAACACTAACAGGCAAAAGTTATAAAGTTCTGTAAGGAAAATACAAAACAATAAATTGCAAGACCAGAAATATATCCAGAAATTGTTACCTGTATAATAGCTTTGAACCAGGTAACAATTTCTATAATAACATTAATATATCTTTGGTATCTATTTTACATCCACAAAACTCACATAAATTTATCAAATTAATTACATATGAAACCCTTACAAAATGTATTATATATTTTTAAAAAACCTTATTGCCGCAGTCTGGCTGGGCACAATTTAGGAGCCACTTGTCAAAAGAAACTAACTTTATTTTTAGAACCACACACGCCAAACAAAACAGCTCCTCAGGAAAAACCCTCAGAGCCCAAATGCCACCACCAGCTTCCCACAAGCCTCTCACCCCCACACAACCCTCACAACCTCCCACAATCCTCCTGTTCTTGAGGCCGATTGGCTGGGTTGCATGGGCGGAGCCAAAGAAGTCCCCCAATCAGCAGCTCCGTGGAGGAGCCAATCAGCTAGATGTTGCTGGGGCCTCTGTGAGCCAATCATCAGCTGGCAGTCTGAAGGGCAGGGAAACAGCCCAATGAACATCACCGCAGAGGAGCCAATCAGCTAGATGTTGCTGGGGCTGCTGTGAGCCAATCATCAGCCGGCAGTCTGAAGGGCAGGGAAACAGCCCAATGAACATCACCGCAGAGGAGCCAATCAGCTAGATGTTGCTGGGGCCGCTGTGAGCCAATCATCAGCTGGCAGCTGGTTGCTGGCAGCTGGAAGTTTGCTGGGGCCCCTTTGGCTGTGGCTCTCAACATCTCCCCCTCTCTGTTTAAACAACAAGCATGTGGCTCGGGGACCGTGCCTGCCTTAGGTTGTCCAATACTACATATGGTCCTTACCCGTCTTCAGATGAGCTGACCTCAGGGCGTCAGCCTCCTGTCTTAGGTTGGTACCATTGTAATTGGATCTTACCCGTCATTGAATACCGATCCAGTATACAGCCACACCTGTGGAGAGGTCTTTGTCATGACAAGCAGAAGGGAGGAAGATACACCACGCCAATTGACGGCTCTTGTTGGAAAAATTGTACAACCGATGACATCATCAGTATAAATACTCCAACACTACCACAAGTCGCTGCACCAACAGATAGTTCACAATGCATACAAGTGAGTTCACAATGCATACAAGTGACACATAGTTTAGGCAAGTTCTGCAAGTAGTTCAGTGATGGCTATTGCAGAAACTGTAGATTAGTTTTATCTTTGTCTTCACCGGCACTGGAATGAAGATAGGAATTCTGGCAATAATGGCTAAAGAAAAAATTATGTAACATTCCAGAAGGCACTAAAAGAAAACAATTTTCTTAACAATTTACATTATCTTGAAGAGAAAAGAAAACAATTTTCTTAACAATTTACATTATCTTGAAGAGGATTATTAAATATAATGAAAAGGAAAGGTGAAAGTAAACAAACAGATCTGTTAACCTTCTTTTTTGTTTACATATTAAAACAATTCTTAACAGTTATTTACCCAATTTAAATTAAACCATTTAAATCACGTGAATAAAAAAAAAATATTTGGATCCATTTTTTCATGAGCGCTCATCATATATGATATATGGACATACGTACATTCAAACATATAACACAAAACACAAGTGTGCACACATAATATAATACATACAACACATAACATAATAGTAAAGGCCTTATAACTTTTTACAGGTGAAATCTCCATTGCAATGTTTAAAAATTCTATAGTCAAAAAAAAAAAAATAGAACTGATCAGCAAAACATTAATTTAGGTCTGTATGAGCTCAAAAAACAAAATATAACTTCATGATATGGGAAAAGGCAATAATAAAATAGATATTGAAAAAAGCATCCTGGTTCTGTCGCAGATGTAAGGATAGCTAAATTGGAGTTTTGGATATCAGCTGTTATGGATTTGAGCCAAATCATCTTCTTTTTGGTCTGTAGAAATCGCTTTAGTTAATCTCTCTGGAATCCAAATCGGCTGCTGTTTTCCCTGTGGAAATACACAAATAGGCCCCCGACTCCAGACAATCACTGGGTCAGGACTTTAGTTAATCTCTCCGGAATCCAAATCGGCTGCTGTTCTTCCTGTGGAAACACACAAACAGACCCCCGACTCCAGACAATTACTGGGTCAGGAACTTTCCATTGTCCTGTTAGAATATCTTTCCAAAGTACCTTGGGCTTATGTACATTTTTTGGACACATATGCCTTTCTGCAGCACTAAGTCCTGATGAATCCAAATTTAAAAAGTTTACAGTAAAAAGGGTTATTTTAAGTTTATCTTTGGGGAATATATACCCCTTCCCAATTCCGTCTTTTTGCTTTAATAAGTACATTTTAATAGTTTGATGAGCTCTTTCAGCTATGCCTTGTCCCTGTGGATTGTATGGGATTCCTGTTATATGAGTAATGCCAAATGATGAGCAAAATTGTTTAAAAGAGGTAGAAGTATAACCAGGGGCATTATCTGGTTTTAACTGTTTTGGAATGCCCACAGTGGCAAAATTTTGTAAGCAATGAGCTATAACATCTTTAGTTTTTTCTCCGGCATAAAGGGAGCCCATCAAAAATCCAGAAGAAGTATCAACTGTAACATGCAAATATTTTAATTTTCCAAATTCTGGCAAATGTGTGATGTCCATCTGCAAATATGGTTAGGTATCAATCCTCTAGGATTGACTCCAAGATTAACTTGTGGTAAAAAGGTCACACAATTTTGACATTGTTTTATTATTTGTCTAGCTTGTTCCTTAGTTATTTTAAAATGCTTTTGTAAAGTATTAGCATTGACATGGAACCTTTTATGAAAATTTATAGCTTCTTCTAGTGTAGAGAAAATATGTATGTCATGTGTAGTTTTATCTGCTAAATCATTGCCCAAACTAAGGGCTCCAGGCAATCCCGTATGTGCCCTGATAAGAATGGATCTTTTCTGTCCCAGATTAAACTTTGTATAGTGGAAAACAAAGAGAAAACATTAGAAGAAGGGGAAATCCTACCAGCATCTTCAAGGGATATTATAGCCTTAACTATATACTGACTATCAGAAAATAAATTAAATACAGAATATTTAAACATCACAAAAGCTTGTAATACTGCATTAAGCTCTACCTTTTGAGCTGATTGTTTGGGTACTAAAAATGTAAAAGTTTGATCAGGTGTAACTATTGCTGCTGTACCATTATTTGACCCATCAGTGAATATATTTGGAGCATTCATGATAGGTGTTTTTCTTGTCATTTTTGGAAAAATTACAAGATGCAATGACCAAAAAGACAATAAAGGATTAGATGGTAAGTGGTTATCAAATGAAACATTAGATTTGCACATGATTATTGCCCAAGTATTTAACTCATTAGCCACTTCATCAATTTGATTCATAGTATATGGAGTAATAATTTTATTGAAAGAAATTCCAAATACTCCCTTTGCTGTTTTTATTCCTTTGAGTATTAATTGTCCTATAGCCTCAGGATACCTAGTAAGAATAGTGTTAGGAGAATAAGATAAATGTATCCATAATAATGGACCTTCTTGCCAAAATACTCCTGTAGGAATATTTTTTGTTGGTAGTACAATAAATAATAAAGGCAAACTTATATCAATTCTATCCAAATGCATATTTTCCATATATGTTTCAATGATTTTTAATGCCTTTCTTGCTTCAGGCGTTAACATTCAGGGTGAATTTGGATCTGATGGACCTTTTAAGATATCAAATAAAGGTCCCAATTCTCCTGTTGGAATACCTAGATAAGGCCTTATCCAATTTATGTCTCCTAATAACTTTTGAAAGTCATTAAGTGATTTGAGTTGATCTACTCGTATTTGAATTTTTGGTGGACGGACCATGGTTGAGGATAATAGAACTCCTAAATAATTAATTGGAAAATTTAATTGTACTTTATCTATTGCTATCTCTAGATTATAATTTTTCAATAAATTTATAAGTGTGGCATAACATTCTAGCAATGTGTTTTTAGCTTTGTGTGCTAATAATACATCATCCATATAGTGAAATATTTGTAGTTCAGGATTTTGATTTCTAAGTGGCTGGATTACTTTGTTAACATAAATTTGACACATAGTTGGGCTGTTAGCCATCCCTTGAGGGAGTACTTTCCATTCATATCTCTGATCAGGACCTTCATGATTTAGTGCAGGGATAGTAAATGCAAAACGTGGACTATCCTCAGGATGAATTGGAATTGAAAAAAAACAATCTTTAATATCTATAACTAAAACATACCAAGTTTTTGGCAAAGCAGACAATTGAGGAATCCCCGACTGAGCAGGTCCCATAATGACCATTTCATTATTAATGGCTCTTAAGTCTTGCAATAATCTCCATTTACCAGATTTCTTTTTGATGACAAAAATGGGAGTATTATGGGGAGATACAGAAGGTTGTATATGTCCTTCTGCTAATTGTTGTTTGACTAGATCATGGGCTACTTGTATCTTTTCTTTAGTCAAGGGCCACTGAGGAACCCATACTGGTCTTTCTGATTTCCATGTGATTTTTATTGTCTCAGTGGCCCTTTGTGAAAATCCAACCATGTCTGTCTGTTCCTTGATCGATTTGTATTGGTGCTGCTATACCTTGTTCTTGTTTTTCTAATCTTTTTCCTTTCCTAAAACCTTGTCTAGCCATAATAGTGGGTGCATTTTGATTGATGTTATTTGTTAATGTCAAACCTAATTGATCTAAGACATCTCGTCCCCATAAATTTACGGGAAGATGATCCAATACATATGGCTGTATAGTTCCTTCACATCCTTCAGGATCCTTCCAATCTAATACCATTGCGCTTCTATCAGGATTAGTTGCCACTCCTAGGCCTCGAAGCGTTTGAGTGGCTTGTTGTAATGGCCAATGTTTTGGCCATTCTTGACGAGAGATGATGCTAAGGTCTGCACCTGTATCCAGTAGCCCATTAAATTCATGTCCTTGAATATTTACTTTTAGCATGGGGCGAGAATCTAAATTTAAAGAAAGCATAGCCCAATCTACACCTGTGGAGCCTAATCCCTTGGAACCTCTTTCTACAGCATGACTGGAAAATTTATCATGTAGGTTTGGTATTATTAGTAACTGTGCTATTCTATCTCCTGGTGAAATTACTGATATACCCTTTGGAGAACTGGCTATAATTTTTATTTCACCTTCATAATCGGGATCAATTACCCCAGGACTTATCAAAAGTCCTTTTAGAGTAGAAGAGCTGCGTCCCAATAATAAGCCTACTGTTCCTTTGGGAAGAGGTCCTTTTACCCCTGTGGGAATGATTTGAACTCCCATCTCTGGAGTTAGTACTGATCTGGCGGAGGCGCAGATGTCCAACCCTGCGCTCCCTCTGGTTTGTCTGATGAGGGATCTGATGGACAGTGTGTCCTGGGCACTACCCTGATGGGGTTGCTGGGTTCCTCCAGTGCTCCGTATATTTGTGGTTTGGGGCCCCGGAGCATTGGGGCCCCCTGTCCATTTTTTGGCAACGGAGCCCAATGCCTTTGTCCACGATATTGTGGATAAACACCTTGTCCTTGTTCGTTTTTTAATGGAGTACCCTCTATGGTGGTTTGAGAACGGTATTCATTAACCCAATGTAATGGAGTACCCTCTATGGTGGTTTGAGAACGGCATTCATTAGCCCAATATCTCCCTCTACGGCATCGTGGGCAAATACCCGGTATTCTACTTCTTTGATACCTAGTTTTGTTAAACCCTCCTCCTATGGGGCAATTCCTTTTAAAATGTTCTGTTTGTTGACAATTGTAACATGTTCATGGCCTGGTATATAAAGCCTGTTTTACTGCAGCTGCCACAATTTGACCTTGTTCATTAATGTCTCTGGCATCTAAAGCCTGTTTTACTGCAGCTGCCATGACTTGCTCTTGTTCATTAATGTCTCTACATAATTTAATATATGTGTTTAAATCTTCCTGTTTCCATGGTCTAATGATATCTCTGCACCAACGATTTGCTTGGTCATAAGCCAGTTGTTTTATTAATGGCATTGCTTGTTCTGTATTCCCAAAAATTCTGGTAGCTGTTTGAATAAGCCTATCTACAAATTCAGCGTAAGGTTCATTAGCTCCTTGTATTATCTTAGATAATTGACCTTGTAAACCTCCATGTCCTTCATTAATGTCTCTATATAATTTAATGTTTCATATTGTTTACATTTTACCAAATCTTTACTTAGTTTTGTATTATATCATTTAGTTATTTTGAGATCAGAGTAATCTTTACAACAAAAGTCCATCCTTGCTGGGTATGGTGGTATACACCTATAATCCCAGGGGCTCAGGAGGCTGAGTCAGGAGGATTGTGAGTTCAAAGCCAGACTCAGCAAAAGCAAGGCACTAAGCAACTCAATGAGACACTATCACTAAATAAAATACAAATTAGGGCTAGGGATGTGGCTCAGTGGTCAAGTGCCCCTGAGTTCAATCCCTGCCCCCCGCAAAAAAAGTCCATCCTTTAAACACAACTTTAAATAAGCTTATGTCTTAAAATTAAGCCTACTTTGGAGTCACCCTAACATGGAGTAGGGTGAGAGGCAGAGACTTATCTTAGTTAAGGTGGAGCTATTGACAAATAGCAAAATACATAACATCTTAAAGGAAACAAACAAAAACTAAGACTGCTTAATTTTCTTTTTATGGGGAAAAAAAGTTGCAGAATTTTGCATATTTCATATTGTGAACCTTTAAACAAATTAGGATCTCCTTATTGCCTTCCAAATATAAGTTTATATTTCCATTCCACACACACACCCCTTAGTGAAGACAGGTTTTAGCCAATTATAAAATATTAAATAGCATCATAAATAAATCCCCACCTAAATTTTTTATTTCTATATAAGTATGATAGAGATTACTGCTACAAACAACTTTAGAGAACACCAGCTTGGTAAAATATTGTCCTAAGCTTAATACTTTACTTGGAAGATATGAATATATGTAATTTACAAAGAAGCCAGTAACAGCATTTACAATTGAACTGATGCTCTTATATTAACAAAGTTTAATCTTCAAAGAAAAATTTGGAATCTATACTGTAGGGAATTAAAACATCAGTTGTTTGTTTAACCAGAGTTGTACAAACCCTAATTCTTTAATACTTAGTTTTCCCTATGTAAGAAAGCCTAACAGGCACAAGAAAATTATCTTGAGGCCTGAGGTTGCAGCTCAGTGGTAGAGCATTTGCCTAGCAGGTTTGAGGCACTGGTTTTTATCCTCAGCACCATATAAAAATAAGTAAATAAATAAAAGTATTTTGTCCATCTATGATAAAAAAAAATTAGCTTGATAAGTAAGAGCAGATCAATGTGCAGACTTTGCTTCCTATCAGTACATTCAAATTTGAAAAAAAACAAGTTAACTGATGGTGCTAATTGAAAGGTGAGTGACTCACCTGAGACAGAGATTCAACCAAACGATTTTATTGGGGGGCTGCTGGAAGGGGAAGAAAAGGAGAGGCAGAGAGCAAAGAGAGGAGAGGAGGAGGGCAGAGAGCATGAGCTTGCAAGTTTCGGCTTAAGAAGGGTTGCATAGGTCACGCGGCAGGTGCTGAATGGCAATTTGACTCAGAAACATCCAATGGACACTGTGTCCTGCGGGGATTGATTGAGAAAACTTTTGAATTTGGCACTCTTTGGGGAGGAGGGGGAGAGTAATGGATTCCGTGATGTTCTTGGAGACAGAAACTTAACTTCAGCAGGGAGTCTCCCACACACCTAACACTAATTATAGCCAATTTTTAAAAGTTTGTATTTTGAAACAATTTTTATTGTAACAGTGGTCTACTTTACCTTTTGAATATAGCCCTAGCTTCTTATTTTCAAAGGGTTCTGTTTTTATTTTACTCTTCTTCCTCTTCCCCTCCCTAATGTGGAGGAAGATGACAAGATTAACTTTTCACATCCTAGGTGGAGTTCTCTCTTCTGGAGCACACACTCACCCACAGGAAGGAGATGTCACCTGAAATCTAGAAAGTGACGATCTCCCAAATTAACAAGTAAATTTTAATACTCTCAAGGCCCACTTAGGACCTCCATCAGGGCATATTAGGAATGCATCCATCAAAGAGCTTCTTCAAAACCCTCTGTTCTCCTTGATAGGCAGAAACACAATCTCTGGGAGTAGAGTTCCCTTTGTTTCTCCTTTGCTAGTAAAGCAATAAACCTTCTTTTAACTTCTTCTCAAAACCTGTCCTCATTAAATTAGCATCAATTGCTATTTGGGGACAAGGATAAAGCATTCATGGGTAACATAACAAATTTTATTTGTGTATTTATTTTACATAATAAATTTCATCCCAGGGGAGGGATTAGATGATCTGGCATAGACAAAACTGTATAACCAGAAACTTCTTTTGGGCCTTTATTTTTTTTTACAATGGGCATATTGATACATAATAGAGATGACCCTTTCTCTAGAGGTACCCCCTTTCTCCACAGAAAAGTCTTAACTGGGTGTTGAGAGCCACAGCCGATGGGGCCCCAGCAAACTTCCAGCTGCCAGCAAACTTCCAGCTACCAGCTGATGATTGGCTCAGAGCGGCCCCAGCAAACTTCTAGCTGCCAACTGATTGGCTCCTCTGCTGTGATGCTCATTGGGCCGTTTCCCCGCCCTTTCAGACCACGGAGCTGCTCATTGAGGGACTTTTTTTGGCTCCACCCATGCGACCCAGCCAATTGGCCTCAAGAGCAGGAGGAGTGGGGGAGGTTGAGAGGCTTGTGGGAAGCCAGTGGTGGCAGTTGGGCTCTGAGGGTTTTTTCTGAGGAGCTGTGTGGTGTGGTGTGTGTGTTCTAAAAATAAAGTTCATTTCTTTTGACAAGTGGCTCCTGAATTGTGCCCAGCCAGACTGCGGCAACTGGGCTTCTCCAGAAATGTTCACCATAGCTGATCTTAGGACTTTCAGCAAAAGAGTCTTTACAAAAGATTTAAATGTATATAAACTTCCTATTTTTGTGTTGCTCTGTTTTACTTGGCCACTTGCGAGGAAGATACCAGCACTCCAGGTGCTAGACACCCCTTACTAGTTTTTCACAAATGTATGCAGTATAGTAGTTTGTAGAAATGTGTAAAAAAAGGCCTCTGGCCTTGAGCTGGGGCTACACAGAGATGTCTACATTTCTAAGATAAGAGAAGTTACCAACTGGGCTCCTTGGTAACGGCTGGCAGGGGAGGAACGAAAGGGGAGAAGAAGCTTTCCCCTTCTCAGGTGTTGTCTTTGAAGGGTTAACTTGCCAGAACAGTAAAAGAAAAAGCTGCTATTATATGAACTTCTGCAGACAGTGAACCTCTGAGTTCCTCCCCTTACATGCTGGGTATAAAACTCTGAAACTACCAGAACTTGGGGTTCATGGGATTGACTGATTACAGCAAAAGCTGTGCCCTCTGAACCTGGCTGCAGCCAAATAAAACTGTTTTCTGCTATCTTCAGTGCCTTGCCTCCTCTGTCTCTACAACATTTATAGTAATTTAATCAGAATACAGCTGAAACTTGTTGTATGCATATAGAATTATACTTGTTAAAATTTTAATTCCTAGTAACCTTGCTTTTAGGTTAAGGCTCAGAAAGGAGCAATCTTTTTTTTTTTAATCTATCAGTTTATAAAAATACATTTAATAGACCCCAATACATGACACCTCATGGAATTCAAGAAGCCAAGGTTACTTAAATTTATACTTTGTTGATGTTTTAATATTTTAATTTTGCAAATTAATTTCATGTATTCCCTAACAAACACATTTATGAAGATTAATCCCATTTATGTTAAAACTAATTTACCTATTACTAACTTAGGTTATCCATGAAAACCAAGGTATCAAAAAAGTTTAGTTAACACTTTAAGTCAGATATTTCTGCCAAAGAAAAATCATTACAAGCCATGGAGATTGTACTTTAATCCTTTTTAAAGAAATCAGCACTTTGAGGCTAATTTTAAAATGAAAACATTCTTTTTATTTCTTTTCCCCTTTTCCCTACCCAACCTGGAGATGGGGAACAGGCCACCCCTTTCCCATCCTAGGCTGTAATTAGTTCCTGAGCACATACCCAAAGAAAAGGTTATCTCCAAAATTAACAAGATATTTATAATCCCCCCACCCCATAGGGAATATCTGTAATGGAAGCCTTGAATACCTTCTTTTAAAACCTTTTGGCCAGGTGGTGCAGGAGGGAGGCTGAGGCAGGACAATCAGGAATTCAAAGCCAGACTCATCAACAAAGAGAAGCTGAGCAGGGAGCTCATGGAGACCCTGTTTCTAAATAAAATACAAAATAGGGCTGGAGATGTGGCTCAGTGGTTGAGTGCCCCTGAGTTCAATTCCCAATATAAAAATAAAACAACAAAATAAAACAAAACAAAACAAAACCTCCTCTTCTTATCCATGAACATAAAATTATAACCAACTAGAATCTCTTATATTTTATTTATTTATTTGTTTTCTTTCCCTCCAGCAAAGCAACAAATATTCTTCTCAAAACCATTTTCCCATCTTTTTAAATTACAATTGGGGCATTCAATGAGCTTTTGGTAATCTGGCCATCTAGAAAATGTGTGGGATGGTAATTTCAAAGGTAACTATACTCTTATCAATTTAGATTGACAATTTTAGTTAAAGTTTTATTTAAGTTGTGTAAACTGAGAGGCATTGGGATCCCTGCTTTAAATTTATGAGTACTCATTTACCTATAAGCCAATTTGATACCATATCTATCATGAGCACATATGTAGACACAACAACACAATACACAAGCGTGCACACATAGATACAACAGATAGGAAACAAAGATATTGTAGATTTTTAGCAGCTAAAATAGAGTCGATCACATATTTTTACAGTATGACCCAGACATGAAAAGGGCCTGTGCAGTTGGGAACATTAGGAATAATCTGCCATCCATGGTGGGTACTGAAATCAAAGGTTCATTCATTCTCCATGGAGAATATTTACTCCCCTCATTATCACTGTTTATTTCCCTGCTCCAAACTCTCTAAAGGAAAAAAAGATGTATATCAGAACTCTCTAAATAAAAATAATATATATACACTTTCTCTTTTCATTGTTTTTCCCTGTCCCTAGCCCTATAATTTTTATTGCCCATTTTTGGTAGGTTCCTGCAATTGAATTTCCTCTTGTGATTTTAACCCTTGGCCTTCTCCTCATGAGCCCAAACCCCTTTATTGGAGATTGCTGACATACTCTAAGTCTCTATATGCTCAGTCCCACTTACTAGGAATTTCTTGCATACTCCCAACCCATTTCCCTTTGTGTGATTTTGCGTTCATGTTTACATACCTCCAGGATGGCCCATCCAACCAAAGAAGTACTTATCTCACATGTTTCATAATAGATTTTCCTACCTTGGTCTATGCATAGAATTACTTGGTCACTTTGGTATTTGCTTGGGCCCCTTCCCTGCATTGCCAATACACTTTTGATCCACTTCAGATTTGGGTCCTTTGTCAGCCTCAAGGATATCAGTTTCTGCCCCTGTTCTGAGGTCACTGCAAAATTGAAGCTAAATATGTCTTCTCTGAGGAGGGAGGTGTACAACCCCTAGGCAATTTATGGAGCCCCATGCTGCATACTCAAATTGTTAGAAATAATGAGGTTTCACAAGAAATCAAATATGTGCTCAAATGTGGGGTGGAAAATGCATTCACTTCTGACAGAAAGGCATGCCACAGAACCAGGCTAGAAAGCACACCTGGGTAGGCAGTCTGCCTGTTTATGTACATAAGGAATGGGAATGCTCTAGGTTTTCTATTATTATAGAAAACACGTAGTATATCATCTTTAAAAACAAAACTTGAAGAATATTTTAAAATATTTATTGATAAAATTAAACCTTCACTTTTTACAATACTGTAGTTGTTTTTTGCTCTCCTTTGGCCTACTTACTCCCTGTTAGTGAAACAAAACATTCCCATTATCCACATCCATTTTCCTGTAAATCATTTTCCTCTGTGGCTGGTGAACATAGGTATAGTTCCCACCCCTGTATGAGTACACACACACACACACACAAAAAAAAAAAAAAAAAACTGTTCTAACAGTTCTTTCTTTTTCATAGTTACTTGCCTCTCACACCTGCACTGATTAATACTCTTATGAAATATTCAAAGTTAGATCCTCTGCATGTCTCTAAATTTTTTTCTGCATGCATGTTTCTATTCTGCTATGCTCTCCTTCAAATTCCAGGTTTCTGATTCTCCTCACTGTATAAGCCCCTGTTTTCTACTCAGAATCCATCAATATTCTCATTAATTTCCTATTCAGAGATGTGTCCAAGAAATTTTCTTGAAGTAAGAAGTGGGAGTAATCGTAGTTTTTTTTTTTTTTTCATAATTGTCTGGAATAAGTATTCTTTAATGCCTGAGGGGAAGTATCTCAAAAGTCATCAACATTTTGTGTCTGTGTTCTTCTGTTGTAGGAAAGAGACAGGTTGAACAGCAACAAGCAGAACTCAGAGAGGAAAAGTCCAAACTTTATTTTATGCCCTTGGGTCCAGAGAAGAACAAACTCCAGATTCTGAGCCCTGATCCACAGTTTCTCAGGTTATTTGGCATTATCTTAGACCCAGGATATCACTGGGGCTTTTTTCCTCTTTAAAAAAATATCCTAATCTATATGACCCAAGGCCTTGTGCAGGCTCTCTAACATAAAGCACGCTTACTGAAACAGATAAGAAGAAAGATTTTTTTTTTCCAGAGATATCTGTTAAATCTCTAGCCTTGAAAGCCTGGCTCAGGAGTGTTTACATTTCAAGAGGGAGTAGTCAGACTCCTAGAGACAATTATTTACATCTAAAAGGTATATTAGGTTAAGTAGATTTCCCAATAGAAACCCAATTCTTCTTGAACCATTCTTGATTGCTGCTCTGATCACCTGAGGTGAGGATATCAGACTCTTGCTTTTTCTGGGGCTTTCAGCCTCTTCGGTAGCTACTGGTTCCAACTTGCAGATGGTCATTGTGGACCATCCAGCTTCTGGTCCCATAAGCCAACCTAATAAATCCCCTTTTTTCAAAATTATAGTTCATGTTGATTCTGTTCTTCTAGAGAACCCTGACTAATACATTTAGTTTTATAAGATACTTCTAATTTGTCTCCCAGTTTTCTCTACTGTTTTGCCTTCCCACAAGAATTAAATGAGTGTACCTGTTACTAGTCATCATTATAATCATTTGATGGGAGTTCATTGACTTTGGCCAGTCTAATAGGCATGTAGTGGTAACAAGGTAATTTAATTCACAATTCAGTAATGATACACATTGTTGAATATTTTTTATTAATTTTGTATTAGGAAAGAATTGACATATATATTAATTTTGTGGTCTAAAACCATCCTATAATCACTTTTTTTTCAGGAGTTTTAAAATTCATCCTTTCAGATTTTCTACCTAGAGAAACATATCATCTACCACCAAGGATAACTTTATTTCTTTCTTCACAATTGGTATTCTTTCTATTTACTTCTTTTTAAGAGAGAGAGAGAATTGTAATATTTATTTTTTAGTTTTTGGCGGACACAACATCTTTGTTGGTATGTGGTGCTGAGGATCGAACCCGGGCCGCACGCATGCCAGGCGAGCACGCTACCGCTTGAGACACATCCCCAGCCCCTCTATTTACTTTTCTTATCCCAATGCCTGGCTGGGATATCCAGTACTGATATATAGGAGTAGTATAAGAATACATCATTTTCTTTTTTAATATTTTAACAGGAAAAGATCTAGTTTTTTTTTTTTTTTTTTTTTTTACCATTCAATAGAATTTCATAGATGCTCTTTATCATATTAAGGAAACTTGCCTCTTCCTAGTTTGCTGAAAAATTTTGTCATGAATCATAATGCTCTTTGAATCTTTGATATGAATATGATTTTTCTTATTTTGTCTATATCAATCATTTTTCACATATTAAAGTGGCCTTGTATAGTAATTCCCATGTATTAATGGTGTACATTTTTAATACATTATTGGATTTGATTTGCCAATATTTTGTTGAGAATATTTTCAACTATGTTTATAAGAATTCTGGACTTGACACTTCCTTTCCTGCTGCAACTTAGTCTGGTTTCCATACTATGGTACTCTGGACTCATCAAAAGAATCAGAAATTATTGTCAGTTCATTTTACAGAAAGAATTACATTAAACTGCTACAATTTCTTCACTATGAGATTGGCAAAATTTATCAGTGACACCGTAAGGATTTAATGTGTTTTTTTTTTGGCAGGTACATAATTATTGATTTAATTTCTTTAATAAACATAGGTATAATCAGATTGTCTATTTCTCCTTGTGTGAATTTTGATACAGCATGTCTTTAAAAAAATTTGACCATTTAACTTCAATTTTGAGGGCATACAGCAGTATATAATATTTACTTTATTATCTCTTAGATGTATGTAGAATGAGTAATAATGACCCCTCTTTCATTAGTTATATTAATTATTTATGTATTTCCTCTTTTACTCTTAACCTGCTTATAATTTGATCAACTTTATGGGTATTTTCAAATAATCAGTTCTTGGTTTTACTGATTTTCTGTGTTGATTCCTATTTTTCACTTTATTTATCTCCACTCAATTATTTATTTATTATTTTTATTCTTATTATTTTGGATTCAATTTGCTGGTTTTCTTTTATGCTGGTTTTTCATGAGTAAAATTTTGATGATTAATTTTAGCTTTTCTCCTTTATAACATATACATGAATTGCTATAAAGTTTCCTCAAGCTGTGCTTTTAATTCATACTATAAATTGTAATGTTTTCTTAACTTTTTATTGAGTTCAAGATACATTAAATTATTTAAAATTCTTTTTAAAAAACATGTTATAATTTTAAGCTCAAGTTACTCATTATTCTTGTTTGGTTAGTTCCATTGCAGTCTGTAATCATACTTAATTCATAGTATAAGGAATGCAATAGTAAGGAAACAAATAACCCAATTTAAAAGAGGGCCCAAAACCTTAACAAATATTTCCCAAAAGAAGACATAAATGCCCAAAAAACACATTAAAAATGTTCCATATCATTAACCATCAGGCTAATTCATACTAAAACAAAAATTAGGTATCACCTCACACCTCTTAGAATAGCTACTATCATACAGAATAAAGATAATTTTGGGGAAATATGTAGAGGAAAGGGAATCCTTGCACATTGTTGGTTGAAATGTAAATTTGTACTGCTATTTTATAAATCTTTCTAGAAGTTCCTCAAAAATTTTAAATTAGAAACATTGTGTGACCCAGTAATTCCACATCTGGGCATGTAGCCAAACAATTTGAAATAAGAATTTGATATTGAAGAGATATCAGCATTACTATATTCATTGCGGCATTATTCACAATAGCTAGATTCTTAAATCAAAATTTGTGTCCATAAATAGGTAAATAGATGAAGAAAAGATTGTATATATACATGGTGGAATACTATACCATCTTTAAAATGAAAGTGTGCTGTTATTTGTAACAACATGGATTAATATGGGAGATATTATGCTAATGAGATGAACTAGACACAAGGCCTCACAGAAATGATTGAAGTCTTTACTTTCAAACATTCACACTGAGCCACTAAAAATTTGATAATTATACTTTGTTTTTAATACTCTGGTGGTAGTTTGTGATCTCGGTCTTCTGTTCCAGTAAGCAGTGACTGCATCTATCTGTATGAGTCTCCAAGTTTTAGAGCCACAATTTCTCCTGGGACTTCAATTATCTGATGTATATAGGAATAATTATTGATTTTCATTAATTTTGATCACATTTTTTTACTTGTGGTATGACTTATACACTAGACTAGAAACCAGAAGTTCTTTCCATTACTTTTAAAAAATGAATGATGCACCTCTCTGTGGATGCACTTGTAAAAATATACCTATCATCTGATATAGTTGTGTTATATCTATTTTTGGCAATATGCAAGATGTTGCCATAAATATTTGCATACAAGGTTTTCTGTGGGTATATGTTTTAATTTCTCTTGGGTATATAAATATAAGTATAGAATAGTAGCATCATATTGCAACTCAGTGTTTAAATATTTGAGGAGCTGTCAAACTCTTCACAAAATTGGAACAATTCCCTTCCTCAGAGAAGGGAGCATGCTCCAGGATAAACCATATAATAGGTCATAAAACCTGTCTAAACAAATTTAAATTAAATTTAATTCAAAGTGTATAACTTCACTGATCAAAATGGAATAAAACTGGAATTCAACAACACAGGGAATAGGTACAGTGTGGCTCATGCCTGTAATCCCAGCGGCTTGAGAGGCTTAGAAAGGAGGATTGAGAGTTCAAGCCAGTCTCAGCAAAAAGTGAGGTGCTAAGCAATTCAGTGAGACCCTGTCTCTAAATAAAATTTAGATGTGGGGATGTGGCTCAGTGGTTGAATGCCAGAGTTCAAACTCTGGTATCCCACAAAACAAAAACAAAAACAAATAGAAACACACACACAAAAACAAGAAGCATCACTTCTCCCTTAACTGCAAATATTGAAAGCATTGAATGATGTGTTTCCCACTCAAAGAAGGGAGCGAGAAGTAAGACCAGGCTTTAAACTGGAAATTCATTACCAATTTTCTAGAATACAGGAACAATAAATGTTGGCAAGGATGTGGGAAAAAAAGACACACTCATACATTGTTGGTGGGACTGCAAATTGGTTCAACCACTCTGGAAAGCAATATGGAGAGTCTTCAGAAAACTTGTAATGTAACCACCACTTGACCCAGTTATTCCACTCCTTGACATATACTCAAAAGACTTAAAATCAGCATAATATAGTGACACACATCAATGTTTACAGCAGCTCAATTCATAATAGCTAAGCTATAGAACCAACCTAGGTGTCCTTCAAAATATGAATGGGATGGAATATTACATAGCATAAAGAAGAATGCAATAATGGCATTTGCCACTAAATGGATTGAAGTGGAGAATATCAAGCTAAGTGAAATATGCCAATCTCAAAAAAACAAAGTTTGGATGTTTTATCTGATATGTGGATGCTAGCACACAATAAGGGGTGGGGGAAAAAGAATAGAAGTTCATTGGATTAGACAAAGGGGAATGAAGAAAAGGGGGGATGGTAATAGGAAAAACAGAACAATGTATTGGGCAAAACTTTCCTATGCTCATATATGAATACATGACCAATGTCACACCACATCATATACAACCACAAAAATAGGAAGTTATAATCTATGTATGTATAATATGTTAAAATACACTCTACTGTCAACTGTATCTAAGAAGAACAAATTTAAAATAAGAAATTAATTTACTATAAGTTCCAACACCATGAAAACCAGTATTGGGCAAAGTTTCACAATTATACCCTTACCCCAATAACTAGGACTGAAATGTATTAGGACAAGCAAAGAGTGATTGCTTCCACCACCCCAAACCCAACATCAATCAGCAAAGCAAGTAGCAGGACTTCACCTGCTGTGGAACAGGGCATGGAAAGTAACACAGGGATTTCCCTCAGAGCCCAGTGGTAGGCTTACCATGGTGAGGCAAAACAGCCAAATAAAACCAAAGGCCCCATACACAGGTCAGACCTCATAAGCAGAGCCTCTAGAAAAAGCTTCCTCATAAGGTAGAGATGTGTGGGCCCATAGGATAAGCCCATTCAGCCATATCACATCCAGTCTTGAAGTGAGCCCAAGAAATATGTCCCCTACTATCAAGACCATGCAGACCCCTGTTATTATGACACTCAGATGTGACCCAACTTAGCAATACCTTTGCCAGCAATGGGACTGTTACTACCTATATCCCAACCTTGGGCATCACATCTGTCAGCAGTGATGACAAATGTAGATTTAGAACTGCCCTAGTAGAACAGACATATCTTTCAGGCTAAAATGCTACTGGCTACAGCATTTACTTCAGCATAACACAGATACTCCAGGCCCTTTGACTGAGAGAATCAAAAAAGACCCAACTTTAGGCAGCATAGCATGGTGAAAATTTCCATTCCCTGTGGTTAGGACAGGGTAGTAAGTGCAAGACTTTGCCTTGGAACATAGAGCTGGGATTGTAACCTAAAACTGGGAAAATCCTAACAGCCAACATCAACCCATCTACATATGGGTGGAGAATATGCAACATTTCCAGTACCAGTGTAAGACACCTGACAATAATCTTTCAAATTTCTATTCCAGAAAACTACACCCGTGACTCGTTGCAGTGATATTGGGCCATAAGTCCACCTCAGCAATATGCAGCTCATAGTACTATGGTCCTACCATTGTTGTGTTAGTCTTTCTGGACTGTACACTCAGGGAATGACTTAGTAGCTTTGGGGGTCACAGTTATGACATAGAAGTCTGGGTTGGTCCATCCACAGTGAATTTGTCTGAGCCACGGAGAATCCTGCAGTGTCAGATCAAAACCCAGTGATTGGACAACGTAATCAGGCCTACCCTGGTCCAAATAATAGGTTTGCTGGGTCAGACTAATCTCTTCAGGTACTGTTCTGTTTCTTTATGAATAATATTCCAAGTTAGTATTTGTGACAAATGTAGAATTGAATTCCTCTTCAGAACAGAAACAATGACAACGCATTAACAACTGCCTCCTGCCAGGCCTGGACCTTGGTGCCATCTAGTGCTGAAATGACTGAAGTGACTGATAAGTTCAGAGAAAATGAGTAGTATTCTTAGATTTCTGAGAAGACAGATACAAGCAAAGCTATATTAGTAAGACTAGAATAAATTTTTGATTTTTTCAATGTGCAGATAATATTTCATACAAAGAAAAGCAGAAAAAACTACCAGGAATCGTGACTTTACCTTGAACTCAAAACAAGATGTCAGAAACTGACTAGACCGTAATTAGTATGGTAGAATTTGAAGACTGAAAATTGAAAACAGTTGTTTTAAGGAAATTTAATGAGCTTGAAGAAAATAAAGAAAAACATTTACATGTTTGAACACATGAATTTAACAAAGATATGGGAGCAATTTAGAAAATCAAATAGAAATCCTTGAACTAAAATAAGATAACAGTATATATCAAACAAAAGAAAGAATTGGTGAACTTGAAGACAGGCTATTTGAAAAGTAAGGTTTGGGAAGTAAAAAAAAAAAATACAAAAGAAGAAGCATGAAAAAATCCTACAGAAACTTTGGAAGAGTATTAAAAGAGCATATTCTTGGGCTGGCATTGTGGCTCAGGGGTAGCGCACTTGCCTAGCATGTGTGAGGCACTGGGTTCGATTCTCAGCACCATATATAAATAAATAATTTTAAAATATCTCTATCAACAACTAAAAAATTAAAATTAAAATAGAAATTTAAAAAGAGTATATTCTCAGGTTATCAGGGTTCAAAAAGAATTTGAGGATGAAATAAGGGTAAAAAGCTTTTTGAAGAAATAATAACTTCCCAAATCTAGAGAATGCAATATCTGGGTACAGGAAGGTCAAAGACCACCTATCACGTTTTAACTTAGAGGAATCTACTCCAAGACATCTTATAATAAAGTTACCAAATGTGAAAAATAAACACTTCTCAAAGTTGCAAGAGGAAAGAAGCAAATAACAATTCCCCAGACAACTTACTTCTCAGGAGAAACATTAAACATTAAAAGATAGGGAACACATGGAAAAAATTAAATCAAGAAACAGTGGGATGAGATTTTCAAAGTACTAAAGGAAAACAAAAACAAAAACAAAAAACATAAAACCCTGCTGAGAATACTGTGTCCAGCAAAGCTATCCTTTAAAAATAAAGATCAAACAAAAAGCTAAGAGAATACATCTTCACCAAATCTTTCCTACAAGAAATTATAAAGGAATTTCCTCAAAGTGGAAAAAGGAATAAAAAGAAAACATATGCAGGTAAAGCACTTCCTGGTAAGAGTAGTTATACAAACAAATTAAGAATACATCAATACTATAGGTGTAATGCACAAATCATTTATATTTTTAGAATGATGACAAAAAAGAAACAATTAAAATAATAACTACATTACTGTTGACAGCCACAGCCGAAGCGCCCCAGCAAACTTCCAGCTGATTGGCTCACCGCAGCCCCAGCAACCAGCTGATTGGCTCACCGCAGCCCCAGCAACCAGCTGATTGGCTCCTCTGTGGTGATGCCCATTGGGCTGTTTCCCCACTCTTTCAGAACACAGAGCTGCTCATTGGGGGACTCTTTTGGCTCCGCCCATGTGACACAGCCAATGGGCCTCAAGAGTGGGAAAAGATTGGGGGAGGTGCTCACAGGGAATTCCCTCAGAGCCCAACTGCAACCTCAGGCACTCCCTGCAAGCACCTCCCCCAATCTCTTCCTGCTCTTGAGGCCCATTGGCTGGGTCGCATGGGCGGAGCCAAAGAGTCCCCCAATGAGCAGCTCCGTGTTCTGAAAGGGCAGGGAAACAGCCCAATGAGCATCACCACAGAGGAGCCAATCAGCTGGTTGCTGGGGCTGGGGTGAGCCAATCAGCTGGAAGTTTGCTGGGGCCGCTTCAGCTGTGGCTCTCAACACATTACACAAAATTAATAAAAGGAAAATAATAAATATCAGAGAAGAAATAAATGAAATGGGACTCAAGAAAAAAGAAACAAAACATCAACAAAACAAAGAGCTGGTTCTTTGAAAAGACAAATATTACAGGCAAACTCTTAGCAAGACTTACAAGAGAGAAAACTCATGTAAATAAAATTAATGATTAAAAGGGAAACATTACATGTTATACCACAGAAACATCATACATTATTAGGAAAAATAATATGCCAATAAATTTGATAATCTAGAAGAAATGAGCAAATTCCTAGACACATATGTTATTGAATCATAAAGATATAGAGAACTGGAAGAGACCATGTCAAGTAATGAGATTGAAATATTAATGTAACAAAAAACCTCCCATCAAAGAAAAGCCTAAGATCAGAAGGGCTCACTGCTGAACACTACCAAACATTTAAAGAAGAACAAATACCAATTCATGTTAAGCTCTTCCAAAAAAATAGAAGAAGAAATAATTCTCCTGAATATCTTCTATAAGTCTAGCATCATCCTGATATGAAAATGAAAAAAAAAGACATGGCAAAAGGAAGAAAACTGCAGGCCAATGTCCTTGAGAAACAGAGATAAAACTCCAAAACAAAATACACTAGTAAATCAAATTGGTGGTACATTATAAGGATTATTCACCCTGATTAAGTGGAATTTAATTGAAGGATGCAAGGATGATTCAATATACACTAGTAAACATGTTACACCATATCAACAGAATAAAGAACAAAATGCAAATTCCTCCTTTGTATGTGCTCACACCATTTAGTGAAAAGACTACTGCTTCCACATTGAGTTTTTTTAGTTACTTTGCTGACAGTCAATTGATCATAAATGTAAGGATTTATTCCTGAGTTCTAAACTCAAAGTTACTGATGCATATATCTGTCTGATACAGTACCACGCTCTCTTGTTTACTATAGCTTTGTAGTAAATTTTGAAATCAGGACATATGCTTCTCCAAATAGCTTTTTGTTTTTCAAAACTATGTGGTCCATTTAAACAACAGAACAAAGTCCTTGCATTTCCATAATCATTTTGATTAGTTTATCAATTTCCACATGGGAAAAAAGTAAACTCCTTTAAAATGTGGAGTTTAATTAAGAGTAAAAAAAAAAGTGATAGAACAATTTGACTGGTTTTGCTTTAGTCATATTTAGTATTTTATTCCACGCAAGTTATATATCTGGAGGAGGCAAGACACTGGACCAGAGGAACACAAAATATAATAGCAGAACCCCAAGACTGGAATAAAACAGCAGTGCTGCAGGGGCAAACCATTGTAGGAAGATTATGGGAAAATGCCAGTAAGCAACACAGAAAGTTAACAACCATAAACAAAAATCAGATTCCAGAATAAAAAAGGAATTTAAAAATGTAACAGATGGTGACAGATTAACAAAGAAACAAAATCAACATAATGAATTAAAAGAATTGTAGAAGGTCAAGTTGCAGTACAATAAACCTTAATGTTCTCAAAAAGTTCCCTACAATTTTCTGGAATAAACACTCCTCATATTTTTTAAAACCACTGACTTATTTTCAGAGTTTTGGGAAAGTTGATTTTGAAAATTTCTGCCAGTGCTTATAGGGATTTATAGAGATAGGCTAAATTGCAAATTTTTTTTTTTTACATTTTTTTTATTGGTTGTTCACAACATTACAAAGCTCTTGACATATTATATTTCATACATTAGATTGACATGGGTTATGAACTCCCAATTTTACCCCAAATGCAGATTGCAGAATCACGTCAGTTACACATCCACAATTTTACATAATGCCATATTAGTGACTGTTGTATTCTGCTACCTTTCCTATCCCCTACTATCCCCCCTCCCCTCCCCTCCCATCTTCTCTCTCTACCCCATCTACTGTAATTCATTTCTCTCTTTGTTTATTTTCCCATTCCCCTCACAACCTCTTATATGTAATTTTGTTTAGCAATGAGTGTCTCCCTTCATTTCCATGCAATTTCCCTTTTCTCTCCCTTTCCCTCCCATCTCAAGTCTCTGTTTAATGTTACTCTTTTCTTCCTACTCTTCCTCCCTGCTCTGTTCATACTTGCTCTCATTATATCAAAGAAGACATTTGGTATCTGTTTTTTAGGGTTTGGCTAGCTTCACTAAGCATAATCTGCTCTAATGCCATCCATTTCCCTGAAAATTCTATGATTTTGTCATTTTTTATTGCTGCATAGTACTCCATTGTGTATAGATGCCACATTTTTTTTATCCATTCGTCTATTGAAGGGCATCTGGGTTGGTTCCACAGTCTAGCTATTGTGAATTGTGCTGCTATGAACTTCGATGTGGCAGTGTCCCTGTAGCATGCTCTTTTAAGGTCTTCAGGGAATAGTCCGAGAAGGGCAATAGCAGGGTCAAATGGTGGTTCCATTCCCAGCTTTCCCAGGAATCTCCAAACTGCTTTCCAAATTGGCCGCACCAATTTGCAGTCCCACCAGCAATGTACAAGTGTACCCTTTTCTCCACATCCTCGCCAGCACTTGTTGTTGTTTGAATTCATAGTGGCTGCCAATCTTACTGGAGTGAGATGGTATCTTAGGGTGGTTTTGATTTGCATTTCTCTGACTGCTAGAGATGGAGAGCATTTTTTCATGTACTTGTTGATTGATTGTATATCCTCCTCTGAGAAGTGTCTGTTCAGGTCCTTGGCCCATTTGTTGATTGGGTTATTTGTTATCTTATTGTCTAGTTTTTTGAGTTCTTTGTATACTCTGGATATTAGGGCTCTATCTGAAGTGTGAGGAGTAAAAATTCGTTCCCAGGATGTAGGCTCCCTATTTACCTCTCTTATTGTTTCTTTTGCTGAAAAAAAACTTTTAAGTTTAATTAAGTCCCATTTGTTGATTCTAGTTGTTAACTCTTGTGCTATGGGTGTCCTATTAAGGAATTTGGAGCCCGACCCCACAATCTGTAGATCTGAGCCAACTTTATCTTCTATCAGACGCAGAGTTTCTGATTTGATATCAAGCTCCTTGATCCATTGATCCATTTTGAGTTAACTTTTGTGCATGGCGAGAGAAAGGGATTCAGTTTCATTTTGTTGCATATGGATTTCCAGTTTTCCCAACACCATTTGTTGAAGATGCTATCCTTCCTCCATTGCATGCTTATAGCCCCTTTATCAAATATAAGATAGTTGTAACTTTGTGGGTTAGTCTCTGTGTCCTCTATTTTATACCATTGGTCCACCCGCCTGTTTTGGTACCAGTACCATGCTGTTTTTGTCACTATTGCTCTGTAATATAGTTTGAAATCTGGTATCGCTATACCGCCTGATTCACTCTTTCTGCTTAGAATTGCTTTTGCTATTCTGGGTCTTTTATTTTTCCATATGAATTTCATGATTGCTTTATCTATTTCTACAAGAAATGCCGTTGGGATTTTGATTGGCATTGCATTAAATCTATAAAGAACTTTTGGTAATATCGCCATTTTGATGATGTTTGTTCTGCCTATCCATGAACAGGGTATATTTTTCCATCTTCTAAGATCTTCTTCTACTTCTCTCTTTAGGGTTCTGTAGTTTTCATTGTATAAATCTTTCACCTCTTTTGTTAGGTTGATTCCCAAGTATCTTATTTTTTTTGAGGATATTGTGAATGGAGTGTTTTTCCTCATTTCCATTTCAGAAGTTTTGTTGCTGATATACAGAAATGCCTTTGATTTATGCGTGTTGATTTTATATCCTGCCACTTTGCTGAATTCATTTATTAGTTCTAGTAGTTTCATTGTAGACCCTTTTGGGTCTTCTAGGTATAGAATCATGTCATCTGCAAATAGTGATAATTTAAGTTCTTCTTTTCCTATTTTTATGCCTTTAATTTCTTTCGTCTGTCTAATTGCTCTGGCCAGTGTTTCGAGAACTATATTGAATAGAAGTGGAGATAGGGGGCATCCCTGTCTTGTTCCGGATTTTAGAGGGAATGCCTTCAACTTTTGTCCATTCAGAATGATGCTAGCCTGAGGCTTAGCATAGATAGCTTTTACAATGTCAAGGTAAGTTCCTGTTATCCCTAGTTTTTCTAATGTTTTGAACATAAAGGCATGCTGTACTTTGTCGAATGCTTTCTCTGCATCTATCGAGATGATCATATGGTTCTTATCTTTAAGTCTATTGATGTGGTGAATAACATTTATTGATTTCCGTATGTTGAACCATCCTTGCATCCCAGGGATGAATCCTACTTGATCATGGTGCACTATTTTTTTGATGTGTTTTTGTATTCGATTCGCCAGAATTTTATTGAGGATTTTTGCATCTAGGTTCATTAGAGATATTGGTCTGTAGTTTTCTTTCTTTGAGGTGTCTTTGTCTGGTTTCGGGATCAGGGTGATGTTGGCCTCATAGAATGAATTTGGAAGAGCTCCCTCTTTTTCTATTTCCTGAAATAACTTGAAAAGTATTGGTATTAATTCTTCTTTAAAGGTTTTGTAAAACTCCGCTGTATACCCATCCGGTCCTGGGCTTTTCTTGGTTGGTAGTCTTTTGATGGCTTCTTCAATTTCATCTATTGATATTGGTCTGTTCAGATTGTCTATATCCTCCTGACTCAGTCTGGGCAAATCATATGACTTAAGAAATTTATCGATGTCTTCACTATCCTCTATTTTATTGGAATATAGATTTTCAAAATAATTTCTAATTGTCTTCTGTATTTCTGTAGCATCTGTTGTAATATTGCCTTTTTCATCCCGTATGTTAGTAATTTGAGTTCTCTCTCTTCTTCTCTTCGTTAGCATGGCTAAAGGTCTGTCGATCTTATTTATTTTTTCGAAGAACCAACTTTTAGTTTTGTTAATTTTTTCAATAGTTTCTTTTGTTTCAATTTCATTAATTTCCGCTCTGATTTTAATTATTTCTTGCCTTCTGCTACATTTGCTATTGTTTTGCTCTTCCTTTTCTAGGGCTTTGAGTTGGAGTGTGAGCTCATTTATTTGTTGGTTTCTTCTTTTTTTGAGGAATGACCACCAGGCGATGAACTTTCCTCTTAAAACTGCTTTCATTGTGTCCCATAGATTCCGATATGTTGTGTCTGTATTTTCATTTATCTCTAAGAATTTTTTGATTTCCTCCTTTATGTCTTCTGTAACCCATTGATCATTCAGTAACATATTGTTCATTTTCCATGTGATGTAGGATTTTTCCTTCCTTCTTTTATCCTTGATTTCCAGTTTCATTCCATTATGATCAGATAAAATGCATGGTATTATCCCCACCCCTTTATATTTACTGAGGTTTGCCCTATGGCATAATATATGGTCTATTTTTGAGAAGGATCCATGTGCTGCTGAGAAGAAGGTATATCCATTTGATGATGGTTGATATATTCTATATAAGTCAGTTAAGTCTAGGTTATTGATTGTGGTATTGAGTTCTATAGTTTCTTTATTTAACTTTTGTTTGGAGGATCTGTCCAATGGTGAGAGAGGTGTGTTGAAGTCTCCCATAATTATTGTGTTGTGGTCTATTTGATTCTTGAATTTGAGGAGAATTTGTTTTGTGAATGTCGCAGCACCATTGTTTGGTGCGTAAATATTGATAATTGTTATGTCTTGTTGGTGAATGGTTCCTTTTAACAGTATATAATGACCTTCTTTATCCCTTTTGATTAACTTAGTCTTGAAGTCGATTTTATTCGATATGAGGATGGCCACCCCTGCTTGCTTACGAGGACCATGTGCGTGGTATATTTTTTCCCATCCTTTCACCTTCAGCCTGTGTATGTCTTTTCCCATCAGATGTGTCTCCTGTAGGCAGCATATTGTTGGATTTATTTTTTTAATCCATGATACCAGCCTATGTCGCTTTATTGGAGAGTTTAAGCCATTAACATTCAGAGTTACTATTGATATGTGGTTTGAACTTCCATCCATGTTTGATTGTTTATCCTTTTTTAAAAAAAAAAAAATTTAGTTTGTCTTTCCATGATTGTCTTTCCCCTTGCCCTCTGTCTTTACTGCGGCACTTCCCACTGATGGTTTTGGTTATTGTTTTTCATTTCTTCCTCGTGTAGTGTTTTGCTCAAAATGCTTTGCAATGCTGGTTTTCTGGCTGCAAATTCTTTTAACTTTTGTTTATCATGAAAGATTTTTATTTCGTTGTCATACCTGAAGCTTAATTTTGCTGGATACAGAATTCTTGGTTGGCATCCATTGTCTTTCAGTGTTTGAAATACATTGTTCCATGACCTTCTTGCTTTCAGTGTCTGTGATGAAAAATCCGTGGTTAACCGTATTGGTTTACCCCTAAATGTAATCTGTCTCCTTTCTCTTGTAGCTTTTAATATTTTCTCTTTGTTCTGTATATTGGATATCTTCATAACAATGTGTCTTGGCGTTGGTCTACTGTGATTTTGTGTGCTCGGTGTCCTGTATGCATCTTCAATTTGTATATCTGTTTCCTTTTTTATTTCTGGAAAGTTTTCTGTAATTATTTCCTTCAGTAAGTTTCTCATTCCCTTGGTTTGAATCTCTGTACCTTCTTCTATCCCGATGACTCGCAAGTTCGGTTTCTTAATGTTATCCCATAATTCTTGGATGTTTTTCTCGTGATTTTTTACCAGCCTTTCTGAGTTGGCTAGACTCTTTTCAAGATGGTGTATTTTGTCTTCATTATCTGATGTTCTGGTTTCTACTTGCTCCACTCTGTTAGTGATACTCTCAATTGAGTTTTTAATTTGGTTTATCGTTTCCTTCATTTCTAGAATTATTGTTTGATTATTTTTTATAGACTCTATCTCCTGATAAAGATGCTTAACTTCTTCTTTTATCTGTTTGTGAAATGCATTCTCAATGTGTTCTTTCGCTGCTTGAATTTGCTGTCTTGTATCCTCTTTAAGGTTCCATTCCATCTGTCTTAGGTGTTCCTTGAGTTCTTTATATGACCATTTTTCTGATGACTCTAGGTCCTCCTGAATATTTAGGCTGTCCTGCGTTGTTTGTACTCCTTTTCTTCCTTGTTTTTTGAAGCTGCTCACGTTGTTTCTTGTTCTGTTTGACTGCTGAGTTACTGTTTACTCCTATAAATTAGTTTGATGCTTGGGAGGAAAGGTATTTGAAGGGAAGGGAAGAAGTCTCTAAAGAGAATGAGAGTAGGCAGGTAGAATTCAAGAAAAAAGGGGGGATAAGAAAAATGAGAAGACTAAAGAAGAAAAAGAATAGGAACTAAAAAAGAAAAAGATTTAAAAAAAATAATAATAATAATTAAAAAAATTTAAGTTAAAATTAGTAGAAAAAAAATTTAAAAAATATTTTGTAAAAAAAAAAATTAATAAAACAACAAGAAAGAAAAAAATGAAAATGAAAGAAAAACCTAAATCAAAAAAAAAAAAAAAGGAGAAAAGAAAAAGAAAAAAAAACCTAGTAACTGCAGTCTTAGAGTTTGATTAACTTCTCTTCCAGTAGGTGGCGCTGTGCCCACCAGGTCAAGTTTCTCCTGTCAATACGCGGGAACCAATCACTGTGCAGCAGCTCCTCCCAGACTGGGCGAGTCTCCAATCCTGAGTGTCTAGGGCCTCCTCTTGTGTCTAGTCACTTCCCACTTTTTCTCTAGCCAGGCCCCTCTCACCACAATACTGGCTACACGCCAAGTCTGCTGCTCCCGGGAGCCCTGTTTTCATGAACGACTGGGCACACTCTTCCAGTTTGCCATTCCCTCAGACCCTAAGCTTGTAGAGTTTGGGGCTGAGAATCCTCAGCGGCTTTTACTTGCCCTCTGGTATCCACTTCCCGTAGGTGGTGCAAGAGGCCTCAGCAATCAGCCCAGGTGGGAGCGGTATTTCCGCTTGCGAGACCCGCACCACCTCTGATTCCCTCGGGCTGGCTGAAGCACTCACAAGAGAGCTGGGAGGTGCCCTTAGGGGAGAGCTGGGAGGGGCTCTTAGAGTTTTCCCGATGTGTGGAGAGGCAAGGCTATGGGATCAAACACCTGTTTCAACAAAGTTATCTCCGCAGCAGTCTGATGACACGGTTTCCCTTTGCCGGGAGACTAATTCTACGGGTGGGTCCTTCTCTCCCAAGCCCCGTTTCAAACCTGTGGCCACTACTTATGAAGGCTAGGTAGGCATTTACCTTCGTAGGATGAGAAGGGCTGACCCGTTGTTTCAGCGGGATGAATTAATGCCGAGTCATAGCTGTTTGTCTGCGGGAAGCAGGTGACCGGGAGTTTGAATTCAGCGGGCCAGAGCTCAGTGCGTGTTCTCGGATCACTTGGATTTTAAATTGTCGCTCATCTTATCAGCTGTTTCATATAATTCGGCAGCTCAATCGCTCGGTGAAGCGTCTGCTCTGTGGTGCTCTGTGGGAGGTGGCGGCAGCGGCGGCAGCAGCGGCAGCGGCCTTCGGGACCCCCGGGGAGGGGGTGCGGGTTGGGGGAGGGGAGGCGGCGCCTCAGGCCACGCGGTCCGGGTACCGGACACGCAGGAGAGCGGGCGGGGTGGGGGAAAGAAGTTGAGATCTAAATTTAGAGACTGAGCTTGGGAGGAGAGACGGCTGGGGAGAAAGAAGCAAGGTGGAAAGGCGGAGAGGAGAAGGGGAGGGAGAAGGAGAAGGGGTTGATGGAGCCGGGCGGCTCGGGCTGCAGCCTTACTGCTCGCGCTGAAGTCCTGCTGTACTCCCTTCACCTTGGCTGGATTAGTGGCTGATTCACTCCACCTAGGCCCCTATCATGACACGGTGCTGGGTTTTTGTCGACAGATCTCCTTTAATGATCTTTACCTCATCTTTTCAGACGCCGCGGCGCGGGGCTCAGAGCAGCTTACTCACTTCCCGCCGCCATCTTCCAGATAATCGATTTGTGTCTAAATTGCAAATTTTTAACTATGTTATTTCTAAAACCCTACCTCTTAATTTTTTATGTAAACAACCAAAATGTAATGCAGTTATACAATATGTATTTCTGTTCATAAAATAAGAACATGTGCCCATGTAACAGATTCACTTCTTCAAAATCTATTCCCATTTTTCTTCCTCCTTCCCTACCTTTAACTTTAAAATTTATATAACATTCATTGCTTTACCATTTAAGGTCATTGTTTTATGCAATATGTTTATTGTTCTTATTCAACAATGACAGAAAAAGTGTACAAGTGTACTAAATTTTAATCAACTCAAGATATTTAGTTAACTAAGTATTAATTAAGGCATTATTAAACTAAATTTGCAGTTTATCAATGCTTTATGAATAGAAAAATTTTGTGGCTTATATTGAAATCTATTTTTATGTTTACTTGTAATTTTTATTTAATTTTTTAAAATCACAATTGTTTAATATATTAAAAAGTTTTTTGAACCTGGTATATTATAGAGAATCTCTTAATTTTGTTTCTATGTGGATAAGCAACTATTCCACTATGAGAAATAATAATAAAAACTTTGCACGTAATTTGTCATTACTTTTCGTATTTGCATCAATTTTTCTATATGTGTTTATTTCTTGGACTCTATTTAGTTTAATTGGACCATCATTCCAACTTTGCACAAATACCATATCACTTTAAAATATAGCCTTAATATATCTTTCAGCAGTGAAGATAGTAATATATGAGGGAGAGATATGTTACATTAGGTTCAAGTGTTAAACATCTGGGTCTTCTGAGAAACTGAGGCAGTGCAAAAATCCCTTTCAAACTCCAATTATTACAATCAAGTCAAAAATTTCACACATTTCCCTCACAGTAACAGGAATGAGTTTATTGAAGGATGGGAAAAGGGAAAGGCGATACTCTCAAGGGAGGGAGTGGGTCCTCTCAGAGAGGGAAGGGAGCATAAGCCTCTCCTCCACTTCAGTTTTATTGGGGATCTCAGAAAAGTTTCCAGAGATTCCTGCCTAGGTCCACCTCTTGAGAATTGAATAATAAAAAGATGACATCATACTTTCAAGTACCCACTGTCAGACAACTTTAGGTCACCTTGGCCCATGCTGATGAATTCTAATTGAATTCTTAATCATACATTCTTATAGATTTTATTATTAAGAGAAATTATTCTTATCTCCCTGAGTTTCAGGATCTGGTAACAAAACTCTCCTGGTTTTCTATCATTGACATTACCTTGGGTATGCATTTCTCTTGCAGATAATAGATAGTTTGCTGAGGAATGTAATATATCCTGTAAACTCAGGCTAGGCAGGACTGCAGGTAAATTGCTTCTTCAAAAAGAAAGCATGTGGTGGTCAACATAGTGGGCCCATTTTATAGAATTATTTTCTCAAACTCATGTTCTCACCATTAACATCTGTCTTTTCCCTAACACAAGAAAACTAGAAATAATATGGAATGAACTACAAATGTACCAAAATAACCAGTTATTCAAAGAGGTTCTTTAACAAATAATAGGAGCATGAATTGTCTCACTTGTGGAACAGTATGGAAGTTAGCAAATTAGAATAAATTGACTAAGTTTTTAATTCACTTTTAAATTCCATGTGGGGCAAGCAGAATATTTTTAATAGCTGATAATCCCATACATAAGGGGGATCTTTTATATGCTATTTTCCATGGACCTTTAGCAAATTTTATGAGAAAGGTACTTCAGTGGAGGAGTGAACAGCAGTTGCAAAAGAACCAACATGAAACACCAAGGACTTTCTAATATTATTACCATGTGAAGCAAAATCCTTACAATGTGTGTTATGTTGGGGGAAGCACAGGAGGAGGAAAGGAAGAGCAATTACGGTGCCCAAAGTAAAGGAAGACAGACATTATTATTGACTTAAAATTAAAAGAAATATTTTCCTAAGCTTGGTAATGGGACCAAATTAATATCTTGTGCTGAAAATATTATATATGGGTCAAGCAGAGGTATACTACCACTAGGAAATGAAAATGAAACTCCTGCTCAAGGTCCACCACTGATACAAAGCAGTTTAAGTGTCACAAAAAGAAAAGAAAGGCTGAAAAAAAAAAAAAAAAACTTACCCTAAAGCCAAGGAAAACAGGGCCAAGCTAAGACTGAGGCTGTAAGGGAAGCCCACCTATATCCCCAACAATAGCCTAGGTCTGATAACAAGCAATATAATTGTACCACTGTGAAGGAATAGACAATAATGTGGATGGAGAATCTTCTGTGTTATGTGCCTATTCCCACTTCCAAAAGCGGTTGTGCAGCATTAACAATTAAGAAAATCCTCCAAAGTATAGCACTCTATCTACAACAAGGTGATGGCACCTGATCCCTGTAGGAATTAAAAACTGGTTTATTGATAGTAAACATAGCACAAAATAAACAAATATACAAACAAAACAAAACACCCCATAAAACAAACTTAACATCTGACTCAAATGACTAAACACCTGCAATAATGTCCTGAAAGAAGAGGAATACCTATCATATACACATGATAACTGACATTTTGTAAAAAAAAATTAGAGAACACATGAAAAACCAACTTGTTTAATCTAATAAAGTATATTTCTAAAAAACCTGCAGATCACATCATGCTAAAAGTGAGAGTGAACACTATTCCCCAATATTGAGCACAAGGAAAGTGTCTCTACTCACAGTTATATTGAACATTGTACGGTAAGTCCTAGCTATAATATAATACAAAACTTGGAAAGGAGGAGAGTTGAATAGAGGATACATAAAACTTATTTTATTTAATTATTTTTATTGATTTCATTATTTTTTTAAATACACTGCAAATGTGGAATGCATTACAATCCTTATTACACATATAGAGCACAATTTTTCATATCTCTGTATATAAAGTATGTTCATGTCAATTTATGCCATATTCATGTACATAAAACTTATTTTAAATGGTGATACTAGTCTATAGGATACTTTATTAGTGGAAACATGACACTATGCATGTGGCAAAAAATATAGTATCATACAGCACATAGAGTGAGTATCAATTTATGCAAAACCAAACCAAACAAAAAATCAGTAGCTCCTCTTACAACAGGATGTAATGTGGACTGTGACATAATTGTGTTACAAATCCTTCACATAAATTCACTAAGAAAGTGAATGGAAATGTACTGTATTAACCTTTGAATAGGTGGGGACTCTAAAACGAATGATAAAGAGGAACTATACATGAACATTCTATTCTGGATGGTAAAAGTATTTCCCTAGAAGGTGTGCATTACAAATTTATAACCATTTATATGTTTGCTGCCATTGATCAAATCATTAATTCACATAGGTAATGGATGATGGGAGCTAGGTGTGTCTCTGCTTTTAGGAGAGATTAAAGGAAAGCTTGGAGAAAGGCTAGCATGTGGTACTGGATTAGAGTTGGAGACATTATACTGAACTCATGGCTAGCTTAATGCAATTTGTATATGTAAATGCATGCAGATGCATTCATACATGTATAAATTAGGTTGTGCACATACCCATTTCTATCTCTGTTTATAATAAGAACTAGAAAACATACTATTTCATTAAAAATGTGCATATCTAGCATCTAGGTCTTGTTTTCAAAATCATTTTCTTGTAAAAGTAATCAGAAGTCCTTCAAGTAATTGCTGGCTCTGCAAATGGACTATCTTATATTCCCAAAAGCAAGGGACAACTCAAAAAATAAAAGAAACAATGAAAGAAAGAAAAACAAAACAAAACACAATAACTGTGATATGTAAAAAATATATAGGAGCCACTTGAAAGATCTCTCAATGTAAAAGCTCTAAGAACTTTTAGCAATAAAAAAGTAGTACTGGATTATCATCTAAATTAAAAAAATAAATGACCATGCACTCATCTTGAAATAAATAAATGGTTTTAAAAATAAATGAAAGAAAATTTAAAAATATCCTATAGAGAATTTTACATATTTTATGCAACACACTCCTCCTTCATTTAGGTGAAGCAAATTATCTACCCTTCCAATCCTCAACCTCTAGTGTAAACTATATAATTTGAATTATTTTTAGTGAATATTGCATGGCTAGTGGAAAACAAAACAAAAATACAACCAAAAAACTGATTTCATAGTGAAATAGCCTGTTGAATTTTATATTAACCAGGTTTATCAAGGTAAACATTGGTTACTAATATTTCACATTGATAGTGTTTACCCTTGATATATAATGAAAATGGCACTTGTACTATCTTCCCCCCTCAACTCATAAATATTGTGTACCTAGGAGAGAAAGGTCAAACTGAAATTCAAGGTCATTCTACAAAAGTATTCTTCAAAACTTTTAAGGTTATAAATAAGAAAACCTGAAAGAATGTCACAGTTTTGAAAAGTTTAATGACAAGTAATAAATAAATGTTATTGATATCTTGATGGATTATTAGAGCAGAGAAAGGACATTAGGCAAAGAGGAAACATGGATAACATAAATTTTAGTTCATAATAGTGAATCAATATTGGTCCATTGAATTTGACAAAACTCCTATGTTAATGTATTAGTAAGAAGAGAAATGAATATAGGTTATTCAGCAGATATCTGCACAAGTTTTGCAATAATTCTTTAAAATCAGAACTGTTTTAAAACTTAAAAAAAATAGAAATGTAAAACAAATTATGAGGGTTTTTTGGAAGAAAAGCAACTGATTTCCTCATTAATTCCTGATATGAGTGGAAAATGTTATAGCCAACTTGGGACTATTTTAACAGCTTTTTTAAGGCTAAATATATTTACTAAGTTCAATCCTAGGTATTATTCAAGTAAAATGAAAATGTATTTCTATATAAACACCTGCATGTAAATATTTATTGGAGATTTATTCATAGTAGCTCCAAAGTGAAAATAACCCCAATGTTAATTAAAATGTAAATAGATAAACAAATTTTATCAATAATAAAACATATTCAAAAACATATATGGAATATTATAGATGAATCCTAAAACATTAAACTACATAAGAGGAAGCAGATACAAAATATGTGTATTAAATGATTTCATTTGTAAGACATTTTATAAAATCCAATACTAAAAACAAACAAACAAACAAAAAAGGCTTGTAAGGAATTTAGAATAGTTGGAGAAAACTGAAGAAGGACATATGGAAATATTTTAGGTTGATCAAATGCTTCTATACCTCATTTTTCATACTATTTACAAAACATACATGTTCGTGAAAATTCAGACAATGTAATGAACACTATTTTATGCTAATGAAATTTCAATTTAACTAATCTAAACAATATCTTCTTTAAAAATAGGTAAGTTTAAAATAATGTTGGCAACTGCTAGTACTAATCAATCCATAATGGTCTTGGCTCTAATTTTAGCATCAGTTTTCCAATTTCTTGAGCCTTGTTGAGATTTAGATTTTAAAAGCAACTATTTATTCTATGTATTAATTTGGGAGAAATTCATTTTTTTGATTGAGATTTTCTACTTATCCATGAACATTGCAAAAATAACTCATTTTATTCTGTACATATTTTAGTTAATGCTTTATAATCTCTTGTAGATCTAGCTTTGAATTTATTGGGTCACAGCAGTGAAAAGACTGAATAAAACAAACTATAGACTATTTAGATGATGTTTCTTGAAAATTTGATAGAACTCAGTTATAAACCATTTATTTTTGATGGCTTCTTTGTGAATAATTTACATCATCTGATTTAATTTGACGCTCCATCTGATTCTGTCCTCTCAGTGTGAATGTCACTTTTCAACTCATGTTACTTTTTCATTCAAGATTTAATTATCTAGTGTATGGAATGATGGCTACATTTCCATTGGTTATTGGATATTTGGGCTATATTAGGAGACTTTGATTCTATGCAAATTTTTTCTTCTCATCTTTTAACTGGTTCATTTTAGTTATACATAATATTAGGATGAAATATAATTTGCTTTAATTCAATTTTCCTCTTTTCTTTCTCTCCTTCCTCCCCTGTTTCCTTTCCTCTACTCTAGTGATCTTTCTTCTATTTATTTAGTTTCTAGTGCATTACAGATATACATAAAAGTGAAATTGACTGCGGTATATGCATATGTATATATAGAAAATTATATTATATACCACATTTTCTTTATTTGATTATCTGTTGATGGGTACCTTCTATATATAAGGCACTAAAAAAAACCAATAAACCAAACAATCCAATTAATAAATGGGCAAAAGAGCTAAAAGAATTTCTTCAAAGAATAAATACAAATGGTCAACAAATATATGAAAAAAAATGTTTAACAATTCTAGAAATCAGAGAAATGCATATCCAAACTACTTTAAGATTTCATATAATTCCTGTCAGAGTGAAATTATAAGAATACAAATAATAGGCAGTCTGCACTGCTACTACCATTGCTGCTGCCTCTGATTCCATTGCTGCCAGCATGAGATTGCCTGGAGGAATTGTTTCTGGGCTGTCCCAGAAGTCACTGCTGTGCCTAGAGGTCTCTTCTCTGGGCAAGGTCTCCATTACCTCGAAGTGAATCGCTACATAGAATACAAATAATAGGCAGTCTGCACTGCTACTACCATTGCTGCTGCCTCTGATTCCATTGCTGCCAGCATGAGATTGCCTGGAGGAATTGTTTCTGGGCTGTCCCAGAAGTCACTGCTGTGCCTAGAGGTCTCTTCTCTGGGCAAGGTCTCCATTACCTCGAAGTGAATCGCTACATCCGTGGTCTCTGCTGCTGAACCGGAAGTCTCCTGTCAATCAACTGCCACCTGCCCCTCTACTGTCATTGCCTTTTTCTTGGAATAAATTTTTTTTCTCAGCAAAGGAAACAATTAATAAAGTGAGGAGAGAGCATACATATTGGGGGGAAATCTTTACCACATCCACCTCTGATAAAGCATTAGTTTCTAGGATATATAAAGAACTCAAAAAATCTAACACCAAAATAATAATAATAATAATAATAATAATAATAATAATAACCCAATCAATAAATGGGCTAAGGAACTGAATAGACACTTCACATAAGAAGAAATACAATTGGTCAACAAATAAAAAAAATGCTAAACATTCTTAGCAATTAGAGAAATGCAAACTAAACTACTCTAAGATTTCATCTCATTTCTGTCAGAATGGCAATCATCAAGATTATAGGCAAAAATAAATGTTGGTGAGGATGTTGTGGAAAAGGTATACTCATACATTGCTGGTGAGACTGCAAATTGGTGCAATCACTATGGAAAGAGGTATGGAGATTCCTTAGAAAATTGGAAATGGAACCACCATTTGACCCAGATATCCCACTCCTTGGCTTATACCCAAAGGACTTAAAATTAGCATACTATAGTGTCGCAGCCACATCAATATTTATAGAAGCTCAATTCACAATAGCTAGACTAAGGAACCAACCTAGGTATCCCTCAATAGATGAATGGATAAAGAAATGTGGTATATATACATATACTCAATGGAATATTACTCAGCTTTAAAGAAGAGTTAAATTATTGCATTTGCCAGTAAATGGTTGGAGTTGGAGAATATCAAGCTAAGCAAAATAAGCCAATCCCACAAAACCAAAGGCTGAATATTTTCTCTAATATGCAGACACTAATTCACAATTAGGTGTGGTGCACTAGGGAAGAATAGTTACCTTAGATTAGGTAGAGGGAAGTGATGGGAGGGAAGGGGAGGGGATGTGGGGATAGGAAAGATAGTAGAATGAAACAGACATTATTACTGTATGTATATATGTGACTAAATGACCAATATGATTCTGCAACATGTACACTCAGAAAAATAAGAAATTATATTCAATCTATGTATGATATATCAAAGTGTATAAATGCATTTTACTGTCACGTATAACTAAATAAAGCAAATAAAAAATTAAAAAAGAATACAAATAATAAATGTTGGCAAATACGTTGGGGGAAATGGTACTCTTCTTTTGTTGGTAGGACTACAAGTTAATACAACCATTCTGGAATGCAATGTGCAGACTCCTCAAAAACCTAGGAATAGAACCACTAAATAACCCATCTGTCCTGATCCTTGGTATATATACAAAAGATATAAAATCAACATATTATAGAAATGCAGCCACATCAGTGTTTATAGCAGTACAATTCACAGTAGCTAAACTGTGTAACTGATCTATGCAAATCTTATACTTATGAGCCTGTTTAGGTTTAGCCTTCAGATCCTGGTCAACCTTCCAATGAAAAATTCAGTTTTCACAGTCTTTTATTATATTTTGGATGGCTTTGAGCCATTTTCAGTGCTTCTGCAGCTTCCACTTGTCTCTGCTGAGGCTGCCTGGAAGGGCAAAAGTTTTAGGCCACATATTGTTTTTCTGTGAGAGGAAAGAGTTGGGAGCAGTCAATGAATCATTGCATTGAACTGTGCTGGACAGAGGACACCCCCCTGGGGAATTTCTGGTGCAAAGGTGCCAAGAAAACTGCACATTTGTGGTGGCCCCTATTAAGGGAAAAAAAAGTCTGTGCTTGTCATGGAATTTATTGGTTCAATAGACTTGGGTTCAAACACCAGCTGTAGAAGAGATATGGTCACAAGCTCATAGCTTTTAATGAGCTGCTCCTGGTCACAACTTTTTTTTTTCCTTGAAGAATCTTTCTCACAATAAATCCTTTTGATGTTTAAATCTATGTCATAAATGTGCGGAGCCTGTTTGTGGCCAGTTTCTCTCCCACCAGAAGTTTGGTTGGTCCACAGAGTCCTGCTTTCTCTGTAATTTGTGTGTGTGTTTTCTTATTTCCAACCCTCTCACCATCCAGTTTGGAGAACTGAGGAAACTTTGTGTGGGCAGTGACAGAAAGAATGGAGATTCCCTGGCTGGATACTTGTCATGGGATTTCCCCCTGCCTGTTAGTGATGGAAGGCACTTTCAGTACTGTGTGCTTATGGTAGCAAGTTCTCTGCTGACCATGTCCAATATCTTTTCCAGTGTTTCTGAGAATGGGAAGGGGATTTCTAGCCCAAAGACTAATAATCTTTCTAGGTTTGTGCAATTATTTTGGCAGAATCTCTCTTGTTCGTGCCACCCAGGCATAACAATATGTTTTGGTGTGCAAAGGAATTTCACATTCTCAGAGACAAATGGTCTTTGTAGATGAGGTTTTTCTTATGGAACCCTTGCTGGCACCAGTTGGTAAACACAATATATTCAAGTACATGAGAAGAGTATCAGGTACTGCCAGGAAATAAAAGCATTCCACTGTTCTCAGGGTAACAGGGCTCTTAATTGATATTTCTTGACAATGGTACAAGGATAACCTGAAGTTATAAGAGTAAATAAATACTATTTGACCCAGAAGAGGAATTCGCTATTTGAACTTGCCTTCGGTTGCTGGTTTTGGAGTAGCTCACTTCTGTTGTGTGCTGAGGAGTTTTCCATATAAGACATCCAGCTGTTGTGTAGTTTCTTTAGTTCTGCAGTGCCAAAGCACTTCACCCTTCTATTATTATCTTTTAAAAAATATTTTTAATACTTGTTGATGGAATTTTATTTTATTTATTTATATGTGATGTTGAGAATTGATCATCCCATATAAATAAATAACAACCTGAGCCCCATCTCTTACTATCTTTTAAGATTTTTTTGAGTTGACATTGTGTCATTTCCAGAGCTTATATTTGTACTTAGTGGAGAGAAACAGTAAAAATATATATGCACCATTCATCTGGATTGGAAGTTTCATCTTCTGACATTTAGTCTTTCTGTAACATAATATATATATATGCATTTCTCTGTTAAAAAAAAGGCCGGGGTTATGGCTCAGGGGTAGAGTGCTTGCCTGACATGCCTGAAGCCCTGGGATCGATCCTCAGCACCACATAGAAAAAAATAAAAGATCCGTTGACAAGTAATATATATATATATATATATATATATATATATATATATATATATATATATATGTATATATATATTACTTTTCATTTTTCAAAAATTTAATATCATGGCTGTATATTGTAAATGGTAAATGTATCTATTGTCACATATTATGATTAATAATATGTTTGCACTATATTATATCATGATATGTAAAGAATTTTTATTCTTTCCTTATTTTCCATATTTCTTTTTCTCATTTTTGCTTTTAAAATATAGATTGAAATTTTGGGTTAGTTTTCTCAGTTCATATTTACCCTTATACTGATTTTATACTTCTATCCTCCAGCTCTTTCTTTCAGGAATTACTGATGAAATTTTACAATGTATACTATGATTATTATGTAAAATAATAGTTTTCCCTGTTTTTTTTTTCTGGAAATTAAACAAATTGTGACTATTTTTACCTAGTCTATACCAGAATTTTATTCCACTCAACCTCCCAATTGATACCATTATTATTACAACATTATAGAAACATTTTTTGTCTTTAAAGTTACTTTTTTTGTGTGTTCATGGCTAAATATTTGGTAGTAGTAGGCCTGGTATTGCAATTGGCTATTAAGATGAGAATTTGGAGATATAATATTGATAAAAGTAGATGAGAATAAGGGTAAACAGTGACATTCCATTCATTTCTGTTTCTGTTTATTGTTGCATATAGCCATGACAGTATTATGATAATAAATACCACATCTTCAGTTATTCCTTTCCAGTCTTGTTTATGTTCATACTTTGGCCAACATTAACCCATAATAATATAGGCAGAGAGATTCTGAGAAATGCACTATTTCTGCTTGATCAAGTTGACAAAAATGTAATCCAGCACATATTATATTTTATGTCTACTTATTCTGAATTTTTTTGGAGTGAAGGGGGTGGGAGAAGAGTATGAAGAATTTCTCTTTCTCTCCTATGAAGGAAACAGTGCAATTCTGATGATATCTCATGAGGTTTATAATTGTTTTAAAGCTGGGGTTCCTTAAGTTTACCATACTGCCCAAAAGAAATGCAGTCTGATAATCTTTTTTTTTTTCCTGTCAGTTCAGTACTTTTATTGTAAACATTATGTATTTTATGAGATTAAATTCAATACTTTTCTTGGGTAGGAAAATATTTAGAGCAATGATATAGTATTTTACTTTAAATTATTTATAGCTTAAAATGGTTAACATATTAGCCTTCCAATATATATAACACTACCCAGAGGCCAAGTTTTTATATTTTAACAATGTTAGTTTTCAGAGTTGCTAGATACTGTATCTTCTAGAGTAATTAATGCTTGATATCCTCAGGGAAAGGATAAGAAAACACTTAGGAATATTTAACAGCAGGTGAAGTTCACCAACAAATGACACTTTGTTGTTTTGGGAAAATGGTCATAGAGTTTTCAACAAAAAATTTGGGCAAACTTGATTACATATTATATTAGAAGATGAAATGGAGTTCATGTCTACTTTGTCTTTCACAAAGAGATAAGAATTATCCGCTCCTCCAAATTGCTAAAATTATTTGACTGCCTTAAATTTGTTTCAACATCTGGCTCACTCCCTCTTGATATTATTAGAGGATTAAGTGATTCCTTTTCCATGGATTGAGAGGGAGGCTTCTATTTTCACTTATCAGGCCTACCACAATTGTGGCATACAGTATCATTTCCATTTAACATGTAACATTGTACAGAGTACTGCTTCTGTATTGCTTTGTTTATTTTTCTAGACCTTTCTAGAATTTTCAAACTAAATTTGAATGCTAGAAATAGTGGGTTGGGGTTGTGGTTCAGCAGTAGAGCCTTTGCCTAGCACGTGCAAGGCCCTGGGTTTGATCCTCAGCACCACATAAAAATAAATTAATAAAATAAAGGTATTGTGTCCAACTACAACTAAAAAATAAATATCAAAAAAATAGAAATAGTTATCACGACTCTAAAATATGTCCTTAAATTTTAAGCCAGTCGAGCTGGGGATGTGGCTCAAGTGGTAGCGCGCTCGCCTGGCATGCGTGCGGCCCGGGTTCGATCCTCAGCACCACATACAAACAAAGATGTTGTGTCCGCCGAGAACTAAAAAGTAAATATTAAAATTCTCTCTCTCTCTCTCTCTCTCCCCCTCTTCCCCTCTCTCATTAAAAAAAATTAAGCCAGTCAATTTATTCATCTTTATAAAATATACACCACAGAGAAAATTAGCACCCATATTTTCTTTAAATGAAAACTGGATGCAGGACTTCTCTGTGTTTCCCATGAATTTATTAATGAAATTTCACATTACTTCTGATGGTAACAAAAATATTTGCAGTATTGACTGTAGGAAAATATGTAAATAGGACATATTTTTCAGAGCTGCTAAACTTTCTGACCATCTGGCATTCTTTCACCTATATATTCCCTGAAGCATCTTCACAGGAATATTCTTTAAGAAAAATACATCATGACCATTATCTTTGGGAAATTATATGTCCTCTTCTGATATTCGGTGTTTTTTTTTTTTTTTTTTTGTAATTTTATTACTGTAGGCACAACTTTGCATTTTAAACAATACTTAATTTTATTTCATTTCAGTAATTTTATTTTAAAAATTTTATAATTTGTAAAATTACATACAATATTTTACTTGAATAGGAAAATGTTTGGAGCAATGACATAGTTATTTTTTTTTACTTCAAATGATTTTAGTTTAAAATGATTAATATAACACCCTTTAAATTTACCTAATACTCTCTAGAGGCCATGTTTTTATATTTTAATAATATAAGTCTTGGGAGTTTAATTAAAACACAAATGTTACAAATGAAGTTAAAATTAAGCACCATAAAAACAGATTTACTCTTTTGGAGGCATTATATATATTCCATGTATGAATTTTTATTTGTCTTAAATTCACAAAATATTATTTGTTTATCTAATTTTCAAATGTTATTGACTTTCCTTACAAGAACATTTTTCTTTAATTTAGCACAGAGAAATAGCATATTTTTTGAAAGAATACATTTTCACACTTAAGAGAAAAATTTTTACATGCATTTCTAACATATGCATATGTGTGTATTATGCATAGATGCATATAAACATGTATTTAATGAAGTTATGAGTGTGTGCCTCTAAACTTATACATGTTATAAAAAAATAAAGAATTTATAAAATTCCAAAACATCTTCGCTTTGCCTTTTTTTAAATTTTATTTTTAGTTATAGATGTACACATTATCTTTATTTTATTTATTTATTTTTATGTGGTGCTGAGGATTTAACCCAGCGCCTCTTGTATGTGAGACAAGTGCTCAACCACTGAGCTACAATCCCAGCCCTGCTTTGCCTTTAAATAATGGCTTTGAAATGTTTTTTGCCTGTACTAAAATGTTTAATAGAGAAATGTGCTGAATTATTTCTACTATTTTTGTAACTTTCAATCATCGTCGTGAATTAAAAGATAACTAGTGAATCCATAATGATCCAAAGAGGAAAAGTCGATCATTAGTTCTACTTATTACATTGCAATTTTTATTTTGAGCAATCTTCTTGCATTTAAAGAAAAAAGCCAATGGTAACTATTTGCATATTTATGATGTAAAATATAAGAAACCTCAAAGATTTCATGAAAATCTATTACAACTAGTATATGAAGTAATCAAAGTTACAAGACACAAAAATCAACCTACAAAAATCAATAGAAAGGGTTAGGAAGATGGTGAATTAGAGGAAGAGTGGCTTTCCAGTTGCTACATGGCTCCAGATTTAAGCAGCTGAAGCATCTTTACTCAGCAAGGTATGTGACTATGGGAATTCACCAAAATTCAACACTGGAAAGCAAAATAATCATAGAATCAGAGAAATTCAGAAGATTTGAATATAGAACATAAAATAATACATTAGAGATGCATCAGCTTTGGTGGCAGGAGTAGAAACATTAGAGGAGGGTTAACAGAGGCAGAAAGAGAGAAAAGCACTGCAAATAAGTTTAGCATGGAAGAACTTGTGAAACATCATGGCTAGCTGATGATTAAAAAGTTCTTCAGGGGGAGCTGAGGTTGTGGCTCAGCGGTAGAGCACTCGCCTCTCACGTGTGAGACCCTGGGTTCCATCCTCAGCACCACATAAAAATAAATAAACAAAATACAGATATTGTGCCCATGTATAACTAAAAAAATATTTTTTTAAAAAAGTTCCTCAGGGGTGGGGTGTGGTGTCACATGCCTGTAATCCCAACATCTCAGAAGGTTGAGGCACGAGGATCACAATTTCAAAACCAGTCCCAGCAATTTATCAAGACCCTAAGCAACTTAGCAAGACCTTGTCTCAAAATAAAATTATTAAACAATGTAAAAGAGCTGGGGATGTGGCTCAGTATTTAAGTGCCCCTGGGTAATCCCCAGTACCAAGAGAGAGAGAGAGAGAGAGAGAGAGAGAGAGAGAGAGAAGAGAGAAGTAAAGGAGTAAAGTAAGAAGGAGGAGGAAGATGAGGAGAGAGTGAGAGAGAGAGAAAGAAAGAAAGAAAGAAAGAAAGAAAGAAAGAAAGAAAGAAAGAAAGAAAGAAAGAAAGAAAGAAAGAAAGCCTTTCTGAAATTCTGAGCTGGTGAGTAGAGTTGAGACAGGAAGCATTTGAAATTTGTCACTTGGCACCTTTCAATGGCAGGAGCTCAGGAGTTCCTAAAAAGTGTTGCCAAACTGTCCCAGCAAACACTTGCTATGGGGGTACAGTGCAACTGAAAAAGACATAGGAGGGATTGTGCCAAGGGTCATCCAAGATGTGGATACTGAGGGGAGAGCAGCTTAGATTTCTCATAGTTTCTGGTGGTTTATGTAACCACCTGGAAAGAGGCCAAACTAATCAAGCTGGAAAGTCTGCATTCTAGGTTTGATCTTAGGAGTTCTATATCCATGGTGGTGGAATATATTAGACATATGGAGGGCTATCTCCCTGACACTATGAGGAAAATTTTTCAGAGGTACCTGAGATCCAGATATCCAGAAGAGATTGACATCAGCTCAGCAATAGAGGGTGAGAATATAATCTCTCTGGAGTAAATATCCCCAGCAAAGTTACAAAGTATGGTCAGAACTAAATGTCAGTTGCTGAAACTCCCTATTGACTCTCTATCATCCCTGCTCTGGAAGTACATCACCCTAGTTTGTCCTACCTTATATTGTGAGATGGGGAACTGAGAGCTACTAGAACTATAATTGGCTCCAGGCCACACCAGCTGCTAGCTTGGTGAGAAACTCAGAGGTTGGATTAAACAAACTCAGTCCTTGATCTAAGAGGAACATAGCCCAAAAAGAAATGAAAAAGGATACAACAACATAGGATAGGTAGTGTACATCAATCTGTATCAATAGTTTTGACCACTACATTGGTAAAAATCACTTCATTTTTTAATAAGAATTCTTTCCATTTTTTTTTTTTACTTTTTTAAATTATATGTCCATGTGTGTGTGTATGCATGTGTGTGTGTTATTGCACTGACTGGTTTAAGGATATATATATATATATATATATATATATATATATATATATATACATACATACACACACACACACATATATATGTGTATATATATATATATATATATATATTTTTTTTTACTTTTTATTATTTCTCTTTCATGATTTTGTTATTTAGCTTTGTTTTGACTTTGAAGGGGTAAGGTTTTTGAGGGTTTTCATTTGATTTTGCATTTGTTTGTTCTTTCTTTTTTTTAATATTTACTTTTTAGTTGTAGTTGGACACAATATCTTCATTTTATTTTATTTATTTTTTAATGTGGTGCTAAGGATCGAACCCAGGGCCACACACGTGCAAGGGAAACACTCTACTGTTGAGCCACAACCCCAGTCCCCTTACTTATGATTTTGTTATTATTATACCTTTTCTCTTTCTTTATCCTCTACTAAACAATTTCTCTTGTTCCTGCTTTCTCTATTCATGTTATTGGTTTTATTTATTTATTTTTACTCCTCCTTCTTTATTGTTATCAACTGCTACCATTCACTTGTTTCCCATCTCTTTACTTATTAATTATTTCAAGCTTTCTCTTGCCTTCCTACTTTACCTTCTTTTCTCTTAAGAAACTGTAATTCTATTATCTTTGAGATCTAGTTAATATAATTCCTTCCTCCTCCATTCATTTTGTTGTTGTTGTTAATACAGGAAACTTAAGAGTTGACTCCTGCTGTTTAAGGCTAGATACAGCTCATGAACATTTATTGTTCTTAATGAGGTTAAATTTTGACTCCACCTTTCATCTTTGTATGGCAGTGTTATGGATGTCATAACACTGAATTTATATTAAAAGCTGTATATTGGTTGCTACTATTATTACTATTTCTTTTTCCCTTCCTTTTCAGAAGTTATGGGAGATAATCAGAAAATTGTAAGACCCTGCTGTGAGCTACACACATAACTCAATCAACTGACAGCAAACCTCTCTTCATGCAGAATGAAGCCCCACTCCAGTTCCAAAAATATTTATATATGGAATAGATGAAACAAAATCTCCAAACAAATGACCAGACCCTAAGTAGGAACAGCTACAGAGAGAGACCTCAGATACCAATTGTGGACATCTACTCATATAGCAAAAACAGAGAGGTACCAAGATAACAGCTTAGAAGTACCCATAGTATTGTAGCAGCTCTTAAAGAGTGAGTTAAATCGGAAGTTCTACAGTAGAAAATTGGGTGGCATTGGAGGTTGAAGTTAACACTCTGGTTACGCTGAATCTTGGGTTGAAGCTAAAGATACCAACAACATAGGACTTATTACAGAAAACACAGTTGTACACCAAAGGATGCACACATAAAAGGAGAAGTGGAATCTATCTCAATAGTTGTGCAAGTTCAAGACTTATGAAAATATGAGGAAACAGGCAAAAAAATCTTTCCCCAGAATTTACAATTCACCAAGAAAGGAACTCACAGGTAAGAAAATGGATGAAATTTCAGTGAAAGATTATAACAATTGACTATTAAGGTATTCAATGGTTAAAAATGATCAAAGAAATATATTGAGAGCAAATACAGGATATGATAAATCATTTCAATAAAGAAATAGAGACACTAAAAAGAAACAAAGCAGAACTCCTGTAAATGAAAAACCCAAATGAATACAATTTAAAAAAAATCACTTGAAAGTATCACCAACATAATGGATTATGTAGAAAACACAACTTCAGGCCTTGAAGACAGAACTTTTAACCTTGAGAACAGGGTATACGAAATTGAATACTAAATATTCAACAAAAGGTAGAAAATATTCTTATCAAAATATAGAAGAACTCTTGGACTCAATATAGAAGATAAAATAAACTGGAAATGTAGCTTACTGATAAAGCTTACCTGGATTGAATTCCTAGTACAAACAAAACAAAACAAAACAAAAAAGATAACGATATTCTTGAAAGATTGATATCCAGAATATGTACTGAACTATAAAGCTCAATAAAAATAGATAAACAATCAGATTAAAAATGGACCATAGAAATAAATATACTGTTATGGTCTGGATATTTGGTGTCTCACAAAGCTCATGGATGAGACAATGCAAAAAAAAATATATATATAGAGTGAAATGACTGGGTTGTGAGAGTCTTAACCTAATAAATCCATGAAGCCACTTGAATGGATTAACTGGGTGGTAACTGTAAGCAGGTAGGGTGTGGCTGAAGGAGGTAAGTCACTGGGCACATATTTTAGGGGGCATATAGTTTATCCTTGGTGAAGAGAACTTACTCCCACTGCTTCATATTTTTCATGTCCTGTCCTGTTTTCCTTCTCCACACCCTTATGTAATGATGTTATGCCTCATCTCAGAACCAGAGCAATGAACTGAGAACTGTAAAACCGTGAGAACCAAATATATTTTTCTTTTTCTAACATTGTTCTTGTTAATTCTTTTTGTCACAGGGGTAAAAAAGCTGATTAAAATATAGACATTTCTCAAAAAAATGACTTACATATGTCCAAGAAATATGTGAAAAATGCTTATCATTAATAATCACTGGGGAAATTTAATAGGAAACTCCAAGGAGATATCAATTTACTCCAGTAAAGATGGCTAATATCAAAAGGACAAAAGATAATTTCTGATGAGGATGTGTGGAAAAAAAGAACACTTAGTCACTGTTGGTGTAAATGTAGTAGAGATAATATGGAAAACAGTGTGGTGATTTAAAATTTAAAAAATTTAAAAAAAATTAAAAATAGAAGTATAATATTATCTAGCAATGCCATATATATATATATATATATATATATATATATATATCTCCAAATGATATCAATATATCAGAGATGTCTCCATACCCATATTCACTATGGCCTTATACACAGTAGAGAATAAATGGAAACAACTTATGTGGCCATCAACTAAAAAATGCTTAAAGAAAATGTGGTATATAGATACAGTGAAATATTATCTGGCTATAAAAAATAATGAATACTGTCATTTGTGACAACATGGATACAACTAGAGATCATAATGATAAACAAAATAAAGTAGGCCAAGAAAGCAAGTACCACATGATCTCCTTTATATGTGGAATCTAAAAATTTGATCTCATTGAATTTTAGAGTTGAATGGTGGTTACCAAGGCAGGAGAAAATAGAGGAGAGGGAGTGATGGAGAAATGGTAATCAATGGGTACCAAGGAGAAATATCTATATATTGTTACACAGATAACAATAATAGACTGTACATTTTATAAAGAAGAAAGGATTTTGAAAATTTTTACCATAAAGAAATGACAATTTAGGAGATATGTTTAACAGACTTAAACATTAGATAATGTATACCTTTAATGAAACGTTAACATTACCCCAATCATATGTACAATTTTTGCATGTTTATGTATCAATTAAAATTAATTTAAAAGTTTTAAACCTCATCTACCAATTGTAAATATTTTGTTTTCTCTATTTTTTCTTCTTGATAATCTATTTTTATCAATATTTACTTATTAGGCTCAAAACCCACTTAAACTCTTAAGAAAATAAAATAACACATAACTTAATGATAGATATACATTCTGAGAAATGAATCATTATTTTGTAATCTTAGGAACATCATATAGTGTACTTATACAAATTAAGGTGGCTATGACTCACTGGATGATATAATCTTATATTACTACCATCAGATATGTGGTCTATCATTGAAATGATAGGCATAAAATGGTTATACTTATAGAATTTAGAATATTTTCTATTTTTGTAGACAAAATTATATCATGAACTGTTTTTTTCAGAAATAGCTCATAAACAACGAATATTATTTCCTTACATTAGTTTTAAAAATCATTCTTATGTCACACATATTTCCTTCAGAAGTAATTTACATTTTTACTCATTATTAAACTTTTACCTGTGTATTTAATGTACATGTTTTCAAAATTTAGTACAATGACCTATGCGGGACTCTGAGTCACTTTTAGGGAATCTGTGAGGTTCAAAACCCCTTAATAATAATGCAACATATCACTTTTATTTTTCACTGTGTTGACATGTGTAAGTACAATTGCTGGTGTCCTAACACAAATCAAGAATGTGACAACAAACTACAAATAATCATCTTATTCCTTACTTTCATGCAGCCAGGTAAAAAATGCAAGTTTAAATTCAGTATGTTTTTGGTGAAGTAGTAAAAAGTATTAGATGTATTGAATTTCAACAACTAAGTATATGAGTTTGATGAATTTCCAAGCACTCATTTTGTTCTTTGATGAAATGAAAAATATGTATAAATTATTTTTTCATGCTAAATTACCATTGGTGTTCTGAGAAAATCATTACTGACATTGCTTGAATTATGACATTAACTTGTCATATTTTTAAGGAACTCTATTTTTATTAGAAATAATGAATAATGACAAATTATGGTTCTTTTTTTTGACCCAGAACTTTCTTTTTTATTTTTTTTAATATTTATTATTATTATTATCATTATTATTTTTTTTGTTTTTTAGTTTTTCGGCGGACACAATGTGGTGCTGAGGATTGAACCCGGGCGACACACATGCCAGGTGAGCACGCTACTGCTTGAGCCACATCCCCAGCCCGAACTTTCTTTTTTTTTTAATTTTTTTTATTTTTTTTTTATTGGTTGTTCAAAACATTACATAGTTCTTGATATATCATATTTCACACTTTGATTCAAGTGGGTTATGAACTCCCATTTTTACCCCGTATACAGATTGCAGAATCACATCAGTTACACTTCCACTGATTTACATATTGACATACTCATGTCTGTTGTATTCTGCTGCCTTTCCTATCCTCTACTATCCCCCCTCCACTCCCCTCCCCTCTTCTCTCTCTACCCCCTCTACTGTAATTCATTTCTCCCCCTTGTATTATTTTTCCCTTTCCCCTCACTTCGTCTTGTATGTAATTTTGTATAACCCTGAGGGTCTCCTTCCATTTCCAAGCAATTTCCCTTCTCTCTCCCTTTCGCTCCCACCTTTCATCCCTGTTTAATGTTAGTCATCTTCTCATGCTCTTCTTCCCTACTCTGTTCTTAGTTACTCTCCTTATATCAAAGAAGACATTTGGCATTTGTTTTTTAGGGATTGGCTAGCTTCACTTAGCATAATCTGCTCTAATGCCATCCATTTCCCTCCAAATTCTATAATTTTGTCATTTTTTAATGCAGAGTAATACTCCATTGTGTATAAATGCCACATTTTTTTTTTATCCATTCGTCTATTGAAGGGCATCTAGGTTGGTTCCACAGTCTTGCTATTGTGAATTGTGCTGCTATGAACATAGATGTAGCAGTGTCCCTGTAGCATGCTGTTTTTAGGTCTTTAGGGAATATACCCAGAAGGGGAATAGCTGGGTCAAATGGTGGTTCCATTCCCAGCTTTCCAAGAAATCTCCATACTGCTTTCCAAATTGGGTGCACCAATTTGAAGTCCCACCAACAATGAACAAGTGTACCCTTTTCCCCACATCCTCGCCAGCACTTGTTGTTGTTTGACTTCATAATGGCTGCCAATCTTACTGGAGTGAGATGATATCTTAGGGTGGTTTTGATTTGCATTTCTCTGACTGCTAGAGATGGTGAGCATTTTTCATGTACTTGTTGATTGATTGTATGTCCTCCTCTGAGAAGTGTCTGTTTAGGTCCTTGGCCCATTTGTTGATTGGGTTATTTGTTATCTTATTGTCTAATTTTTTGAGTTCTTTATATACTCTGGATATTAGGGCTCTATCTGAAGTGTGAGGAGTAAAGATTTGTTCCCATGATGTAGGCTCCCTATTTACCTTTCTTATTGTTTCTTTTGCTGAGAAAAAAACTTTTTAGTTTGAGCAAGTCCCATTTGTTGATTCTAGATATTAACTCTTGTGCTATGGGTGTCCTATTGAGGAATTTGGAGCCTGACCCCACAGTATGTAGGTCGTAGCCAACTTTTTCTTCTATCAGATGCCTTGTCTCTGATTTGATATCAAGCTCCTTGATCCATTTTGAGTTAACTTTTGTGCATGGCGAGAGAAAGCGATTCAGTTGCATTTTGTTGCATATGGATTTCCAGTTTTCCCAGCACCATTTGTTGAAGATGCTATCCTTCCTCCACTGCATGCTTTTAGCACCTTTATCAAATATAAGAAAGTTGTAGTTTTGTGGGCTGGTTTCTGTGTCCTCTATTCTGTACCATTGGTCTACCCGCCTGTTTTGGTACCAATACCATGCTGTTTTTGTTACTATTGCTCTGTAGTATAGTTTGAAGTCTGGTATCGCTATACCACCTGATTCAGACTTCCTGCTTAGCATTGTTTTTGCTATTCTGGGTCTTTTATTTTTCCATATAAATTTCATGATTGCTTTCTCTATTTCTACAAGAAATGCCATTGGGATTTTGATTGGCATTGCATTAAACCTATAGAGAACTTTTGGTAATATCGCCATTTTGATGATGTTAGTTCTGCCTATCCATGAACAGGGTATATTTTTCCATCTTCTAAGATCTTCTTCAGTTTCTCTCTTTAGGGTTCTGTAGTTTTCATTGTATAAGTCTTTTACCTCTTTTGTTAGGTTGATTCCAAAGTATTTTATTTTTTTTTTTGAGGATATTGTGAATGGAGTGGTTGTCCTCATTTCCATTTCAGAGGATTTGTCGCTGATATACAGGAATGCCTTTGATTTATGCGTGTTGATTTTATATCCTGCCACTTTGCTGAATTCATTTATTAGCTCTAATAGTTTCTTTGTAGACCCTTTTGGGTCTGCTAGGTAGAGAATCATGTCATCTGCAAATAGTGATAATTTAAGTTCTTCTTTTCCTATTTTTATGCCTTTAATTTCTTTCGTCTGTCTAATTGCTCTGGCCAGTGTTTCGAGAACTATGTTGAACAGAAGTGGTGATAGAGGGCATCCCTGTCTTGTTCCAGATTTTAGAGGGAATGCCTTCAAGTTTTCTCCATTCAGAATGATGCTAGCCTGAGGCTTAGCATAGATTGCTTTTACAATGTTGAGGTATGTTCCTGTTATCCCTATTTTTTCGAGAGTTTTGAACATAAAGGGATGCTGTACTTTGTCGAATGATTTTTCTGCATCTATTGAGATGATCATATGGTTCTTATTTTTAAGTCTATTGATGTGGTGAATAACATTTATTGATTTCTCTATATTGAACCAGCCTTGCATCCCAGGGATGAATCCTACTTGATCAGGGTGTACAATTTTTTTGATATGATTTTGTATCCCATTCGCCAGAATTTTATTGAGGATTTTTGCGTCTAGGTTCATTAGAGATATAGGTCTGTAGTTTTCTTTCTTTGAAGTGTCTTTGTCTGGTTTAGGAATCAGGGTGATGTTGGCCTCGTAGAATGAATTTGGAACTTCTCCCTCTTTTTCTATTTCCTGAAATAGCTTGAAAAGTATTGGTATTAGTTCCTCTTTAAAGGTTTTGTAAAACTCTGCTCTATACCCATCCGGTCCTGGGCTTTTCTTAGTTGGTAATCTTTTGATGGTTTCTTCTATTTCCTCAATTGACATTGGTCTGTTTAGGTTGTCTATATCCTCCTGTCTCAATCTGGGCAGATCATATGACTTAAGAAATTTATCGATGCCTTCACTATCTTCTATTTTATTGGAGTATAAGGATTCAAAATAATTTCTGATTATCTTCTGTATTTCTGAAGTGTCTGTTGTGATATTGCCTTTTTCATCCTGTATGCTAGTAATTTGAGTTCTCTCTCTTCTTCTCTTCGTTAGCATGGCTAAGGATCTGTCGATCTTATTTATTTTTTCAAAGAACCAACTTTCAGTTTTATCAATTTTTTCAATTGTTTCTTTTGTTTTGATTTCATTAATTTCAGCTCTGATTTTAATTGTTTCTTGCCTTCTACTTCTTTTGCTGTTGTTTTGCTCTTCTTTTTCTAGGATTTTGAGATGAAGTATGAGATCATTTATTTGTTGTTTTTTTTCTTTTTTTAAGGAATGAACTCCATGCAATGAATTTTCCTCTTAGAACTGCTTTCAGTGTGTCCCATAGATTCTGATATGTTGTGTCTGTGTTTTCATTTATCTCTAAGAATTTTTTAATTTCCTCCTTAATGTCTTCTATAACCCATTGATCATTCAGTAACCTATTGTTCATTCTCCAAGTGATGCATGATTTTTCCTTCCTTCTTTTATCATTGATTTTCAGTTTCATTCCATTATGGTCAGATAACATGCATGGTATTACCTCTACTCCTTTATATTGTCTAAGAGTTTCCCTGTGACATAATATATGATCTATTTTTGAGAAGGATCCATGTGCTGCTGAGAAAAAAGTGAAACTGCTTGATGTTGGGTGGTATATTCTATATATGTCAATTAAGTCTAGGTTGTTAATTGTGTTATTGAGCTCTATAGTTTCCTTATTCAACTTTTGTTTGGAAGATCTGTCCAGTGGTGAGAGAGGTGTGTTGAAGTCTCCCATGATTATTGTATGGTGGTCTATTAGACTCTTGAACTTGAGAAGAGTTTGTTTGATGAACATAGCTGCACCATTGTTTGGGGCATATATATTTATGATTGTTATGTCTTGTTCGTGTATGGTACCCTTGAGCAGTATGTAGTGTCCCTCTTTATCCCTTTTGATTAACTTTGGCTTGAAATCTATTTTATTTGATATGAGTATGGACACTCCTGCTTGTTTCCGAAGTGCATATGAGTGATATGATTTTTCCCAACCTTTCACCTTCAGTCTATGTATGTCTTTTCCTATCAAATGCGTCTCCTGTAGGCAGCATATTGTTGGGTCATGTTTTGTGATCCATTCTACTAGCCTGTGTCTCTTAATTGGTGAGTTTAAGCCATTAACATTTAGGGTTATTATTGAGATATGGGTTATCCTTCCAGCCATATTTGTTTATTTATGTTACTGAATATGGTTTGTTTTCCTCTTTGATTATTTTCCCCCCTTTACTGCCCTACCTCCCACTGTTGGTTTTCATTGTTATTTTCCATTTCCTCTTCCTGTAATGTTTTGCCGAGGACTTTTTGGAGAGATGGTTTTCTAGCTGCAAATTCTTTTAACTTTTGTGTATCGTGGAAGGTTTTAATTTCATCTTCCATCTTGAAGCTTAATTTTGCTGGATACACAATTCTTGGTTGGAACCCATTTTCTTTCAGTGTTTGAAATATGTTATTCCAGGATCTTCTAGTTTTCAAAGTCTGTGTTGAGAGATCAGCTGTTATCCTGATTGGTTTACCCCTAAATGTAATCTGCTTCCTTTCTCTTGTAGCTTTTAAAATTCTCTCCTTATTCTGTATGTTGGGCATCTTCATTATAATGTGTCTAGGTGTGGATCTCTTATGATTTTGCACATTCGGCGTCCTGTAGGCTTCTAGGATTTGGGATTCTGTCTCGTTCTTCAAGTCTGGGAAGTTTTCTCGAATTATTTCATTGAATAGATTGCTCATTCCTTTGGTTTGGAGCTCTGTGCCTTCCTGTATCCCAATGACACTTAAGTTTGGTCTTTTAATGTTATCCCATATTTCTTGGATGTTCTGCTCATGGTTTCTTAACAGTCTTGCTGAGCTGTCTATGTTCTTTTCAAGTTGAAATACTTTGTCTTCATTGTCTGATGTTCTATCTTCTAAGTGTTCTACTCTGCTGGTAGTATTCTCAATTGGGTTTTTAAGTTGGTTTATTGCTTCCTGCATTTCTAGGATTTCTATTTGTTTGTTTTTTATAACCTCTATCTCCCTGTATAGTTGATCTTTTGCTTCCTGGATTTGTTTATGTAATTCATTGTTGAAGAGATCCTTCATTGTCTGATTTTGCTGTCTAATGTCTTCCTTGAGACTCCAGATCATCTGAAGCATGTATCTCCTGAATTCATTATCTGACATTCCATCTGCTGCAGATATTACCTCTTCTAACGTTGAGTTGACCTGCATTGCTTATGGTCCTTTCTTTCCTTGTCTCTTCATACTGTTCGCATTTCTTTCTGCTTACTGAGACCGTTGTGTTGTTGAATTTTCTCCCTATATATTTGTATTACTCTTGTATAGTTGCAAAGTCTCCCGTGCAGGCGCGGGCAGGGGCTCTGCTCCTCCTCCAATTGGGGCAATGTGCCTACCACATCGGCAGGCCGCTGGGCCTGTTCTGCTGGTTGGTAGCAGGTGCGCCTACCTTGCAGGCGCGGGTGGTGGCTCTGCCTCTCTGCGGGCCGCTAGGCCTGTCCTGTCAGTGGTCGCAGTTCCGCCTCCTTTGCAGTCGCGGGCAGCGGCTCTGCCCCTCTGAAGGCCACTGGGCCTGTTCTGTCGGTGGGTCGCAGGTCCACCTACCTTGCAGGCGCGGGCAGCGGCTCTGCCCCTCTGCGGGTCACTGGGCCTGTTCTGTCAGTGGTCACAGTTCCGCCTACCTTGCAGGCGCGGGGGGGGGGGCAGCTCTTCCCCTCTGCACGCCGCTGGGCCTGTTCTGCTGGTGGGTCACAGGTCCGCCTACCTTGCAGGCGCGGGAGGCGGCTCTGCCCTTCTGCAGGCCACTGGGACTGTTCTGTTGGTGGGTCGCAGGTCCGCCTACCTTGCAGGCAAGTGGGGTGGCTCTGCCCCTCTGCGGGTTCCTGGGCCTATTCTGCCGGTGGGTCGCAGGTCCACCTATCTTGCAGGCATGGTTGGCAGCTCTGCCCCTCCGTGGGCCACTGGGCCTGTTCTGTTGATGGTCACAGTTCCACTTATCCTGCTGGCGCCGTGGTAAGGGGGCAGCTCTGCCCCTCAGCAGGTCGCTGGGCCTACTCTGCTGGTGGGTCGCAGATCCGCCTACCTTGCAGGTGCGGGGGAGGGCGCGGCTCTGCCCCTCAGCAGGCCGCTGGGCCTGATCTGCTGGTGGGTCGCAGGTCCGCCTACCTTGCAGGCGCGTGGGGCAGCTCTGTCCCTCCGCAGGTTGCTGGGCCTACACTGCTGGTGGGTCGCAGGTCCACCTACTTTGCAGGCGTTGTTGGCAGCTCTGCCCCTCCGCAGGCCACTGAGCCTGTTCTGTTGGTGGTCACAGTTCCGCCTACCTTGCTGGCGCGGGGGGAGGGGGTAGCTCTGCCCCTCAGCAGGCCGCTGGGCCTGGTCTGCTGGTGGGTCGCAGGTCTGCCTACCTTGCAGGCACGTGGCGTGGCTCTGCCACTCCGCAGGTTGCTGGGCCTGACCTACCGGTGGGTCGCAGGTCCGCCTACCTTGCAGGCGCGGGTGGAGGGCGCGGCTCTGCCCCTCAGCAGGCCACTGGGCCTGATCTGCTGGGCCTATTCTGCTGGTGGGTCGCAGGTCCGCCTACTTTACAGGCATGGTTGGCAGCTCTGCCCCTCCACAGGCCACTGAGTCTGTTCTGTTGGTGGTCACAGTTCCGCCTACCTTGCTGGCGCGGGGGGACGGGGCTGCTCTGCCCCTCCGCAGGCCGCTGGGCCTGGTCTGCTGGTGGGTCGCAGGTCCGTCTACCTTGCAGGCACGTGGGGCGGCTCTGCCACTCCCAGGTTGCTGGGCCTGACCTGCTGGTGGGTTGCAGGTCCGCCTACCTTGCAGGCACGGGGAGAGGGCGCAAACCTATTTGCATTTAGACAGTTACGCGAAATGGAGGATGTAATGCTTGGGATGAAAGTTGGGGGGAAGGGGAAGGTAGGTGCTCTTGAAAAGAAAGAAGGAGAGGGAGATAGATAGCATAGAGGAGAATGGAAAGAGCAGTAAAACTTGAAAGGGGAGAGAGAGAGGAAAAAGGGAGAGAAAAAAATAAAATGAAATAGGAAATAAAATTAGGTCTTAGAGATCCATTTTCTTCTCTTCCCGTAGGCAAAGCTGTGCCCTCCGGGCTGAGTTTTGCCCTCAATGTGTCAACAGCAATCCCTGTAAGGCAGTTCCTGGGAGTCTCTCAATCCTGTTGGTCCAGAGCCGTTTCACTTCTATGGCCCCTCCTCCCCTTCCTCCTGCCAGCCAGCCAGGTCCTGCTCACCGGAGGCAGTTCCCCAAGGATTTGGTTACACTTTCAGCCCCACCGAGTGCTCTATTTCCCTAACTACTGAGCACTCTCTCTGTCATTCATCTAAGCCCCAGTGCTGTGGAGCTGTGGTCTGGGAGTCAATTGTTCAATTTTTCCGGACCCCTTTGGTGGGCACACCTTTGGAATCTGGCAGCTAAGACCATTGGTATCGCTTCTGGTGGTAATAGGAGTTGGGGGTCGAGGATCCCCTCTACTTCCCTCAGCCCCTATACTCACAACCACTCTGCTGGCGATAGGAGGAGTTGGGGATCTAGAGCGTCCTCTGTTTCCCTCCTCCCCTACCGTCACACCCTCTCAGTTCGCGGTTGGGGGAGTTGGGGGTGGGGAGTCTTCTCTGCTTCCCTCTGCCCCTGCAGTCACGCCCACGTCACTGGCAGTAGGGGGAGTTGGGGGTTGAGAGTCCTTTGGCCCTTACGGTCACGCCCACGGAGAGATTTTGAAGTTTCCCGGTTGTTTGTATCTGGTGTGGGTGGGAGTCACACACCTGCTAAAGTGGATTCCGCTGGGAAGGAATCTCGTCGGCCGAACTTTGGTGACTTCCCCTCTCTGCTATGGCGGGCCCCTGGCTCCTTGCCGGAGTGTCCGAAGGGAGGGGTGGAACTGGCTTGACTCTGGTCTGACACAATCTCTGGTTTTAGTTCCCAGTTCGCTATTTCGTAAAGGGTTGGTTAGATTCCCTTCACGCTGTCTCAGGGGGGGAAGCCGTTAGCCAGGTGGGTGGGGCTGTTCGTAGAGCCGGGAGGGCACGGGCTGTCTGCTGGGCCAGGTGGGGACACTTCTCGCTGCGCTGGGCCGCCGGGGGCTGCCTGTAGAGCCAGGCAGCTGTGGCCGCATGGCTAAGATCCGGGCGGGCGGGGTGGCCGTTCGAAGAGCGAGAGCAGAGCCTCCCCGGGACGGCAGGATGGCGGGTGCCGTCTGCAGGTTCGGGCGGGCCGTGCCACTCTGGGCCGCCGGCCGCTTGCAGAAGCAGCTGGTGGCTGCGGGACTGGACCTCTGTGCCCGCGTGGCCGGCCAAGATCCACTTGTCTGGGACAAACTGACACTTCTAATAAACCTACCAATTCCCGGCAGGTCTCCTCTTAACGGAATTTTGCTAGAAGTTCCTCAGTAGGTAGACTGCAGCTGTTCCAATGGGTCTTTCTGATCCCGTTAATGTGGAGACATTGGAATCGCTGCTTCCTCGCCAGCGGCCATGTTGGATCCCCAAAATTATGGTTCTTAATACCTCTATATTCAGCAAGTGTTTTCACATAAATAAACAAAATGTGTTTCTAACCTCAAGAAAAACAATGAATATTATTTTGTTTTTCCAATAATAAAAGTCAAGTTTTCAGGTGAAAATAAGCATGATAAATTTGAATCTGTAAATGTGAGCATTTATCTACAATTGTGAACTTGAGAGCTTCCCAATCTCTATTTCTCTTGAGATACGTTTGTCATATGTTTGTATAATCTTGATAAATTTAATATTTTGGCTAGTTTCAACATTTGGATGTTCTGTATAATAGAGTATTTTTAGATATGCAATGCAGGACTTTTTATCTTCTTCCTCAGAAAATTTATTCTAAGTGTAAGCTGCCGAAATTGATTTTAATGAAACAGTATTAAAATTTACTCATATGTTTTTAGGTTTATAGGAGTCTTCTTACAATATTTCCAGAAAATGCATGCACTATAGTTTAAACATATCTTCTTCTGTAATTTATTCCACCTGTTTCCACAAAGATAAGAAGGATGTTTCTTTAAGAGTACATCAAGTTTTTGTTTATAGTAAGAAACCTCAAGTTAAGTGTATAAATATTTATCAAAATATCATTTTGTAACAAACTGAATTCAATGTTCATTTTTAAAGTATTACTGAGCACTTTCTAGTAGTTTGTATTTTATAGAAATTAGTCTTTAAATGTCTTGTGAATAGCAATATCTTTAATCATTATCGTAGATTAATTATCTAGAGGTACCATATAATATTAGGCCATAGACATATTATTCAATAATCTTGATAACTTCAGTATGTTGGGTAATTTCTTATAAAATCTAATTTGGTTATCCATTTTAAAGTTCTTTTAATGTGGATGGTGAAGAGCTTTTAGTAGGAATAAAAGTTTCATATCTTAGACTTTTCACTCTTACTTACATTATTATTTATTTCAGTTTTATTTGTAGGACTTTTAATGTGTTTGTGCACTTTAGGAATGTTAATTTAAGTAAAATGAGAGAACACTGTCTGCAAATAAACCTAACTGGACTGAAGTTCTTAATCAATATGTTATTCTTGACTCTCAAATCATGAGTGTAAGCTCTGATTTCATCTGTCTATATGTTGCTCTTAAAAAATAGTATAATAGTTAAATGATCAAGCTCTAGAATTAAATATCCTGGAATTAAAACTTAATTTTTATTTATTACCATGTGTTATACATGGTAGTAAACCATCTTGCCTTATTTCCTCAACTATATAACAGTTGAGGAATAGTCCTCAACTGTATAATAACAATGGTAACTATCTCATAGTATGAGTTGTGAATATTCAAAACAATAATATGTGTAAAATTCTAAGGCGGTACTTGGCCTTAGAATTATTGTATTGTCCTTCAGTTTCGTTTGCCTTTTGATACATTAAGCATTTTACTCACCAGTAAACATCTTGATCATCTATTCAAACATTTTGTTTCTTTCAGTAAATAAAAAGTTCAACATTCATTTAACAGCATTTGTACTATGACATAATCTAATTAATCACTTTTTGTGTAGACAAAGGAGCATCCTGATGTTTACCAATCTGATATGATTGTAAATTTATTTATCCACAGGATTAATAATCAAATATTGGAATTATTTTAAATTTCATAAATGATTTGGTTCTCTTTAAAGTGGAAATTAATCATGTAACATAAACTTCAGGAGCTTTATTTCATTTATATTATTGTGCCAAAAAAGATATGTGATAAATAAATGTTATATGGTTATATAGATCAAATCCTGGAACTGAAAAAGGGCAATGATGGAAAGAAAACTGGTAGGAATCTGTAATTTCATTAATAGTTATACACAATATTAAATTCTAAGTTTAATAAATTTAGCTTGGTTGTATTAAAACTAAAATTTAGGCAGAGAGTATATAGAAATTTTTGCACTGCATTTTAATTCTTATTAAAATAAGATTTATTTCAAAAGTACATGTTAAAAAATGTTAATCTTTATTCTGCCTCATGATCTAGTCCTTCCAACCCAACATATTTACAAAAGGAAAATGTATACAGAGAATTTTAAAAGAGCATCATAGCAGTTTTATTTGTGGTATGTAAAAGCTAAAGAAAATAGACAATATATTTATCAGTTCAAGAAGTACTCTTTATGAATAGCTCTTGTCCTAGTTCAAATCACATTATAAAATTGGATTGATTCATGAAGACAATACTCAGCTACATATACTTTCATCTTTTACCTACTCAATACTATGAGATTAGATGTATTTTTTGATAGTACACAGATATTATTTATAGGAATCAACATAGTGGTGATCAATAAAAGCATATTTTTTTAAAAAAATTATAAAGTGCTATTGATAAAAATTAGAAGTAGAATATATATGTGTGTGTATATATATATATATATATATATATATATATATATATATGAATACAGCTGGACACAATGGTGCACAACTTTTATACCAGTGGTGCAGGGAGCTTAGGCAGGAGTATTAAAAGTTTAAAGCCAGCCTCAGAACTTTGCAAGGCCATAAGAAACAGTGAGACCTTGTCTCAAAATAAAAACAATGAAAATGGCTGGGGATGTGACTCATTGGTTGACTGCCCCTGAGTTCAAACCCCAGTTCCAAAAAAAAAAAAAAGAAAAAAACTAGTGAATATACATTTACTATTATTTTATTAATTTTTCTTTTATGACAATTTTTTTTATTTCTTACATACATGAAAATTGTGGAATGCATTACAATCATAATTATCCATTCATAACACAATTTTTGTAACTCTGTATATAAAGTATGTTTGCACCAAAATAAAGCACTCTGGTGACAACTAGGTTAACAACAGAAATCATAATAAGTGGTTTTACTCTCATTTTCACCCCTTGACTCTGCCTATGAGAGACACACCACCATATATTAGATGCTGATTCAGAATATATACAGAATCCTAGAAAACCTTACCCCAATAATGCAAACTATTACCATCTAATTGGTGTTATAATTGATGATTTTAAAGACCATTCCACTGTTCTACCAGTATGGGTGCTTAAGACCGCTGGGTGTCTTAAACTAGTTGCATATGCTATAACAAAACACCATAAAATGAGTAGCATATTAGCAGTACAAAAATATTTTTCACAGGGGGCTGGGGATGTGGCTCAAGCGGTAGCGCGCTCGCCTGGCATGCGTGCGGCCCGGGTTCGATCCTCAGCACCACATACCAACAAAGATGTTGTGTCCGCCGAGAACTAAAAAATAAATATTAAAAAACTCTCTCTCACTCTCCTCTCTCACTCTCTCTTTAAAAAAAAATATATTAAAAAAAAAATATTTTTCACAGTTCTGTATGTTAGGAAGTCCAAAAATCAATACACCAATAAATTCAATGGTTGCTTCCCCTGCCCTGGTTCAAAGATGGCATCTTTTAGCTCCATCTCTCATGCTTAAAGAGACATACAAGCTTCCTTTCCCTTGTTTTGTATGGACACTAATCACATTTAGGAGGGTTCTGACTTCATGTTCTAATTAACCCAAAGGTGCACCTCCAATACCATCAAATTCATGATTAAGTATCTGATGTATGAATTGGGTTGTATTCACAAACATTCAGACAACACCATTGGGGAACATGGAAAGAGATGTGAATTCTATGAGAGTGGGATCCATTATCATACTTCATGCAGTTAGCTTCTTGATCAGAAGTAGTGCAATGTGGAATACCTATGGCAGTACATAGGCATTTGGAAAGTCTAAAGATAGTAGTATTGACTAAAGCATTGAATTCAGAGTAGGCAAATACACATTCAGTTTTAATACCTAATCCAGTAAGAAGAAAATTCAGTTCTACCAATGAAAGCAGTGGTCCACTGTAATCAATCTCCTATCAAGTAGCTGGCTGATAACCTTGGGTAATGGTACCATATTGGGTACTTAGCATTTGTTTTCTGCTGTTACAGATTTGGCACTGAATAATGGATGAAGCTAGTTAAGCCCTGGACAGAAGTTCCCATGGACACTTTATTCTTGAGGCCATTAGGCAATGAGAAAAGTGACTGAGGACAAGTCTGATTTGAATCCATAGAATGGGTAATTAAGTCCACTTGATCATTAAAACCCCTCTGCCAAGGTCATTCATTGGTCTGTATTAGCATAGAATACAAATACCTCCATGGTTTTCATGACTCCAGAGTGATCTATCTGCATATATTTCCTTCAAATATTTTAACATCAAATTTCTAATCATTTCTCTTCCAAGTTTCTGACCACCTGAAAAGACCATTTCTCACAGTCTATTAATTATTATATATTGTATATCTGGTCTCAAGCAAAGTGATCAACCAGGTGTAATGGTCAAAGTTCTTCCCACTGCAATGATTTCCCTTTACCATTATTCTTCAAGGATACCTCAGAAAAATGGCCGAAGAGTCTGCATGCACCAGATCTTATATAATCCAGTACTATTTGGATGAAGTATTGTTGAACACACCCAGCTTGATTGTTTGGTGATCAAATAACTTCTAGTTCATTACCAGAAGCTTAAGAATCCATGGCAACTTGGTCTCCAGTACCTAGTATATAAAGGCCTAATAGCAAATCAAGAGCTGTTTCTCAAAAAGAGAATTGCAGTCTGAAGAAGATGGCACAGATTTTCTCTAGCACACTGTATTTACAGTTTGATTCACTATAAATAGATATCTACCAAAGTTTTCAAACAGCAACTCTCTTTCACTGATAATTCAAATACTATTGCTTGATCATATTGACCAGGTGAGATAGTGCTTTGTATATCTTTCAGACTAAATCTGCAACAGAACCTTCTCTTATTCTGGAATTACTCAATACCAGAATTTTTTTGAGTCACTCAGTAATTGAGTCATAGTAACATATCTAAATTAACAATATATTGTCTCCAAATTGTTTTGCAAAGTGGATGCACCATTTTAATATCCCAATAGTAATGAGAAGAAGTTCCAATTTCTCCATGTCATCTCTTATGTGTCTGTGAATTGCTAACTCATTGCAGTTTAGATTTGCATTTCCCAAAATAAATAACAATGATGAGCAAATTTTCATGTGTAATTGAGCATTTGAACATCTTTTTAGAGAAATGTCTATTCAATATTTTGGCCAATTAAAAAAATTGATCTACTAGGTTTTTATTGTTGCTGTAAGTATTGATTTTATATTTTAGATGATCTTTTTTATTACATATACAATTTGCAAGTACTTTCTCCCACCTTATCAGTTATTTCACGTTTTTAACAGTGTCCTTTGAAGAATAAAAACATTTAGTGTACTCCAATCTATTTTTTGCTTTTTGGGGCACTATATCTAAGAAAACATTTTCTTTGTTTTAAAGAGAGAGAGAGAGAGAGAGAGAGATCATTTTTAATATTTATTTTTTATTTTTCGGCGGACACAACATCCTTGTTTGTATGTGGTGCTGAGGAACAAACCCAGGCCGCACACATGCCAGGCAAGTGCACCACTGCGTGAGCCACATCCCCAACCCTAAGAAAACATTTTCTAAGCTAAGATCATAATTATTCACACATTGGATTTCTCTTTTAGGGATTTCATAATGTTAGCCCTTATATTTGGTTTGTAATATTTTTTTCCCATAGTATGAGCAAGTGATATGACTTCATTCTTTTTCATGTAGATATCCAGTTGAGCCAACACGGTTTGCAAAACACTATTATTTCCCAATTGGTTTACCTTGGCACAACTGTCAAAAATCAATTGACTACAAATGCAAGGTGTTACAGTTTCTTTCCAATTTGGTCTTAAGGTACTTATATTGAAAGCAGCCACAAGTTATACCCTGCTTAATTGGAAATCCAAATTGGTTATGGTTGCTTTTGGTATATGTTTCATAGGATACTTTTTTTATCCTTGTGAAGAGACTAATGTTTCCATGTCCAGCTTATGGCCAGTTATTCTTCTCACAAGAAACTTGTTTATTCTGGCAGATACCTGTGCCTCTTTTCTGATTTATGTCCATTTTATTCCTACCACACCAGCTATCCTAAAATAAAATACTAGTTGGAAAGAAGGTTAGTTTCATGTGAGCTACAATATAGAAGTGAATCCACATTATATGAAATAGATGAGTAATGTATTACTCATAGGTGCCAGAATGGTTAAGGGTGCCCAAGAGAGATCACCAGGAATCCTAGAGGCAGCAAGGATCTCAACCAGCAAGTCAGGCCTAAGAGAAAGGACCTGTGGGATTATCCCTTTATTAAGGTCCATGGACATTATCCCTTAGGTTTTCCCACAGGAAGTTCAGATTTTCTATTAAAAGAAAACTCACTGTAGCACAATTACTGGCAGGTTAACTTGATATTTGAGCATCATGAAGAAGATAATGCAGAGTCATGGAGAAATCTGACATGCCTTTTTTCTATGGATGGGCAATCCGCACAGCAGAAAGTCCTGTTCAGCTTATATACAAAATTTCTACAAAGTAGGCATCCATCATGCCAAGTATGATATCACAGGTTACAGAATATGCATCAGTTGTTGTTTGTTGAGAGCCACAGACAAGTCAAGATGGCACCTGGCACTTTGCCAAGAGGAGTGGTTTGAGAAGTAATGCCAGTGAGCCATTAAGATGATAGAGATTCCTTAATGAGTGACTGCTGTGTCTAGATTATGACAATTAAGTTAAGCTGTGTGTAATCATTAAGATGATGAGGGTTCCTTATTGGTTGACTGCTGTATCTAGTTTATGTTAATTAAGATAAGCTGTGTGTAATTAGTTAAGTATATACCTCTGCTGTCCTGCAATAAAGCGGCTCCCGCTGTATCAATTTTCACAAGTTCCTTGTCACTCGCCCCCCCCCCCCCCCCCCCGCCCCATTACTTCTCTCAGCCAGGCTGCCGCAGTTGTTCCTGACTAACATTAGATATCTTAGTCTTTGCTTTCTGAACATCCGGAGGAGGGACCCTGACCAACTACTTTTTCCTTACATTTGTCCTTGAAGTAGGAACTTATTTACATTATTTTGGCATTTACAATTAGGTATTATCATAGTCAGCAGCTGTGTGATATGTCAAATGGTGCATAAGATGAGAAACAAGTGAGATACATCACAAACAACCATTTTGTGTGGGGAGGTGTCTTTTTCAGATTTTCACTGCTGTGACAAATACCTGATATGAACAACTTAGAAAATATTTATTTTGGCTCATGGTTTCAGTATATAGATAGCCAGTTCATTTTCTTTGGGCCTGAGACAAGGCAGAATAAGAATGTCATGATGGAGGGGTGTGGCAGAAGAAAATTACTCAAATCCTGGTAGCCAGGAAGTGAGTTGAGGGGCCAGAGCATGCATCTAGGGATCTACTTACTTTAACAAGCTCCCACCACCTACTATTCCCAATAATATCTTCATGTGTGTGTGGATGTGTGTGAGTGTGCTGGGGATTGAACCCAGGGCCTTGTGCATGTAAGGCAAGCACCCTACCAACTGAGCTATATCCCCAACCCTATATCTTCAAATGATTAACCCACTGATAAAGTCAGATAATCAGGGTCAAATTACTTCTCAAAATCCCACCTCTGAATAAGCCTTCAACAAATGAGTCTTTGGAAAACACTTCATATCCGCATAGGATTATAGGAAGTTTTCACTAGGCCCAAAATGATGAACTATGACTGGATTTTACATAATTTATATCAGGCCCATACATGGATGCTGAGACAGTAACTTCATTAAGCATATTTCTGACACAAGAGTTGATTTCAAGCATTTAAATATGTCCTATTGATCTTTGTGCCTATGTTAGCACAACACTGCTTTGATTACTATAGGTTTTTAGTATATTTTAAATGAGAAAATGAATTTTCTAACTTTTGTTATTTTTTATTATTATTGTTTTCTGATTTGAGGCCCTTGGATTTCCAAATTTTGGAATCAGCTTTTCAATTCCTGGAATACAAACACATATGTGGTTCCCATAGTTTTCTGTTTAAATAGGTAGATAAATTTAAGGAATGTTATGTTAACAATAATAATCTTTCTGGCTCAAAAATGTAACTTTTCTAGTCCCTTGTTTAGGTTTTCTTTCATTTTTTAGATTTTTTTTTTCATTTCAGAGGAAAGTTATGTACTTCTTTTATTAAATCTATCACCAAGTATTTTATTCTTTTTGATATATGTTTGTGAAATGATTTTCTTAATTTTATTTTCAAGTTGTTCTTTGCTACATATAGAAATCAGTTGTATTATTTTATAGTCATGTCCTACAAACTTGTTTAACTAAATTATTAGTTCTAATGAGTTTTTTGTGCATTATAATATTTTATATGCAAAATCATATCACTTTCAAATAGTGATGATTTTGCTTTTCCTAAACTATTTGGATACTTTTAATTTATTTTTCTTATCATATTGACCTGTCTAGAACCTCCATTTAAATATTAAACAGAAATGATAAGAATAGACAGCTTTGGCTCCTGATCAGGTGCTGAAAGAATTCTTTGTTTTACCATTTGAGTTTTTTGTAGATGGCTTTTCTATAGTTGAAGAAGTTATATTCTGTTCTCAGCTGACTAGTTTTATCATGGAAGAGTAGGATAATTTGTAAAATGCTTCTCTTTTCTGTGTCCAATGAGGTAACCATCTAAATTTTGGAATTTAATTTATTAATATGGTATATTATGTTGATCGATTTTTGTTTATGTTGGGCCAACCTGCATTCTTGACCTGAATCCCATTATTTAATCCTATTTCTTTAGATATATTTTGAGGAGTGCTGGGATTTGAAACCAGGGCCTGGCAAATGCCAAGCATTGCTTTTCCACTAATCACAATCCAACCCTCTTTGAGGCATTTTTTAAAGTATGTTTTATGATCTAAAAGGTGATCTCTTAGAGTATTCTCCACATCAACTTGACATAAACATATGCTCTGCTGATTTTGAACTCTTGTATAAGTGTGCTTATGAGTATGTGTGTCTATGTGTGTGTTAGATTTTTATAATCGTGAGAAATATACCTAACAAGAACAACATAGAGGAAGGAAATATTATTTTGCCTCATGGTTCCAAAGGTTCAGTCCATGGTTGGCCAATTCCATATATCTGGGAAAGAGGTGAGCCAGAATATCATGTTGGAGGGGCATAGAGGAGGAGGTTCCTCAGTTTATGACAGCCAGGAAAAAGAGATAGAGATAGAGATAGAGATAGATAGAGATAGAGCTAGAGCTAGAGATAGAAGAGAGAAAGAAAAAGAATGTGTGCTCAGGCTCACTCAGTTCATAAGGGACAATTTAAACACAAAGACATGCACCCAGTGACAAACATCCTCCAGTCACACCTTACCAGCCTTTAGTCACCATCCAGTTCATTAGTTCTTTCAAATTATTAATCCATCAAATGGATTAATCCAATGCTTAGGTTATAGCCCTCCTAATCTAATCATATTACCTCTGATTATCCTTAAATTGTTTCACACATAAGCTTCTGTGGAACTCCTAATATCCAAACCGTGTGTGTGTGTGTGTGTGTGTGTGTGTGTGTGTGTGTACATGCAATGCTCTGGTTTTCTTCCATTCTTTTTCTACTATTAACTTTACAGTTTTATCTTATTTTCTCCTCTCATGGCAGTTAAACTTCTTTTTAACACATTTTTTTTTCTGATTTCCTCAGCATTTGCAATATCTACTTATGGCTCCTCTAAGTCCAATTTCAAATAACATTATAATTCTTCATAGTCAGTTCAATTTTTTATAAGAGTATACCTAATCTCTCCTTCCTTTTTCTACATAGCATTGTTGTAAATCTCACTTATCTATAATCTATAATCACCAAATACATGTCAATATTTTCATTTTGAAAAAAAATATTGCCTATTATATAATTAAGAATAAGAAAAATTTATGACACTTTATTTTTTAAATTTATTCCTTCTTGAATTACTTTCTATTCTTTTTATAGATCTGAGTTTCTTATCTGAAAACATTTCTTTTCTAATTTCTTTTAACATTATTTTTAAAACAAATCAACTACTGCCAGATTCTCTCAATTTTTATTTTTCTGAGATCTATTTACTCTTCACTCTTTTTTGATGTTAGGGATTGGAATTAAAACCAAAGTGCACATATTATGCATTGCTCTATCTGTAATATATGCCCCCTAACTCCTATTCTTAAATTTTGATGAATAAAATTTTTTGGTTGTTTTTTGTTCTGTTATTTGTGTTACTTCTTTTGTTTTCTCTTAAACTTTTAAATATATCTCACCATTTTCTTTAATATTTACTTATATGTATTTATTTATTGTAGTAGGGGATTGAACCCAGAGTATTCACAAATGCTAGGTCAGTGTTACCGCTGAGCTATACCTTCAACTTTCCACTCTCTTCTTAATTAGGTGGTTTCTGATGAGAAAAGCTTTATAATTCTTAACTTTGTTTCTATAGATAGAAACCTATTTACTTCATTCTCAACTTCCTTCAATATTTTTGTCTTTGTCTTTGTACTTAAGCAATGTGAATATAAGATGCCGGGGCATACATACTTAAACATATCTTGCTTGATCCTCTCTGAGCTGTGTGTAGGACTGTGGTTTTGTGTTTGCGATTAATTTGGGAAAATTTTCAACCATTACTACTTCAAATTTTTATTTTTTATGCCTCTAGTTCTGTTACTCTCATTAACAAATAAACCCTCTATTTTCTCACGTATTTTCAATTTTATGTTCCCTTTTTCATTTGTTTTCTCTTTAGTTTTCAGGTTTGGAAGTTTCTATTGACAAATCATCAAGTTCACTGATTTATTCATCAGTATGTTCAGCTTAATGATAAGCCTATCAATAATATCCATTTATTTTATAGTGTTTATTTTTAATTTAGTATTTCCTTTTGTTTCTTTCATAAAACTTCCATCTATGTGCCTACATGATCAATCTATTATGTTATGTTGTTTAAAATGAACACTTACTTTCCAATCCCCTGTTATTATGCAGGAGCCCTATTGATGTAATTGTAAGATGTTGGAGGAGGTTGAATTTCTGTAGTTTTATGATAGGTTTCAATTTTTAGGGAGTCTGCAGAAGAAAATGTAACCTTTATAATTTCTCATATTTTATTTCATTTTTTATATAAAACAGGAAGGCTAGTGGGGACTGGAAATGCATATTTCCTTTACACACTAAGGAAAACAATGTTGGAATGCTGAGTCTTATGAAACAAGTAGATAGTTGTAGAGAAATGTTATTGAACAAAAAATGTGATCTAATGGTAAGAAAACTGAGGAGATGACCCAGGAAAGGCTATTTGTTCATAATCTTCTTTGCCTCTTGGTGCAACATTGCTTCCCTCAGGTTAGAGGGCAGCACATCTTAAACAAGAGCCTTATGGCCTATTTTTCAGAAAAAAGGCAGGTTACAAAGCAAACAGTCTAGATTTTTTGACATTTTTTGGAGAGAAGAACAATGGGAGATAAAACATTATTAGAGGGTCAGAGAGACCTTCTAACTTCTAATACATTCCTGCCTTCCTTAACTGAAAAAAGAGGGCTGAGTTACATCTCAGTGGTAGAGCACTTGCCTCATATTTGCAAGATCCTGGGCTTGAAAACCAGCATCACAAATATAAATAAATAAATAAATACTATTTATATACCAAAGCAATATAATTTGGAGTTTCATGCTCTGAACCCTGACCATATACTGATTTATACAGTACAAATAGTAGTATAAAATTTTTCTCTTTATGACTAAAATATTTTTTGTAAAATCAAAACTATCAACCTTATTTTGTGTCGAGAATAATTGAAAGAAACATAATTTAGGGGACATCATAAAGGAGGATAACTAAAAAAGACTTTGTGGAGGTAGAAAAATTATGTTTTTCAAATATCCATATACGGATTTCAGTAAACTCTGAATATCTTAGATTAAATGACAAAAGGAAAGTGAAGTTGCAGATAAAATTAAGGTACCTAATCATCTGAACCTATGAAGGGAAGTGATGATCATACTATATTATCCTGGTGCAACCAATGTAATCACAGGGGGTTTAAAAAATAAAGAAGATAGCACAATATAGTGAATATATTAAATAATAGTAATCATAATAACTTATTAAAGTACATTACTTAGAATACTGAACTTTATCTTAATTAAATTATATCTGAATTTTTAAATAGTTTATGAAAAATCAGTGAAATAAGGTTTCAAACATATAAAGTCATGGCAATTGGCAGATTGATGAATGCAAGAAGAACTCAAGCTGACTCTGGTGACTTTAAAGGAGAAAGAGGCCATAAGCAAAGCAATGTGGGTAACCTCTAGAAGTTAAAAAAGACAAATAAACATTTTTCTTCTAGAGCATCAAGGAAGTAGTATAGCTTTACCAACACCTTGATTTTTTTTTCCCAAGACTTATGGGCATCTGGCACCCTGAAGTGTAACATATTAAATAAGTTTTGTTTTAAAACACTGAGTTTGTGTTAATTTGTTAGAATAGCAATAGATAAGGGATGTAGGGTGTAAATGAACTTTTTAGTAAATCACCTTGCCTCCCAATAGAGAAAAATAATTAATTGTTCTAAAAACATTAAAAAAATGAAAACAGTGCTATTTATTTCATATCATGAGTCAGAGATGGAAATTTTACTAAAAATATTTGACATACATGAAGACTTGAGGTAATGTTGTCAAATACCATAATTTTAATAAAAATTCCAATAATTTATTTTAATTTTTTTGTTCTCTGCTTTAAATTCTGTGTTTTTGAAGGAATCATTTAGAGAATTAATGGTAAGTGCTATATTGAAAGAACTTGCATTTGATAATACTGATAATAAAGAATCTAAGTTTGCCTTGCAGTAATTAAACATGAGATATAGAAAACTGATTCTTAAACAATATTAAGACATATAAAACCTTAAGTTTGCTTTTAAACATTCATATACATATATTATTTGAATATAGTATAATAATCCATCCAAAACACAATTGTTAATGGGTATTCACTGCTGAAAAAATTGAAATCTACTTATTCAAAATTAATTGCTTTAAAGTAAAAGTTACTTGAACATTACGAAAATGTTAAGACGTTTTTTATCAAATTTTTCAATTGTCAAAATATAAAAGATGGGCAATTTATGGAATTAATCACTTATATGAATATAAAAAAGGACAATGGTGAAAACTCATTAACATACTAGAGGCCTTATGTAAATATCAATGTTTCCACTTATTGCATTTAAAGAAATTATAGCAATTGTCATTACAATTCTACTAAATGTAGACTAACTGTGATAATAAATAGATATTCAGGGATGTCCTACTTAAACAGATCTAATAGCAAACCAATAATTATGCTTTACTCTAGTTTTTATTTCCCATAGGATTAAATATTCATGTTATTTAGGATGTTTATAGGACAATGATAATAGAGCAATTGGTTGTAATGCTCAAATTTTCAGGACCCAGTTTATCCAAAATTGTCATCCAAATATATAAGAAGTCCAGATCAAAACCATGCATGATGGCACAATGCTATTATCTCAGCTACTCAGGAGACTGAGGCAGGAAGATTACAAGTTTGAGGTCAGTCTCAGTAATGCAGCAAGACTCTATCTCACAATAAAAAGTAAAAAAAAAAGGGCTGGCGATGTAGCTCAGTGGTAGAGCAATACTGGGTTCAATTCCCAGTACCACAGTGGGAAAAAAAAGTCATATCACAGTTTAATACTTTGCTTAAGTGATGATAATATTGACCAAATAAGTGAATTGGTATATTTTAATCAAATTTATCAAACAGACATAATCAATTAAAAAGAAAAAGTATGACTACTTCTGTAAAGAACTGATTTTCATGAACCCATTTTTTTTTGTTTGTTTGTTTTTGGGTAGTGGGAATTGAACTCATGGGCACTCCACCACTGAGCCACATTCCCAGCCCTATTTTGTATTCAATTTAGAGACAGGGTCTCGCTTAGTTGCTTAGCACCTGGCTTTTGCTGAGGCTGGCTTTGACTTGCAATCCTCCTGCCTCAGCCTTCCAAGCCATTGGGATTAGAGGGTGTGCCACCCCGCCCGGTTTGGACCCAATTTTATTAAGAACAAATATATTGAATGATGGCAAATTCACATAGGAAATGCTAATTAAACATTTATGTAATATACACACACACACACACACACACACACACATATATATATATACACACACACACAAAATCATCTGTCTTCAAATATCATTATGTCTATTATTGCCAGCATATGTGTTAATATTAAATTGATTAAAGTGACTTCAATAAAACAGTAGTTACAAAAGTTCCAAATGAGCTGGGTGCAATGGCGCATGCCTATAATTCCAGTGGCTCTGGAGGCTGAGGCAGTAGGATCTCAAATTCAAAGCCAGCCTCAGCAATTTAGCCAGGCCCTAAGCCTGAGCAACTTATTGAAACCCTGTTTCAAAATTAGAAGCATAAAAAAGGTCTGGGTTATGGCTCAGTGGTTAAGCCCTAAATTCAATTCCCAGTACAAACAAACAAATAACAACAACAAAATGCCAAATGCCAATAATTAGTGTATACATTGATTAACTTTTGAGGTTAAGATAATTACAAACAACTTTTAGAAATTTAATATTGCACAAAAGTAGTGGAATACTGAAAACAAATAAATTCTATTTTAACTGTATATGTGAAAGGAGCATAAAACATTTTTAAAAACTTGAAAAGAAACATTATTCTTTTAGGCTGATTTAATTTTAATATACTGTACTGACATTTGCTTCTTGTACCTAGATAGTCTGAATAGGCAAGCTGAATCTGGAACAATGATACAGGTTAAACAAAGGTTCTTTTAGAAACAAAGAGGTGTGTGTTTGTGTGTGTGTGTGTGTGTGTGTGTGTATGTGTGCGCGCGCGCGCATGTGTGTGCGTACACTTGTAAGAGGTAGATTCATCTATGGCAGGAAAGAAGGACAGAGTCAAAGAAGGATATAGTTAACAACTTTATGGATACGTATTGTGTATTTTTGTAGATGCTAATTATTTAGACACAATATCTTCAGTCCTGACACTGCCTCTCCAAAAACAAAGGAGCAACAACAAAAATACCTCTGTAAAACACCTGTAAATTATTTTTTTTTAAAAAAGAGGAGGAATAGAATATTTCAAAATTTGACTATTTCCCTATACCACAAATACAGGTAGTGATATACCTAGGATTTAATCATGTTTCTTTTGTTTGTACAACTTGTATTTTGCCTTTTGGAAATTGACAGTTAAATGGACAATTTGAAGCAAATGCAAAAGAGTCCACTTTGGTTAGGAAAATAGGACTAAAAATAAATATATTCTGTTACTATATATTCAGTTTTAAAAATTTAGAGGAGTTAATAGCTGGGACTTGTTTTTTAAGAGAGAGAGAGAGAGAGAGAGAGAGAGAGAGAGAGAGAGAGAGAGAGAATTTTAATATTTAATTTTTAGTATTTGGCAGACACAACATCTTTGTTTGTATGTGGTGCTGAGGATTGAACCTGGGCTGCACGCATGCCAGTCGAGCGCGCTACTGCTTGAGCCACATCCCCAGCCCTAGCTGGGACTTTTTGTAACAAGAGACAGACTAACAAGAATAAAAATAATTTTAATAATATGCATACCTTCTATGTAACACAGAGAAATGAACAAAAAAAGGGGGGGGGATAAAGAAAAAAGGAAAAAGGAAAATCTCTAAGTATATCTCAAATAGATGCCTTATCTCCAGGTTTAAAAACCCCCATGTTTTCTTAAACTAAAAAAGAAATATAAAGGAAAGTCCGGGTTAAAATAAGATGGTAAAGTAAACCACCTTTAAAAAAAAAAAAAAAAGGTAAGGTTTATCATGTAGATTTAAATTGATGCCTCCCTCATTGATTAAGTCTCTAGTGATTAAGTCATCCTTCTTTTCCTAGTGGATAGAGGAAGACATGTTTACAAAGAGATTTCCTTTTTAGATGCACATTTCTTTACAAAAGGGTAATTTCTCACTACTTCTCCTTTATCTGAAATGTTTAAGATTCCAAAATAATTTTATTTCAAAGAGACATATTTTAGAGTACCACGTTCTGGCCTTTTGCAGTCATACTTCTAGTGTCATGTCTAGAACTCATCAGAAACATTATAAATTTCTAAAGTTGCTCACAGGAAATAATGTAAAGATAAGTATATTATGCTTAGCTACCCATGCAAGTTAATCATTTTTTTTTCAGATTTGGTTGGCATAGCCTTAAAACTTACCAAACTAGAAGCAATTAGTCTTTCTAACACAAAATCAATGTTTTCTTCAACCTTTACCTTCAGAATGCACTTCAAGTATTGCCAGCAGAGAAGCAAAACTAGGTCTACAATTTTTATTTATAACCTGCAGCTAGCATTTCTTAAAATATTAACAAGATTGATAAATTAAGTGGAATGTTTGAAATATATAGAGCCCAATTCATAAATGATACTTCCCTGGAGTGATAATAAGACTTTACTTAAAAAAAAAAAAAACATTTACAATATTAAAAACTGTATAAAAATAACTACCAATAATGTCCTATGTTAATATTTTTTCAAAAGAAAATTAAAGTAATTATTTAGATACTGCATGACATATTCATTTATTTGTACTTTCATCCTCTAAGCTAAGATTTATGTTTATCATCTGCTGCCATGAGAGATTTGTAAATATTAGCAATAAACATCTGTAATTATTTTGTGGCATCTTGCCAAATGATTACATATAAAATTTATTTGTTTTATAAGAAATAATATTTTGAGGATATACTCTATAAAACTTTTTACTCACGTCCTTAAAAGCATGACTTTCATAGTCTTCAGTTGACAAGATGCTATTTCAGGAAGGGATATACTCATTGTAAGTGACCTATAATTGCAAGCATATTTTCTCCTAGGTGAATTAATGAGCTGGTGGTATTTCTTGTAATTACAATTGATAAAATCATTGCAATTAAAAATAATGAAAGGGGCTGGGGATGTGGCTCAAGTGGTAGTGCGCTCGCCTGGCATGCATGCGGCCCGGGTTTGATCCTCAGCACCAAATACAAACAAAGATGTTGTGTCCACCAATAACTAAAAATAAATAAATATTAAAAAATTCTCTCTCTCTCTCTCTCTCTCTCTCTCTCTCTCTCTCTCCCCTCTGTCTCTAAAAAAAAACTTTATAAAAATAATGAAAATAAAACAAGACTCCATATAAAAGCATTTTGTTAACAACAACAAAATGCCCATCTATCTATGAAGAAGGGAATAGTGAAAAATTTGCGAACACTTATCTGTTTATCTGATCTATCTATCTATCTATCTATCTATATATATATATATATATATATATATTGGGAATTGAACCCAGAGGTATTTTATTGCTGAGTTATAGCACCAGTCTTTTTTATTTACTTAATTTTATTTTGAGACAGTGTCATTAAGTTGTTGAGGTTTTGCCAAATTTCTGAGATTGGCCTCAAAATTCCTGCCTCAGCCTCCCAAATCTCCAGATTACAGGCATACACCAAAATACATGGCTTGATTTCTTTCTTTCAGGACTCGGTCACATTTACATGTAAACAGAAAACACTAAGAGTGAAGTGTTGAGACTACAACTGCAGTTGTCCTGTTGAAAACGAAATTTAAAATATCATCTATATATCTATATCTATATATACATCTACACACACACACACACATATAATTTCTAGACAGTTTTTTCCTTCTCTGAAGTAGAAATGCCACTTGACAAGCATGGATACATATATACTTCAAATTAGCATCAAATGTGATTAAGGCAAGCTACATATTAAAGTACAAAAAATAACAATGTTGGAATTCAAAATACAACACAGAAGTATACTTATGAGGATGTAAACCTCATCAGATATCTCACAATAGGGTAAAAAATATGCATTACTCAGTAGGTTAGTTACTTACTGTCTTTTCTCAATTAAAGCTGTATCAAACAACACAAATCTATCTATAATTAGCACTGTGAATGCCTAGATAGTTCACGTATCTTTCCATAAAAAATTATTCCAATGTTAATTCAAAGCATTGATTTACTTTTCATAAAATTAAAAATTTTCATATATCTGCACATCTAATTTTATTAAATATTAATTTATTGCATTTTAAGCAAATAAAAGTTTATTGCAACCCTGTGCCTAGCAAGTTTATGGGTGCCATTTTTCTAACAATATGAAGTCACTTCATGCTTCTACATCATATTTTGGTAACTCATAATATGTCAAACTTTTGCATTATTATTTTATTTGTTATAGTAATATATGATCAGTGACCTTTGACAACACCATTATTATTGGTTATGGGTGCTACAAATGGAAACCACATAGAACAGTAAAATTGATGTGCAAATGTGTGTGTTCTAACCACTGCACTACTTAATGATTCTCCATCTCTCTGCTCATCAAACTCTTTAGTCCCTAAGACATAGCAATATTGGAATTAATGCAATTAATAATAGTACAATGATATCTAAGTGCTCAAATCAAAAGAATACTCACATGTCCTTTATATTAAATCAAAAGCTAAAAATAAGTTTAATGAGGAAGGCATGTTAACAGGCAAGACAGGTCAAATGCTAGGCCCCTTGTGACAGATAGTTAAACATGTTGTGAATGCAAAGGAAAAAAACACTCTTGTAAGAAATTAAAAGTACTACTTCAGTGAATACATGAACAATAAAAAAGCAAAACAATTCTCCTGACCACATGAAGAAAATTTTAATGATCTAGGTAGAAGATAAACCAGCCATAACATTACCTTCAGCCAAAGCCTATTCCAGATAAAGGCCCTCTCTACAATTCTCTGAAAGTGAGAATGCTTCAGAATAAAAGATTGAAGCTAACTCAGATTGGTTCATGACTTACTTAAAGTAAGAAACTGACTCAATAACATAAAAGTTCAAAGGGAAGTTTCAAGTGCTGATATAAAACATGCAGGAAGTTATTCTTCAGATCCAGATCAAGCTAGTATAATTGATGTTAGGAGATACTTCAAATAGTGGAAATCCAATGTTAATGAAGTGGATATTTGTTGAAAAAATATATACACATATAATTATGTATATTATATATTTTACTACATATTATATAATATTGTAATTATGTTTAATAATACAATTATTATATATCAATATAATTATATTTAATCATATATTTTATATTATATATGGTATGTCATATACACCATGTATATTATATATTATAAATTTTATATATATATGATTTCTCCTATATATCATACCTAGAGAGATATGAATTCAAGGCTTCAGAGATTCAATAGATTAAATGTCAGGCTGACTCTCTTGTTAAGTGTTAACATAACTAGCATCCTTAAGTTGAGGACCATTCTAGAAATCCTGGAACTATCAGGAAGTGCAGAAAATCTACTTTTTCCTGTGTTCTATGAAAGGAACAATAAAGCCTGAATGGCATGATATGTGCTTTCAATGAAGTTTATTTTTAAATTTTTAAACCCAATATTGAGAGCTACTATTCATTTAAAAACCAAAAAACAAAACAAAAACAAAACATCCCTTTGAAAATATTACTGATCAAAGCACCTGGTTATTAAAGAGCTCTAATGGAGATGTACAATGAGATAAATATTATTTTTATGCCTGCTAATACAAGGTGAATTCTGTAGCTCATGGATCAATTGGTAATTTAGAGTTTTAAGATTAATATTGAAACAATACATTTTGTAAGTCTATAGCTTCCATAGATAATGACTCTTCTTATATGGGAAAAGAAAATTGGAAATTTTCTGGAAAGGATTCACCATTGTAGATGACATTAAGAACATTCATCATTTGTGGGAAGAGATCAAAATATCAAGTATTAACTGGCATTTGGAATAGTTCATTCCAAACCTCATGGATGATATTGAGGTGTTCAATACTTCAGTGGAGGAAATAATAGCAAATGTTGCAGAAATAGTAAGAGAACCAAAGTTAGAAGTGGAACCTGATGTTGTGACTGAATTTATAATATTTTATTTATTATGTAATAGGTATTAAACTCAGGGACACTATATCACTCAGATACATTCACAGTTCTTTTCTTTTTTAAAATTATATTTTGAGATACAGTATTGCCCAGACTGATCTTAAACTTGTGATCCTCCTGCCTCATCTTCCTGAGTTACTAATAATATGTGCATATACCACCATACTGAGCTATGTATGAGTAATATGTGATGAGTGACCTTTTTTTTTTTTTTTTTGGTACTGGGAATTAAACCCAGGGCCGCTTTACAACTTATCAGAATGCCCAAGCCCTTTAAGTTTTTTTAATTTGAGACAGGGTCTCACCAAGTCTCAATAAATTGCTGAAACTGGCTTCAAACTTGTGATCCTCTTGCCTCAAACTCCCTAGTCTCTGGCATTGTGGGCATGAGCTAGTGTCTGCTTCCAGATAAATAAAATGTTATAATAAACTTGTAATGGATGAGGAGGTACTTCTTATGCATGAGCAAAGAAAGTGGTTTCTTGAGACAGAATCTTTACCTGAAGATGTGTGAACATAGTTGAAATGACAACAAACTTTAGACAAATTTAGTTTATGAAACAATAGCGGGATTTGAGAGGACTGATTTATTTGGAAAGATGTTCTATTATGGGCTAAATGTTATCAAACAGAATTGTACACCACAGAAATTTTGTCTGAAAGGGAGAGTCAATTGATGTGGCAAACTTGATTGCTGTGCTTTTTAAAAATATATTATTATTATTGCATTGTAGTTTTACATAATAGTTGAGATCATTTTGACAAAATTATACAAGCATGGAATTTGATTTACTTCTTTTCAGTCCTTGGTGCCCCTGCCCTTTTTCCTTTCTCTTCTTATTTTACTTTCTCAATTCTACTGTTGTGTTATTTTGAGAAATTGCCACCACTGCCATTCCAACCTTCAATAATCACCATTTTCATCAGTCAGCAATCATCAACATCAAGGTGAAACCCCTAATCAGTGAAAACATTACAATTCACTGAAGACTCAGATGATCATTAGCATTTTTTAATGATACTTTTGGGGAAGGTAAATAGTTTTAAACATAATGCTGTTGCATACCTAGTAGACAACAGTATAGTGTAAACATAAATTTTATGTGCAATGGAAAAATTTTAAAAATATGTGACTTGTTTTTTTTGCAATATTTTGGTGGTATGGAACCACAATGTCTATGAGGTATGGCTTTGCATTACTCTCACAATTATGAGCTTTACTGGAGTTCTGGAAAAAAGAAAATAAAGAGGCTATTACCAAAATATCCTTGATAAAAAATAGAACCATAGACAATTTAGTATACCAGTTTAATAATGGGAGTAGATTGCACATTTCACCCTACCTTTATTCATCTTTGAGATATTAGATTTTCTTTAAAAAAAAAACATTTACTTTTTAGTAGTAGGTGGACACAATACCTTTATTTTATTTTTATGTAGTGCTGAGGATCGAACCCAGTGGCTCACACATGCTAGGCGAGCACTCTACCTCTGAGCCACAACCCCAATCTGAGATGTTAGATTTTTTCTTCTCTTTCAGTACAACTGCATCAAGATAAGCATGCTCATTAAAAGAGAAAGATTAATTAAAATTATCCTTATCAAAAGCAACAGAGTTATAAACAAAGAAGAAAATGCAAAATATTGACTAGGACTATTATATATGTAATATAGGAAGAGCAGTATGACTATTTATCTGCTTTCATATATTTCTAAAACTCTAAGCTCATTGAAGATTGTGTGTTATTCAATATTATATCCTCAGCACATAACATAGAGCATAATACATAGATAGTGCTAAATGATAATTAACCCTTGGATAAATGCAACAAAGAGGAAAAACAAAGAGAAAAACAATCTCCTATCTGCTATAATCAGTAATTTACTATTGTGCAAGAAAAAGAATGTGCTAAAACTTTTGTAGAGAATATGACAACCATGTATAGCAGAAACAAGGGAAGTAAAAAGTTCCGATTTAACTTTTTCCAAGTTGCCATTTCTATAACATCTAATTTGCAGTTTACAGACACACATAATTAATTAATTAGTTTGTCCATTTAGAAGCTAGTTCCATATCTATATAAAAAAGTGGGTTTGTGTTCTAACTTACTGGGTTGTTTATATATGTGGGTTCTCAATTATAACCTAAGTAAATTAATCTCTATAAAGGGATTTATAATTGAACTTTTTAAAAACAGAATAGAAGAAATTGAGCAACTATTTTTCTCTCACTGTTTGAATATAATTTGATCCCAATAAGCCAGAAAGTTTTATTATAATAGAAGGATAACTATATTTTTACTTTCTCCCCTACCCTTAAACATAAATCCACTAAGCCCTTATTCAAAATAGATACTTGAATATCTTTTACAAAATTACACACACCATTTCAAAGTTATTGCCAGGCAATTAAACTTTATAATTCGAAATGCAAACATGTCATCCTATGAACAACTTATAGAGCTTTCTCTGTTGTGTTAGTTACTCAACAACAATTTGTGTTATTAAGTAGTCATAGGCTTTTTGAAATAAGGCAAGGTTTTGTTCATGTGTTCTCTAATAAAATTCTTTTTTTCTGTGGGAAAGTGACACATAAACAGAAGTATTTCATTAATTCTACATTAAAAAGGAAAAGAGAACTAAAAAATATGTTGTTAATGAATTGAACCAATTAGTGGTTGAAATCAGTGGAATCTATTCAATTCAGTAAAGAATGAGGGCTCCTAAAGACCCAAAGCACAAATTCTGTGTCTAGCTTTATGCTCAGTGGGGGTAGAGACAAAAAGAGCATTAATTTTATGCTTTTCTTGGATGGATTAAAGTCATTTGGCACAAATTGTAAAGTTTCTTTCTTTTCTCTCTTTCTTGAACATAGCCCTATTTACTATCAAACTATCAGGCTGGGAAGTGAAGAGGGGAAGTAGCTAGAAGAGGGAATAATTCATACATTATATCTGTCTTTGGTGTAAATATCCTGTGCACCTGCAGCTCTGGGACAGTTATGGAAATAGAAGTGCTCAGAAATTCAAAGCAGGTTTATAAAGTACATGTTTTACCATGCAAATCATGTACTTTATACACCTGTACAGAGTTAAGGAAAATGATTTACTAAGGAAAATATCTTAATTTCATACATTTTAATATTTTACATTTGTGAATGAATGACAAAATTATATTTGGTCAATTTTAAGTATATTTTAGAGTACTGTTCAATTCTGCTTTTTGTGTATGTTGAGTGTTGCAAAATGAATTAAATGGTCGCAGACACAAAAGAGTTGTGCATTAATGAGTATTCACATAGAGCTGCATTCAGCCATTTGCACCCTGGTTCATGAATAACAAGTGGTCATTCATGCTGCTAAGTAGGCAAACATAGCTACCAAGGTGAGAAAGGACAGAAATCTAGTAGAAAATGCAACAAGCCTGGGTCTGTGTAACCTTAGGGTGCTTTGCATTTGCTTAATGGATTAGCAGCTGACTTGACTACATAAGCATTAGCAAATCAACCCCTTTTCTTTATAGTGCCCCTGAACCCCAGGAGCTCAGGAGAATCACATTTTTTTTTTTTTTTGGTTGATAGGCTTTTCAAGAACAAAACTGATGAGATCCTGTTATTGTAACTGAATAGGATCTGGTCCTATTTTGCAGTGTGAATGTCTTTTTGCATAGAACCTCACAAAAGCTTCTAAATAGCATCTAGCAGTAATGGGGTAAGTATATAATAATTTTGTTTAAATCCTCACTAAGTACTGCCATTTTCTCTCAAGTTCTAGGATTTTACTTACAGGTGACCAAAATATATTTCTTATTTTTTTTCATTTATTTAAGAAATTCTTTATTTGGTACCTAGTTTGTGCTATATAATGGGCTAGGAAGAAGCCTACTCTAAATTAAAAATTAAAAAATAAGTTAAGCCAAGCCAAAAACAAAGAGTTAGTTAAAGTCAGAAAAAGAATGTGTAAGAGTGTGAATAAAATATATTCATTACATTAATATTGCATAAAAGAACTGCAGATAAAATGTTTTGAAGGATGAACCTGGAAACGTTTTATCTTAAATGAAGGAAACAGTGAACTGATGAAGTGCGCTACTGGCTTCTTGTTCATTAGGGAATTTAAAGAAATGTCAGAGGAAAGCAAACAAGAAAGAAAGAAAGAAAGAAAGAAAAAGAAAGAAAGAAAGAAAGAAAGAAGAAAAGCCAGTTGTTCTAAAGGTTAAGGAGATTTGTGAAATTTTTCCTTAAGTGAGTTTAGAACCATTTAAAAATGATGCAGTAATAGACCACAGAAAACTTTTTGTGAAAAAAGAAAGTTCTCCTTTGGGCCACAAAAATTAATTTCCAGCCAGGTGTGGTGATGTACTCCTATAATCATAGTGGCTTGAGAGGCTGAGGTAGGAGGATAACAAGTTCAAAGCCAGCTTCATCAATTTAGTGAGTCCCTCAGCAACTCAGTCAGACCTTGTCTCAAAATAAATAAATAAATAAATAGGGCTGGGGATGTTTCTCAGTGGTAAGACACCTGGGTTACATCCCTGGTACCAAATAAATAAATAGAATTTCATAATAATATTTAAAACTGCAATAACTTCACAAGACTTTGTAATTGCAACTTCAGAGCTACCAGTCAATTATTTGTTAAATATCATTACAGGGTTGGTGCCTTCTTGGAGACTGAGGCAAAATGAGGACCTCCTCCCTTTTTAAGCCCTGCTTCTTGCAATCAAGTCAGAAAGATTTCAGACATGTTGCTCAGAGAAACTGGCAATTAATTTATTAGAAGGGATATGAAAGATGATACTGCCGGTTATCAGTGAAGAGTCCCGCTTCCTCACATGTTGAAGTTTGAACATTAGAGAAGCAGGACTCATCTCAGATAACCAGTGGTATCATATTTGTAGGTCCCATGGAGACCTACACCAAGGTAAGCTCCTCTTTACGCACCCTCACATCTGTTTGAGGTGCATCTTTCTTTCTCTTTCATTTTGGAGAATGATGGACACCCATCGACTACTTATGTGCAGCTAGTGCAACTGCCACTCTTCAAGACTCGGGAGAAAAGTTTCCTGGCCTTGGCAGCTCTCAATCACCTGTTCAATACAGAGGAGGCATGTTAGTTTCTGCTGAATTTGTTTTGCTCTTTTCTGTCCAGGCCTGAAGAGCAATTGGCATGATTACACAGTGTCCCTAGTCTCGATCTGTCTTGGATGCGAGGAAGTTGATAAAGGAGCATGGAACAACTGCAGAATTTCAACTGCAGTCTGGGCTGCACTCAGGTGAAAATCCTAAGGTTTCTTCTCTGGAACCCCCTCCAAACTGCCTTAAAGGGTATCTAGGGTGATCAGTAGATGAATGAAACTGAGGGAAAGCCCCAATTACATTTGCCTCTATTTGGGCCATGCAACCCCCCCCCTCCCCACCTCAGCATCCATTCCCTCCTGGATGCTCCCCTTCCTTTGCAGATCAGAAATACTAGCAATTCAGATTGTAGGACTAAAGAAAGACATGGGATTATTAACAAGAAAACATCCAGGTTCCCTTTGTTTGCATAATTAGTCTTCACAAGCCAGTTTAAAATCTCCCATTACTATTTCTGTGCTCAGATGTACTCAATGTATTTAAGAAAAATGCTGCAAGAGGGAGACACTCTATTTTAACCAGCCCCTCCCATAAATTCATCTGGAAAAGAGTGTTTGTTGCTTTAACAACCAATAGATATTCACCTTATAGTCTGGAGATTCTTTTAGTCTACAGAACAACAATTAGGCACAAAAGGTTAAGACAAAGACAATTATTCTCTTTTTTCATGGTTTTTTCATAATCAGGTGTTATAGTGGCAGGGAAGAAAGCAGTAATGCCCTTAAGTCTGAATACTCCTATGGTCTCTGGCATAGGGCAAACTGGGACCCTAGCACTTTGACAAAGGGGGCCAGAAATAACTTTGACAAAGCCAGGTGATGAGACATAGGTTTTCTGGACCGTAATCAAGCTCAAGTTTAGGGTGACATCCCTAATATATCTAATATATTGGATAAACAGTTTTATCTGATGTGGGAGAAAACTTGAATTTTCCATCACTCAGGTGGGAGCTTCTCTCTCAAGTCAGTTTGTAGATTGACCACTAGTCTACATACTGGGAAATTACAAATGATCAGGAAACATGCCTCATTTTCATGTGTTTTCAGGCCTAACCTTAATCTCTACCATGAGAGAAGGCCTTAAGGAATCACCTACTGAGGAAAAAAAATTAAGGGGACACCCACAACTTAAAACAAATAAGAACAAATTTAGGGAGATTTTCAGAGGATCCAGATAAGTATATTGATATATTTCAGAACTTATGCCAGGTATTTGAAATCATGTGGAAAGATATTATGTTTTTACTTAGCCAATCTTTAGCCTCAAATAAGGAGACCACCCTAAAGCAAGCAGCTAAAGAATTTGGGGATGGGCCTACACCTTGCCTATGCCCCAGCATCCCAAACTAGAAACAAACCTAATTATTCTTCTAGAGCACAGGCAATTCCCAGAAATATTCTGACTGGGACCCAAATGATAAACAGAATGCTTGGGAGATTACACATTTCCAAATGTTGGTCCTTGAAGCCATCAGGAGGATCTAACAAAAGGCCATTAATTGTCCCAAGGTCTCTGAAATTACTCAGGGCCCCCAGGAAAGCCCTGCTATTTTCATGGAAAAACTCAGGGAAGAAGTAAAAACACACCACTCTAAATCCTGAATGCATAAAGGGTCACCTACTTTTAAAGGATATCAAAAAGGTTTACTCACCTCTGAGTTATGAACAGGCTTTAAAAGACTTTAAGACATTAAAGAAGGGCTTTGTCTTGACCCTCCGTACTCAATTTACCTATAGAGAAAGCAACTTGTTTGACTCTGAAAGAGAAGGAATAACACTAGATATGGTCACACAAAAATAATAAACATGTTTAACAGCCAATAGCTTATCTCAGTAAGGAGCTTAACATCCTAGCTTTGTTATCAAAAGCAATAAAAACTAAGGTATCATAATTTTCATTCAAACCTGTCTGATTACCAGTTTTTTTTTTTTTTAAATAAAGCATGAAGTTTCTGCTCAAAATAGCAGTTTCCTTCAGCTACTTCCAGACCTCAGCTAGGACTTACATTGAAATGCAAATGAAAAAAGCCTGTAAGCTCAGAAGGAGACTGATCTGAGGCCCAAGAAGAAGAAGAAGAAAAAGGTAGAAGTGTCAGTCTGAACCCAGAGAACAGGGAACTTCTCTAAAGAGCTTTGCAACTCTGGGCCACATAACCTCCTGTTCAAGAAAATTAATGAGACCACTGGAGAACACAAAGCCAATCAGGGCAATTACCATGAAAAGGAGGAGGGTCACTGGAGAAAGGAGACATCCTTGATGCTTCCAAGGGAAGCCACACAGTCAGCAAGACCTGGACCCATCCTAGCCTAAATGGCACTAACCAAACTACAAGCTTCTCTCAAGTTCCTCCAGGAGTGACTCCCATGGAAACTCAGCTGACTCTTAACAACAGATAGAAATAAAAGTCAGTTTAACCTGCTTCATCTTAAAAACCTAGCAAAAACAGTTAAAACCAAAACACAGCTATTCCTGGCCATTAAAAAAATAATAGTTAAATGTAACTTAAGGTGTATAACTTGTGTTGATCTCTAGGAATAAGTAAGACTGGAGCCTACAAAAGAGAGATTCTTAGGCAGGAATGCCTGATAACTATCAAGAGGTACTGCCAGAGATAGAAGTTTTTAGTAGTTTAAGGCCTACAGATATTCCTAACCTATACAGGTAGGATTGATGTTCACTAGTATGATTATGCAGACCTAAGTAACAGAAATAAGGGGTTATCTATTAGACACAGGTAATACCAGTAGAAAGATTTTACAAGATCAGATGACATTAAGTAGCTTAACTACATCTTATGGGGATGGATATCTATAACATTAAAAGTTAAATGTTAAAGATTTATATCCCCAAATGAGGCCTTGTTCTTTCCAACCTTGTTACAGAAACAACTTATTAGCCTTCACACATCCTGTTGAGAGATTATTGACTTCTATAATCTCCACGATATACACTGACATGTTCCAGATGCTGCAACATTTATTCAGTACTCATGTTTTGTTTTGTTTTGTTTGTTTTGTTTCTGTGTCATAGAAGCACCCATCCCCAGATGACTTTACAATCTGTTTTTCCCTAACCAGACTTCAGTCTGCCTTGACTTCTAAAAGGGAACTCTAAAACGGCTTGCCCCACACACTGTCCCCTTCCAACTCCAAAAAGCCAGAATGGTCATCATCCCATTTCCTTACAGCAGTAAGGAGTTCCTAAAGTTACAGGGGGGAATGAAGCCAGAATTAGACAGGCAGTCAGTATATATAAGTAAAAAGAGTCAGGTTGGATCAAGGAGGGCAATTTTGAGTGAGTTGGAGCCTGTCTCCTGAGGGATTGAAATGCCTTCACAGCCTTTCTTCCATCCTTATAAAGAACCTCCTCCTACTCCAATCTGTTGCTAAGGTAACCTGTCCCAGGAATTGCCCCTCTCTACAGGAAGCTATAAGGTTGTTAATTAATATGTATGTGTCCTTGGCTGCTCCATTCTGCCCTTTTCCAGTTCAGCCCAACTGTTTCTCACCTTTTGGCCATCCCACCTAATATTTCCTAGGCCTAGTCAAATGCCTAGTCACCTACACAGGAAGGAGAAAGATATGGGGAAGAGGGCAGGAGAACAAAGGAAGCCTAGGTCATATAAAAAGGGCAGAACACCTTGCTTCTTGGGATACTAGGTACCAGCTATGGCCCCCTTCTCCCTCCCGGGAAAAGTCTATGTTATCTCTTTAAAAAAAAAAAAAAAAAAAAAAAAAAAAAAACCTGATTTATATGCTTGCCTTAGTGTGCTTCTCTAATGTTCAAACTTTAACATGTGAGGAAGCAGGACTCATTATGGATAACAAGTGTTATCAAAAGGACCCTTCAAGGGAGAGAGTGTGTCCTGTCAAGAGAGGAACAGCACGTCTCTCCTGCACTCCACTTCTGTTGGGGATGACAAGTTCTACCTCTTGACATTTAACTGACAGCAGGGTAACATCAGACTTTCAATTCCCCACTCCATGACAATTCTATGGTCCATGCTGACTGATTCTAATTGGATTCTTAACTGTAAATTATGTATTTTATGTTTATGAGCAATTAACCTTATCTCCCTGAGTTCTGTGATCTGGTCAGGAAAAATGGTCATGAAAGTCTCCCCCTTTAAGGTAACTTGGATTCCTCTTGTGGTTATGGGGCTGGGATGGCTGTCATATTGAGCTGGGGCAGCCACCACAGTCCTTGGGTGCTGCTTCTTGTGACTCTGCCAGTTGGAATCCAAGGAAAACAGAGTAGTAAGCAAAAATTTGAAAAAGAGAGTGAGAAGCAAGGGTAATGTACAGCATAAGGATCACACAGACTGCCTTAAAGACAGAATGATGTAGTGTTCACATTGAAGAGTTATGGAAAATAGGGGCTAGGGTTGTGGCTCAGTGGTAGAGCACTCACCTCACATGTTGGAGGACCTAGGTTTGACCCTCAGTACCACATAAAAATAAATAGAAAAAAATAAAGGTATTGTTTCCAATTACAACTAAAAATAAAGTTATGGAAAATAATATTCCTACAAAATACTCCTTAAAAAAAAGCAGAGAGATGGTGCAGAGGAAGGGGTTGGGAACTAACCAAACTTTAACCTCCCAGTAAATTATTTCCCAGTAACAATGGGCTCTGAAGGAAAGGGTGGGGCATTGCAAATTGGTCCTAAACAGAAACACACTAAATATTGAAACTCTAGGAGACAATGAATCCCAGAGAAAAAAAAGGAATGGGCAAAATTTAAGTACTCATCTTTGGAAATCTGGCCTCCCATCTGTCCAAGTAACAAAGAGTTTCAACCTTTTTACAACTGCCCTCCTAAGTTAAAGTTTTAACCTATACAACTAGCCTCTGATTATCCGAAAGGTGCATCCACAAGTTCCAATGATTAAACCACCCTAAGTGTACCTTATAAAACTAAAATCCCCTCTGTAACCAAAGGCCATTTTTGCATCCAGAAAATTAGCCCTTATGGTGTCCAAGTCCATGAATAAATAAATGGCTTTCCTAAATCTGTTTAGTTCTTAATCTGTCATTTTATACTTACCCACAGGACTGGAATTTTTAGGGAAATTGAGTCCTTTGTACTTGCCTTGATTTCCCTGTTCCCCCTTAATTTATTACACTTGAAATACCCTCAGCAACTTTCTTTGTGAGAGTCTTTATATTCTGGTTGAGAAAATGGTTGTGACACAGTTTCAGTAATAAGGGAGGGTTCCAGTAACTTGGTTGCAAAAGATTATTATGACTATTTTTTTTTCTGGAAACAACAGTGGCCCTTGAACTGTAGCTGGGACAGGAATCTTGATGTACCAGACCCCACTTCTCTGATTTCTCTGATGCTTATCTGCTTTATTTATGGTCCTCAGGATTTTAAGCAACAATTCCCTCAAGGGATTTTGATTCCTTATAGCTTGGGGCAGGTTGGACATTCTGATCTCATTCCCAAATGCTTAACTATTTAGAAAAGTTTCTTCACTGTTTAAGTTTTATGAATTTTTCTTGGTGTATAGTCCTGATGTCTGTCTTTGATTGTCCTTTCCCTCCACGGATCTTTTCTGGTTAACTAACCTACATAATATTATCTACAGAATTTCAGATCTGCATTTCTCTTGCAGATAAGAGTTAGTTTGTGGGTAATGTGGTGTATCCTGTCTGCTTAAGCTAGGCAGTTCTGCAGGTAAATTGCTTGTTGGAAAAGAAAGCATATGGGGGTCAGCACAGTGGGCCCATTTTATATATTTATTTCATTAATATCTGTTACCAACACTCAGATTTGTCTGTCCCCTATCAACATGATCTATCTCCTGTCCCAAGCTACACTATAAACACTGTGAATGTAGATACTGTGTATTTCTTGTTTTCCTCTATTTATTTAGAATTTAATATTATTCCCAGACGATATTAGATACTCAATAATTATTGAGAAAAACAATGATACTCCTAAGGCAGAACTTGTAAAACAAAATTTTAATAATGACATTCATGCTCAGTTTTTAATAATAATTAAATTTGTATTTTTCAGCTACATTATTTATTTGGAAGTTACATTCTGTTAGTGTAGTTTTCTTGAGAAATCAAAGGTATTTAACTAAACTCTCAAAATACAAAAGAAAATGAAACAATTCAAAAGGTATCCATAGGAGTCTAGCTTTCACTTAAGATATAGAATGCTATAAAGAAGAAGAAGAACAACGACAAAATATAAGCAGAGCAACAGAATTCTATTGAATCAGAAGAACACTATATTTTTGGAATATAACAGAGAGAACAGGTTTCAAGACAACCAACTAACATGAAACATAACAAAAGTCTGGTATGGCCCTAAAGAGATGGAAGGAAAGCATTTGATTACATGGATTAGGTGGATGCTAGAAAATGGTCATCATAAAGTACAGTGAGAAAAATTGTTATTTTTATTGTTACAGGTTGATTATGGGTTAGCATTTAAATATATACTCTTAAAAAAATTAGATGGAAAAATGAATTGTATCCACTCACAAGCTCTTCACCTTTGACCTCATAATTTATTTGATAGGATTGACAACACGTTGAAAATTCTGAGAAAGCTTCCTTTATTGTTGCAGAGCTGTTTGAAGGGAAGAGTAGTTGCTTCATGCAAAACACTGTCTCATACATATTTTCCCTCACTCTCTCCCTTTCTTATGAAACAAAAGTCATAAGCTGCTGGGTAAATGTTGACAAATATTGTCATTAGGTCAAAGTTGAAGACCCATTGCAGTTGAGGAGAGTAACTGAAAAATTTTTCTGTGTGTTGAGGAGGAACAGGATTACATAGAAGCACAGGGCTGGAGTCTTTTGGGAAACTGAGGCAGCACAAAGACCTCCTTTGAACTCTGATTATTGTGATCAAGTCAGAAAGATTTCAAACATTTTGATCAGAGTAACATATATGAGTTTAATAGAAGGTATGAAAAAAGGAAAAAAGGGACACTCATAAGGGAGAGAGTGGGTCTTCTCAGAGAAGAAAGGAAGAGCATGTTTCTCCTGTCCTTTACTTTCCCTGAGGGTCCCAGGAAAATTTCCAGAGAGTCCCTTCTAAATTCACATCTTGACTTTCGACTGACAGCCAGGTGAAATCAGAATTTTAAGACCTTGCTGCCATTACAATTCTAGGCCACTTGGCCCATTCTGACCAGTTCTAATTGGAACCTGTTCTTACACATTTAATGGCCAGGAGGAATTATCTTTATCTCCCTGAATTCTAAAATCTGGTCTGTGTAAGGCTTACAATAGTCTCCCCATTCAGGGTAACTTTGTGTTCCACTTATGGAATTATTTTGGGGCCCACAATTCTCTGCAGATAACAGATGGTTTGCTGAGGAATGTAACATATTCTGTCCACTTACATCAGGCAGGGCTACAGTTAAATTGTTTTTTGAAGGTGAAAGCATATGGTGTTCAGGGCGGTGAGCCCATTTTATAAAATTATTCCCTTATCCTCATGATCCCAACACAACAGCTGTCTGTCCACTATCCTGACTAAATAATCTTCCAAATAGTCACAAGGGAGAGATCTCCCCCAACCATGAGAATTGAAGGCTTAGAAATTGCCTAAGACTGATGCAGAATGAATACATCAGTGAGTGCCCTCTTTCTACTCATATCAAGGCTAACATCATTGAGTGAAAAACAACACATCTTCTATTTGTAGAGTATTTGTAAATTTGCCTCAGGAGGGACAGAGAAATCCCCTGGGGTGCAGTTGCAAAGGGAATGCTTAAAACTAAGGTTAGAACAGTCATTGAATGGAATCCACCAGACAACCAGTCCTTAACTTAGACCAATACCAGAGGAATTTAAAGCTTATGATGTAAGAAGAATAAAAATAGTAACGTGGAAACCAAAATAAGAGAGCTTAGTTATTCAATGGATTTGACTCAAATGCTAAAACACCTACCTAAAGAAAAAAGCAACCGTTTTAAGTGGTAAATACCCTGGTTTGATCATTTCACATGGCATACAAGTAGAAAATTATTAGGGGTTGGGGATATAGCCCAGTTGGTATAGTGCTTGACTCACATGCACAAGGGCTTGGGTTCAATTCCCAGCACCACACACACACACACACACACACACACACACACAGAAAAGTACCACAACTATGAAATTATTACATTGTACCTCATGAATTTGTACAATTATAATAATAATTCAAAAAGAAAATAGAGAGGGAAAATTATCCATTTTATAAAAATATAATTTATGCAATAATAAATAACCTCCACTATAACACACAGAATATTCAAATTTCAACAAAAACTATGAGATATAAAATCAAGCAAAACACAATATGAAGATACAAAGCAAAACTTAATTTTGACATAGATGTAAAAATCAGAAAAGACATTTTAAATAACACTAAAATGATTGACATTATTAATATGTTAAGGTTGCTAATTGAAAAGTTTATCAATATGCATAATTGTATTATTATACTTAATAGGATAAATGGAATCTAAAAAGATGAGTCAAAAACAATTCCTATTTAAAAAAATTCTAGGTGTTACTCTTACTGATGAGAAACAGTTTATTTTATAAATCAAAGTGATTTTATAATTATTAAAAAATATCTATTCATTCAAAAAAATTCCCAATAATGGAAAAATATAGTATATAATACAGTATTACAATGATTAACCTCCTAGTAGATAAAAATATAATAATCATTTTTTAATAAAATTCTCAAAAACATGGAATAAAATGCAACTCTTACTCTAAATTTGGAAATTTGCCTTTTTTCTGATCATCTCAGAAAAGCACATTCCATTCACAACAGGATATAATATAATAAAAACACTAATGAAAAGGAAAGAAAAAAATCAGGCACTAAATTTTACAACATATTACTGATGGAAATTAACAACCAAATAGATGTTGAGATATTCAATGTTTATTTATTGAAAGAGTAAATATTAGAGGAAAACAATTTTTTCTATATTGATGTGCAGTTCAGTATATCCTTATCAAATTCTCAGACGTTTTTTCCTGAATATATTGATAAGCTGACCTAAAAAATTCTAGAAAAGTGCAACAAAACCAGAATTATAAAAAATTCCTAAAATGAAGAACAAATTTGGAATGTGTTCCTTACTCCTGGTCAAAACTTATTAAGAAACTACACTTATTAAAATAGTGTATTACTTGCATATAAATACACACATAAATAAAAGGAACATAATTTAAAACTCAGTAATAAATTATGTTTTAGGTCAATTAATTTTGGAAAACTTTACTCCTAAAATTAGATATAAAAAGTTAATATTTTATAAAATGATGCTCTGACAATTGATAACTCCATGCAACATATTGAAAAAGAAAATATAGGAGAAAATATGACAGTCCTTGCTTAGTCTAGTTGTTCTTAACAGGAGGACAGTTTGAAAGAGATTTCTTTGAATAACTTGTGAGGATGCATTTGACTCCTCCAGGTACTTCATACAAGTTGATTAATAAGATATCTGTTCATTTTTTATTGGCTAATTTCACTTAGAATAATGTGCTCATATTTCTTCTCTGTTAAATCTTATGTCAGAATTTCCTTCTTTTTTAAAATTGAATGTTTCATTACATGCCTACAGGTTTTGTTTATCCCCTCATGGGCCACTGGAAAATTGTGTTGTACTCATCTTTTGGCCATAAACATGAAAGTAAATATACCTGTTTGAGGTCTTGATGTCAACTTCCTTGCCTATATATCCCAAAATGGAATTAATGGAACATTTAATTATACTAAAATAGAATTATATTTACATATATAAATTAATAATTCTATTTTTAATTTTTATAGTTACCACCCTACTGTTTTCCATACCAGATGCATCATTTTATAGTCTCACTAGCAGTTCTCAAGGGTTCTAATTTTCCACATATTTATCAATAGTTCTTATTTTCTAATTTTTTATTATAATTTTCCTAATATTTATGAAGTGATATCACATGACTGCAATTTGTATTTTTCTAACAATTTGTATTTTTGGGATTTGTATAATGTGCTCAGTACTACATGCATATCATCATTAGAAAATATCAAAGTTTTTAGTTTATGATTTGGAAATTTGCCTTTTTTGTGCTATAAGAATTTTTTCTATATTATGGATATTAACAAATTATCAAGATGTAAGATTTGAAAAAAAATCCCATTAAACAAATTCTTAATTTATTTCATTGATAGCAAGCTTTGATGTATAGTTTTATTTATTTAATTTTGAAAAAATCCAATTCTTCTATATTGTTTTCTTTTGTCTGCATATGTTCATTTTTATATCCAAGATAACACTGACAAATGCAGTGGCATGAAGGATTTCCCCCTGGATTTTCCTCTAGGAATATTATGTTTTCAGCTCTTAAGTTTATGTGTTTGATTAATTTTGAGTTATTTTTTTGTCTCTAGTATGAAAAACGGATCCAACTTCATTCTTTGAATGTAAATATACAGGTTTCCCTGCACTATTTGTTTAGTACAATGCCTTTCCCCCAACTGTATAGGCATGGGAATATTTTCATGATAGTTTATTTTGGGGCTTTTATAATATTCTGTTTGTATATATGTCTACATTCTAGTCCCACATTGCATTTTTTTGCATTTATTATAACTTTGTGTGCATGCGACATTCATTTATGTTCTTATTTTTCAATACTCTTTTTTTTTTCTGGTGCTGGGTATTGAACCCAGGACCTTGTGCATATGAGAAAAGCATTCTACCAACTGAGATATGTCAATATTCTTTTGGAGTAACTCTGGGTTACCTTGATAGTCACATGAATTTTAAGATAGATTGTGTGTGTGTATGTGTGTGTGTGTGTGTGTGTGTGTGTATGTGTGTGTGTAATCTTAGGGATTAAACCCATGTCCTTACACATGCTCGACAAGTGTTTTTCCACTGACCTATATCCCCAGCCTTTAGGATAACGTTTTTTGCCATTTAAAAATTTTGTTCTAATTAGTTATACATGACAGTATAATGCACTTTGACATATCATACATAAATGGAGTATAACTTATCATTCTTCTGATTCTATATGATTTAGAATCAAAATGGTTATGTAACCTTAGGATAAGATTTTGAATTTCTACAAAAATTTTGTCTATGAAGACGGGAGGCCCTTCTACCTTCTTGTGTCTTCTCCAATTTCTTTCTTTAATGTTCTATACTTTTCATTGTAGATATTTTTCACCTTGTTGGTTAGATTTATTTCTTGTTTTGTTTTTTAGGCTATTGTGAATGGAAATTTTTTCCTGGTTTCTTTCTTAGTAGATTCATTGCTAGTATATATAAAATTTATTGATTTTGTAACATGCTACTTTGATGAATTTCTTTCATAGGTCTAATAGTCTTTTGGTGGAGTTTTTTGGATCTTCTAAGTATAGGATCATATTTTCAAAAACAGTGATAATTTGACCTCATCTTTTATTTTTTTTATTTCTTTCTATTTTCTAATTACTCTGGCTAGAATTACTAGTACTATTCTGAATAGGAGTGGTGAGAATGAACATCATTGTCCCAGATTTTTAAAGGAAATGCTTTCAGTTTTCCCCCATTTATTATTAGGTTGACTTTGGGTTTTTGTAGATAGCCTACAATATATTATAATTATTTTTCAATACTCTTTTTTTTATAGTGCTGGGGATTGAATCCAGGACCCTGTGCATGTAAGGAAAGCACTTTACCAACTGAGCTATATCCCCAGCCCTAATATATATATTAGTCATAGATGGACACAATACCTTTATTTTGTTTATTTATTTTTATGTGGTGCTGAGGATCAAACCTAATGCCTCACACATGCAAGGCAAGTGCTCTATCACTGAGCCACAGCCACAGTCTGACTTTATGATATTGAGGTAGGTTCTTTCTATCCCTAGTTTCATATCAATATAACTAAGGACAAAGTGATTTTTGTCCTTAGTTATATTTATATGATATATTACATTTATTGATTTGTGTATGTAAAATTGTGCTTGCATGTCTGGAATAAAACTAATTGGCTCATGATGTGCAATCTTCTTAATATCTAGTTTTTACAATTTACTAATATTTTATCAAGATTTTTTTGCATTTGAGTTCATCAGGGACATTGGTCTATAGTTTTTTTTTTCCTTGTGTGTCCTTATCTGGTTTTTGTATGAGTGTGACACTGGCTTTATACGGTGTATTTGGAGGTGTGCTGTCAATTTACATTTCATGAAATAATTTGAGGAGCATTAGCATTAGTTCTTCTTTAAAGTTGTGGTAAAATTCAGCTGAAACCATCTCCTGAACTTGTCTTTGTTCGAAGGCTTTTTATTACTGCTTCTATTTCATCACTAGTTCTTGATCTGTTTAGGTTGCCTATGTTCTCTTGATTCAATTTTGGCAAGTTGTATGTGTGTAGAAATGTATCTATCCATTATAAGTTTTCCAATTCCTCAAAGTATAAATTTTCAAAATACTCCCTACTGATCTGCTAGATTTCTGTGATGTCTGTGGTGATTTATTCTTTTTATTTCTAATTTTATTAATTTAGGTCTTCCCTCTTTTTCCTTTGGTTATTTTGGCTAAGTGCTTATCAATCTTCTTTATCTTTTCAAGGAAACAACTCTTTCTTTCATCCATCTTTTGTATTTTTAATTTCATGGATTTCAGCTCTGATTATAATTATGCCCTTTCTCCTACTGACTTTAGAATTTGTACTTCTTTTTCAAGGGTCTTCAGATGCATCATTAGATTCTTTAGTTGAGATCTTTCTAATTTTCTTATGGGCAGTCATGGCTATAAACTTTCCTCATTATTTCTCTTTTGTGTCTAAAATTTTAAAATTTCTCTCCTTATTTCTTCTATAATCCTTTCATCATTCAAAAGTGTATTGTTCAATCTCCATGTGTTTGTGTATTTTCTGTAATGTTTTTGGTACTGATTTCTAATTTCATTTCATAATAGTCTGATAAGATACAAGGAATTATATAAATTATTTTGCATTTCCTAAGAGTTGCATTGTGGCCTAAAATGTAGTCTCTTTTAAAGAAAGTTCTATGAGGCATTGAGAAGAAAGTAGAGTTAGCTATTGTTGGATGAAATATTCTATAAATGTCTATTAAGTTAATTTGATATATAATGTTTTTCAGGTCCAAAGAATCTTTATTAAGTTTATGTCTGTATGTCTTATATATTGATGAGAAAAGTGTGTTGAAATCATCCAGAATTATTGTACTGGGGTATATCTGAGATTTTACTTTTTGTAGCATCTCTTTCATGTAATTAGTTACACCCTTATTTGGGGCATAAATATTTATTACTGTTGTATGTTCTTGTTGGATTATTTATTTTACCTGTATGAAGTGACCTTCTTTGTTGCTTCTGATTAATTTTGGTTGAAAATCTGCCTTGTTACATATGTGAGTAGCTAATCTTGCTTGTTTTTAGGCCCTTTTTCCAGGTACATAAATTTCCATCTTTTCACTTTCTGTCTGTGGGTGTCTTTGCTTGTAAAGTGGGCCTCTTTCAAATAAGACAGAGTTGTGTCTTGTTTTTAATCTGTTCTGTCAGCCTATGCCTTTTAATAGGAGGATTAAAATCATTTATATTCAATGTTATTATATGAGGATAAATATTAACTCCTTTTATTTTTATTTCTAATGTTTATTTTGGTTTTGTGATCCTGTTTCTCATTTGCTTAGCTGTTTTTCAAATGAGATTTTTTTTCATTTGTGAGCTCTAGGATTTTTTTAAAATTCTGTGTGAATTTTTTAAGTTCTGTAGTGCTGGCTTAGTAGTGGGAATTTGTTTGTTTGTTTGTTTTTTTGTGTTTGTTTCTACTTATGTCAGGGGTTTTTAGCCTAGCACACCCTGACCAGGACTAGCTGAGAAAGGCAAAGGTCGCCCACACCCAGCCCTCCCTTACTGGAGGACAATCAGAAGCGCCAGGGAGACCAGTCAAAGCAGGATCTTGTTTATTAAGAAAACACACACAGCTAATATAATGTACAGGAGCCAGTCAGGGTAAAGGTCAGCAGGGTGGGGAGAATTTACATCTACACCCATCCTACAGGCAGTAATGGGAGACATGAGCTGTCCATGAGGGCAGAAGAATTCTGAGCCTATCCTAGAGGTGGTCTGATTCTTCATCACAACCCACTGGCAATGCCTTCTGGCTAATTACTGGGTGCTCTCTTAGCTACATGTGGCCCCAGGACTGGGAAGCAGGTAGCAGCCAGCAAGTTAAGTTTCCTGTTTTCTGATGCAACATGCCCCAGATGTTACATCATGCCCTACATACTTATAGTGGAAGGATTTTATTTTCTCTATGATTTTGAAGGGAAGCTTTGGTGGATATCACAATCTTGGTTGACAGTTATTTTTTTCAGGAGTTGGAAAACATTATTCCAAGTCTATCTGTCTAAATTTTAGAGTTTATGCTGAGAAATCAGATATAATTTTAATTGATTTACCTATAAATAGGACTTGATATTTTTGTATAGAGGACTTTAAACTTCCATCCTTGTTTTATATGTTAGGCATTTTAATAGTATGTGTCATGAAGAGGTTATTTTTTGATTTTGTTTATTTACAGATCTGAATCTCTCCTATATGTGGATGTCCATGTCATTCTCAATGTTTGGGAAATTTTCTGGTTGTTATTGCCCAGAAGAAGTTATCCATAGCATTAGTCTGCATCTCACAACACTCCTCATTTCCAACAATTTTTAAATTGTTTCGCCTAATGTGGTCCCATATTTCTTGTATAGTCTCATCATGATTATTTGTTTTCTTTTCTTTAATATTGTCTGAGTGTTCAGAGAAAGCCACATTGTCTCCAGATCTGAGATTCTGTCTTCAGCATGGTATACTCTATTAGAGAGATTTCAACTCCACATTTTATTTCATTTATTGTTTCTTTTATTTCCAAAATTTTTCTTTTGTTCTTTCAACATGTCTATATCCTCATTGAATTTCTATTCATATTAATTCATTTGTTTCTCTGTGTTTTCTTGGGATTGATTGAACATTTTTATAATCATTCTTTTGAATTTTCCATCAATACTGTGTCCACTTGAATATCCTTTGGATGAATTGCTGGTGAATTATGATCTTCAGAAGGCATCATGCCATCCTGTTTATTCAAATTTCTTGTGATCCTATGTTTGAATTTATCCATTAGTTGGGAATAATTTCTCTTCAGCTCTTATGTGTGCTCCTTTTTTGGGTATGGTCTTCTTTTGGTAAAGTGTTCTAGAGTGATCTATATTGAGATCCCTTCCATAGGTGTGACATCCATATCCTTTGTGTTAATGCTTTCTGTTTTTGCTGTAAGAGTTGATGTATATACATGGGACTTGAGGACCCAAACATAGCCCTTTCTACTTGGAATCGAATCATTAGCTTGGGTTTTAATATCTTCTAATCTTTATATGAAAGTATAGTTGAAATTCAAGTGCCATTAATTTGTGTGTGAAGCAAAGTGCAATGTCTTTAGGCTGTTTATTTCAGCAGCAGAGTTTCTACTCTATGAACTTGTAGTGTCCCTGTAGGTTCCAAGCACCACCCATAAAAGTAGGAAACAAAAATTATCAACAACTGATGTAAACAATATATAGCATTAAAATAAATATCTGGTTCCTACAATGGCATCTACAAAATTAATTATGACAAAAACAGAAATGGTGGGGTCAGCAATTTCCTAGAGCAAAAGCAATAGATAACCATGAACTAGATCTGAAATTAAAACATATAGTAGGTATCAACTATTTCATTCATAGCAGCAATGATTGTAAAAACATGAATGGTGGGGCAGGTGTTATATAAACAATTAGTTATAAATTGTAACAAAAATACAGTTCATTTTATAAAAAGAAAATGTGATAGGAAGGTAGAAGAGAGCTCATAGTATTCAAAATGTCAACAGATAGAATGCAAAAGTAATATAACATGATATGGTTATAAGGAAGGGGGAAGAAAAAAAACAAATCAAATGAAGAGAGAAAGAAAGAACATGAGAATTTCACTGTAATTAGGAGAAGAAAGGAGAGAAATAGATATAGGTGAGAAATAAATAACAATCCAATAAATAAATAAATAAATAAATAAATAAAAACCCCTAAACCTCAAAAGACAAGGCAAATTAAAGTAACTCCATTAAAATTGCTAAGAATGAGAACAAATTATATATCCATGAACCAATTAACATAGTAAGAACATACATACTCTCACACACCCCTGAAAAAAAATTCTTAATGAAAATTGAAAGTCTCTTCACCAAAAAAATTCCTTTCATCCACCTTATTAAGAAGCAGTACTCCCACTGCTTGAAACCGAAGCCACAGAGTAACTAGGACTGTAGACTTCCTCTAATCTGCCATCTTGAATCTCCTCCATTATTGTACTTTATATCCACCCTACTAGGGAATATCATTTCATATCTTTTTTCTATCACATAACTCTAACTTATTCTACATTGATCAACTCTTCCACATCTATCCCACACATTCTACTATCAAACTGTATAATATCAACCTTTTAGATTAAACATACTGAGTGAGATAATGGGGCATCTGTGTTTATCTGCCATAGGTCATATATTTAAATATAAATTAATGGGTTTTGTATGATGTTTTACACATGCACATATTGCATAATGTTTAAATTGAGATAAACATAGCCACCATTTCAAACATTTATCTGTTTATTATTTCTAGGTAGTGAAAACTTCCAAATCTTTTCTTCTGCCTTTTATAAATATATCATATATTATCATCATCTTTACTCAATCTTCTGTTCAATACCACGCCAGAACCTCTTATTCTTATCTACCTATACCTTAGTACCTATTGATCTAACTTTTCCCATTCTTGCCTCCCCCTGCCTACTTTTCATGTGTAAAATTTGAGTAAGTTGAATAGGATTTTTGCTAGGTGATTTAAAGTAAAATATTCTATACAATGACTTAGAATGGGCTTTGACAGTGAATTTTAGATATCATGTTTTATGTTTTAAGGGACAAAAAAAGAAGTAGATGGAAAAAGAGAAGTAGGAGGCAAGGGGTAAAAAAGAAGAAAATCAGGAATAGGAAGGGTTAGGAAAGATATTGTAACTTTTAAGAAATTACAAATGAAAAGAAGACGCCAAATTTAATCCTTCTTTCTTATCAACAAGAAAAAATTTTGTTAGCCTTTGACATTAACCTTTGAAGATCCTAAAATGTAGAGTTACAAATGATTAAATTCTGAAGTTGTCATGATTTTCAAAGAGGATAATATAATAGATTTCATAAAGAAAAGAAAGTGAGATTAACACTAATGCATAGGAAATATCTAAAAAAAAATTTTAAAAGATTATATTAGAAATCTAAAACAAACTTAAAATATTCCAAATAACTGTTAGTCAATCATTGTAGATTAGTTGACTAAGTATTAGCTAAAACTAACTAATCTCATTTTTTCCTCTTTTTTTTTACAAAATACCAATAAAATGGATGTAATTAGAATTGCATGCCTAACACTACAACATCTTTTTATAGATTTCATTGCTTTTTTCTCATGTCCCCTTACCCCAGAAACTAACTATGGTATACACATATTGGGCTGTTTCTGTCCATAGGTATTTTATTTTAAGAATGAACATTGAAATCAACCTGACATATAAATTTTTTCATACCTAGTTTTTTTTTTTTTTAAATAATATTGTGCAACTTCCCTAGCCATTTGTTTGTTTGTTTGTTTGATTCAGGGTTTTGTTCAGTTGCCTTGACTGGCCTTGACCTTGTGATCGTTCTATATCAGCCTCCCAATTCACTTAGGGATACAGGTATGTACCACCATGTCTGGCCAAAAATGAATCTTTTAATTGGGAATTTTGGACTTTTGAACAATAGCATTTCTCTAAGTAGTTAAAGCTGTGTAATGTGAAGCTATATGAATAATGGCAGTGACTTCTTTATGTGTAAAAAAAGAGATAAATGTAGAGCTGAATGAATTCACACACAGAAAACATACAGAAGGAGAAAGCTGAATTTTATCTAATTCCTTAGGTTTGCTGAGGTCAACCACATTTTTGTCCAAAATAAATATTAGTTGAAAATATCTTTGTTTAGCTAGTTTTACTTTATTTTCTTATAGGTTATTAAATAATTAGATAAGGATTTTATGCCTGGCTATATAATTTTTCTTATGTACAAAGTGAGAAATTATGAATTGACTGTCATGACAGATAAGTGATTACTTACTTAAGGAATAATGAAGCATTGCCAAACTACAGACAAGTGTTTTAAAGGCAATCTACAGGGATTATTAGTTTGTTATGTGTTGCTTCAATTTTTTTTATTGATATGTTGTTGTATGAATATATGAAAGACATTTAACAAAAGATCAAAACATGGACATTTTCTTGAATTTGAAGCTTAAATATTTTAGAATTTGGTTTATATGATGGAATTTTAAGAACTGGACTGTAGATATGATATATATTATAAAAAACTCAATGTTTTGTGGAAGAAATGTCAGATATTACCTATATAATTAGAGATTAGTTTCAGAACAAATTGATATAATTTATGAAAAGACTTTTCCTTTCACTATAAAAAATTCCTAAATGTAGAACAACTGAAATGTGATTATGAGTAACCTAATTATATTTCTTTGAGCATTTTCATACCAAGACTTTACCTTTTTTGAGCATACAATATAGATACATTCTACCTTAATTATGAAGCTGGTGTGGAAATACCTATGTTTCAAATCTAAAATTCTATATGTACAGAATATGGGTAAACCTTGACTGGCTTCCCCAAATTTAAAATACTTCAAATTATATTATTTCCAACTAGGAGTTGAAAAATCTGGAAACAGTAATAAAAGAGGTTGAAATGGCAATGCTTTTTCTGGGCCAAGTTTTAAAATGGGGAGACATTATATAAAATAACACACTAGACAATCATGAAAACAAAAGAGAGACCAAAATTTAAAAATGTCCAGGAATGTTGTGAAATGAGGATCCAGGTATTGCAACATCAACAGTAAAACTAAATAAGCATAAAAACATGGTTTCCAGAAAATGAGTCTGCATGCAGTAAGGTAAATGTAAGAAGTGTAATAATAGCTCATGGTACTGATAGTGGAGAGTTTAAGAGATGTCATAGTGAAAAGAATCAGACCAAACTATGCCATTTATAGTTTTGCTCAAAAATCTAAACTAAGCTTATGATAGATAAGGTAATTTGGCTTATAGGGCTAAAGGTGAAGCAGTTAAGTTCTAACAAAATGTCAACTAGAAAGCTATTGGTACTTTGGGTAGGACAAGTTTCCATTTAACAGGACTGAACTATTCATATCAGATATAGCATCTTCTTTATGCTAGATTCTGGTTGTGTTCCCTAGTCTCTGTGAACACCTAAAAGCACCTGAAGTTTAAGAACACTTGGTATATATTTAAGAAATAGATTTTTATCTTAAAAATTTATAGCTGCTTAGCTATCTTATATTTTTGAGGCAATTTAGGAGAATTTTTTTTCTTTCTTTCTTTCTTTCTTTCTTTCTTTCTTTCTTTCTTTCTTTCTTCTTTCTTTCTTTAGGTACTGTGGATTGAATTCAGGGGCATTTGACCACTGAGTCACATCCCCAGCCCTATTTTGTATTTTATTTAGAGACAGAGTTGTTTAGTGCCTTGCTTTTGCTAAGGTTGGTTTTGAACTTGTGATCCTCCTTCCTCTGCCTCCCGAGCCACTGGGATTACAGGCATGCACCACCATGCCAAACAAGTTTTTTTTATTAACTGAAATAATCATTTTTTGGACATAGAATATGTATCATTTTCTTTCTTTTTTATAGGTTTATTAGTACTTGATAGACCTTTATTTTATTTACTTATTTTTATGTGGTACTGAAAAACAAACCTAGTGCTTCACACATGCTAGGCAAGCACTCTACTACTGAGCCACAACCCAGCACCATATCATTTTTGTTCTTTCACAAAATGACCTACTTAAGCATATACAACATATTAATGATAGTAACAGAAATTAATCAAAGATATTCTTATTCCAATTATTTTGTCCTTTGATCAGTAAATATTGGCATTCCATGCTAAACCTATGTATAAAGAAGGCAAATTAGCTTGGTGCAGTGGTGCTCACCTGTAATCACAATGGCTCTGGAGGCCGAGGCAGGAAGATGACAAGTTCAAAGCCAGACTCAACCACTTATCAATGCTTTAAGCAACTTAGTGAGTCCCTGGCTCAAAATAAAAAAAAAAAATAAATAATGATAAAAAAAAAGACTGTTCAGGTCCTTGGCCCATTTATTGATTGTATTATTTATTTTTTTGGTGCTTATCTTGTTGAGCTCTTTATATACACTCATACACTGCTGGTGGGACTGCAAATTAGTGCAGCCAATGGAAAAGCAGTATGGAGATTCTTTGGAAAGCTGGGAATGGAACCACCATTTGACCCTGCTATTCCTCTTCTCGGACTATACCCAAAGGACCTAAAAACAGCATACTACAGGGACACAGCCACATCAATGTTTATAGCAGCACAATTCACAATAGCTAAACTGTGAAGCCAACCTAGATGCCCTTCAGTGGATGAATGGATTAAAAAAAGTGTTATTCATACACAATGGAATATTACACAGCATTAAAAATTAATAAGATCATGGCATTTGCAGGGAAATGGATGGCATTAGAGAAGATTATGCTAAGTGAAGTTAGCCAATCCCCTCAAAAAACAAATGCTGAATGTCTTCTCTGATATAAGGGGGGCTGACTCAAAGTGGGGTTGGGAGGGAGAAGGGAGGAAGATTACCTCTAGATAGGGAATAGTGTGGGAGGGAAAGGGAAGGAGAATGAGAATAGCAAGTTTACTGGAAGGAGACGGTCATCATTATATAAAATTCATGTATGAAGATGTGAATTTGGTGTCAACATACCTTGTGTACAAAGATTTGAAAAATTGTGGTATAAAGGTATATTAAGAACTGCAATGCAAAAAAATTATGAATGTAATGCACTCCTCTATTGGGTGTATGTAAGAAATAATTAAAAAAAACACCAAAAAATTATAAAAAGACTAGAGATATGGGCCAGTGGTTAAGCTCTTCTGGGTTCAATCTCTCATACCAAAAAAAAAAAAAAAGGCAATGAATTGCCTCTAAAATTTTACTTATTATGAAATCTATGAAATAATTTAAAAATTGTTCATTAGAGATACAAAGGAAGTTACAGTTAAGTAAATTCCATCAATATCTACATTTATGAGTTTTTGGAGCATTTTCACAATGTATATTATTCTGAAAGTACACTTACAGCAAAAAACTGCCTAAATAGTAGTTGCATAAACTTGATAACTACTAAATAAAACTAAATTTTTCCTGAAGAATCATCTGCATGAGTCCTTAGACAAGAAGCTGCAGCTTAACTTACATAAATGAACTGAAAATCTAACTTATAAATATTTGCCTTTGTGACAAATACCTGAGTCTCAACCAAATCACAATGGTTGACCTTCAGTCAATCATAGGAAGCCAACTGTTTAAACCTTGTTCAAATAAGGCAAATGCTGCATTGCAATAAATCTATTTGTCTCTGCATACATCCCTTATGTTGTCTACATCATTTTCTCTTCTCTGATTATAAATATAATCTGTGCATATTGTGGGCTAAAGAATTTTGAATCCCTTCTTATCTGATGATGGCTTGATTTTAGAAGCACAATTAAGAACTACAAAACTAGATTTTTCATAATTTTGTCTTTTAATATAGCCATATAACACTGTGTGAATGATCTTAAGTAGAACAGTCAACTGCTCTTATCATACTCTTTTATATGCCCAGGAGTCCAAATCTTCACGCATGTTGTACTTTTCCAGTCACTTTTTGTCAAAGAGCTGATAATAAATTACACATTTAGTTTATAAGAAATCTACCTATTTATGTACTATGCTGAGACCTACTCACTGATTCTGCTCAAAGCTCTATAGACAACTAAATAATAATATGTATTATCAGTTTAAGAAGATTAACTAAAATTAGAAAACATATCTGAGAATTACTCAGGTGGAACACAGAGGAACTTTACCACTAAGCTACATACCCAGACCTATTTATTTATTAATTATTTTTTAAAAAATTTTGATACAGGATCTCACTAAGTTGCTTAGGACCTTGCTAAATTGTTGAGGCTTTGCTCAAACTTGCAATCATTCTGCCTCAGACTACTGAGCTGCTTGGATTACAGGCATGTGCTACTATGCCCAGCTCTAAATTATTTTTACACTCAATGAACACACAACATTTATTAATGAGTTATTACTTTCAGAATGATGGCATCAGGGAGAGAGGCAGAGGAAGCAATTATGAATCGACCTAAAATATTTGGTCATGTAAAACTCCTTAAGTTGTTTCTGGTAGTTAAAATTAGCTACTAAATAATTGAATAGCAGATGTTTATAATGGTACCAAATCTCAGATCAAGTTATTACAAACACTTATTTCAAAATGGACACATCTTAATTGAATATTTAGGTTGAGTTGTATAAAATAAATAATTGCAACAACTTATTTTTTTTATTGAGAAATTTCAATGTCCCCTAGGTTTTAACTGCTCTTAGTACTGCCTGTTATAAGATTGCCTAGAGGCGAAGTCTAAGATTTCTGAGCCTTGATTCTTTCACCTATACAGTTAGCAGTAGGCAAACAGCATCCAGAGTTCACAGCTGACATAGAAAAACTTAGCAACTTAAGTTAGAGCATAATAACTAATGATACAAATCTTAAGAATTTTACATCTTTCTTCATGTGAGGGTAAAGACAATCTTAAAATATTTTAGCTGATCCAAATTATCATATTTTTACTGATAATGAATGCTAGTAATGAATAACTTCAATTCCACTAATAGAGGACATTACTAGCATTCATTATGCTACTATCACATACTACCATTTATTATTGTTAACCAAAAAGTATCCCTATTTGGCGTTCACTAACGAGCACAGCATTATTATTGATTGAGATATATAGAGACTGGGATTCAAAAGGTGTGTCAAAAGTAATCTCTAGGGTGTTTATTTTTCATGTAATGTTTGTAGAACACTCCTTAATAGTGAACATATTACCTGACCAACTTTCAAATGTGCTCGCTCAAGGCAATGGCTTCCCCAAAATAAGTAAACATAATGTCACACTCGGTGTATTTACATAATTTATGTTATTTTGAAGAGTTATTAATATATGTCAAAGCAATAATTCAACTGAAAGCCATCATATCTGTGCCCCAAATTAAAAAACAAACACACAAACAAACAAAACCCCAAACCTGTCACCTTAATGTAGCAGAGAAAAGACTGGATTTTACTAAACAAAAGCAAAAATTATTCATAGAAGAGTGATGAAGCTGAATACAGGACTGCAAAGAATTATACAATAAAAAGTTGGGCTGGAATTGTGGCTCAGTGGTAGAGCACTCGCCTAGGTCTGGTGGGACCCAGGTTCGATTCTCAACACCACATAAAAATAAAGGCATTGTGTTGTGTCCACCTATTAAAAAAAAGATTCATATTCTCTCTCTCTCTCTCTCTCTCTCTTTAAAAAATAAGGAAAAAAACATTATAATAGGAATATAATTGGCAAAATTCATTGCTGCATACATAAAGATATAAACTCAATTTGTGTATCATTTTGATGCAGAACATGTAATTATGTGCACAATAAGAAAAATGGTTATGCAGAATCAAATGAGAAGGAATGTAATTATTACTGAGTAAAATTTCTTAGAATAAAGGATGGCATTAATACAAACAACCTACAATTTTCATCAATATCATTTTTTGGGATGGATTGATATCTAATGCCAGAATCTGAAAATAGTAAAGCATATATTATTCGGAACTGTGTAAAATATATATTTAGAAACAGGTGTATCTGTATTTTAGTGAACCTGAATATTTATTATATAGATAGCTCAATTACTGAGTAATTTTACTACTTACAAATACCAGTATTTGAAATATTTTCGTAACCAGTTCAATTTCCTTTTATTTTCTTCATTTAGTACTAGAGAGTGAACCCTGGAGTGCTCAACCATTGAGCCACATCCCTGGCCCTTTTTATTTTGAGACAGTGTCTCATTAAGTTGCTTGGGCCCTCAATAAATAGCTTACTCTGGTTTTGAACTTGTAATACTCCTGCCTCAGCCTCTTGAGCTGCAGGGATTACAGGTGTGTGCCACTGTGCCTGGATTCTCCAGTTCAATTTATTTATGATTATTCAGATATTCAAAGTAGTCAGAGTTGGGCTGGGGATATAGCTCAGTTGCTAGAGTGCTTGCTTTGCATGCACAAGACCCTGGATTCAATCTCCCCATTACACACACACACACACACACACACACACACACACATTACTTAAAGTAGTCATTTACTAAAATCAATAACTTATCTTTTGAAATAAAAAAATGATTGATCATAAATCATCTTCTCATAGGTCTGTGTGGATGTTGATAAGTACTTCCTTGATGGTTTTGTCTAATCCTCTACATATTCCATGGAAAGGTCAAGGGAACTAGTTGCCCTTTTCTTGAATGAGCAGGATATTATTGTTATCCTTCACCATCAACTTGATTGTATGACACAAATACCACAGCAGGCCAATTGGTAACAAATTCCTATCACTTTCCTACCACTGGCAATTTTCTCTTACTATGACTTGCATTAAGTGAATTTCTGTGTGTCCAGGGTTATAACTATCATTTTCATTCATCACAAACCTGAAATATAAAGCTAAGCATATAATTCAGTCTCTATTTATCTATTTTATCTTTACCCCCTGACCTTCCACATCCTATTTTTTGAAATTTCCCCTTAACACTGCTCATGCCAGGCACTTTCTGTAATTTTTCCTTATATATTGTATAATGATGGTGTTATATTATAGAAGCAACTAGGAAGAAGCACTAATAAGTTTTAAGTAGTCATATCTGAACTTAATAGACCACAATAATACTAGTACCTATCAATTTGTTTCCCAGAATACATAAAATAGAAAAGCAGCATTCATTAAATGAAATTTGAGTGGGGAACATGTTGAAAATGCCTGAGGTCAATTGTAATTATTTACATGGTAATACTACAACAGCTTGTAAAGGAAATAAAAAATGTATTATTAAGTCAATAGCCATTATGATCATTTCCTAGATAATTTACAGGCAAAAGAGTTGGCTAAATTTAAGGATTTCATATGTCATCTGTATATTATGTGTTTGATATTCTCTACTTTTTTGCATTGCTCTATTTTATTTGATTTTCTATTAAAAAGTTATAGATAATTAAAGGAATAGCAAAACCTATATTTCATCACATTAATAATGAATAAAACTATAAGCTTCCTATAAATATTTAGGAAAATAAAAAAAATCATAATACATTTGAAATCACCTAATTATCTTTATTTTATTTGTTCTTTTTAGGTATACATGACAGTAAAGTGAATTTTCACATATTATACATACATGTAGTATTACTTATTCTAATTAGGATTCCATTCCTGCAGTTGTACATGATGGGGAGTTTCATTGGTTGTGTGGTCGTGTATCTAATCATTTTTCTTTAAGCCACTCCCATCTTTCTTATACTACTAAAGTAAAATATCAATATGACACTTGTATGTTTTTTTCATATTATTATTTTTATGCTTTAACTGCATAAGCTTACGTCCCACATAAATTTATGTGACATTAAACAGGACCAAATCCAAAATAGCATTTTTACTTTGATTTACATTGCCTTAATTACTTATAAAGAAGTAAAGACTCAATTACTTCTCTTTGGCCTCTTGAAAAATGTTCTAAATTAGTCAGATTATCCTAAAGCTCCCTGTTTGTAGATGAAATGTTTAAGGGCCTAAACTGCTTGTCTATATCCAAGAAAAAAAGCCTTCAAAGCAGGTTTGTATTGTGTTTGTGTAAAGGCCCTGATTAAAGAGACTGATGAAATTTTGAGAGGCATAAATATGAGCATGTTAAAGTCAATCCTATATGAAATGGTTGGGTAATCTCTTCTTATCATATTAATGAATTAAATTCATTTACTTTTTTATTAAGATAACCTCAGAGATAACAGAGTTCTATATGTTTGAACTCCAAATACCCAAAATAAAAATTTGTCTTTTATCTTGAAAGAGTAGCTAAAATCAATAAATAATTCATTCATGAGTTCACACCAGGAAGAGTTAACAGAAACATTTTTATGGAAATTTTATCCATTAGTATGGGCCTTTTAAGGAAAAATAATCACCATAGCTAATACATACGTGGCATATGAAATATCAAGTTGTTTATACATTTATTCCCTACAGAAATAGTAAGAGATAGGTCCTATTATTATCCCTGATTTTATAGAAAGAAAATTAAAACAGAAAATTTGATTACCTAAAGCCACAGATTCAATTTGTAAGTGAGCTAAAATTTAGGCCCCAGGGTTTGGGTTCCCCATCTCTCTTCATAGCCCCATGCTATACTGTCAGTTCCTTTAAGGAAAGTCTTTCATAGTACTTTTCTTTGTTTCTTCTACTGATTGTTTTAAGGTAAATATGTTCAGGCACTTTTAAATATATTCTGTTGGAACAGGTAAATATCAAGGACAAGAATGCTGATATATTTTTTACACAAAAAGAATATCATAATGCATGGATGAAGAAAATGTGGTATATATTCACAATGGAATATTATTCCATCTTAAAATATAAGAAAATATTGCCACATGCAACATGAATGCACCTTTAGGTTATTAAGCTAAGTGAAATAAATAATTCATAGAATTAGGGTGGAATGGTGGTTACCAAGGGATGTGGGATGTGAGAAATATACACATCCAGTAGCTTTTTTTCCCACAAACTGTCCATATTACTGACATCTGGCAATTCCTAAAGTCTCTAGTGCAGCTTTCAATATTTTTTTTTACATTTTCATACATCATCTTCTCAGGGACTGTGGCCACAAGAATTCTGATCCTGCCACAATTAGTCTGGCCTCCCAGGTCTTCTTCAAAATCTTGGTGAAAACCTCCATGACCCCCTAAGTGCAGCATCCTGAATGATGCTGAATAATGCCAATGTCAGATACCAGCCTAAGCAGTAGACAGGCCTCCTTGGATTATAGTTACAGTGGCCTCTGAGTGTCTGTTTAGCTGATCTTGGTGAAACAAGTTCTGGCAAAATAAGTACCTAGGCAACCCTGTGAGAGGAGGGTGCCCCTAGTGTCTCTGCTCATAATAGTTTTTCCTTTTACAAGTTTAATCCTTCCATGGGTGTGGTCTTGCTAATTCCTGGGATAACCTAAGGGAATCTTTTATTTATTTATTTATTTATTTATTTTCATTTCTTGGTTAAAGCCCTTTAATATGTCTTACTGCTCACTAAACTGACCTTTCAAGCTTCCAGCCTCTCCACTTCACTCTTTCTCCCTTTCAGTCACACTGGATTTTTCTCAATATGAGTTTAGCAACCTCCTTCACACTTTGAGGCCTATGTGAATGCCCACTCTTGATCTCAAATTCTTTTTTGTTTTTATCTTTTTCTTTTTTTTTAAAATATACATTATAGTAGGATATCTTTTCTATTGCCTTTGAAAAACACTTCTCTTTATTGACTATACTTTCTTCAGAAACCACAACTTTCTTGGCCCCAGTTTTACATGAGCTTCTCTGAACAAACTACAAGTTTTTCAAATCTTTCTTTTCCACATTTTTCTCTCAATTCTCATAGTTAACCTGGCAAAAAGTGACAGCAATACCCATGCCACTGATGGAATGCTATGCTGCCTCAAAATTTCTTCCACTAGTTTAATTAAAGAATCACCTTTAAATTCATCTTCACAGAAAGCCTCAGGACATAGATAAAATGTAGAAACATCTTTGCCAGGATGTAACACAAATGGCCACTAGTCAAATTCCCAATTGAGTTCTCATTTTCATCTGAAACCTCTTGGGCAATCTTTACTGTCCACATTCCTATCTGCTTTCTGGTCTGATCTCCCAGCAGAATTTCCCACTGAGTTCTACTTACAACATTCTAATGCTTTTCCAGCCTGCATCTGCAAACTTTTCCAAACTCTTCCTGAAAACCTGTTTCAAAGGTCCCTGAACCACATTGTTATGTTACTCACAACAATGGCCCCACTTCTTGGTACTAATTTCTGTGCTAGTCAGATTTTTCATGCTGTGACCAAAATATCTGACAAAAATAACTTATATGTAGAAGTTTAGTTTGGGCTCATGGTTTCAGAAGTTTTGTCCATGATGAGCAGACTGATTGCTCTGGGACAGAAACTAAGCAAAACCTCATGGCAGAAGTGCATGCCCAAGGAAAGCTGCTCAATTCTTAGCAGACTGGAAGCAGAGAAAGTGGCAAGAGTCAGGGACAAAATACAGTCCCCAAGGACATTACCCAGTGATCTATTTACTCCACAATCCATGTAGCTACCACCCAGTACAATGATCCTTTCAAATTATTCATCCATCAAATGTATTAATTTACAGATTAGGTTATATCTCCCATAATGTAATAATCTTACCTCTGAACATTGCTACATTGCCTAACACAAGCTTTTTGCTTTTAGGGGAGCTACTTCATATCACTGAGCTACATCCTCAGCTATCTATCTATCATCTATCTATCTATCTATCTATCTATCTATCTATCTATCTATCATCTATCTATCTATCTATCTATCTATCATCTATTTATTTTTTGTGATATGGTCTTAGTAAGTTTCCTAGGCTGGCCTAGAACTTGGAATCCTCCTACCTTAACCTCCTGAAGAGCTTGGATTGCAGGTGAGTGCTATTACAGCTTGTTACAATTAGTTTTTTGAAGTGGCTGAGTTACTACTATATGACAACTTCTAGAGTAAGCAATTTCAAAAATATCACTGTTAAAATTTTCAAGCATCTTTTAAGAAAAATAGTCTATATTACATCTGATTATGTTGAAGTTGAATGGTAAATTCACTTGTGTAGTTTCATCCTGCTTGTAAATAGTGATATGTATACTCAAATTTATATCTCTTTTTCCCCAAATTTAATACTATTTGATGTATATATTCAGTGTTTAACCTTGACATGTACATTATTACTAGTGCTATATCTTTTTCAAATGTGCTATTTCTAAAGTACTTTTCAGCTTTGTAATATGGTTAGATTTAAGTAGTGAAATCATTTTCTGTTTACAGGTATAACTCTCATCATGTTTCAGAAACATTTATACTCAAATTATATCATATTCAATCTATAGAGGTAGTATTGACATAGTGTTTTTAACTGAAAGAGATGTTATTTCTAATGAAAGTAAGGCTTCACAATAATTAACCTGCTTTAAAAAGTTTTATAAATTTGCATGTTTTAGATGGAGTTTTATTAATATGTAACTGGATTTGGACAGACAGAAGAGAATGTGACCACTTAAAGGTAGTAATTATTGCATGAGGGAATTCAATATATTGATTATTGACACTAAAGTATTTTAATGACAAAAAGGAGTTATAATCTCATAGAAGATTCACTAGCAATTACTTCCTTCTCTGGTAAGTCACTTTTTATAAATTTGTACCGATAACTATTTTGAGTGATATATTTATATAGTTCCCAAGTTAACTACTTTTTTATGTCAAATATCAATGGAACTATTCTATTCTATAAGTATAAATTGGCTTTTGTTTATTCTTTTTATGCATATGTTTTGTAAAACACTTATTGCTTTAATAATACTTTCATTAAAAATAAGCATATGCTAATAGAGTGTTATATCTCAAAATCCTTTAAATGTGATAGATGTTAATGGGATTGCATAAAATTTGCCTTGAGATCACAATGAAAAAAAATGTATCTGATATAAGATCACTTTTTCTGTGACTTTGGTTATGAAAAGTATAACATACAAATTAATTTTCAAATTTTATTAATGATAAACATATTTAAATCAGTCATACAGTACATCATCAATTCAAATTTGGAGCTAAAATATACATTTTTAAAGAAGAAACTACCACATCACTCTAAATTTCAGACTAAGTATATCATCAAGTAGAGGGCCAAGCAATTGAAATACATTCAAAACACTATGAAATTCAAAATATTAAAAAATCAATCTCCTCATTACTAAAAATGTGCTTCTGATTTAAATTTATATTTATTAAACATTATTTAAAATTTCAAATTTAGAGCTGGGGTTGAGGCTCAGTGGTAGAGTGCTCACCTAGCATGTGTGAGGCACTGGGTTTGATCCTCAGCACCACATAAAAATGAAATAAAGATATTGTGTCCAGCTACAACTAAAAAACAAGTATTTTTAAAGATTTCAAATTTACACTGTGAGAACTTAACACATTTTCTTCTCTTTATAACACTTAGCCTAGTGCTTTAATGTTTAAGGAAAATATAAATCATTCCCAGTTAACTGGAATTTAAAAACTGACTACAATCTTCACACTAAAGCCAAGAAGTTACATATGGAAACTGGAAAAAGTTTATGCTTCTTTGATAATCATCATTTAAAAGAATTTTAAACATAAGGAAAATAATCCAAATTCACATTGTAGAATCTGAAAGATATTTCAATTGCAATGAACCCCTAGAGGTGATAATTGTCGCCTTAAGCAAGAAAAGAACAAAATATTTTTTTCAGCTGGAGACATGCGGTAACTTCACTACTATTATATTTAAACTAATATTCTGTTGGCAATACATAAATGCTCTACCTTTAAGATTTTAATTTATAGAAAATTTGATTTTTATAAGAAATAGATTATATATCTATAATATAAATTTAATTTTAATTAGTTTGAAATCTATATCTCCCAGTTTTCAAAACCACTTCATTGAGATATGATTAACAGGTAAAAAGTTATATATACTTGCTGTATTTTATTCAGTGAATTGAATGATACATATAATCCTGTGAAACTCTCATCATCATCAATACCATAGATAAATCTATTGCCTCCCTAAGTTTTATTTCACTTCCCCTTACTTTTATGTTATGATAATAACATTTAACATATCTAAACTATTTGCACATTTTCAGCAAATAATAAAAATATCGTTAGCTATATGTACTAAGCTATAGATATCCAGAAATAATTTATCTTATATAACTGAAATTTTGTTCCCTCTTAACAGCATTTCCCCTCACCACCAAATCACCAGTAACCACTATTTTACTCTCTACTTGTATGAGTTGGATGCTTTTAGGCTTCACATATACACATGGTTATGCCACATTTACCTTTCTGTATTTGGTTTATTGTCATTAGCTTAATGCCCTCTAGGTCTATCTGTGTTGTCACAAATGGAATGATTTTAGTATTTTTAAGGGTAGATAATATTCCATTTTATGCATAATATCATATTTTCCTTACATGTTTATCTGTCCATCGACATATAGAGTTTCCCATCATACCTTGGCAATTGTGAATAATGCTACAATAAACTTGGGAGCATAAAATCTATTTAATACATATATTTTAATTCTTTGAACATAGTTCTAGAAGTAGGATGGATGAATCATATGTTAGTTTTAGTTTTAATTTTTAAAGTAATATTCATATTGTTTTCCATTAACTATGCACCAATTATTCCCAGCAACAGAGCAAAATGGTTCCCTTTTCTCCACATTGTCAATAAGATTTTAAAATAAATTTCCCAAATTTATTGATACATAACTTATATATGTATGTGTATATATATATATATATATATATATATATATATATATATTTAAGTTGTAAACTGTGATCTTTTGACATATGCATAGATTTTGAAGTGAGTACACAAATTAAAATATCATTTCATGAAGTTACCCTATTTTTGTGGTAATAACTCTTAATATCTACTTTCTTAGAAAATTTCATATGTATAGCACATTGATATTAATAAGAGCTATAATTTTGTTCGTTAAGACTTCTAGAATTTATACTTTTATAAGTGATATTTTGTCACTATTAACTAAAACCTGCCATATTTCCAACATCCCCCAAACTCTGTCAACCACCTCTGACTCTCTAAAAGTTCTTTGTTTTCAGATTCCACATGTGAGATTATGCAGTATTTTTATTTGATTTACTTTGCTTACCATAATGTTCTTTAGGGTCTTCTTCATTGGAGTAAACAGCATGATTTCCTCCTTTTTGATGGTAATATTACCTCATTTAAGTTGCTTTGAAATCTTGACTGTTAAGAATGGTGCTACATTTAACATGAAATTGCAGATAATATCTTGTACGTACTAATTATCTATTCTTTGTATATATACCTAGAGTTGGATCATGTTTTAACTCTTTTTTAAATTTATTTTATTTTTTTAAATAAACCACAGTGGAATGCATTACAATTCTTATTACACATATAGAGCACATTTTTTCATATCTTTGTATATAAAGTATGTCATGCCAACTCATGTCTTTATACATGTACTCTGTTTTTATTGCATTACAATTCTTATTACACATATATACCACAATTTTTCATATCTCTGTTTGTATATAAAGTATGTTGACATCCAATTCATGTCTTCATACATATACTTTGTATAATTATGTCCATCACATTCCACCATCCTTGCTAATACTCTGCCCCATCCCTTTCTCTCCCACCCCTCTTCCCTATCTAGAATTCATTTATTCCTCCCATGCTCCCCCTCCCTACCCCGCTATGAGTCAGCTTCCTTATATTAGAGAAAACATTCAGTATTTGTTTTATTTTGGGGGATTGGCTAACTTCACTCAGCATTATCTTCTCCAACACCATCCATTTACCTGAAAATACCATGGATTTATTCTCTTTTATTGCTGAGTAAAATTCCATTGTGTATATATGCCACATTTTTTTTTAATCCATTAATCCACTGAAGGGCATCTAGGTTGGATCTAAACAGAACCACCATTTGACCCAGATATCCCTCTCCTCAGATTATCATGTTTAATTCTAACTTTGGAATTTTGCAGAACCTCCATACTCTTTTTTTTTATTGATTATTTAAAGCATTACATAGTTCATGATATATCATCTTTCATACATTTGACTCAAATTGTGTTTTGAACTCCCATTTTCACCCCAAATACAGATTGCAGAATCACATCTGTTACATATTCACATTTTTACATAATGCCATATCAGTGACTGTTGTATTCTGCTACCTTTCCTATCCCCTACTATCCCCCCTCCCCTCCCCTCCCATCTTCCCTCTCTACCTCCCCTGCTGTTGTTCAATTCTCTCTCTTTTTTTCCCTCCCCCTTGCACCTCATAACCTCTTATAATTTTATGTATCATTGAAGGTCTCCTACTATTTCCATGTGCTTTCCCTTCTCTCTCCGTTTCTCTCCCCCCATTCGTCTTTGTTTACTGTAGTCTTTTCCTCATGCTCTTCCTTCCTGTTCTGTTCTTAGTTGTTCTCTTTATATCAAAGCAGACATTTGGCATTTGTTTTTTACGGCTTGGCTAGCTTCGCTTAGCATAATCTGCTCTAATGACATCCATTTCCCTGCAAATTCTATGATTTTGTCATTTCTTAGTGCTGCATAATACTCCATTGTGTATAGATGCCACATTTTTTTTATCCATTCATCTATTGAGGGGCATCTAGATTGGTTCCACAGTCTAGCTATTGTGAATTGTGCTGCTATAATCATTGATGCAGCCGTATCCCTATAGAGCGCCTTTTTAAGGTCCTCAGGGAATAGTCCGAGAAGGGCGATAGCTGGGTCAAATGGTGGATCCATTCCCAGCTTTCCCAGGAATCTCCATACTGCTTTCCAAATCGGCCTCACCATTTTGCAGCCCCACCAGCAGTGTATAAATGTACCCTTTTCCCCACATCCCCGCCAACACTTATTGTTGTTTGACTTCATAATGGCTGCCAATCTTACTGGAGTGAGATGGTATCTTAGGGTGGTTTTGATTTGCATTTCTCTGATTGCTAGAGATGGTGAGCATTTTTTCATGTACTTGTTGATTGATTGTATATCCTCCTCTGAGAAGTGTCTGTTCAGGTCCTTGGCCCATTTGTTAATTGGGTTATTTGTTATCTTATTGTTTAATTTTTTGAGTTCTTTGTACATTCTGGATATTAGGGCTCTATCGGAGGTGTGGGGGGTAAAAATTTGTTCCCAGGATGTAGGCTCTCTATTTACCTCTTTTATTGTTTCTCTTGCTGAGAAAAAACTTTTTAGTTTAAGTAAGTCCCATTTGTTTATTCTTGTTGTTAACTCTTGGGCTATGGGTGTCCTATTAAGGAATTTGGAGCCCGACCCCACAATATGTAGATCGGAGCCAACTTTTTCTTCTATCAGACGCAGTGTCTCTGATTTGATATCTAGCTCCCTGATCCATTTTGAGTTAATTTTTGTGGATGGCGAGAGAAAGGGATTCAATTTCATTTTGTTGCATATGGATTTCCAATTTTCCCAGCACCATTTGTTGAAGATGCTATCCTTCCTCCATTGCATGCTTTTAGCCCATTTATCAAATATAAGATAGTTGTAACTTTGTGGATTAGTCTCTGTGTCTTCTATTCTGTACCATTGGTCCACCTGCCTGTTTTGGTACCAGTACCATGCTGTTATTTTTACTATTGCTTTGTAGTACAGTTTGACCTCTGGTATCGCTATACCTCCAGATTCACACTTCCTGCTTAGAATTGCTTTTGCTATTCTGGGTCTTTTGTTTTTCCATATGAATTTCATGATTGCTTTGTCTATTTCTACAAGAAATGCCGTTGGGATTTTCATTGGCATCGCATTAAACCTCTGGAGAACTTTGGGTAATATCGCCATTTTGATGATGTTAGTTCTGCCTATCCATGAACAGGGTACATTTTTCCATCTTCTGAGATCTTCTTCTATCTCTCTCTTTAGGGTTCTGTAGTTTTCATTGTATAAATCTTTCACCTCTTTTGTTAGGTTGATTCCCAAGTATCTTATTTTTTTGAGGATATTGTGAATGGAGTGGTTTTCCTTATTTCCATTTCAGAAGTTTTGTTGCTGATATATAGGAATGCCTTTGATTTATGCGTGTTGATTTTATAACCTGCCACTTTGCTGAATTCATTTATTAACTCTTGCAGCTTCTTTGTAGACTCTTTTGGGTCTGTTAAGTATATTATCATGTCATCCGCAAATAGCGATAGTTTAATTTCTTCTTTTCCTATTTTTATGCCTTTAATTTCTTTTGTCTGTCTAATTGTTCTGGCTAGTACTTCGAGAACTAAATTGAATAGAAGTGGTGATAGAGGGCATCCCTGTCTTGTTCCAGATTTTAGAGGGAATGCCTTCAGTTTTTCTCCATTTAGGATGATGCTAGCCTGAGGTTTAGCATATATAGCTTTTACAATGTTGAGGTAAGTTCCTGTTATCCCTAGTTTTTCTAGTGTTTTGAACATAAAGGGATGCTGTACTTTGTCAAATGCTTTTTCTGCATCCATCGAGATGATCATGTGGTTCTTGTCTTTAAGTCTATTGATGTGGTGAATAGCATTTATTGATTTCCGTATATTGACCCATCTTTGCATCCCAGGAATGAATCCTACTTGATCATGGTGCACAAGTTTTCTGATATGTTTTTGTATTCGATTCGCCAGAATTTTATTGAGAATTTTTGCATCCAAGTTCATTAGAGATATTTGTCTGTAGTTTTCTTTCTTTGAAGTATCTTTGTCTGGTTTTGGGATCAAAGTGATGTTGGCCTCATAGAATGAATTTGGAAGAGCTCCTTCTTTTTCTATTTCTTGAAATAGCTTGAAAAGTATTGGTATTAATTCTTCTTTGAAGGTTTTGTAGAACTCCGCTGTATACCCATCCGGTCCTGGGCTTTTCTTGGTTGGTAGTCTTTTGATGGCTTCTTCTATTTCTTCTTTTGTTATTGGTCTGTTTAAATTGTGTGTGTCTTCCTGTCTCAATCTGGGCAAATCATATGCCTTAAGAAATTTATCGATATCTTCATTATCTTCTATTTTATTGGAATATAGGGTTTCAAAATACTTTCTAATTATCTTCTGTATTTCTGTAGTGTCTGTTGTGATATTGCCTTTTTCATCCCGTATGTTAGTAATTTGAGTTCTCTCTCTTCTTCTTTTCGTTAGCATGGCTAAGGGCTTGTCTATCTTATTTATTTTTTCAAAGAACCAACTTTTAGTTTTATCAATTTTTTCAATGGTTTCTTTTGTTTCAATTTCGTTGATTTCTGCTCTAATTTTAATTATTTCTTGTCTTCTACTACATTTGCTGTTGTTTTGCTCTTCCTTTTCTAGGTTTTTGAGGTGTTGCGTGAGTTCATTTATTTGTTGTTTTTTTTTTTTTTTTTTTTTTTTGAGGTAAGAACTCCACAAAATGAATTTCCCTCTTAAAACTGCTTTCATTGTGTCCCATAGATTCCGGTATGTTGTGTCTGTGTTATCATTTGATTCTAAGAATTTTTTCATCTCCTCCTTTATGTCTTCTATAACCCATTGATCATTCAATAACATATTGTTCATTTTCCATGTGATGTAGGATTTTTCCTTCCTTCTTTTATCATTGATTTCCAATTTCATTTCATTATGATCAGATATGGTGCATGGTACTATCTCCACACCTTTATATTTACTAAGGGTTGCCTTATGGCATAATATATGGTCTATCTTTGAGTAGGATCCATGTGCTGCTGAGAAGAACGTGTATCCACTTGATGATGGTTGATATATTCTGTATATATCGGTTAAGTCTAGGTTATTGATTGTGCTGTTGAGTTCTATAGTTTCTTTATTCAGCTTTTGTCTGAGGATCTGTCTAATGGCGAGAGCGGTGTGTTGAAGTCACCCATAATTATTGTGTTGTGGTCTATTTGACTCTTGAACTTGAGGAGAGTTTGTTTTATGAACGTTGCAGCTCCATTGTTTGGTGCATACAAATTGATGATTGTTATGTCTTGTTGGTGGATGGTTCCTTTTAACAGTATATAGTGACCTTCTTTATCCTTCTTGATTAACTTAGGTTTGAAGTTGATTTTATTTGATATGAGTATGGCCACTCCTGCTTGCTTCCGAGGGCCATGTGAGTGGTATGATTTTTCCCAACCTTTCCCCTTCAGCCTGTGTATGTCTTTTCCTATCTTATGAGTCTCCTGAAGGCAGCATATTGTTGGATCTGTTTTTTTTAATCCAGGTTACTAGCATATGTCTCTTGATTGGTAAATTTAAGCCATTAACATTTAGGGTTACTATTGATATATGGTTTGTACTTCCAGCATGTTTATTTATTTATTTATTTTAATTTGGCTAGTTTTTCCTCTTTGGTTATTTTTCTCCGCCTTTACTGGGATACCTCCCACTGTTAGTTTTGGGTGCTATTTCTCAATTCCTCTTCTTGTAGTAATTTACCCAAAATGCCTTGCAGTGCTGGTTTTCTGGCTGCAAATTCTTTTAACTTTTGTTTATCGTGAAAGATTTTAATTTCATTGTCAAATTTGAAGCTCAATTTTGCTGGATATAGTATTCTTGGTTGGAATCCATTATTTTTCAGCGTTTGAAATACATTATTCCAGGATCTTCTCCCTTTCAAAGTTTGTGATGAGAAATTGGTCGTTAACCTAATTGGTTTACCCCTGAATGTAATCTGCCTCTTTTCTCTCGTAGCTTTTAATATTCTCTCCTTGTTCTGTACGTTGGCTTTCTTCATAATTATATGTCTTGGAGTTGGTCTATTATGGTTTTGAATGTTTGGGGTCCTGTAGGCTTCCAGGATTTGGCAATCCATTCCATCTTTCATCTCTGGGAAGTTTTCTAGAATTATTTCATTTAATATGCTGTCCATTCCTTTGATTTGAATCTCTGTGCCTTCTTCTATCCCTATGACTCTCAGATTTGGTTTTTTTATGACATCCCATATCTCTTGAATAGATTGCTCGTGGGATTTAAGCATCTTTTCTGTGTTGACTATATTCTTTTCAAGTTGATAAACCTTGTCTTCATTATCTGATGTTCTGACTTCTACTTGATCAAGTCTATTTGTAATATTCTCGTTTGAGTTTTTAATTTGGTTTATAGTTTCCTGCAATTCTAGGATTATTGTTTGATTTTTTTTAAGATCTCTATCTCCTGGTAGAGCTCGTTCTTTGCCATTTGAATTTGTTTGTTTAATTCATTTTCAAAATATACTTTTATTTCTTGGACTTGCTGTCTCATATCTTCTCTAATATTCCTTTCCATTCAAGTTAGGTATGCCTTGAGTTCTTTCCCTATCCCTGTTTCTGATGTTTCTATGTCCTCCTGTAGAATTGAGTTGTCTTGCATTGTTTGTAATCCTTTTTTCCCTTGTTTTCTCATGTTGTCCATGTTACTTTCCAGCTCTTTTTGATTGTCGTGTTTCTGCTCTCTTCTATAGATTTGTTTTGTTTCTGTATCACTCTGATGTCTCTCCTTTGTGTTGTTAAACTATGCCTGCTAACGTGGATTCCGCTGGGAAGGAATTCCGGCGTCCGAGCTCCAGTGACGACACTACTCTGCTATGATGGGCCCCAGTCTCCTTGCCGGGGTGCCCTAATGGGGGGGTGTGACTGGACTGTCTCTGTTTGGTTTCAGCTCCCGGTCGCGGCAGGCGGGCAGTCTCCAGCCACCCAGTATCACAGGCCGTGGGCAGGTGATCAATCGCCAGCGGGTGGGCGTTCTCCTACCGCCCAGTTACGCGGGCAGTGGGTGAACTGTCGCCGGCGGTCCTGCAGTTACAGCTGCCCAGTCGCGAGTGCCTTGCCTCTAGTCTCCTGGTTTCTCCTGCTAGTCTTGGTTTCTCCTGTTTTGTTGTTGCAATCTGTCGGAGAGTGGCAGTGGATACTTCAGCTCTCCAAGATGGTGGCCGCTGGTTGCCTTAGTGGAGTGTCCCTTGTGGGGGATGGGACTGTACCGCTTCCTTCCCCGTCTGCAATCCCGAACTCAGCCTGGGGGTCAGTGCGGGCTTGGCTGGTGGGATACCACCGTTTCTTAGCCACTTATCTCCCTGCTTACCAGTTAATCCCTTCTCTGCGTTGCCACGCCTTCTGTAGCCGTGGGGCAGGCCGCACAAATCAGACAGCCTGGATCTCCGGGGTCACACCATTGGCTTTTGGGATCCCCGGCACTCTATGGTTTTGATTTTTTCTGTTTACCCCTCCCCCAGCGCTGGCTAGACAGGTTTTGTTTTGGCTGCTGATGGGAGGGGGGGTTGAAGGTCAGGTGCCTCTAGTTCTCCTTTAGTCTTTATGCAAGCTCACTGTGATACTCCCTTCCCCTGAAAGTCTAGGAGAGATTTTATGCGAAATCCCCCTATGTATGGGGGCTAAACTGAGTGACACACACCTGTTTTGTTGTTGCAATCTGTCGGAGAGTGGCAGTGGATACTTCAGCTCTCCTCTCCAAGATGGTGGCCGCTGGTTGCCTTAGTGGAGTGTCCCTTGTGGGAGATGGGACTGTACCGCTTCCTTCCCCGTCTGCAATCCCGAAGTCAGCCCGGGGGTCAGTGCGGGCTTGGCTGGTGGGATACCACCGTGTTGCAGCCACTTATCTCCCTGCTTACCAGTTAATCCCTTCTCTGTGGAGCCACGCCTTCTCCCCCCATTCTCTTATATAATAGCTATACAAATTTACAATCCCCCAACTGGGTATGTGTTATTTTTCATAAACATCCTTGCAAATATTTTTTATACTATAACTTTTTGATATTAGGTTTGAAGTAATATCTAATTGTGATTTTGATTTGCATTTCTCTGATGATTTTTGTTGAGTACTTTCTCATATACCTGTTGGAAATTTCTATATCTTGTTTGGAGATTGGTCTATTTAGCTTCTTTGACCATTTCTTAATAAGCATAATTGTATTTTTGCTCTTGATTTTTAGGTTTTCATTCTGTTGTTGTTTGTGATATTAATACCTTAACAGATATGCATTTGGCAAGCATTATCTCTTATGATGAAAATTACATTTTCATTTTTGTACTTTGTTGTGTAAATTCTTTTTATTATGATGTAATCCAACTTTTTAAGTTTTGAATTTGTTTATTGTGGTTTTGATATCATTGTCCATGCTGAGAAGCTAGAAGCTTCCTAAATTTATTTCTCACAGTTCTAGAGGCTAGGAAGTTCAAGATTATGGCACCAGCATATTCAGTGTCTGCCAAAGGCTTACTTTTTGTTTCCCACATTGGTGGCACCTTGCTGTATATTCACATGGTGGAAGGAAAAGGCTGCTCAATTGCACCTCTTTTATATGGACACTAAACATATCCTAATAGGGTTACCCTGTAAATGCTCACCTCTTAATATTATTATATTGGTGATTACGTTTAGCAGATGAATTTTGGGGGATACATTCAAATTTAAGAAGATGGTTATATAGACACTACATTATTGTTTTATTAATATAGAATACTTTATGGATTGCTGATATTAAAGATTTTGACATTTGAGTAATCTACTTGGTGCTATGGTATTTTAATCTCTTAATATATTTCTGGGTTTTATTGAATATTTTTTTTTTTTTTTGGTGGTGCTGGGGATTGAACCCATGCAAGGTAAACACTCTACCAACTGAGCTATATCCCCAGCCCTTGATTGAATGTTTTGTTTACCATTTAGTTTTATTCATAAATGAGATGTCAATACTTTTCATAGAAGTCTGTGTATGTGTGATATCAGCTTTGATATCAGAGTTATACTACCTTCCTAAAACAAATTGGTAACCTTATTTAATTCTACATTCAATATTTTAGGTATATTTAAATGTAATGATTTAAATGCTATAATTAGAAAACAGAGAGTGTGTTAAAGAGTAAATAAAATTGTATGTGGCTATGTACTGGTGAAAAGAGGCATTAGCTTTAAAGATATACATAGGCAAAAAGAGTAATGGAAGAAAATATTTCATGAAAATTGAAAACAAATGAAAGAAGGTATTTTTATTTTTATATTAAATAAGATAGACTAAATCAAAAATTGTAAATAGAAACAAATAAGGTCATTATATGCAGATAAATAGGCAAATTAATCAAGAAGATGTATTTATTTTAAATATATACATACCCCACATTAGAGTACCAAAATATGCAAAGCAAATAATGACAGGCCTGAATGGAGAAATAGCAATATGATAATAAATGACTGCAAAACTTCATTTTCCACAACTGATACATCATCCAGACAGATGATTTATAAAAAGTTCTGACTTGACCAAAATTATACAAACAAATGGATCTAATGAACATATACAGATTTTATGACCCAACAGCAGCAGAATGTATGCTCTTCTCAAAGTCACTTGGAATATTCAACAGTATAGACCATGTATTAGGTCACACACACACACACACACATACACAATAATGTAGACACCAAGAATCTTCCTAACCTAGTAATATAAAACTGAATATTAATCATAGAAGAAATACTGGGAAATTCACAACTATATAGAAATTACCTTACAGAGTCTTAAGCTTTCAGTAAGTGAAAGAAAAATACTAAGGGAAATAAGAATATATTGAGATAAAAGTAATTTAAAAATTTCACAAAACCCTTGGAAAGCAGCAGAAACATTCAAAGCAGGAATTGTATAATAATTAATAAAAAGAAAAATTAAAAATGTGAAATATTAATCTTCTTCTCATGCTCTTCGTCCCTACTCTGTTCTTAGTTATTCTCCTTATATCAAAGAAGACATTTGGCATTTGTTTTTTAGGGATTGGCTGGCTTTACTTAGCATAATCTGCTCTAATGCCATCCATTTCCCTCCAAATTCTATGATTTTGTCATTTTTTAATGCAGAGTAGTATTCCATTGTGTATAAATGCCACATTTTTTTATCCATTTATCTATTGAAGGGCATCTAGGTTGGTTCCACAGTCTTGCTATTGTGAATTGTGCTGCTATGAACATCCATGTATCAGTGTCCCTGTAGCATGCTCTTTTTAGGTCTTTAGGGAATAGACCCAGAAGGGGAATAGCTGGGTCAAATGGTGGTTCCATTCCCAGCTTTCCAAGAAATCTCCATACTGCTTTCCAAATTGGCTGCACCAATTTGCAGTCCCACCAACAATGAACAAGTGTACCCTTTTCCCCACATCCTCACCAGCACTTGTTGTTGTTTGACTTCCTAATGGCTGCCAATCTTACTGGAGTGAGATGGTATCTTAGGGTGGTTTTCATTTGCATTTCTCTGACTGCTAGCGATGTTGAGCATTTTTTCATGTACTTGTTGATCGATTGTATGTCCTCCTCTGAGAAGTGTCTGTTCAGGTCCTTGAGGTCCTTGGCCCAGTTGTTGATTGGGTTATTTGTTATCTTATTGTCTAATTTTTTGAGTTCTTTGTATACTCTGGATATTAGGGCTCTATCTGAAGTGTGAGGAGTAAAGATTTGTTCCCAGGATGTAGGCTCCCTATTTACCTCTCTTATTGTTTCTCTTGCTGAGAAAAAACTTTTTAGTTTAAGTAAGTCCCATTTGTTGATTCTTGTTATTAACTCTTGTGCTATGGGTGTCCTATTGAGGAATTTGGAGCCCGACCCCACAGTATGTAGATCGTAGCCAACTTTTTCTTCTATCAGATGCCATGTCTCTGATTTGATATCAAGCTCCTTGATCCATTTTGAGTTAACTTTTGTGCATGGCGAGAGAAAGGGATTCAGTTTCATTTTGATGCATATGGATTTCCAGTTTTCCCAGCACCATTTGTTGAAGATGCTATCCTTCCTCCATTGCATGCTTTTAGCAGCTTTATCAAATATAAGATAGTTGTAGTTTTGTGGATTGGTTTCTGTGTCCTCTATTCTGTACCATTGGTCCACCCGCCTGTTTTGGTACCAGTACCATGCTGTTTATGTTACTATTGCTCTGTAGTATAGTTTGAAGTCTGGTATCGGTATACCGCCTGATTCACACTTCTTGCTTAACATTGTTTTTGCTATTCTGGGTCTTTTATTTTTCCATATGAATTTCATGATTGCTTTCTCTATTTCTACAAGAAATGCCCGTGGGAGGGAAAGCGAGAGAGAAGGGAAATTGCATGGAAATGGAAGGAGACACTCAGGGTTATACAAAATTACATACAAGAGGAAGTGAGGGGAAAGGGAAAAATAATACAAGGGGGAGAAATGAATTACAGTAGAGGGGGTAGAGAGAGAAGAGCGGAGGGGAGGGGAGGGGAGAGGGGATAGTAGAGGATAGGAAAGGCAGCAGAATACAACAGACACTAGTATGGCAATATGTAAATCAATGGAAGTGTAACTGATGTGATTCTGCAATCTGTATACGGGGTAAAAATGGGAGTTCATAACCCACTTGAATCAAAGTGTGAAATATGATATATCAAGAACTATGTAATGTTTTGAACAACCAACAATAAAAAAATAAATAACAATAAAAATGTGAAATAAACAATTTTATTTTCATGTCAAAGAACATGTTAAAAAACAAAGCCCAATGTTAGCCAAAGGTAAGAAGATTATAATAAAACTAAATAAAATAAAGACAACAAAATACCAACAACAGAAAAGACCAATAAAATAGGAATTAGTTATTAGGAAAGTTGAAATTGAGAACCTTTAGCTAGACTAAGAAAAATAGATGCATATAAGAGTATAATTTAAAGAAGATATACTACAATAGAAATGCAATGTGTCATGGAATACTACTATGAGCAACTTTATAACAATGAACTGGATAACTTAAAAAAATGGATACATTTTTGGAAACATGCAACATACCAGGATTGAATCATGAAAACAGTCTTTAAAAATCTGAGCAAACTCTTCAAGAGCATGGAGACTGAATCAGTAATTAAACTTGTCAAAAAAGAAAAGCCCAAGATCTCAGGCCTTCACTGGTCAATTTTATGAAATATTTAAGAATGAATACAGAATTTACTCCAACTTTTCAAAAAGTAAATGAAGATAAATAAAAACTTAAAAACTCGTAACATCAGGCCAGCATTACTCTTATATATAAGCCAAAGACTCTACATAAAAAGAAAATTACAGATCAATATCTGGTGAACTCTGATATAAAAATCTTGCTAGAGAAAAATTCAGCAAGACAAATTCAATAGCACATAAATGGCATCATACAATATGATCAAGTAATATTTATCCCTGGGATGCAAGGATGAGTCACCATAAGGAAATCCAAGCATTACACCCCATTAAGAAAATGAAGGACAAAAACAATACGATATTCTCTAACAATGTAGAAAGAATATTTAATAAGATTAATGATGAAAATTCATCAAATCATGTAAGGAAAGAATATCTGTCAACCTAATCAAGGCCACATAGTATACAAGATCACAGATAGCATTAGATATGATGCTTTTACTCTAACAATAGGAACAAGAAAAGGATGCCTGCTCTTACCACTTCTATTCACAATAGTACCAGAAGTCCTAGTGTAACACGGATCTAAGAAGCTGGGTTCTTTGTCTTGTGAATTTGAGAAATTAAATCCAGGACACAAGGGTGAGAGAAAAGTACAGGATTTATTAGAGTAATAGAAAGAAAGCAAGCAGATCTCCTGGAGGAAAGAGGGCCCCAAGAGAGGGATGCCAATGTGTGTCTGCTGTTTACCGGTTTCTAAAGGCATATCTGATGGCGTAGCACAAGTGATTGGTGGGGTGAGGGATTCTGGCATGAACCAATGAAGCTCTCAAAGCTCCACATCAAATAAGCCAATTAGAAGTGCATAATTTTAATCCTTTATTAATAGGAAAGGTCTCCCTGGTAGTTTTTGACAGTTCTGTTAGAAAGAAGAAGCATTTTGGGTAGGAGTCCGCTTGTAGTATCCTGTTGCTGGGAATAAGGGTAAGGGTAACTAAAGAAGGGCTGCTGTGGTTTCAGCTGTGAGAAACAGGAATACATACTTTAACTAAGGAGAATGCATTGTTGTTAACACTGGCAGGAAGTAGCGTGTCACAAGTTGTTTTTCAGACAATGAAATCTCTCTCTCCTTTCAGGCTGGCATAATATCTCCCTCCCTTCCTTTCCATCGCTAAGGCCCTTATCCTGGCTGCCTATTGAACATCTGTCTTCCTGCCTCCTTAGTCAGGGTATTTGGGCAAGAAAAAGAAATAAAAGGCCTCCAAATTGGAAAAGAAGAAGCAAAATTTTTTGTATTTGCAGATTATATGATCTCACACATAACAAAATTATAAGACTCCATTAAAATACCTAATAATTTTTAAAATTAATTAAATTAATAAGATAAAATCAATATATCAAACTCAGAAGTATTTCTACACACTAACAATAAACTTTCTTAAAATGTAATAAATAATTTAAAATAATTTAAAATAATCTAATTTACAACATTATTATAGAGAACTAAATATGTAGGGATAAATTTAATCAAGGAAATAAGTCAAACACAGGATTACCCACCTGAAATCCCAGCTACTCAGGAAGCTGAGGCAGAGGAATTGCAAAATTGAGATCAGTCTGGACCATTTAGTGATAATCTGTCTCCAAATAAAAAAATAAAATACAGCTGTGGATGTACCTCAGTGGTAAAATGCTCCTGGGTTCCAACTTCAGTTATCACGCAGACACAGACACACACACACACACACACACACACACACACACACACTACACAAATGCACTAACACTGTGAAAGATCTTTATGCTGAAAGCTATCCAACCTTGGTGAAATAAATTGTGTAAGATACAAATAAATAAAAATGCATTCTATGTATCAGTAGCCACACAGTGTTCAGAATATCCCACAGCAATATTCAATGAAATCTCTCTTAAAATTCAAAGACATTTTAACACAATTAGTAAAAGCATTGCTAAATTAATATAGAACCACACAGACCCCTTATATCTAAAGAAATCTTGAGAAAAAACAAAACTGGAGGCATGATGTTTTCTGATTTCAAATTATATTACAAAGCTATAGGATAACAGAATGATGCTCTCAGAAAACAGATAAATAGAACAATGACAGAAACTAGACAGTATGTATGCTTAGAATATACAATGAGGGAAAGGATAGTCTTTTGAATATGTGGTGTTAAGAAAACTATATTCTTATAAAAATAATAAAATTGGAACCTTATACAATAGGCAAAATTCAACTTAAATGAATTAGAGATTAAAGATGATATAACACACTGTAAAAAAATTCTTAGGAGACAATATAGGGAAATAATTTCTTAATATTAGTTTTGGCAACAATTTTTGAATATGATTCCAAAAGCACATCAACAAAATTTGTTTTAATATTATTTTAGTGTGTATTTTCTAGCTTTCTTATTGTTTTTCATAAAAACTGAAATTTCTTTTGTTTCAATATTAATCTTATTTGAGAAATGCTTATAATTTTCTAGACAGATTTTAAATTTTATTTCTCCTACTTAGAAATTTGGGAAAAATATATTTTCTCTCTGGCTTTATTCTACTTAAAAGTTTAAGACTAAATATATATTAAACTGCTAATGCACTATTTACAAATATCAACAATCCAAATGTGTACTTTTAAAATTGGATAAGGATTTTTGATCTAAATTAATCTAAATTATCAATTGCTTAGATATGGAGCAAAACTAGTTCTTATTTCTTTCCAGCATAGTCAATTTCAAAGTATAACATTCATGAAAAAATATAATAACTAAAGATATATTTGGGAAACAATAATCCTGTTTTTTTCTGTAATAAGATTTTAACATTGGCATTCTTTTTTTCTTAGAGAGGGAGAGAGAGAGAGAGAGAGAGAGAGAGAGAGAGAGAATTTTTTAATATTTATTTTATAGTTTTAGTTGGATACAACATCTTTATTTTATTTTTATGTGGTGCTGAGGATTGAACCCAGAGCCAGGCGAGCACATTACCGCTTGAGCCACCTCCCCAGCCCAACATTGGCATTCTTATTAGTCATTTTTTCATCACTGTAATAAGAATACCTGACAAGAAAAATTAGAGGAGGAAAAGTTCATTCTTAACTCACATTTTCAGAGATTCAGCCCATGGTCAACGGACTCCTTTGCTCTGGCTTTAAGATGAGGCAGAACATCATGGTGGAAGGACTTGGTTGAGGAAGGCTACTCAGTCCATGGCAGTCAGGAAGGGGGAGAGAGAGAGAGAGAGAGAGAGAGAGAGAGAGAGAGAGAGAGAGAGAGAGAGAATGTATGAAGAGACAGGGATAGGATATAATCCTCAAGGGCATGCCATCAGTGACCTACCTCCTTCAATTATTATATGTGTATATTACTACCCATAGTCAAATCATTCAAATGAATCAATCCACTGATGACATCAAAATCTCATAATCTAATCATCCACCTGAATCTTATTGCCAAACACATAAACTTTTATGGGGACACCTCTTATACAAGCCATAACATTATTAAAAAAAAATCTTTTTCCATGTAACTGGAATCAGTTAAACTATAAGTAAAGTCAGAATATGATAATTAGACAATATATTGAAGCCCTGATGAATACTGAAAATTACAAATTAATGCAGCACTTTGTGACATTGCTTTAAATTTAATAAAAATATGTAAGAAGAAATATTTAACCTAAAACTTGTTTTGTAAATTAAAGAAAATCTAAAGTGATGGCAAATTATTTCATGTAGGAGACATTTCTAACAGTTAAAAAAATACCAAAGTTTATTTGGTTTATCTGCATTTATGTTTCACCAAAAATTATAGAACTTTATAAAAGAACCAGATCTTTGAATGCTCCTTAATTTTATAGTTGGAGAATTTGAAAACACAAAATTGTCAGTGGTATGATTCTATGTAAACACCTAATTAGTGAAGAGCCAGAACTAATATACCAATATTGGTGAACTTGCAGGTATAGCTAATAAATTTATAAATTTGTATTAACTATATACAAATACAAGTACAAATTGCTGAACTGATAATAACCAAGTCCCATATATTTTTTTCCATTAGTTCTATTAAAGCTCCAACAAACATATTATTGTTTTCTTAATGAATACCTAACCTTTTTTCTTTACTTATGTCAAACAAAACAAGATAGGTCATTATGGTATCAAAGGTATAATAAAAAATCCTTTGAATTACACACTATTACACAATTACACATTATAACAAAGCACATTTGTTACTTCAGGGATAAGGTGGGAGTTGAGTTTCATTATCATGAAATATTTTGTTTTATAAATGTAAATGTTTCCCATGCTTCCATTGTATTGAAAAAAAAAGTGACTGGTAAAATTTAAGAAAAGCCACAGCTGAATTAAGATGGGCATGTAGGAGCTAAGGTTGTAGCTCAGTGGTAGACTTCAACCCTTAGCACCACATAAAAAATAAATAAAAGTAGAAATATTATGTCAATTTACAACTAAAAAATATTTTGAAAAAGATGCATATGTAGGCAATATTGGCAAAAATATTTTTAAAAAAAAATTTATACTGTATATACAGTTTCTTTTTTGCCATTATGCCATTAACCACAAAAAGTGACTCCTTTCATTAATTTAAAAATATAGATGGTATCCTTTTCTACATATCTATATTTTTTAAACACCTAAGATAATGCCATTGGTAAATGTTCTTAAATAAAATTATTCTGTAAAGTACTGACAAAGACCTTTAACCCTTATGTGCAATTTTCTAAATTTTTTATGTCTCTTCTCTCAAATGTTTCATTTAAAGTTTAGAAAATTAAGCTTCAAGACACAATAGTGTTATCTTCACACACACAAAAATACAAAAACAGAAAATTGTCTGATCAAAGCAATTCAAAAAACTGATGTAATTATTTTTAAATATAGGATTCCATTCAATTTTTGATGGCTTCAAGATTAGTTTATAAAAATCCTGAATAATTCATGGGTCAGAACTTTGGTGTCTTAAACAAAGTGTATATAAGTATATATATAAAAACTTGATGAATTTCTAGTTTCTTTCATCATAAAAATAATAACAAAAAATCTTTCTTAAAAAATTCATTTGAAAAAGATAATACAACATGGAAGAATTCGCTAGAATGCTTAATAAACTTTGATAGTCTCATGCAAAAGCTTTGAATTTATTTGAACACAGAGAAAAATTCTATATTTTCCAGATGATATGTAAGTATAAGGAGTTCTACATTGCCTTTGATTTATTTTTCATGCAATGATATTTCTTTGTCACCTACCATGTAATTTTCTGTAACATATAAATGTTTATTTAATGAAAATTAAATATTTAATTAAGCTATATTTAACAAGAAATGACTTAGGAATATATGCTAAGATAAAAAAAAAAACAGTATGTCTGTTTACTCTGTTTTATTATTACAAGTCCAAGGACTCCACTAACTACAGATGTAATGTTGATTCTTAAAATTCTAAGGCTATAACAAATTTTTAGTAACATAATTATTCTTCATTATTAAAGTGTTTCATATAGTTCTGGATCTTGTCCACATAATTATGTTCAAGCTTTGTGAAATGAGAAGAGTTTGTTGCTCCCATAATACCTCACTTACCTACAAAATTTCAATAAAAATCTACTAGTAATGAGATTTCATAGAAATTCTGAATTTGCAGTTAGAGAATGACATCCAATGTGATTTAGTGCTTTCAGACATGACCTTAAGCATTGTTTTAAATTCCAGGCAATTCAGGCCTACACATGTGCTTTCATAACATTATATGAAAATATGACATCTGTTTAATTGAGCTCAACTCGGCAGTTTTGGAGTGTCTGTATGATACTTCTGTAAGAAGACAATATACATTAATGCTACATATTCATTCTGAAAAATATTATTCAAATATAATAGAAATTAAATAGTATATGTTTTGCTAAACTATTTTTTAGATACTGGAAAACTCACAATATGCTTAATATTCCTAAAATATTGATTTAATCCATAAGTCTATCACAAACTTTCAATGGCTTCCCATTATATTTAGAAATGAATTTTCTATTGTTCACTACCAACTCCTAACTTGTGTTCATATGAGTTTGTATTATCTCTGTGTATAGCTACAACACTTTCTAGAGTTTTCTGTGGTAAAATAAATGTTAAATATCCTAATTATTACAAAAATATAATGTTTTACTCATTGGATTCCCCAATACTCCAGTTGTCAAAGAACCAAAATATTTCCCACAACATTGTCTAAAGAATGCTGTTATTATGTTGTATCTCAAACATCAGAATTCTGAGTTATATTTGTTCAGAGGAAAAGAGTTGAATGCGAAAACCACTAAAATTCCTCATATTCTTCTGAATGTGAGTAGATTAACATAAATGATCATCTTATGAGTTTATAATAAAATTATGTTTTATTTATTTTTTTAAAAAACTACATCACTCCAAATAAACAATGTTTTCGGAAGCTAATGATATCGTGCTTTCTGATTTTTATTTCCTTTAAGTTACCTCAGATTTTTCCACTTTGCTCTTCCTAGAAAAGTTCTACCATCAAACAGTTGATATTCTTAATTTTCATAAAGCTTCTTAATATCATTCATTTTTGTCCACAATATTTTTTTCTAAATTCTTAGCACTCAATGACTTTATCATTACCATGTTAACTGCTTACGAATCACCTTGTTCCCTTTTTCATATTATGTGGTTATTATAATAATTTTCAAAAGAATTATTTATAATTTATTTCTTATTCCCCTAAATATTCAAATATTTGAAAGTTTGAATCATAACTAAACAATTTTACATCAGTTTTTACATTGTCTGCCATAATGCTTTATACAGTTTATGCTCAATAACAATTGATATGATTTCACATTTTTCAAAAAGGCTTTATTGGAGGCACTCATGGCCACCACCCTATATCTGAGACACTGGCCAGGGCCTGGAAGTCCATTGTTGAGGTGCCTGCAGGTTTGATTGCACCTGAGGTCTTCTGTTGGGTGTTGCTGATAGCCACCATCTTGCTGCAGAGGTGGGAGAGAGCTGGGCTCTCTCCAGCTCCTTGAGTCCTGTAGCACACCAAGGAAGGACAAGACTGGCTGCAGTAGTTTGGAAAGTTGAAGGAGGGTGTGAAGGCATCTTGCTCTTGGTTTGCCCACGCAGCTGGTCCAGCACCCATCCTAGGACCTACTTGGGCTGGCACTCCATGGGCCCTGGAAACAGCCTGGTCCCTGACTCCCTCTGCAGTCCACCATCCATGGTTCCCCTGGTCCTGCCAGTTCCAGCATGAATCTGGCACCCAGTAAGGCCCTCCACTTCCCCAATCCCCAGTCTCCCAACACCTCCCTAACAACAAACCCAGCCTAGTGCTCACAGATACATGGATGACAGCTGTCAGTGCCAGGTCCTGATCTTCCTTATACAAAACAGCTCTTCACAATGGGCACTCATGTCCCAGTGCTTAACCCTTAGGACTGTGAGAAAACAGCCTAATGTCTTAATAGGAGCTATTTTGTTTAAGGTTGTATATTGTTTGCATTGGGTGATATTAATATTAATTTCCACCTTAAAGGTGAGGTACTGGAAGACTTTAGGGACACTATAATTCTACAGGGTAGAAGCTGTACTGCCTCAGATTCACATAACTAAATTGGAAAACACACAAACAACATGAATAACCAAAGGAAAAAGTGTCACCCCAAACCAAGATGATCCAATAATATAAAGTATTGACAACACAGTAGAAGAAATGTCAGAGAGTTCAGAATGTACAGAGTTAACCTGATCCACAACATAAAGGATGATGTAAGGAGTGAAATCAGAGATAAATTTCAGGAGGTGATAACTTCAATAAAGAATGATTTTGAAAAGAAATAAAAAATAAAACCTCAAAATGAAAGAATAAATACCAAATGAAAAATTTAATGGAAAGTATCTCCAACAGACTATACAACTTGGAAGACACAACCAATGGGAAAGAAGAAAAAATATATAATCATGAAAATGAAGTTGACCACACAGAGAAAATGGTAAGAAACTATGAACTTCCAAGAATTATGGGATAACATGAAAAAACAAAAACAAATTTAAGATTTATTTGGATAGAAGAAGGAGTGGAAATACAAACCAAAGAAATGCAAACTCTTTTCAATAAAATAATATCAGAAAATTTTGCAAACCTGTAGAATAAAATGGAAAATCAAATATAAGAGGCTTACTGGACCACAAGGTGCAAAATTACAACAGACCAACACCTAGACACATTATAATGAGAATGACTAACATATAGAATGAGGATATAATTTTAAATGCCATGAGAGAAAAATATCAGATTACATATGGATCTCAGCTCATTTCTCAACCCAGACCCTTAAAACTAGGAGGTCCTGGGGCTGGGGATGTGGCTCAAGCGGTAGTGCGCTCGCCTGGCATGCGTGCGGCCTGGGTTCCATCCTCAGCACGGCATACAAACAAAAATGTTGTGACCGCCAAGAACTAAAAAATAAATATTTAAAAAAAAAAAAAAACTAGGAGGTCCTGAAACAACATATACCAACTTCTGAAAGAAAATGTATGCCAAACAAGAATCTTATATTCAGCAAAAATAAGCTTCAAATTGGATGCTGAAATAAAATCTTTCCATGAAAAACTAAAGTTAAAAGAATTTACAACTAGAAAACCTGTACTACAGAACATACTCAGCAAAATATTCCATGAGGAGGAAATTAAAAAAAAAAGAAAAACAGCAAATGGAGGAAGTATACTAAAGGAAAAGTCAATCAGAGGAGAAACCAAGTCAAGTTAAAAAACAAAAATAAACCAAAATGATGGGGAATACAAATAGTATCTCAATAATAATCCTGAATATTAATTGTATAAACTCATCAATCAAAAGACAGAGACTGACAAATTGCATTAAAAGAAAGACCCAACAATATTCTGTCTCCAAGAGACTCATCTCACATGAAAATACATCCACAGATGAAAGGTGAAAGGATGGGTTAGGTCCTATCACTTTCATGGACTGTGTAAACGAGCAGGGATTTCCATCCTCATATCAGATAAAGTAGAGTGTAAGCCAAATTTAGTCAGAAATAATAAAGAAAGACCTTTTATACTAGTTAAGGGAATCATATATCAGAAAGATATAACAATCATAAATATTTACACTCCAAACAAAGAAGGATCTATGTACATTAAAAAAAAAAAAAAAATCCTTCTCGATTTCAAGAATCAAATAGACCACAACACAATACTATTAGGTGACTTTAACACATCTCCCTCAACACTGGATAGATCTTCCAACAAAAGAAAAAAAAGAAAGAAATACTGAACAAAGAAACTATAGAACTAAATAACACAATCTAATTTAGAATATATATATATATATATATATATATATATATATATATATACATATTTATATATATGTAATATTTTTTTCCTTTTTTTATTGGTTTTTCACAACATTACAAAGCTCTTGACATATCATATTTCATACATTAGATTGAAGTGGGTTATGAACCCCCAATTTTACCCCAAATGCAGATTGCAGAATCACGTCGGTTACACATCCACAATTTTACATAATGCCCTATTGGTAATTGTTGTATTCTGCTACCTTTCCTATCCCCTACTATCCCCCCTCCCCTCCCCTCCCATCTTCTCTCTCTACCCCATCTACTGTAATTCATTTCTCTCCTTGTTTATTTTCCCATTCCCCTCACAACCACTTATATGTAATTTTGTATAGCAATGAGGGTCTCCCTTCATTTCCATGCAATTTCCCTTTTCTCTCCCTTTCCCTCCCATCTCATGTCTCTGTTTAATGTTACTCTTTTCTTCCTACTCTTCCTCCCTGCTCTGTTCATAGTTGCTCTCATTATATCAAAGAAGACATTTGGTATTTGTTTTTTAGGGATTGGCTAGCTTCACTAAGCATAATCTGCTCTAGTGCCATCCATTTCCCTGCAAATTCTATGATTTGGTCATTTTTTATTGCTGCATAGTACTCCATTGTATATGTAATATTTTATTGATCAATGAACAAATACACTTTACAACAGCACATGGATCCTTCTCTAAAATAAACCATGTTATGCCTCAAAGCAACTCTTAGTAAATACAATATATATATATATATATATATATATATATATATATATATATACACACACACACACACACACACTATGCACTACCCTGCATTCTATCAAAACATAATGGAATAAAATTAGAAATCAAAGAAAAAATTAAATATAGAAGCTACTCCAACCCCTGGAGACTAAAAAATATGATATTGAATGATGAATGGATAGCATAAGAAATCATGGAGGAAATTAAAAAAAATTTTCTAGAGGTAAATGAGAACACTGATACAACATATAAAAATCTCTGGGACACTATGAAGGCAATGCTAAGGTGCAAGTTCTTTGCATTAAGCTCATTTATTAAAAGAATAAAAAGTCAACAAGTAAATGATGTAATATTATATCTCAAAGTCCTTGAAAAAGAAAAACAAATCAATACCAAAAGCATTAGAAGACAGGAAATAAATAAAATCAGAGATGAAATCAATGAAATTGAAACAAAAGAATTTAAAAAAACTGACAAAACCTAAAGTTGGTTCTTTTAAAAAAAAAATGAAATTTATAAATCCTTAGCCACATTAATGAAGAGAGAGAAAAATAAAATTACTAAAATTCATGATGAAAATGTAACTATCACAACAGACACTACTGAAATACAGAAGATAATTAGAAATAATTTTGAAAATTTATACTACAATAAAATAGAAAATATCAAAGACATCAACAAATTTCTAGAGGAATATGATCTCCCAAAGTGTGCTGAGGGCCATTGCCAAGTAGGAATGACGCATCGAAATTTCCTTGCCAGCGTACCCCATGTTGCTTAGAGGAAGGACTCGTGGAAATGGACTTGCCTTGGACATTCGCTGTGACATTGCATGTATGCTTGAGAAAGGTGACCCTGCTCAAGGACCAGGATGGATCCGGGTTTAAGGAGGATCCTACTGGATTAGGGCGGATCAGGTTTCAGGGAGTATCCTGCTCCTTGGGTTTAGGGCATTCCCAGTTTAGAACAATCTGGGTTTAGGGCGGTTCCAGGTTTAAGGTTATTCCTGCTGGGAATAGGGCGTATCCTGCTGCCTGAGTTCCCATTGAGTTCTCGTGGAATTCAGAAAGTATTTGGGATTCAAAGCCTGGTGGAGTACCTGAATTTTGCGGCAGAATGTGAATTTCCCCAGAACGTGTTTGTAGAGGGCCGGTGTGAGTTCGGGAATAAAGAATTGCTGTTTGAATCTACAAGGTGTGTGGTGGCTCATGATTCGGTGCCCAGCCAGACTGCGGCAAAAGTGAATAAGGAGTACATACACAATTTAAATAGATAAATTTCAAGCAATAGAGGTAACATCAAAAAACCCTACCTAACAAGAAAAGCCCAGAAACAGATTCTCAGCTGAGTTCTTTCTACAGGACCTTCAACAGACAACTAACACCAATACTCCTCAAATTATTCCATGAAATAGAAAAGGAAAGAACCCTTCCAAACTCATTCTATGAGGCTAGTATCACTCTGAAATTAAAACCAGACAAAGACACATCAAATAAATAAAACTTTAGACTAATATTCTGGATGAACATGAGTGCAAAAATTCTTAATAACAATCTGGCAAATTGCCTACAAAAATATATTAAAAAGAGTGCACCATGATTAAATGGGGATAATCCCAGGAATGCAAGGTTGTTTCAATATATGAAAATCAGTAAATATAATTCATCACATAAACAAAGATAAGAATCTTATGATCATCTTGTTAGATGCACAAAAAGCATTTGACAAAATACAGCACCCCCTTAATGTTTAAAAAAAAAAAACCTAGAAAATCTAGGGATAGTAGGAACATACCACAACATTGTGAAAGCTATCTATGCCTAGCCCAAGGCCAACATCATTCTAAATGAAAAAAAAAAAATTGAAAGTCTTCCTTCTAAAAACTGAAACAAGACAAGGATGCTGTCTTTCTCTATTTTTAACCAATATAGTCCTTGAAACTTTAGCCAGAAAAGAGAGAAGAAAGATATTAAACAAATATAAATAGGAAAAGAAGAATTTAAACTATCACTACTTCCTGATGCTATGATTCAATATTTAGAAGATCCAAAAAAATTCCACCAGAAAATTTCTAGAACTAATAAATGAATTTAGCAAAGTAGAAGGATATAAAATCAACACCCATAAATCAAACACATTCCTACACATCTCTGATGAATCCACCGAAGATAAATTAGGAAAACTACCCCATTCACAATAACTTCAAAAGAAAAAAAAAAAAGAAAGAAAGAAAAGAGGGAATCAATCTAACTAAAGAGGTGAAGGATCTCTACAATGAAAAGTACAGAACACTAAGAAAATAAACTGAAGAAGAGTTTAGAAGATGAAAATATCTCCCATGTTCTTGGATAGGCAGAATTAGTATTGTCAAAATGGCCATACTACCAAAAGAGTTATACAGATTTAAAGCAAATTCTATTAAAATCCCAATGACATACTTCAAAGATGAAGAAAAAGCAATCATGACATTCATTTGGACAAATAAGAGACCCAGAATAGCCACAAAAACCCTTAGCAAGAAAAGTGAAGCAGGGGTCATCACAATACTGAACTTAAAAAATACTAAAGTGCCACAGTAATAAAAACAGCATGATATTTACACAAAAAAAGACACATAAACGAATGGTCCAGAATAGAAGACATGGAGACAAACCCACTTACATACACTTATCTCATACTAGACACACCCAAACCATTCAATGGGGGAAAAGATAACCTCTTCAAGAAATGGTGCTGGGAATACTGGAAATTCATATGTAGCAAAATGAACTTAAAAGATTATCTCTCACTCTGTATGAGGATCAAAGAGGATCAAAGACTTAGGCACTGGAAGAGAGATCTTTAGCCAAGAAGATGAACAATTAGGCCCACATCTTTACCAAGTTGGTGTAGGAACTGACTTCCTAAACAAGACTCCTAAAAGCACAAGTAGAAAATCAAGAATCAATAAATGGGATGGATTCAAACTAAAAAGCTTCTCAGCAAAGAAAATAATCAAGAACATGAAGAAATAGCCTACAGAATGAGAGTAAATCTTTACCATATGCAATTCAGTCAGAGCATTAATCTTCAGTATATATAAAGAATTAAAAAAACTAATACCAAAAATCAAATAACTCTATCAATAAATGGGCTCAGTACCTGAACAGAAACTTTATAGAAGAAGAAATATGAATGGTCAGAAAATATAAGAAAAAATATTCAACATATATAGCAATTAGATAAATGCAAATCAAAGTACTCCAAGATTTCATCTCACTTTAGTCAGAATGGGAGTCATTTAGAATACAGGAAATAATAAGTGTTGGCCAGGATGTGGGGGAAAAGGTGCACACATACATTGCTGGTGTAATTGAAAATTGGTATATTGCTTTGGAAAGCAGTATAGAGATTCATCAGAAAACTTGGAATGAAAGCACCATTTGACCCAGCTATTTCACTCCTTGGTTTAATTCCAAAAGACTTAAAAACATCACACTACAACTATGTGGACTCCTCAATGTTTATAGCAGCTCAATTCAAAATAGCCAATCTACGGAACAAATTTAGGTGACCTTCAACAGAAGAATGGATAAAGAAAATATGGTATATATGCATAATGGAATACTACTCATCCTTAAAGAATAATGAAATTATGGCATTTGAAACTAAATGGATGGAGCTGAAGAATATCATGCTAAGCCCAATAAGCCAATCCTAAAAAACCAAAGGTCAAATGCAGTCTCTGATATGCAGATTCTAATTCACAATAATGGTCCTAGGGTAAAATAGAGTTTATTAATCAGGGTTATGTAGAGAAATAGAATCCATGGGGAGTATGAAAATAAAAAGGGGATTTATTACATTGGCTTTTGTGATCAGAACCTGGAGATCTGGAAGAACCAGCAGTTGTGCAGTCTAAGATGCTGAAGCCCCAGAACAAGTGGGATCAATGGTGTTACCCTAGTCTGAGACCAAAGTCTTCTGGAAACTCCCTGGAGAAACACTGGCAGAGTCCACTTTGGAAGAGTAAAGGAGTGAGATCTGATATCCTCAGGCGATAGCAGCAGCAGTCAAGAACCCATTAAAGAAGAATCGAGTTTGCATCTGCTGCTGCTTCTTTGTTATTACAAATTTTATTCTATCCAAGTCACCATCCTATTGCTTGGTGCTGCCCACGCATAGGTAGGGTCTCCACTTCATTTCGTTATTCCACATGCCAATTGTTCCTAGACACACTCATTGACACATCCAGAAGACTCTTAATCATTGACATCTCTTAATCCCATCAAGTTGACAAATCAAATTAACCCATACATAGAGGCACTTTGGATTATGCAGAACAATGTGAATGGAGGGGAGGGGGTAAGGCAATAGGAAGGATAGTAGAGTGAATTGGACATTATTATGCTATATACATATATGATTACATGGCTGGTGTGATTCTACATCATGTGCAACCAGAAGAATAAGTTATACTCCATTTATGTATGGTGTATCAACATGCATTCTACTCTCATGTAAAACTAATTAGTATAAATTTTAAAATACTGTAGAGAAATTGTAAAAAATGAAATTCAGTAATTAAAATCCTTTTGGTTACTCATTTAAATGTATTATGTTGGGCTGGGGATGTGGCTCAATCGGTAGCGCGCTCGCCTGGCATGCGTGCGGCCCGGGTTCGATCCTCAGCACCACATACCAACAAAGATGTTGTGTCCGCCAATAACTAAAAAATAAATATTAAAAAAAAATTCTCTCTCTCTCTCTCTCTCTCTCTCCTCTCTCTTTAAAAAAAAAAATAAATGTATTATGTTAAATATCTAAGTTAAAATGTCCATTAGTTAACATTAAAATCAATTAATGATAGCTTTTATATCTCTTTTAATCTGATAGTACATTTACTTCAATAAATGACAGTATTGTATAAAAATTATCAATGAATGTTGACCTAATAAAAATATCTGTAATCAAAATGACATGAATCAATGGTGATATGATTTAGAGATACAAACACCAAAAAAAAATCTATGAGTAGTTTCAGCTGAAAAATATAGAAAGCTAAAAAGACTTTGGTTCCATCTTTATACCAGAGACACTGAAAAGGTAGACAATTAATGGGCTTTTTAACCTATTAGGAAACTTAAATTTCAGGCTAAACAAACATCCCAAATTCTGGAGGAACAATCATCTTCAGTGAGAAACAAAATACAATCATTTTCTTATAAGGGATGGATATCACAGAGGGCCACAGACACTAGTAAAAAAAATCAAATGATATATTCTATTAAATTACTAGTTGCTAACCGTGTTCTAGTGTGAAATTGTGAGGCTCCTATGACTTGAAGTCATACTGGAGTATTCATAGACTTAAAGATTTCAACCAGTTTCTCAAAAGGCAGCTTGAAGAGAATTCAGAAAAGTTGAATAAAAATGAAATGGTCTTTTTAAAATGTATTTTTAGTTTTAGATGGAAAGAATATTGTTATTTTATTTTCATGTGGTGCTGAGAATCAAACCCAGTGCCTCACACAGGCTAGGCAAGCACTGTACTACTGAGCCACAACCCCAGCCCCTGAAATGGTCTTTCAACAAATAGTACTGGAAATTAAGTTTACCATATACAACACAATTTATTTTGACCAAAATTTACACCATAAACAAAAATTAAATCAAAATATATCATAAAATTAAATACTTATAAGTATAAAATTTATAAAAAAGAATATAAAAGAAAATGTTTCTGACCTTGGGTTAGGCCATGTATCTTTAGATATGGCATCAAACTGAATGTAACAAAAGAAAAATCAGAAATAATGAACTACATTTAAAAAAAGAAAGAAAAAGAAAAACTGTGTAGCAGATGAAAGTGAAAGCTGAAAGTGAAAGAATAGGAATAAAATTTAGTAAATAATATATTTTGTAAGAGACTTATATCCTTAATACAAAAAAATACACATATAATTCAGTCATAAGATGTCTAATAGCCAAATTTGAAAATAGTCAAAATATTTAAAGAAATATCACTATGAAGAAGATGTTCAAATAGTCAATAAGTTCATGAATAGATATGCAACTTTGTTGGTCATTTTCAAAAAATCATAACAAGATAGCAAGCATTTATAATTTCTTGCATGGTTATAATTAAAAATCCAGAAAAATAATAAATGTTTTCAAGAATATGGAGAAATAGAACCTCTCATAAATCTTGATGGGTGTATAAAATGGTATGGCTGCAACAGATAAAAATAATTTTCAACAATATTTGTATTTAGGGCAAGAAAATGAAAATGACATGCCACTATACAGTTTTTTTAAAGACTGAATTCTAAAACTATCAACACTGAATGCTGATGAGGTTGTAAAACAAGAAGTCTTCATTTGTTATTGGTGTGAATAAAACAACAACAAAAACATATTTTTTAGAAGTCTTTTATAAAACATATTTGTCATGAAATCTGGCAATATCACTCCCAATGGTTTAGCTAAGAATAAAGAAAACTTGGATTCACACAAAAACTTTATTCATAATTTCTAAGAAAATAGGAACAACCAATGGGATGCTATTCAACAATATAAAAGAAGAGACTACTACTTGAAGCACTAACATTGAATTTTCCCAAGAAAAAGAACCCAGAATCAAAATACTAAATGTTTTATCATTTTATTAGTTTAAAATAATGGATAAGTCAAACTTATCCAGTTAATGGCAGTGGTTGAATAAATACATATACATCTATATACATACATACACACCATTTAACTCTTTGCATTTAAAGCAACTAGAAACTTGAAGCAGTGAAACTGCATTACTAATGAACTTTTCCATTGCTCAGATCTTTATTAATAATGTTCCCCCTTACAGAAATCAGTGCTTGTGAAGAAATTTTTGATTTCCAATATATTAGTTTGCTAGAGTTGATGTAACAAAGTACCACACACTGAATGATGTAAAACAACAGAAATGATGTCTCATAGATCTGGAGGTGAGAAATTCCTTTTGTCTTCACAGGGGAATCCTTCCTTGCCTTTTCTATTTCTGTTTTTTACCAGCAATTTTTCTGTATTCTTTGGCTTATAGATTTAGTCTCTGCCTTTGTTTTCACATGATTATCTTAGTTTGTATTTCTGTGTATTTAACAAGGAAATTAGATTTATTGCACAAGGAATCCATGCTAATCTCTTATGTTATCTAATACCTCTTCAGCAACTATTTCCAAATAAGGTTAAATTGTAAGGTATTAGAGTGAAGACTTTGATATATGTTTTGTTTTGTTTTTATGTATGGGAAATTTGATTCCTAGTTTGAAGAGTTGAAAAAAAAAAAACAAAAAAACAATATGAACTGGAAGTCTTGAAGTGCCAGAAAATAAGGAAATACTCAAAATCAAAAGAATGGGTCATGTTAAAGGAATACAAAAGCCAAATTAAAAGTGCCTCCAATTGCTTAATTAAAGTAATTTGAGAAAGAAAAAAAACAAATTAGTATTAAATTCTAACATAAGCTGTAAATAAATGTGAATTCATATAAATATAAATAACTGTATAAAAATGAGGAGAAACAAATCTATAAAAAGAATTTCAAATACCTTACACAGATACTTCCTTTCATTTTGAGAGGCAGAAGTTAACCATACTCTTCTTGAGTATGGGCTATTCTTAGGGATTTTCTTCCTGCCCCCAGAAAATACCCAACATAAAATTGGGGGGAGGGTGAATAACTATACTGTGGAGAAATTTGACAGAAAATACTTCAGCCAGAGAATCAAAGTGTGTGAGTTAGCTTTTCATCACCATAACAAAGTACCTGAAAAAAAAAAAAAACAACTTAGAGGAGACAAAACTAAGTTGGTCTCATGGTTTCAGAGTTCTCAGTCAATGTAATTCTATTGCTCTGGGCCAGAGATGAGGTTTAAAACATGGCTCAGTTTATGGCAGCCATTAAACAGACAGAGAACAAGTTTCCATGGACATTTTTAGTTAATGCAGTTCTGATCTCCAGTGACCTGCTTCTTCCATCCATGCTCAGTCTGCCTATAGTTACCACCAATAGTCCATTCAATTATTAATAAATCAAATTGATTGATCATTTAATGACATTACAGTTCTAATCACTCCCTTAAAAGTTTCAACTTGCTGCACTGGGGATCATGAGCTTTTAGGTATACATTTCTAGATTCAACAATAGTACAAGATTGACATCAATAGTGATATGGAATATTGATAAAATGTAACCTTAATATTATATGATGAAAATGGCACTTTAAATTACCAAATACCCATATACCACATCTAATCTTTAGACATGACATCTTACAATTCTCTATTGAATGCCATTTTACAATATATGTGATCAATACTCTTCAAACCTGTCAAGGGGGGCTGGGGTTGTGGCTCAGTGGCAGAGCGCTTGACTTGCATGTTCAAGGCCCTGGGTTTGATCCTCAGAACCACATAAAAAATACATAAATAAAGGTATTGTGTACAACTACAACTAAAAAATAAATATTAAAAAAATCTGTCAAGGTCATCAACAATAAGACAAGTCAGAGAAACTCACTTTCTAAGCATGTCCAAGGAAGTATGCCAACTAAATATAATATAATATCTTGGATGTAATTCTGTAACAGGAAAAGGATTATATGAGTTTTACGTGAAGTCTAAAGTTTAATTAACAATAACATGCTAACCATGGTTTCTTACTTTTGACAAATACATAATGAAAATGTAAAATATTAGCAATAAGGAAAAATTATTTGTGGTACATGAACTCTATTATTTTGTAACTTTTAAAAAATAAATCTAAATGCATTGCAAATTATCTAGTAGCTATATATTCATTTTCTGAATATGCAATATAATAATTTATCAGTGGATTTTATTTTTATGAAAACAATTATAGGTATACCTATATGATCATTGATTTTGAAATAAAAAATTATTAAGGGAGCAGTAACTACAGAGTTAAGTTTCTTTTTATCTTTTTTTTTTAATTTATTTTTTAGTTGTAGTTGTACACAATACCTTTATTTTATTTATTTATGTATTTTTATGTGGTGCTGAGGATTGAACTCAGGGCCTTGCTCATCCAAGGTGAGCGCTCTACTGCTGAGCCACAACTCCAGCCCCAGAGTTAAGTTTCTTGACAGAAATTTTCAAGAACAAGAACACTCATATACCCAAGAAAAAATGTGTATAACTTCCAGAAGGTGGGTATGAATATAAGAGAAATAGGAATCACATGGTGTACAAGACCATCTTTAAATAAGAATGAAGATAGGTATTCTGTTTATTGCTAAGCTTACTTTATTTAAAATCTTTGATGTCATCACTTTGATACATTTGTGCTTATCAAAATGAAAATTCAAGGGTTTTATTTCTTGTGCTGTATTTTAATGACGTTTGAAATTATCCCAAATTTTAAAAATGCTCATATTATAATAACCTTTGAAGATTATAGTAACATTTTGTAACATTGAATATAGAAATCATAAATTAGAATACTATGAAATTAGCAAGAACTCATCATAAAAGCAGTGGGGTAGGAGAAATATTAATCTGGCTGCTTACATTTGATATCTCTGATGTGATATATTTGAAAAATATAATAAAACTATTGATCTTACCTCATTATAAAGGAAGTGACCTATTGTGTGCTACAGAAAATTATCAAAGTATTGGGACACTGAAAATCCACAAAGTTAAATGGTATGTTTTAGGCAATAACTGGAATATTGTCCTTTACTGAAAATAATTTATTTAAAAGGAAAAATGCAAATTGACATATCCTTTTTTTTACAATGAGGAAACTTTTAATATTTTATTATATAAAAGTCTTAAGAATAAAAAGAATTTTCAGAGGTTACAAAAGTATCCATGTCTTGACACACTAAAAATGTATTGAAAGCTGATTACCAAATACAAAGAAAAGGTATAAATTAAATTCAAAATATTATGCTGATAATATTTAAGACTGTTTTCATTTCATTATTTTTTTCTTTTTTTTCATTGATTGTTCAAAACATTACAGAGCTCATGATATACCATCTTTCATACATTTGACTCAATTGGGTTTTGAACTCCCATTTTTACACCAAATACAAATTGCAGAATCACATCGGTTACACACTCACATTTTTACATAATGGCATATTAGTGACTGTTGTATTCTGCTACCATTCCTATCCCCTACTATCCTCCCTCCCCTCCCCTCCCCTCCCATCTTCCCTCTCTACCTCCTCTGCTGTTGTTCGATTCTCTCCCCTTATTTTTTCCCTCCCCTTGCCCCTCACAACCTCTTATAATTTTGTGTATCTTTGAAGGTCTCCTACCATTTCCATATGCTTTCCCCTTCTCTCTCCCTTTCTCTCCCCCCATTCGTCTTTGTTTACTGTTAGCAAATCTTAAGAGAATAAATTGTCATCCAAAAAGGAATATTGTAAGGAACAATTAATTCACCGTACTAGGCCATAAGAGTGTGTATGTCTGTGTCATATGCAGATATGCTCACTATTAAAGTTTTGCACAGGTTCATATAAAACTTTTTATACATTTGAAATGACAGTATTCAAAACTTTTTATACTGCATGTGTAACTCCTGTTTTATAGTAGGTATTAATATAAATGCAAAGCTGGCTATATTAAATAGAAATGTATTGGTTCTAAATTTTCTGCTTCCTTTTGAAATAACAAGCAAATAAAAAGTCATTATTACTAATGACTAAAGCAATTGCAAAGGTAATTGGGGCAAATCTTTTAATAAATCTCATATAACCCTCAGTAAATCACAAAGTAAACACAATTACACATACCTACAGTGAGATTATTTGGACAAAAGTAGTTATTTTTGTTTTAATTTTAAAATAATTACCTGATTTCTTAATTTCCATTGTATATGAAAGAAACTTAATTTATTACTTCAAGAAAATATATTCATACAAAATGTTTTTTAAAAGACAAAAACTAAAAATTCACTGCCTTTACTCCAAGACTACTCTTTTTAAAAAGTCTGACATGACCTAGTATCAATTATTATAATACCTAAATATTATCCTCTATTTTTTAATAATCATGTTTGCTGGGAATTATCTATACTATATATTTACATATGATCAAAATAGAAGTAATTAAATGCTGACTATTGTTTTCAAAATTACCCAAAGTAATGTAATTTAAATAAATGTTTGATAATCAAAAAAATAAACCCCCAAACAACAACAAAAACCTCTATAAATGCACATTATATATGCATTTTAGTTTTCACTTGGATAAAGTTAATTGACAATTTTAAGCATGTGATACCAATAATGAATATTTTTTAAAGATTTAATGATGATTATCTGTGGTTGGATTATTTGGGAATGATCTCTCCCTGAATTATGTCAAGGAATTGTTAACGTTCATTTTTACTATTCCTAGGGCACTGTGCCAAACTATTTTAGCTTGTCAAAATTCATGCTTATGTTTTATGACAATTAATGGCAGTAAAGGATCACTCTTTCTATAGGTGCTATTGTAAATGTGTTTTGTGAATTTTGCTTCTACACTTTAACTTGTATTTTCTTAAGCTAACATAATATAACTTTTAAAAAATATATAGAAAAGTGAATCACCCTGGGAAATGAAGCAGTGATATAAGTACTTACTGGTAAATTTTGGCAGGCTTAGTGATGAACGGGTTAGCTAGGTGGTAAATTAGGGTCATTTTGATGCCTAATTAGCATTCATACCATAGCAATTTGAAAGTTTATTTTCTCTTTCATATACTCTCAATGTTGTTCTTTAGATAAGTAATTTAATCACACTAGCAGTTCTTATAAAAACAAACCAGCCAACTCATGTTTTGTGGCTATGTGAATTGAAATAATAAAAAAATCATTGCAAAATAGTAATTGCTTAACATATGGACCAGGATTAGTTAAAAGAAGAAAAATCTTGGTACTGCATTTTCATTAAATATTATTTGTTCATTCTTAGAAAAATACATTTCTATCTAAAACATCCTTCAGAGATGAAATTCTCAGACCCAGTATGGCAATTTTATACTATTATTGTCAAAAACCCCCACCAAAAAATGTAATTTTCCCTATGTCTTCATAATTTCACAAAGGGCTAAGATTTATTTTCATGTATGTTTTAGTGGTGTTTAAATATATCATTGCTTTTTTAGTTTTCTGGGTTTTGTCTATATTTTACTGTTTCTTCATATTTTGTTGTTTTGATAATTTTTAGATTTCTCTTTTGAACAAATATAGCATTTTCTGTACTAGAAATTTAAGTTCATCATTTACATTTATATGAACATGAAAAAATAAACCTTTTTGTTTTATAAATCTTATCAACTCAAGTAAATGGAAGGGTAGTATTATAGAAGTTGAGGATCCAATACTTGAACTGGAATGGCAAGTTAACTTCCTGGTGTTTCAGTGAAAAATGTATTCACACTGGTAAATGTTTGTTTTTAAGAGTCTTGTCTAATTATGCAAGCTCTTGCTGGTTCAGGTAAGAAAAGGAAAAGTTTATTGAGATAGGCTGTCAGAGCAGAAATATTTAAAGAATTTCATGTATATCCAAGAATTCCAGAAAATTTTAAGATTTTTTTATGAGACTTTTAAAGCTATAATGTGGTTATAAATAAAGGTTCCAGATGAAAATTGCTTGGAGATAATTTTACACTCTATCAATCATTAAAAGCATGATTTTAGGTAAATTAACTAAAGCTGACACTTTTCATTTGGAAGTAATAGTATTAATATGTACCTGTGAAGATGGTATGAGGATTAAATGAGATGTTGCCAAGTTCTACTAATGGCACACTTACCAGTGGTAAATCATTGTTTACCTTAGGCATGTTTGCTTCTTTCAGCACCATTGCAAAATTCCAACATCTTTCCCTGCCTCTAGTGTTGATCCTGAAGTCAAAGGTTTCCATTTATAAAAATCATATTTATATGGGTGAAGATCTTTCCATCAACATATTTGCTCACTTGGTGATTAACCTATAGATGACTCATTCTTGTATACAGTTAGCTACAGTTAAGACAGTAGAATTATGTGACACAAAAATTAGCTGACTAGACAAAAATGGCTTCAGATTGTGGAATTTTCATAAGGATGAGGTGGTGAAAGAGCAGAAAATTATTGATGCTTCATCTAATATAATTACATTCTACCAAATATGTAAATGTAGCGTAGAATCTTCCAAGTTTAAAACGTAATCAAGAGGGATGTGTTTTGAGAAACATGAGGTGAAAAAGCACATTATCTTTTATTGGAGAAGTGAATAGAAAGAGGAACAAGACAAAACAGAGAGGTTCTACTATTATTGTTTTCAGAAAGGAATAGTGGAGCCTGAGAACCTGTTGTAGAGCATCTTCAATGACAAATCCAAACATTTGAAAAAAATTTTCCCATTAATATACTTCAAATCTAATTGCTCATGAATACTTTTCTTCCAGTTTTTATAGTTGTTATTCACTCACAAGTGAAAACCTAATAGTGTATTGTATAGTTGCCAACATTATTGAAGAACTTTATTATTTTTAAATAGAGTATCCAATTAACTGTTTCAATTATTACTCCACATTTTTTGGTAAGATAATATTTGCACACATGCTTACCCTCACTTTGAAATTCATTGAGTATTTCTGAGTCTCATTATTAATGAATAATGAATGTACATTGAAGTGTCCACAGAGAATTTGAACTACATTGGACATTGAGTAACATTGGTTAAAGTGGTGGGCATAATTGGGGACTCAGAAAATAGTTCCTGAGTATGGTACTTTGAAATTCTGAGTACTTTGAGCTAAGGAAAATTAGAAAGCCCCAGAAGCAGCCTCATGAGCAAAGTTTCTCTCTTACCTTCCCCAGCTTTCCTCTAACCTATCCTTTCCTTCAAATCTACTCACAGAAACCAGAATACCTCTTCCTAAGGTGGGCAATAGAAAATATTGAACCCATGTTTTGCAAAGCAAGCCATAAAACTTAGAAACATTAATTTAACCATCCATCATCTTTCTGTGTAAGACATGGACATAAAATCATTAATTTATCTACATTGTCTGATATTAGGTCTTAAGAACCTTATTTCAGAGAAGATCTATCCTATGTACAAAGGAGGGAGGAATAACCCATAGAGATGCCAAAAATAATCCCACAAGCAGGCATTTCAGTCTTCCCCTCTGGTTTATTGCTATTAAATAATACCCTTTTACACAATCATATTTTTGTAGGACTATACATTCTTCATTGGTCTAAACATAAAAATAGACAGTTTTCTCTGGTTCTATTAGGTCCTCATTTTTGAATGCTTCTGTGTCACATTAAACTTTTATTAAATATTTTTTATTCTTATTATAAAACTATCTTTTGCTATAGGAATATTCTCTGTGACTCTTAGGATGGATGAAGAAGATATCACAATTTTTTTTTGTGCCTGCAGCATTTAAAAATTTTGAAAATAAGGACAGAAGAGTTGGAAATCATGTAAATTGTATTTATAGTTTTAACCTGGTAACTTTAAGTATTGGACCACATTTTTCTAGAAGAAATGACATTTATTATTATCTGAAAAATGTTTATCCAGGAGAGACAGTAAAATAAAGCTAATTTATAAAAATACCTATCAAAGTAGAAGGAAAAGCTCATTTTCAAATTTTCAGAGAATATAAAACTTACAGGATGTAAAACAAAGAAGAGGGGTTGTTATTGTTGCTCAGTGATAGAGCACTTGCCTAGCATATGTCAGGCACTGGGTTTGATCCTCAGAACCATCTAAAATGAATAAATAAATAAGTTTGTCTATCTACAACTAAAAATTATTTAAAAAAGGAATAAAGCAGAATATAGAACTTTTAGTAAATTCCAGATAATAACTGTTAAGTAATTGGATTATAAGTACTTTCTTCTTTCTCTCTCACCTTCTCTCATTTCTGAGCAAAAACTGATAAAGAAAAAAATAATATTTCACAAAAATATATGTTTGGATAAGTAACTATAATAAATTTTTATCCATTTCCTTAAAAATACTCCAGAGAATTTTAGAATAAAGATAATAGATCAGTGCATGAAGTATCTCTAAAAATCTTTTTTCTGTGACAGATATGATATACAGCATTAGCATCTATTGAATAAAAATACATATAAACTATTGTTTGTTTATATTAATGGCATTTATTTTTTGTTTTGTGAAACAATAGTTTGATGTGTTTTCTTATATCTTTACCAAAAGTTTTGAATTAGTTTGCAAATGCAAGGCAATCCCATGGTTGCTAAGAACTCAAGTCTTCTATGTAATATAAACTGCCTATGAAATAGAATCCCAGAAAGTTGAAGTAAGCTGTTTCCCCTTTGAGGTAAAGTAATTTCACTATAATCACGGTGATTATTAAAAAATCAGCATTCCTTTAATTAGGATTTTAGTGGCCTAACTCTTTCCTAATTGACCTTATTTTTCCCACTAAAAGCACTTTTATAGAAACATATTTTTCTTGTTTCAATCAAGAATGTGAAGTAATATTAAAAGCATTCTTGTTATTTCATTAATTTTGTTAACAAAGTGGATATTTCAATGTACAACATAATATGACTCAATAATGTCATTATTAATAATTGTCTCATTCCTCATTGTTTTATGAATTATATTTTTCTTTGAACTATTTCTTTCATTTTTCTTTTAATTTTCCTTTTATGTTTAATTGACATTATTTTGCTTTCATTAGAAGCCTTTCCAGTGCTCTTCTCTTCTTATAATTGTTTTATTATTCAAATAATCTGCAATTCAAAATGCCATATTTTTAGTATCTCTAAATTAGTTCAGTCTACTTGCAAAGTCCCTTGGCAACTTCCATTGTTTTTTTTCTCTGATTTTGTATTCTGCCCATTCATATCAAAAACATCCTGTTTAATTTCATTTATTTTTTTTCTTCATTTTGCCATAGCCTTAATTTAGAAAGTACCATTTTTTTCTGATACACAAAATAAAAACGTGAATCACTGAATAATATGAATCATGAGGAAGTATGCTTTCAATAAAGGATTTCTATGAATGAGGAAGCAAAAAAGATGAGGGAATAGTTTACATAATATATTTTAAGTAAGAAATAGTTCTATAAATGAAATGGAAAGATAAGCTTATCATAAGAAGTCTTAAGAGGATGCTATATTATTGATTTTAAATGTGCCCCAAGGCCAACAAGTTTAAGGCTTGCTCCCCAGCTTTGCACTTTTGGGTATAGCAAAAACTTCAAGAGTTTAGGTCTCTTAGGAGGTGTTGGGTCATTGAAAGGTATTGTGAGATCTTTCTTTAATCCTCTTCCTATCTTTTTCATTTTTCAGTCATGAAGTGAGTGGGTTTTCTTTATCCTGTGCTCTTCCCATGATTTACTGCTTCACTATAGGTCCAAAAGCAGTAAGGTCAATCAGTCATAGACTAAACCTTCCAAAATTATGAGCCAAAACCAACTTTTCACTTCATAAATTGATTATCATTAGATTTAATATGGTGAGAGAAAACAACATAAAATGTAGTATAACAAATTAATATAAACAAATAAATGAATTAGTTTCTACTACTGAATTAAAAATAAGAAATTACAATTAGTAATCATTTTTACAATTAATAATGCTTTCTCTTGGCTTAAGGAATCAATAAAATTTTTGTAATAGCAATAAGCTAATGGCTATCTGGTTGATACAACCAGAGCCATTATTTTAGAGTCAACCAACAGAACATTATTCTGAATAAGTATGCACAGTCAAATGCTCAGAATACTCAGTAGATTTTTAAGTGCTATTATAATTTTTAAAAGCATTACAACTACATGTGAGTTTAAAATCACTTTCACATTATTCAAAGCATGTACAGATATACATGTATACACATTACTTTGTATATATATGTTCACTTCCAAAATTCCACTAAACTTGGATAACTAAGGATTTTACTCACATATACACAAGAAAAATAGAATTAGAAAAAAAGTCTTATTTTTAAAATTTTATTTTGTAATTGATTTTTTAAAAAAATAAATGACAGTGGAATGCATTACAATTCTTATTACACATATACAGCACAATTTTTTATATCTTTGGTTGTATATAAAGCATGTTGACACCAATTCGTGTTTTCATACATGTACTTTGGATAATGATATCCATCACATTCCACCATTCTTGCTAACCCCCTGCCTCCTCCCTTTCCCTCCCACCCCTCTGCCCTCTCTAGAGTTCGTCTATTCCTCCCATGCTCCCCCTCCCTACCTCACTATGAATCAGTCTCCTTATATCAGAGAAAACATTGAACATTTGTGTTTTTTTTTAATTGGCTAACTTTATTTAACATCTTTTTCAATGCCATGCATTTACCTTCAAATGCCATGATTGTATTCTTTTTTATTGCTGAGTAAAATACCATTGTGTATATATGCCACATTTTTTAATGTATTCACTTACTGAAGGACATCTAGGTTGGTTCCGCAGTTTAGCTATTGTGAATTGTGCTGCTATAAACATTGAGGTGTCTGTTTCCCTGTAGTATGCTGTTTTTAAGTCCTTTGGGTATAGACCAAGAAGAGGAATAGCTGGGTCAAATGGTACTTCCATTCTCAATTTTTCAAGGAATCTCCATACTGCTTTCCATATTGGCTGTACCAATTTGCAGTTCCACCAGCAATGTATGAGTGTACCTTTTTCCCCACGTCCTCACCAACACTTATTGTTGTTTGTCTTCATAATAGCTACCATTCTGACTGGAGTGAGATGATATCTTAGAGTAGTTTTGATTTGCATTTCTCTAATTGCTAGAGATTATGAACATTTTTTACATATTTCTTGACTGATTGTGCATCCTCTTCTGAGAAGTGTCATTCATATCCTTAGCCCATTAATTGTTTGGGTTATTTGTTTTTTTGGTGTTTAGCTTTTTGAGTTCTTTATATACCCTAGAGTTTAGTGCTCTATCTCTTGTGTGAGGGGTAAAAATTTTCTCCCATCATGTAGGCTCTCTATTCACTTCACAGATTTTTTCCTTTACTGAGAAGAAACTTTTTAGTTTGAATCCATCCCATTTATTGAGTCTTGGTTTTAATTCTTGCACTATAGGAGTCTTATTAAGGAAGTTGGGACCTAATCCCACATGATGAAGATTGGGGCCTACTTTTTCTTCTATTAGACTCAGAATCTCTGGTTTAATTTCTACGTCCTTGATCCACTGTGAATTGAGTTTTGGCACCTTTGTCTAATATAAAATAATTATAATTTTGTGGGATAGTCTCTGTGTCCTCTATTCTGTACCATTGGTCTATCATTCGGTCTTGGTGCCAATACTATGTTCTTTTTGTTACTATTGCTCTGTAGTATAGTTTAAGGTCTGGTACAGTTTTTCCACCTGCTTCACTCTTCCTGCTAAGGATTGCTTTATCTCTTCTGGGTCTCTTATTTTTCCAGATGAATTTCATGATTGCTTTTTCTATTTCTATGAGGAATGCCATTGAGATTTTGATTGAAATTGCATTAAATCTGTATATTGCTTTTGGAAGTATGATCATTTTGATAATATTAATTCTGCCTATCCAAGACCAAGATAGATCTTTTCATCTTCTAAGATCTTCTTTGATTTCTTTCCTTAGGGTTCTGTATTTTTCATTCTACAGATCGTTTTTTTTTAAAGAATGTATAGGCTTTTATTTCTTGTTTTGACAACTGTAGATCTTTCACCTCTTTTGTTAAGTTGATTCCCAAGTGTTTTATTTTATTTTATTTTGAGGTTATTGTAAATGGGGTAGTTTTCCTCATTTTTTTTCTCACATGATTTGTCACTGATATACAGAAATGTCTTTGGTATATGGTTGTTGATTTATATACTGCTACTTTGCTGAATTCAATTACTAGTTCTAAAAGTTTTCTGGTGTAGCTTTTTGTGTCTTCTAGGTATAAAATCATATCATCAGCAAATAGTGCTAATATAAGTTCTTCTTTTCCTATACATATCCCTTTAATTTTTTTGTCTATCTAATTTCTCTGGCAAGTGGTTCAGGAATTATGTTAAATAGAAGTGTGGTCTGCCAATTTTATTTATTTTTTCAATGAACAAACTTTTTGTTTTGTCAAATTTTTTAATTGTTTCTTTTGTTTTGATTTCATTGATTTCAGCTCTAATTTTAATTATTTCTTGCCTACTGCTTTTGCTGTTGATTTACTCTTCTTTTTCTGGGGCTTTGAGATGTAGTTTGAGGTCATTTATTTGTTGACTTTTTCTGCTGTTAAGTAATGAACTCCATGCAATGAACTTTTCTCTTAGAACTGCTTTCATGCTGTACCAGAGATTTTGATATGTTGTGTCTATGTTCTCATTTACCTCTAAGAAATTTTAATCACCTACTTGATGTCTTCATTGTTCATTCATTAGCATATTGTTTATTCTCCAGGTGTTGGAGATTTTTTTATTTTTTATTTTGTCATTGATTTCCAATTTCATTCCATTATGATATGACAAATATGCATGATAGTATCTATCCATTTTTGTATTTTATAAGACTTGTTTTGTGACATAGTATAGGATCTAATTTAGAGAAGGATCCATGTGCTACTGAGAAGAAAGTGTATCTGCTTGATGTGGGTTGAAATCTTCTAGATATGTCAGTTAAGTCTGTCTTCTGCCTAAGTCAGGTGTCTTCCTTTCCAGCTCTGTGAGTCTAGGGTGTTATTGTTCTTGCCCTATAGATTTATAGTGCTCTTGTAGGGTTCCAATATTCCTCCTTTGTGGGGAAGGACAATGTTAACAGATCCCAATATCAACAATATACCACTTATGAACAAATTGTTGTTATTAAGATGTTTACAGTTTAGTCTCAATGTACAGGATTTTTGGATTCAATTATTATCTAAAATATAATCAGTAGTTTTGTAAAATAGTTTACAGTTTCTGATGGTGGACAATCAACTGGAGGTGGGGCATAGGATGATATGCTGAGGAGGAAGGATGTGAGGATATAGAGTTAATATATCTTAGGAAATGTGGAAGAGAAATCTAATGAAGAGGTTTAGTAGCAAGAGAATAAACAGGAAGTAATTTATTGTAGATAAATACGTTGGAAGGTAGTAGAGTACATAAAACAAACACACATATGTATTTAGAAAAATATAGGATGTTAAAATAGTAAAATTTGGAGGGGCAAGAAAAAATGAAAAAAAGAAAAAAGAGAAAAAAGGGGGCATATACTACATCTCTATATTATATTTTTCAGATGACTCAGTCCTCAAAATCCTATTTTATGCAAAGTTATTGGTTTCCGATATTTTGGGTTTTGAGGGGTTGAGGATAGAGGGGTAGAAGAGAAAGAGAAAAAAATACTTGAAAGAAAAAACCAAGGCTATTGCTAGTTTTAGATATCCATATATTTTCTGTTTCTCTTCTCATCCAGATGGGGTTGTCTTTTGTAAACTGGTGTCTCTGTTGTCAGGAGGTAACCGGGGTGGAAAGACTGGTCCTGTTGTAGGGCATCTGGAAGTGGGGAGTGCCACCTGCCAGTTCCTGCAGGGAGATTGCACTTCACGAGTCTCTTTGGGACTGCTTGTCTGACTTGAGTGCCTGGTACTATCTCCCTCTCTTTCCTGGAGATTTCCCAGTTCCTGATCTCTCTGTTAGGCTCCCAATTTTAGCCCCTTCTCTCACTTTACAGTTCCCAACTTCGGGATCTCTCACACCAAAGCTCCCACCAGGTGGGCAGCGCCCTATTCACACTGTACACCTGCCCAATTGAGAGCTGTTTTTGTGTTGGGTAATAAATTTGCTGAGTTACTGCTGATGGGGGGAAGGGGTTGGATACCTGGCACCTAGCCAGATGGAGATCCAATCTGAGAGCTTCCCCCACCAAATATAGTGAGAAAGGTTATCCAGCATAGAGGCAGTCTGCTTCCAGCCCAGTGGTGTCTGGTGAAGTGGGGGAGAGTCTGGCAATGGCGTTGTGCTGTGTGTAGGTAGTAGCCCTTCATGGGAGCATAGCACAGTCTGGAGTTCTGTAGAGGTGTTGATAGGTGATTCAAGCCTCTTGAGAGGTGTGCATGGGCTAGAATTGTGGGCTTTGGGTTTAGGGAGCCAGGAGTCTGGAGTCCTACTCAAAAACTGAGGCTCTGAGCCCTGCAAGGGGGTCATAGCCCTGGTGATTTCTGTGGAAATCAGCTGTAATGGGGTCCTCTTACACTCTCTGAGATGCAGTAATCTGACTAGGTGAGATCTGGGTCACAGAGCAACACAGAATTCTGCCTCCCTCTGACCCACCATCTTCCTTCATAGAGAACAAAGTTTTTATATTTAAGAATGCTGACTATTATGGTTTCAATGTCAGGTGTTTCTCCAAGTCTCATGTGTGAGACAATGCAATAACATTCATAGGTGAAATGATTGAGTTATGAAAGCCTTAACACAGTGAATGCATTCCCTGAGAGGAATTTACTGAGTGGTAACTCCAGGTGGGTAGGTTGTGGTTGGAAGAGGTGGGTCATTGGGGGTGTGTCTTTAGGTTATATATTTGGTGAGCTGAGTTATGTCTTTCTCTCTACTTTCTGATCATCATGTGAGCTGCTGCCCTCTGCCACATTCTTCTAATATGATGTTCTGCCTCACCTTGAGCCCTGAGGAATGGAGCCAGCCTCCTATGGACTGAATGATCTGAAAGTGTGAGCTCCTAAACCAACTTGTCCTTCTCTACAATAGTTCTAGTTGGACATGTTAGTCACAAGAACAACATCAATAACAACAATAAAAGAGTGGAATAAAACAGAAATTGGTACAAAGAAGGGCGGTCTTTTCTCTGATTAACCTGATCATGTGGTTCATAAGCATTTGGAACTCTTTGAAATTGATGGGAGAAACTTTGAGATGTTTAGCAGTGCAAGCTGGAAATTCTTTAGACTGTTGTCAGCAGAGCTTAATGAGAAATTCTGGTGGGAATACAGAAGACCAGAATGATAATAGGACTATGGACAATGAAGACAAGGCTCAAAAGTTTTTAGAAGAAATAAAAGACATTTTTCATAATTGGATTGGAGGCCATTTCTGTTATGTTCTGACTGAGAAGTTGTCTGCATTTTGCCAGTGTCTTGAGACTTTCTGTGAAGCTGATTTTAAAAGTGATGGACTTCTTTACCTGGTGAAAAAAAAAATTTCTAGATAACATATCAGTCAGGCAGTGGCATGAATATTGCTGGCAGCTTTTAGTCACATTTGCTGTGATATTCAGGAGCAGAAAGCACAAAAGAAAGATTTGAAAAATTTGGACTTGAAAGGTGGGAGTAAAACTGAGGCTAAGGAAGTTGCTGTTTTTAAATACATTATTGCCATTAAAGATTAAAGACTCTGTCCAGAGACAATAAGAAAGATGGCTTGAGGGCATCTCTGTAATCAGCAAGGTCACATTCATCTCAGATTCAAGGAAGTAAAAGTAAAAGTTGTCTTGAGAAGAGACCGGTGGGGTACCCTTCTTGCACAAGTAGCCCTAGGAAGTTTTTTCAACATGCTTAGCTACACAGGTGCTCAGAGACTGCTGTAGCCAGGGTACTTGGATGCTTGATTACTGTCTGAGATGGAGTCAAACCTTGGTAGCAATCACATGGTTGTTATGCAGTAATGCAGGATGTTGCAGTTAAGGGGTTATGAAGGCTTCCACCAAGATTTCAAAGGAAGGCCAGGGCAGCTAAGCAAAGTGTAGCACGTTCAGAGTTCAGTCCCTACAGACAGCCCCTGAGAGGGCAAAACATGGAGATGTGAGGAGGAAGCCAAATCTGCATTGGAGGACACTGAAATTAAGAAACAATAGTACTCTGGAATGTCCATTGAGGAAATCTACAGGAATCAAGCAAAGACAAGCCAACAGAAAGGCCACTTGGGCTACAACCAACAAGGCCACAGGGGTAGATCTACACAAGCCCTTAAGAGGAAATATCATGATGCCATATGCTTCAGATGTCGAACACAGAACTATAGGACTTGATTGCCCAGCTGGATTTCAGTCTTGCTTTGGTCCTATGGATTATTTCCATGTCTGTATTTTTGTGAGTGGAAATGTTTACTCTGTACCTTTATGTATTGAATACTTGTTAATCTCTTTTGATACAGGAACTCACATTGTGAGCTTACCATGAGTCTCAGAGGAGACTTTGGACTTGAACCTTTGGACAATCTTTGAACTTCTGAAACTATGGGCCTTGTGGAAATGAACAAAATGTATTTCACACTATGAGATGGTCATAAAATTTTGGGAGACATTGAAAGAATGTTATGGATTAGATGTGAGGTGTTCCCCAAAATCTAATGTGTGATACAATAATATAATATTCAGAGGTGAAATCATGGTTTATGAAAGCCATAACACAATCAGTGAATTAATCCCCTGATAGGGACTAACTGAGTGGAGACTGAAGGTGGGTAGGGTGTGGTTGGAAGAGGTGGGTCATTGGGATCATGTCTTTAGAGTATATATTTGGTGAGATGAACTTAGTCTCTCTGCTTTCTGACCATCATGTGAGCTGCTTCTCTCTGCCACACTCTTCAGTCATGATATATTCTGTCTTACCTCTAGCCCTGAGGAACAGAGCCAGCCTCTTATGGACTGAAACCTCTGAAACTGTGAGATCCTAAATAAACTCCCACCCACAAAAAAAAAAAAAAAAAAAAAAAAAAAAAAAAAACCTGTTCTGGTCAGTCTTTAGACACAGCAGGCAAGAAATCTGACTAAAACACTGACCTTAAATTCACCACTGCCACCTTAAGTTTCTGGGGTATGGAAATAATTCTATCTCACAAATAACTCTCCTCTACCCTATAATAGTTTTCTTCCACTTGTATTACCCTAGCAAGTCAATGTATTACCTTCATAAAATTCTAAATACAAGTATTCATATCCAGATTATCTAACCCAGCAAATTGTTACTAAGCATACTATTTACAATAATGGAAATCAAAGTCAACTGTACATATATTTATGTGTATTATCAGCATCAGTTAACCATGAAAATATTTTTAGAAATTTAGCTATTATTTTATGAACACATTTGTTGGGATGTCATTAACCTTTTATTAAAGATTGATGTTTTAATAATTATTAATTCTTGGAGTTCCTAAAAAAATAATGTTGATTTAATACAATACTGTAAACCAAGTAAGATTTTTTTAAAGTTAGGTTATTATTGGTTACTGTGTTGTTTATGTATTAGTAGTATTAAAATATGAAGGACAAATTCATATGGCTATTAATCTAGAGATATTTTAATTTACAAATGATGTTATAACGAGTAATTGTTGAGGCCTGTGAAATTGAATTTCCCGCTTCCTGGGGGTGGAAATGTTTGGTGAATTCTTTGTTGTATTTCTCTGTGTTTAATATGAGTAAGAATTCTCTCATTCTAGAAAAACTTTTTTTTAATCCAGGTTTCAGTGATGCTTTTTCTCTTACATCACTTTCAATTTAATTGTTGAATGTATATGTTGAATGTATATGTTATATGTTGAATGTATAATCTCACTCCAGTCAGATGCCATTTATCAAAAATACAAATAACAAAAGTTGGTGAGGATGTGGAGGAAAAGATACACTTATATAATTACTGGTGACAGTGAAAATTAGTGCGACCACTCTGGAAAGCTGTATGGAAATTTCTCAGAAAACTTGGAATGGAAGCACGACTTGACCTAGCTATCCCATTCCTTGGTATATATCAAGAGGTATTTAAGTCAGCACACTATAGTGATGTGGTCACATCAAAGTTTATAGCATTTCAATCCACAATAGCAAAGCTAGGAATCAACCTAGGTCTGCTTCAACAGATGAATGGATAAAGAAATTGTGGTTTATATACACAATGGAATATTACTCAGCCATTTGCCAGTAAATAGATGTAAGTGGAGACAGTCAGGCTAAGTGAAATAAGCCAATCCCCCTAAAACAAAGGCCAAATGTTCTCTCTGATATGTGGATTCTAACACACAATAAGGGAGGAAAGGAAGAACAAAAGTTTATTGGATTAGACAAAGAGAAATGAAGAGAAAGAAAGTGGGATGGGAATAGGAAAGACAGCAGAATGCATTTGACATAACTTTCCATGTTTATATATGAATAAAGGACCATTGTAACTGCACATCATTTACAACCACAAGAATAGGATTCTAATTTGAATAAGTTATATTCCATGTATGTATAATGTGTTAAAATACATTCTACTGTCACATATGTCAAAAACACAAATAAAAAATAAGAAAATATATATATATATATATATATATATATATATATATATATATATTCACTCTCTGTGCCTAACTATCTTTCTTTCCATTTCTTCTTGAAGTATGTATTATTCTTGAGGTTACAGGCTGTCCAATCTTTTCTTTTTATTATGTTGTTCACTAAGATGCCAATTGGAGTTCAAAACTTCTGTGCTATCCTTCTCATCCAGATGATATAGTTTGGGATAAGAAATACTGTGATCTATGCTCCAGGGTGAAGTCAAAGCTGGATTCTGTGAGATGAGTTCTTATAGATGAAGCTCTCAGAAGTGGGTCTTAGGTTTAGTGAGGCCCCTGGTGCTTTATTGTGTGGCTAGTTGTCTTGCAGAGAAACAGTAATCCAACTTCTTGAATCCAAGTACCAGAGCTATGAGAAATGCCTTTTTCCTCTAGCCTGCCATCTTGCTGAAATCTCTTTAAGTATTTTTTAAGCTGCTAAGGTCAGTTTAAGACCTCAAAGCCTTGCTAGTGGAGGTGTTGGGGTGCTCACTGGTTGGGCACAGGTGGCAGCAGCAGCAGCAGCAGAAGGAGAAAGATGAGGAGAATCCATAAGCCTCGCTTCCCTCTCAGCCAGCAGCATGCACTGGTTCCTTGGGGGCTCCTGACAGAGTGCCAAGACTGGAGGGAGGCCGCTATTTGAGCAGCAGTTTCTGTGCAGGGCTGGGCTAAATCTGGCTCAAAGAACTTCATGCTCCTAAAGGATAGCAAGGCAAATTAAAAACAAACAAAACACAAACAAAAAAATCCCACCAATTTATACAATAAATCATTGATAAATAAAGAAATAAGAGAAAAGTGTAATTAACCATTATGGTGAAGGGGTGTCAAGGGACAAGGAAATATTTTATAGACTTTCCACATTATTTAGATTTTGAAGTAGAATGGACATTTTTCTAGAAGTATATGAGGCATTGAAATCTTAGAGATTTCCAAGTCAAAAAGCAGTGGAGGTTGGAAAGAGAAAAGAAAGAGGAAAAATGATGACTTTGCTTTTGCTTAAATAAAAAATGTGACTAGAAGTTAAAAATCAAAGAATCAAAGAATTCATCATACCTTTAATCCTTTCCCTTATATAATTTGAAAGTTGAAAAACATAAGAATTTAATTGCTGAATTAATTTCCTTATGAAATACCCATTAAATGTCCTTTTTTTTTGCACTTAGATGGACACATATAAAGAATCTATTTTCATCATATATTATGCTAAAGAATATTTTAAAAGCCTCAGTTATACAGTTTCTGTCTTTTTTGTTAGTGTAGGTATTGGTTATTTCTTATTCACTCACCAAATCTCAAATAGTATTGATGTCAATAAATTTTTCTTTATTAGTACTATAAAAACAATAGACACAAACAATTGTATTATTGTATCTATATAATACTTTATGCAATATCCTTCTCCACTGTAAGGGTCATTCTAAGAGATAATCAGAAGAAACATTTTCCAGTTCATGGTTAGGCATTAGAACCTTTGTGTAACAGCTTAATAAATATACAACTATCATATTTCTATTTTTACCCACATGTTACATGTAAAATATCTCACAAAAGAATAGTCTTGAGAGGCCAAAAAAGCCTAAGTGCTTTTATATATGTTGTTGATTGCTAATTATGATGATTATAAATATTTTCTCTTTTTAGGTATTGACCTCCAATTTTCCATTCAAAACTTTTCACATTAACACAGCCAATTGTAGAAAATTAGGTAATTGGTAATTAGGCACACATTTATGGTAATCATGTAATGATCTGAAAGCTAATTAAGCATGCAATGGATGCACACTGGCACAAATACTGAGTTGATATAAGTAAACATAATTACAGAATGCAAAATTTGTTGTTAATTGCAAACCCAAAGAACAAATTGAGTTCACATCTTCTAGTGAATTAATGGATTTAGATATTGGTGAATGTGTCACAATATCACAGAATGAAAGACAACTAACCAGACATAAATGTTTCTGGATGACAACAAACCCATGGATTAATCTGTTCTTTATCCTGGAAGAAAATTTAAAACTGGTTTGACCTATGCATCTGACTACAAATTTATAGGACCTGCAGAAAACAGAAGAACACATTAAATATGACCACAATGAATTCCTTATATATAGCTGTTTCTGGCTGCTTTCACTCTAACATAAAGGTTAATTACCTTGATTTGATTTTTATAAATGGTATACATGTATCAAATTATCATATTCTACCTCATAAATGTGTGAAAATATTATGTCTAAGTAAAGCATAAATAATTTAAATAAAGACCACCTCAGTATTTCAAACACAGAAGTACAAAGCATGGCAAATAATACCAAATGCATGATTCATATATTTTCATATAAAATTTTTATTATCACATATTAATATACATATTTATCCCAGTATAATGTTTTTATACATGCATACAATATGAACTGATAAATTCAGTAACCCTTTTTTCTACCTGTCCCTTGAACCCTGGCCAATCTCTAATAATCATTGTTCTTATTTTAGTTTCCAAATATGAAAGAACATGCCATAATTATCTTTCTTTGTTCTTTTTCACTTAATCTAATGGTCTCTAATTCTATCCATTTTGCTACACATTACAAAATTACATTCTTTAGGACTTAAAAATACTCCATTGTGTGTATATAAAAAACTTTTTTATCCATTTTTTTTGTCGATGAACATTTAGTATGATTTAATACCATAACTCTTTTGGATAGTACCACAAAAAAACATGGTTTTGCAGGTAACTTTTTGCTATGCTAATTTAATTTATTTTGCATTTATATCTAGAGGTATATCAATGGATCATATGGTGTCTGTATCTTAGTTTTTTGAGGAAACTCCTTTTTTTTTCTTTATAGTAGCTGAAGAAGTTTATGTTCTCAGACTATATAAGAACATCTTTCTACCAAATCCTCACAAATATTTGTTATTGTTTAATTTTTTTATGACCATTCAAACATTGTTGATATGATATCTCATGTGGTTTTGATTTGAATTTCCTTGATGTCTAATGATATTTAGCACTTTTAGATACATGTGTTGGCCATTTGTATTTCTCCTTTTGAGAAGTCACTATTCAGGTTCTTCATCCATTTAAAAAAAAAAAAACATGGATACCTGGTTTTTATTAAGATTTTAGCTCGTTGATTATTCTGGATAATAAATCTGTATAAGATCAATAGTTTCCAAATATTTTCTCCCATTCAATAGGTTGTTCATTAATTTGGTTGATGGTTTCCTTTGCAGTCCCAGAAGCTTTTTAGGTTGATGTAATCCCATTTGCCATTTAAAAAAATCTTCTATAGTTTTGGAGTCTTCTTCAGAAAATAATTGACCATACCAATGTTTTGAAGTGCTTTCTCTATGCTTTCTTCTAATAGTTTCAGAATTTCACATCATATACTTAAGATTTTCCTCTGTACTAAGTTGATTTTTTGTACAAAGTCAAACATAGGTGTTAACTATCAATATTTTACATATAGAAATCCACTTCTCCCAGTACCATTGTTGAAAAGACTGTCCTTTCTCTAAAGTATATTTTTGTTTCCTTTGTCAAGAATTAATTAGGTATAGATATGTATGTAGGAGTTATTACATAACTACTTTGAATCAACTACAGCCTACACCACAAATGTGTGAACTACTATGGTGTCCCACTATGTAGGTTCATTTTGTGGATCTGTGTTCTGTTCCATTGGTCTTTATGTCTGTTTTTATGAAATACCACACAGTTTTAGTGACTATGACTCTGTAATATGTCTTGAAATATTAATTGTGATGCATCCATTTTTTGTCTTTTTACTCATGATTGTTTTCATTATTTAGTGCTTTTGTGCTTCCATATGAATTTTAGAATTGTTTTCTCTAGTTCTGTGAAAAATGTTATGGGGATTTTATGGTGATTGCATTTAATTTATGGATTGCTGTAGGAAGTATAGATATTTTAACAATATAAATAGGAACTCTTTCCATGTTTTGTATATTTTTCAATTAATTTCATTAGCACTTTGAATTTTTCATTTTAGAGGTATTTTACTTTTTTCATTATGTTTATCCATAGATACTTCATTTATTTGTATAACTACTGTGAATGGAATTGCTTTCATGGTTTCTTTCCCTTCACAATTATTATTGGTATATAAAAAACTACTGATTTTTTCATTTTAATTTTATGTACTGTGTTGAATTACAGTACATGTGAATAATTTATATACTGTATTAAATTATATGCTTTATTGAATTATGTTTATCTCTTCTCATAGTGTTTTGGTTGAGTCTTCACTTTTTTTCTATGTATAGAATCATCTCATCATCATACACATAACTTTGTTTCCTCCTTTTCTATTCATTAATATATTTTTATTTTGCTTTACTTGGAGCCTATTGTTAGAGTTATTATGTTTTCTTTCAAGCATTATATTAATATGCCTTTTCTTGTGTTCTTACCTTGCCATTTAACTGATGGATGAGGTATCTCTACTGCTTTTTGGGGGTGGGCTCCTTAGTAACTGGCTTTTTCTTGAACATTTGTTTTGTATAGTATGTTTTTTTAATTCAATGTTGGCTTTGATTCTGGTTTGGCACTAATGCAGAGTCTCCCTGTAGTTCCTTTGGCAAATATTGTGTTTGCACTCAGAGAATACTTGTATAATCAGATACACCTGCTGTATTTGTTGGCCTTGCAAGGGTAGGGACACCATAGTAGTTCACACATTTGTGATGTAGGGTATAGTTGGTTCAAAGTAGTTATGTAATTACTCCTACAGTGTGGACTCCTACAGTGGTGGTCATTAATAGAAAATGGGGGCTTCCTCAGGAACCATTGATGCTAAATTTGCTACTAGCAAGAGACTCTGTTTCAGGTACCACCATGGCAAATGGTATTAAGCACTTGTCTTCTCAACAATCAAAGATATAGTTGCAGACACTAAATGGGGAAAAGCAGTGGCAGGAACTACACCACTCTGTCAATGTTTCTCATTTCAAGTCCTGATAGAGGACATGCTTTAAGACAAAGCATGGCGGTGACAAGTGGTAGTAGCAATGTAGATTTGGTAGCATCAGGAACTATGCATTTGTTTCTTCTGCCTTGGTGGTAAAGTCTGCCTAGTAATAGAACTTTTGGCAGACCCATGCTATGTCTTACATGGCTCTTCTGTATCCATGTATGCATGGGTGGGGAAGATTAAACATATGGAGTTTCTCAGAGATGCCTTAGTACATCCCTCTGGGCAGTGTAAGAGCAGAACCATGGTGTTCTTTTCCCACCTTGTCAATAGCAGGTGCCTGAGTACAGTGTGGGGAAGAGGGTTCATGGGAACCATATGTGTTCTTGCCTTTGGTCCTAGCACTTACGAACTCAGCATGTGGCTGGCCATATCTATTGTCTCAAAGAGTAAATGACCTTATCTTCTGGTTCACAAAAGTGGCATATCCTATTCTGCTCTGTATGGCAATTCCCTTACTCTAAAATTCAGGATCCCCAGTGGGCTTAGGTCATATTTTTTCTGCTTGGTCATATGTAGTTTGTGAGTCAGCTATTCCCCATGCCAATGCAGAGGAATATCTGCGGCATCCCAGAGATGGGATTATGCAAGGATTTGTAATCCCTGGAGTAGTCCAAATTCAAATAATAGCTAATTTCTCACGATGGTTCTTGGCTAAATCATATTGTGTGTTCACTGGGATATGATGTGAGATTCTTTTTCAAAGCAAGACTAGTTTTCAGATCTCAAATAACTTATGTCAGATGGCCATAAGCCTGTTAGGATTCTGAAACTGCCCACTAGCAATAAATGCCAGCATCTGTAATAATATAGTGTTTTTTTTTTTTTTTTTTTTTTTTTTTTGGCGGGGGACTCTCTTTTTAACACTCAGGCCTGCACATGGGAAGCTGGGATGGCACATGCCATATTATTATATTTTTCTTATCATGCTACTGTACCAGGTCTGCAAACATAACCAGGTTCTAGTCTTCTCTTATTAATTTCCAGTGCTCCATTATAGTCATTCACCTAAAAAATGCAGCTATCAGACTATTAATTTGGTTCTTACTCTTACAAGTGGAGGTGAGCACTGGTTCTCTATTCAGTCAACTTGAATCTCTCTTCCCAGTATACTAAAAGAAAACCCATATACTAAAAAGGTTTAAGAGTCATATAAAACCAACTGCATGGCATCTACATTGTTTTTATCAATACTAAAATGTATACTGAAACATGTGTGGGGATGTGGTGAGAGAAAAAGAGTAAGAATGAGATATTGGAAATTTGAACATTGACTGGATATTTGATGATATGAAGAAAATATTTTTAGTTTTTATGTGTAATAATGTCATTGCATTCATAAGTTTTCTTGAAGACTAGTCATTGTTTCTTAATCATTTTTAATGAAAATTATTATAGAGTTGCAAAATGTTGCTAAACCATTAGATAAAGTTTCCCTGTACAACAGTCCTTGTTTCACTCACTTATCATAAATAATTGTAATAAATGCTTAAAATCAGGAAATTGGATTAATACAGATGCCAACTTTATTCTGATATCATTAGTTTTACATGTACTCATGGTGTGCAAATGCATGTTTTTATGTTTATTTACTTCTATCAAATTTCATCAAATGTAGATTTCTATGATCACAAGGTCAGTAAGCATACAGAATAGTTCTAGTACCTCAAAGATCTATTCAGCTCTTTTATAACTCTATCCACCTCCATTGTTTCTCTATTGTTTCACTTATTTTTAACATCTGTCAAGAAAAAATATGCTTTCCATCTCCATAATTTTATAAATTTAATATGTATATATAATAAATAAAAATTTGCTACTAGAATATTTACTCAGTATAATTCACTCAAGATTCTTTCAAGTTGTGTGTATCAACAACTTACTCAATTTTACTGCTGAGTAGCATTTCATGTACCACAATTCATTTAATAATTTGTCCAGATGTGGGGGAAAAGGTACACTCATACATTGTCAATGGAAACATAAATTAATAAAACCACTCCAGAAAGCAGTATGGAGATTCCTCTAAGAAATCTAGGAATGGAGGCACCATATGAGTCAACTGTACCAAATCCTTGGGCATTTATCCAAAAGAACTAAAATTAGCATGGCAGCACAATTCACAATAGCCAAATTATGACGTCAGTCTAGATGTCCGGCCATAGATTAATAGATTTATACACACACACACACACACACACACACAGTAGGCAGTTTTACTCAGCCATAAAGAAGAATGAAATTATGGCATTGGCTGAAAAGTGGATGGAATTGGAGAACATTATTTTAAGTGAAATAAGCCATATTCAGAAAATAAAAATCATTTGTCAAAATTCTTTTTTCTTATATGTGGAAGCTAGAGCAAAATAAGGCAAAGAATGGAGGATGATATATCACAAAGATACAGAAAAATTCAGTGCAGCAGAAGTGAGATCAAGAGGGAGGGAGTAGGAAAGGGAAATAGGAGGAAATGTGGAATGAATTTAACAATTCATTTTACATTATGTGCATATGTAATATACCACAGGGAATTTCACCGATATATGTGTGTGGAAAGCACCCATTAAGGAATGATAAATGGATGAGCAAGGGGAAGATTAGTGGAGTGGAGGTGAGGTGGGAGGGGGAGAAACAAGGACTGAAATGGAGTAGGGCAGATACCATGCCTGTTATTATTTTGTTGGGATGAATCCAGCTACTATGTATAACTACAATGCTTTTGATAATTTCCCCCTGAAAACATATGGATTGTTTTCATTTTTTGAGTCTTATAAACAAACTGTCATAAATATTAATATGCAGTTTTTTGTGTAATTGCCAATTTTAATTTCTCTGATAAAAGTCAAGAGTATAATTGCTGAATTATATGGGAGTTGTATGTTCAGTTTTAAAAGTAACTGCTTAGTGGTTTTCAAACAATCTGTCAGTAACATTATACATTTCCAATGTACAAATGTTTCAGTTTTTCTATATATTTAAAAACATTTAGAGTTGTGCTCTATTTTGCATCTGGCTTTCAGAATGGTATATAGTGATACCTTATTGTGGTTTTAATTTGAATGATTCTGATGGCTAATGATGTTGATCATCTTTTATGTGCTTGATTTTCCATCTTTATATCCTCTATTTTGAAATGTCTGTTTAAGTCTTTTGTCCATTTTCTAATTAAATTATTTGATTATCTTTTTAATATTATAATATGAGAATCCTTTTTTATCCTAGATACAAGATATATATATATATATATATATATATATATATATATATATATATATATATATATATTTGTTGCACAAATATTTTCTACTTGCCTGTAAACTTTACTTTACTTTACTTTTCAGTTATCATTTTTTTTTCTCAAAGCAAATGTTTTGAATTTTGGTAAAGTTTAATTTTTTATTATTATTATTATTAATTTTGTGGTTTGTACTTTCATTGTGAAGATATTTAGGACACATTTCTCTCAAATATGGCAACTTTGGCATCTTGGACAGTAGCAGAAGCAGAAAAGGCACTGTTATCTCTCCCCACTCTTCTTCTTTCAAGCATAACATACTCCAAAAAGAGGTTCATTCCTATGCCCAGAGGGGAAAAAAATCTGTATCTCTGAAGATACTTTACCAGTTATCTTGATATCCTTAACTTCAATCAAATTGACACTCCAAATAAATCATCAGTAGTACATTCTTTTTCAACCTGGAATTATATGCATCTCAATAAAGCACAATCAATCTCCATATAATAACAGAGTTATAGTTTCACCTATTAGAATATAACTAATAGAGAAGGATATGAATAAATAGGCTTTTATGTATTACCCCAAGTATATTACCAATAAGCCACCCCCTTTCTGTTCTCTAATTATATTTATCTGCAAATATCTACTCTTAATAATACCTAAAAATAAAAATACACATTTACTTGTCTCTAGGATGTCATTTCATTGTGAATTTCTCTACATTATGTGAAACTTGCATTAAATACATTTGTACAGTTTTCTCTTAATATCCCATTTTTTTTTTAACATGTGGGGTAAACATGAACCTCCTAATCTCTTTTCTGACCTCCTAATAGGTCATAAAAAGAGTTATCCTCTCTCCTATAGGTGTCATGTCTATGCAACATTGACTAACCCTGAGTTTCAAACCTTTCATTCTCTAATTTTTTTGAAATGTATTATAGCATTACGTTTAGATTTATGATGTATGTTAAATTAATTTGTGTGAAGTATGTGAGGCCCAAGTCAATATTAATTTTCTCTGCATATCAGTGTTCAATATATTTCAGCACTATTCTTGAAATGAAAATCATTTCTTTATGGAATAATTTTTATGCCTATGTCAGATATCAGTTGTAAGTTTTTTGTAAGACTGTTATTGTACCAAAATTTTATTGCATTTTTCTAAGTGTCTATGCCTCTGAAAATACCAAATTGTTTATATTACTGTGACTATCTGCTCTTTAGTTAGCTTTGTTGCTAAGGTGACCAAAAGTCCTGACAAGAACTATTTTAGGAGGGGAACACTGATTTAAGGTATTGCAGTTTCAGAGTTCTCAGTACATTGATGACCAAGTCCATTTCTCAGGGCCTGGGATGAGGCAGAACGTCATAGCAGAAGATGGTGGTAGAGGAAAGCAGCTAGAAGCATGGCACCAAAAAGCAAAGAGAGACTTCACTTGCCAGATAAAAAATATACACTATAAAGACATGGCTCTCAATGTCTCATCTCCTCCAGCCATATCCTACCTGCCTTCAGTTACCACTCAATTAATTTGTATCAGGGGATATATTCACTGATTACATTAACACCATCATTTTACCTCTAAATCATCTTGCATTATCTCACTCATGAGTTTATGGAGTACACCACTTATCCAAAGCATAACATTCCACCTCTGGTCCCCCAAAGCTCATAGAATGCAAAATACATTGAGTTAATTTCCAATCATTCCCATAGTCTTAACTGTCTCAAAAATTGAAAGCAAGTTATATGTATCCAATATATAAAGTTTTAGAGTAAACATCTCCTTTCAGAAAAATAAGGGTATAGAAATAAGGGATGGGACCAAAGAAAGATCAGATTCCAGCTTGGCAAACAAGTTCTATTGTTTCATGTTCAGCATCTGGAGTACATGATATCATGATATTCTTCCCAAAGAACTGTATAGCTCCACTCCCATAACTTGCAGCCCATATGACCTCTCTCACGGTTTGTTTCTGATAGATTCCTGCATTTTCTTCAGCAGATGTTCATGATACTTGCATTATTTAATCTCAGGGCTCTCCACTGCAGATTTGGCTTCCCCCTCACATCTTCACTTATTGCCCTATAAAAAATGGACTGCCCACTGGGATTCTGACCCTGGGGCACTTTTCCTGGCCTCCCATGCCTTCTTGTAAAATCTTGGTTGGAAGTCTCCATGATCTCTGAACTTCAGAATTCTGCAATCCTGAAGAATCAGCACCAAATGGTTACCACCAAGATCTTCTGCTATCTTGGGCAGTAGCCAAGCCTCTAGGTACCTGGTTCCAGAAGCTTCTGAGTAAATGAGTGGCTGAGCATGGTGAAACAACTTCCTAAGTCTCCCTGTGCAAGCATGGTGTCACACTTGTCTCTTCTGAAAGGAATTTTTTTGGGGGGTAATAGGGATTGAACTTAGGGGCTCTTGACCACTGGGCTGCATCCCCAGCCCTATTTTGTATTTTATTTAGAGACAGGGTCTCACTGGTTGCTTAGTGCCTCACTTTTGCTGAGGTTGGCTTTGAACTCGTGATCCTCCTTTGTAAGCCTCAGGAGGAACTGGGATTACAGGTGTATGCCACTGTGCGGGCTTCTCAAAGGAATTTTTGCTTTTACTCCTTTGAGCCTCAGATGACAGCTGTGTTGCTAAATTTTGAGATGCCCTCAATCCATCTTTATTATTGTCTCTGGGCAAAAGAATTTCTTTAGTGGAAGTAAACCCTTTCACAACCACACATTCCTTAGCAACAGTATTACTTCCACTTTTCAAGTCCAAGTTTTTTAAATCTTTCTTCTCTGCTTTGTGTTTCTGAGTATCACAATAAATGTGGCTAAAAGCTGCCAGCAATGTTCATGCTACTGCCTAAATACTATGCTGCTTAGAAATTTCTTCTGCCCCATTAAGAAGTTCATCACTTTTAAAATCAGCCTCACAGAAAGTCTCTGGACATGTACAAAATGTAGAAATTTCTTAGTCAGAAGGTAACAATAAAATCTTCTAGTACAATGACCAATAATGTCCTTCTTTTCCTCTGCAACCTCTTAAGCTCTGTCTTTATTGTGTGTAATCCCATTGGCATGTTGGTCTTTTGAGCTCCCACCAGAAACACTCATTAAGCTCTTATTACAACAATATGAAACTTTTCCAGCTTACTAAACTTTCCAAAATTTCTCTCATAAATTCCCCAAATCTCCCAAAACTTTAGAACCACCTGATCAGGTTAGTCACAGCAATGACCCTGCTTCTTGGTACCAATTTCTGGTTTAGTCAGTTTTTTTCTGTGTCCAAAAGATCTGAAAATAACAATTTTAGAGGGGCTGTGGTGGTGGCTCAGTGGTAGAGTGCTTGCCTAGCCTGTGTGACGTACTGGGTGTGATCCTCAGCACCACGTAAAAATAAATAAAAATGTTATGTCCATCTACAATTAATTTTTTAAAGAAGAATTATTGTATATCTCAGTTGGTAGAATGCTTGCACAAGGACCTGGGTTCAATCCCCAGCACCATCAAAAAAGATGAAGAAGATGAAGAAGATGAAGAAGAAGAAGATGAAGAAGAAGAAGAAAAAGAGGAGGAGGAGGAGGAGGAGGAGGAGGAGGAGGAGGAGGAGGAAGAGCAACAACAACAACAACAATTTTAGAGGAGGAAAAGTTTATTTGGGGGTCTCACAGTTTCAAAGTTCTCAGTCCCTAGTATGGTGGAATCTATTCCTCAGGGCCTAGGATAAAGTAGAACAATATGGCTGAAGAGTGTGGCAGAGGAGAACAGCTGGGAACATGACACAAGGAAGCCAAGAGGCTCCACTTGCCAGATACAAAATACATACCCCAAAGTATAAACCCAAAGACCTATCATTTTCAGTCACCCCTTATTTGCCTTCAGTTACCACTCTGTCAAAGATAAATTCACTGATTGGGTTAAGACTTTCATAATCCAATAATTTAATCTCTAAACCCTTTGGTGTTCTCTCACACATGATCTTTTGGGAGATATCAGATACTAAATTATAAAATATGTATATATATAATCTTAATCACAGGTGGTGTGATTGCTTCCATTTTTCTGTTTTTTAAATTATTCTGCTACTTTGCTTTTTCACATAGATTCTAAAATCAATATATATGTATTGCTAAAAAATAAATAAAACTGATAAACCCTTAGCCACACTAATGAAGAGAAAGAGAGAAAACTCAAATTACTAAAATTCATATTGAAAATGGAAATATTACAAGGGACACTACTGAAATACAGAAGAGTATTAGAAGCTATTTTTCAAAATGTTATACTCCAATAAAATAGAAAATCCTGAAGACATCAAAAAATTTTTACCCAAACTGAATCAGAAGGACATAAACAATTTTAATAGGTCAATTTCAAGCAATGCAAGAGAAGATTCCATCAAAAGCCTACCAATCAAGAAAGGACCAGGACCAGACAGAATCTCAGATAAATCCTATGATCATGAAAGAAGAATTAACAAAATAATTCTAAAATCATTCCATAAAACAGAAAAAGAGGAAATACTTTTAAACTCATTCTTTGAGGTTAGTTCCACCCTGCTAAAATAACTAGACAAAGACACATCAAGGAAAGAAAACTTCATACCAATAACCTGAATGAACATAGATGCGAAAAAATATCAATACAATTCTGGCAAATTGCGTACAAAAACCTATTTAAAAAGATAGTGCACCATGAGCAAGTGGCGTTCATCCCAGGGATGCAAGGTTTGTTCAATATATGAAAATCAATAAACATAGTTCAATAAAATTAAAGATAAGAATTATATGATCATATCGATAAATGCACAAAAAGCATTTAAAAAAATACAGCAGCCTTGAAAGTTCAAAACACTAGAAAAGCTAGGGATAGTAGGAATATACTTCAACATTGTAAAAACTAAATTAGCTAATCCCAAGGCCAACATCATTGTAACTGGAGAAAAATTGAAAGCATTCCCTCTAAAAACTGAAACAAGACAAGGATGATGTCTTTCTCCATATTTATTCAACATTGTCCTTGAAACTTTAGCTAGGACAATTAGATGAAAGAAATTAAAGGAATGCAAATAGGAAAATAAGAACTCAAACTATCACTATTTGCTGAGAATAAGATTCTATATTTAGAAGACCTAAAAAATTCACCAGAAAATTTCTAGAATTGACAAATGAGTTCAGCAAAATAGCAGGATATAAAATCAACAACCACAAATCAAATGCATTCCTATACATAAGTGATTAATCCACTGAAAGAGAAATTAGGAAAACTACCACATTCACAATAGCCTCAAAAAAAAAAAAACTTGGGAATCAATCTAACAAAAGAGGTGAAAAATCTACACAATGAAAACTAGAGAACACTAAAGAGAGAAATTAAAAAGGAACTTAGAAGATGGAAAGATCTCCCATGCTCTCGGATATGCAGAATTAATTAATATTTTCAAAATGAGCCTACTAACAAGAGCATTATTCAGATTCAAAGCAATTCTTTTTAAAATCCCAATGATTCTTCACAGAACTAGAAAAAGCAAACAAGAAATTTATTTGGAAAAATAAGAGATCCAGAATAGACAAAGCAATCTTTTGCAAGAAGAGTGAAGCAGGAGGCATCACAATACCAGATCTTAAAGTATACTACAGAGTCAGAGTAACAAAAACAACATGGTACTGTCACCAAAATAGACACATAGACCAATGTTGCTGAATAGAAGACATAAAACCAAACTCATAAACACATCTCATACTAGATAATGGCACCACAAACATTCATTAAAGAGGGGATATCTTTTTCAACAAATGGTGCTGGGAAAGCTGGAAATACACATGTAGCAAAATGAAATTAAACTCCTATCTCACATAGCATGAAACTCAATTCAAAATGGATCAACAACTTAGGTACCAGAGCAGAGCCCCTGCACCTAATAGAAGAAAAAGTTGGCCCAAATCTTCATCATGTCAGTTTAGGAACTGACTTCTTTAACAAGACTCCTATCATGCAAGCAGTGAAATAAAAAAAAAAAAAAAAAAAAAAAAAAAACAATAAATGGAATGGATCCAAATTATATAAGCTTATCCTCAGCAAAGAAAACAATCAAGAACATGAGGAGAGAGCCTACAGAATGGGAGAAAATCCTTACCACATGTACCTCAGATAGAGCATTAGTCTTCAGTATATATAAAGAATTAAAAAAAAAAAAAAACTCCAAAAAAAAAACCCAATCAACAAATGGGCAAAGTAATTAAACAGGCATGTCAGAAGAAGAAATACAAATGGCAAACAAATATATTAAAAAATATTCAACATCTCTATCAATTAGAAGAAATGCAAATTAAAACCATACTGAGATTCAATTTTACTCCAGTCAGAATGGAAATTAGTAAGACTACAACTAAAAATAAATGTTGGCAATGTTGTGGGGGGAAAAGGTACACTCATACATTGCTGGTTGTACTAGAAATTGGTGCAAACACTCTAAAAGCAATATGGAGATTCCTCAGAAAACTTGGAATGGAATCACCATTTGACTCAGCTATCCCAGTCCTTATTTTATAACTAAAGGATTTAAATCAACATACTACAGTGACACATCCACATCAATGTTTAAAGCAGTTCCACTCATATTAGCTAAACTAATTTGGTGCCCTTCAACAGATGAATGGATAAAGAAAATGTCACATACACAAACACCCTGTATATGTATATATGTGTGTGTGTGTGTGTATATATATGTATATATGAATTATATTATATACATATATAATTATATACATATATAATTATATACATATATAATTATATTATATACATATATAATTATATACATATATAATTATATTATATACATATATAATTCATATATATATGAATTATATATAAATTCATACACACAGACACACACACACACACACACACCATGGAATACTAATCACCCTTAAGGAAGAATGAAATTATGATATTTGCTGATAAATTGATGAAGGTGGAAATCATCATGCTAAGCAAAATAAGCCAATCCAAAAAACAAAAAGCCTGATTTTGTCTGCATATGGATGCTAATTCATAATATGGGAGTGGGGGCAGTGAAGGATAGAGTTGCTTTGGATTAGGCAGAGCTATTGAAAGGAGGGGAGGTGCTATTGTGGTAGAATGAATAGTAGAATGAAACAGACATTATTACCCCTTGTGCATATGTCTACATGACTGGTGTTATTCTACACCAGATACAACCAGAAAAGTGAGAAGTTATCCTCCCTTTATGTATGATGTATCAAATTGCATTCTAGTGCTATGTATAACTAATTAGATCAAATAAAAAAAAACTAATGTGGAAATCTCATGCTAATTTTAGACCCCATTCCTTTAACTTGTCATATGATCATAAATGGTGTTTATAACTTCCTTATTCAGCTGCTTATTCTGTATTCCGTTTGCCTTCAGCTAGTACTTCAGCCGGTTGTTATTCTTCATATGGAGGCCTCATTCAAGTCATTATTTCTGAAGTGTCTGAGCCATTTGTAATTGTGTCTGGATTGTTATTCTAATTTCTAATTGACATAATCACACCCCATGTCACCCTATTTTATCTTATATATGCCAGACATATCTTTCTTATCTCCACTAGAAAGTAGAAATCTAATTTCCGTTTAGTAGTCAGGATCAACCACTTTCAGTCAGCACTATTACTCCCCTCTTAGCCTGCTGACCCAGCTGCAAGAAGGCATTTTGTGCCTTGGTGATAATCTTGAGTTAATGTCTAAAAAAATATTTATTGTGTTTTATTTATCCCTCTGAAACTGAGACCTCCAGGCAAGCAGAACATAAAGTAATTGGAACAGGAAGCTAAAATTTTTCTAGTGTGACCCTAGGAATAATGGTGTGAGATCATAACTATTGATTCCTTGACCCATGAATGTTGGCTATAAAGAGAATCACTATCATATTTATTTATCAGTTTATTCAAAGTATTTGGGCCTGGCTGATATATAACAAGGGTTATATTTATCTTACAATTTTGAAGGTTGACTGTCCAAACAGCATGGCAATAGTTTTGGTAAAGGCATTTCTGCCAGTATCAGAATATTGACTAGGTGCTAGTGTTCCTGTGTCTTAAAAAAGCCATTCCATCATTCTATAAAACCAGACACCTTAGGATGATGATGGTGAAAATGATAAGATCAATACATTCTATAAGTAGAAGTCCATTGGTATACATTTTTGTCTATAACGTGAGTTCCTTTATCAAAAGCAATGCTAAATGAAATATCATGACAGTGGATAAGATATACTGTAATTACACACATGGTAATAATGATAGATGCATTAATACAGAGAAGGATAATTCATATACCAAGTAAATATCTACTCCAATAAGAATAAAATATTGCCCATTTCATAATGGAAATCATCTATTTTAATTATCCCTTAGGTAACTTCTGATAACACCAGAGAATAATCCCATATTAGGATTAAGCGATGGTCTCTGCTGCTGGTAAATCAGGCACTCATCTGTGCCTGGCACAATACTATGGCCAAAGTAAGGCCACATTTGGTGAGTTAAATCTGCACTGTGAAGTCCATTTATGGGATCCATCTCTCCAACATGTGTATTCATGAAGCAATTCGGTGATTACATAGGTGACTGGGTAAAGAAGCTGATTGTTACTCACAGAATGGATCACCTATTTATTACATTATTAAATGTCTCTTCTGCTGAGGTCATTTTTTTATGAATATTTACATTCAACACAAATGTCTTCACATCCCTTGGCCATTCAAAGGTGGCTATCTGCCTAACTCTTTCCAAACTTTTTGTGAATAATTTTTCTATTATTTCCTGTCCAAATTTTGGCCTTCCAGACAAACTATCTGGTTTTGCCTATGAGAAAGGTATTCAGTTCCTATTAAAGTACTGACAGTACCAGGCCTGGTGGCACATGCCTGTAATCCCAACAACTCAGGAGGCTGAGGCAGGAAGATTGAAAGTTCAAGGATAGCCCCAGCAAGATTCTAAGCAACTTAGTGAGACCTTTTCTCAAAATTAAAAAAAAAAATTAAGAAGAAGAAGAAATAAAAAGGGCTAGTGATGCAGCTCAGGGGTAAAATGCCTCTGGATTCAATCTCTAGTACAAGAAATAAAGCTTTGACAGCAAGCAATGTTTTCCCAGCTACTTGTGTATTACTTAATCCAGTTCATATGATACCTAAAATCCAGTTTATATGATATCTCAGTATGGATTGATTTTCATTTCTCATTCAACTTCATAAAATGGTTTTCAATTAAATCATGGAGGTTTCAGGTGTTTTATTAGTAGACTCTTGATTCAATTTAAATGTTATACTTTTGAAACTAAGCATATTGTATATTTATAGAGAAAAACCTTTGCCTAACTTGTGGGCTGTTGTTCCAGTATAACTTTAGTTTTCATAGTCCTTGAGGTTGTATTTGGGTCTTCTTCATTTATGTACTATTCAGAGACCACTGAAAATGTGGGTGAAATGCAAAATTGTAATTATTTAATCAAACTTTTGGCATGTTAAATCTGGTGAATTTCACATCTGGGTCTTAAGGGGTTTCCTCAGATCTTCTCATTCTGGCTTTCAATATCTCTTTTCTCCAGGTTCCTCTTCCATCTCATTGTCCTCTCACTCTGTCATTTGGAAGTCAGAGGTATTTCCTTCCAGTGCTAGTGTGGCATGGGAATCCAGTCTCTGCAGATTGCCTTCAATGAAAAAAAGGTATTTAGAAATTGAAATCTTATCTGAGTCATCTGCTGTCTTCAGTTGGGGGCCACAAATAGAACTCTTTGTTTTGGTCTCGACAGGCTCATTTCAGTTGGAAAATAAATCAATTACTTAGGCCTTCCTATGCTTTTTTCTGGGAAAGATGTGGAAGTTGGGTTTCTTTGTTTATTCCTTTTTGATTTGTTAATAGAAAAAGATCTTGCTTTCCCTGTCCTACCTGATGAAGAATCTTTGTCTTTTAAAGGTATATATTGAAGTGTCTACAGAGAGTATGATTAAAACATCTAGGATTTGTTTTAAAAAATCAGTGCCCAGCCAGGTGTGGAGGCACACACCTGTAATCCCAGCAGTTCAGAAGCTGAGACAGAAGGATCATAAATTCAAAGCCAGCCTTAGCAAATGTGAAGCACTAAGCAACTCAGTGAGACCCTGTCTCTAAATAAAATACAAAATAGGGCTGGGAATGTGGTTCAGTGGTCCAGTGCCCCTGAATTCAATCCCCAAAAAGAAAAGAAAAAATAAAATAAAGTAAAAAACACTGCCCAGTTTATAAGAAATAAGATTGAGGAAGAACAGATAATTGTTGAGAATGAAGAATGAATATACAGATGTCTTTCATGTGATTCTATTTTTGTATATGTGTACATATATGATTTTTTATAAAAGCAAATGTTTTTAAAAAGTCATTAGATTAAAATTTTGATTTGATAGCTATTTGATTGTTTTAAATTACAGGCTAACATAGGAATAGCTATCTGGATGGATTAATTATTGATTCTACTAAGATCAATTTTTCAGAATAAAAATTTCACTCTGATGACAAAAATAACAATTAACTCTTATATATATATATATATATATATATATATATATATACACACACACACACACATATATATATATATGTGTATATATATACACATATATTATATATATATATATATATATACACATATATATAATTTTGTTTCCACTGTAATCTCACAACATTTTTCTGATACCTGGTGTATGGGTTTTTACGACAACCACCAAGCAAGCAATGTTGCAGCAGCAGGCACCAGTTAGGTGTCCTCTAATTAATCCAATTCTGACATTATCAACCTGAAAATACCATGAGATCCAACGTGTTGAGGGATCAGACCTTAAGACATCTTTCCTTCAAATGTCAATTCTAAGCCCTGATTTTTTTTAACATCTAATTGGCTGCTTATAAATTGATATAAAATGTGGTCATAAAACCCATCTAGGATTCATGTATTTTCGTAAATCTGCTCACAGGATTGAGGGAAATAACTCAGTTTCTTTTAAAGGCCATTACAAAGAATAAGAGCACATATTAGATGAAGTCATTAGCCAAAGTATGTGAGAAGAGTTGGAGCTTCCATGCTCTCTGTAGGTGCTCTACCCTCCAGGAAACTGCACATGTTCAGCTATTTAGAAGCTCTTTAAAGCTTGTCCTTTTGGAATTTTATGGAAGTTTCATTATGCAGACATGATTGATTAAACTATGGGCCATCAGCAAACAAATTAACCTTTAGCTTCTCCCCTCTCTGCAGGTGGAGGGTTGGAATTAAAAATCTCAATCCTTTGAGCACATAGAAGTTCTTTCTAGTGAACAGCTTCCATTTTTAAGCTAGCCAGGGGCTTCTGGTCATCAATAAAATTATTAATATAAAATGCACTTATTACTTTGAAGATTCCTATGATTTTTTTGGAGACCTATGCTAAAAAAAGTGAATAAAGATCAAATACTTCACAATATCACATCATAGACACTAGATGGGACTTATTTCTAAACTTCTCCAACCAATAATTTATGAATTTGGAGAAATTGTCACTGGAAAGAGTCCAAGGAGTTCCCAGTAAAGGTGCACTCTACTAAGGACAAGTGGGATTCTTGAAAAATTTTCAGATATGAATTTAAGGAAATATCATTTAGAAATATAGAAATGTACACAATAAGTTAAGGGTTATGCTTTCAAGGGAGAATGTGAGACATTTCAAGAATGGACTATGTTTGGGGGTCCTCAGTCTCTATTAAAGGAAACTTGGTCATGGAAAGGTATGTGAAAATGATGTGAGTTTGGTGATCACAAGATGATTTTTGGTGGTCTGGCATTTCTCAGGATCATGGCATGGTCTCTACTATATAATCAGTATATAAAATTTAAAAGTACCCTGTTTTACAGGGTTCTTAGAATATCATAAATCCCTTTGCTTGATCTGTTTATTACATAAACTAATTGAGAGTGTATAAAGTAACCTTCATAAGTAAGTGAATGTGTGATAACTAAGATTTGCAGATTTACCAGAAATTTGGAAGTGGAAGATCTTGGAGTAAACTGACTTGGGGAATAATAGGCCTGGGAGTGAGAACTGGTTTGGGGAGAAAAGACAGGAGAAACTGTAGCACAATGCTCTTATATTAAAGTTAGATTTTCCTTATCCTTTCTTATGTCTTACTACTTACCTTTTATTTATTAAATTCTACCTCACTATGGCTACATGAGTAAGTATATTAAATCACAAATTTATTACCTCACAGTTCTGTAGATCATACATATAACATGATCTCATCAAGCTAACATACACATGTTAACAAGGCTGTATTCCTTACTCAAGATTCCAGGGAAGACTCTACTTTCAGGATCATAATAGTGTTTACAGGATATTTTTTTCCATGTAGTATAGGACTTTGGTACCTGTTACCTTTCCAGATGCCACCTTTGGATCACTGTAAGCTTTAGAGGTTACTCACATTCCTTAGATTCCATTCTTCATCATCAAAATCAATGTTGTGCCAGGTGAGATGGCACACAACTATAATCCCAGTAGCTCCAGGGCTGAAGCAAGAGGTTCACAAATTCAAGGTCAGATTCAGCAACTTGGAGGCTCTAGTCAAATTAGTGAAACTCTGCCTCAAAATAAAATCAATCAATAAAAATAAAATTTAAAAAGAGATATGGATTATAGCTCACTGGTAGAACACCCATGGGTTCTAGTACAAAAAGAAAGAAAGAAAGAAAGAAAGAAAGAAAGAAAGAAAGAATCAATGTTGCGCACAATTTTTTTTCTCAACCATGACTTTTCTTTACTTTTAGAGACCCTTAGATTTAAAATAGGACTCCCCTAACATTGCTATCTCAGCATGGTGAATATAATGACATCTGAAAAGACATTTTTTCCGTGTAAATTAATATAATCACATATTCCATGGATTAACACATGGAAGTCTTCAGGTGGGCATTATTTTGTCTACCACATAAAATAAATTAATGCTTATTAAACATCAAAATTGTGCACAACATTGTGTTAGATATTTTCTACAATTTTAGCTCCTACATGAAACTTGTAAAATATATATTATTTTTTATACTTTAAAGATGAGGAAAATTAGATTTATAAAACAGCTATCTTCTATTTCCTTGTTCTTCTTCTTATTAATTAGATTTTAAAATTAATACATTATACTTCTATGTAAAGGTTAAATTCATGGTGATATATTCACACACTAACATAATTTAATTTCAACAATTTTATTAGAAAGAGGAGCAAGTGAAGGGAGGAGAAGCGAGAAAGAGGTAATACTGGGGATTGAAATGGAGCTAATTATATGTATTTGTCAAATGAATGATGCAATAATATTGAACTATAATACACTAATAAATATTAATACATATTTAAAAAAAAATTAAATATTATCTTTCTTAAGCCCACAAAGTTAATAACAGTCCAGGGTTTTAATTATTTGAGTAACCATTAATTTATTCTTATACAACTGTCTTTCTTTTTTTTTTTTGTTGTTGTAGACAATTTTATTTGCAGAAAACGCAGGATTCCAAATGAAGTCTATCAGCAGAAGAGACTTCTTAGCAGGATCCCCTTTCCCAGGCAGCTACCTCAAAAATCGACTTACACATTTTAATTAACACTCAGCATACTTTGCAGAGAGAAGCATGAGAATGCAGCCCAGTTACGTGCTCTCCTTGGCAACCACATGGGGTTGGCGGTGTTTCACGCGCTGGTGTTTTTTATGGGTCCCTCCTTGCACTTCTGTGTTCCTCCTTGTAATGGGTGGTGAGCCTTCCTGGCATCGGCTCTGCTCTATTTGATTTAAGAGGCATCAAATTTTATAATTGATCCTCAGGTTGGTTCTGTGATTCTGTTTTTAAGACACCTCTTATATATTTGTTGCGCTGGTCTTGATTTGCATATTTTAGAAAATGGGTTATTTTAAAAGAAAATTATTATTTTTTAACCATTCACATTTATTGGCATCTAAACTGTAGGCCCACAAAGAATATCTACTATAACAAAAGTCTGTTTATTTTAACAGGGTCATAATCTATGAGCTCTGCAAAGCAGTTTGCTTTCCTTCTTTCCATCTAGCCCTACTTTTTTTTTTAACTTTATTTTTTATTTTTATTTTTTTATTGGTTGCTCAAAATATTATAATGATCTTGACATATCATATTTCATACATTTGATTCAAGTGGGTTATGAACTCCCATTTTTACCACATGTACAGATTGCAGAATCACATTGGTTACATATCCACGTTTATACATACTACCATACTAGTGTCTGTTGTATTCTCCTGCCTTTCTTATCCCCTTCCTATCCCCCCTCCCCTCCCCTCCCTTCTTCTCTCTCTACTCCATCTACTGTAATTAATTTCTCTCTTTTTTTCCCCTTTCCCCTCACATCCACTTATATGTAATTTTGTATAACAATGAGGGTCTCCTTCCATCTTCCATGCAATTCCCCTTCTCTCTCCCATTCCCTCCCACCTCTCCTCCCTGCATAATGGTAATCTTCTTCTCCTGTTCTTCTTCCCTGCTTTAATTTGAGTCACCCTCCTTATATCAAAGAAGACATTCGGCATTTGTTTTTTAGGGATTGCTGGCTAACTTCACTTAGCATAATCTGCTCTAATGCCATCCATTTCCCTTCGAATGCCATGATTTTGTTATCTTTTATTGCTGAGTAATATTCCATTGTGTACAGATGCCACTTTTTTTATCCATTCATCTATTGAAGGGAATCAAGGTTGGTTCCACAGTCTAGCTATTGTGAATTGTGCTGCTATAAACATTGATGTGGCTGTATCCCTATAGTATGTTCTTTTTAGGTTTTGGGGGAATAGTCCTAGAAGGGGAATAGCTGGGTCGAATGGTGGTTCCATTCCCAGCTTTCCAAGGACTCTACATACTACTTTCCAAATTGGCTGCACCAATTTGTAGTCCCACCAGCAATGTACAAGTGTACCCTTTTCCCCACATCCTCACCAGCACTTGTTGTTTGACTTCATAATGGCTGCCATTTTACTGGAGTGAGATGGTATCTTAGAATGGTTTTAATTTGCAATTCTCTGATTGCTAGAGATGGTGAGCTTTTTTGTGTGTGTATTTGTTGATTGACTGTATATCCTTCTCTGAGAAGTGTCTGTTCAGATTTTTGGCCCATTTGTTGATTGGGTTGTTTTCTTATTGTTTATTTTTTTGAGTTCTTTCTATACTCTGGATATTAGGGCTCTATCTGAAGTGCCAGGGGTAAAAATTTGTTCCCAGGATGTGGGATCTCTATTTACCTCTCTTATTGTTTCTCTTGCTGAGAAAACAGTTATTAGTTTGAGTATGTCCCATTTGTTGATTGTTGATTTTAACTCTTGTGCTATAGGTGTCCTATTAAGGAATTTGGAGCCCGACCCCATGAGATGGAGATTAGAGCCAACTTTTTCTTCTATCAGATGCAGAGTTTCTGGTTTGATCCCTAGCTCCTTGATCCATTTTGAGTTAATTTTTGTGCATGGTGAGAGAAAGGGATTCAGTTTCATGTTGTTGCATATGGATTTCCAGTTTTCCCAGCACCATTTGTTGAAGATGCTATCCTTTCTCCATTGCAGGCTTTTAGCACCTTTGACTATTATAAGGTAGCTGTAATTTTATAGATTGGTCTCTGTGTCCTCTATTCTGTACCATTGGTCTACCCGCCTGTTTCGGTACCAGCACCATGCTGTTTTTGTTTCTATTGCTCTGTAGTATAGTTTAAAGTCTGGTATCACTATAATGCCTGTATTACTCTTCCTGCTTAGAATTGCTTTTGCTATTCTGGGTCTTTTATTTTTCCAGATGAATTTCATGATTGCTTTATCTATTTCTGCGAGGAATGCCATTGGGATTTTGATTTAGAATGATGCTTTTGGTAATATCGCCATTTTAATGATGTTAGTTCTGCCTATCCATGAACAGGGTATATCTTTCAATATTCTAAGGTCTTCTTCTATTTCTCTCTTTGGGGTTCTGTAGTTTTCATTGTATAGGTCTTTCACCTCTTTTGTTAGGTTGATTCCCAAGTATTTTATTTATTTATTTTTTTTTGAGGATATTGTGAATGGGGTGGTTGTCCTCATTTCCATTTCAGAGGATTTGTCACTGATATACAGGAATGCCTTTGATTTGTGCATGTTGATTTTATATCCTGCCACTTTGCTGAATTAATTTACTAGCTCTAGAAGTTTCTGGGTAGAACCTTTTAGGTATGCTAGGTATAGGATCATGTCATCTGCAAATAGTGCTAATTTAAGTTCTTCTTTTCCTATCTTTACGCCTTTAATTTCTTTCATCTGTCTAATTTCTCTGGCCAGTGTTTCAAGAACTATGTTGAATAGAAGTGGTGAGAGAGGGCATCCCTGTCTTGTTCCAGATTTTAGCGGGAATGCCTTCAATTTTTCTCTCTTTAGAATGATGCTAGCCTGAGGCTTAGCATAGATAGCTTTTACAATGTTGAGGTAAGTTCCTGTTATCCCTAGTTTTTCTAGTGTTTTGAACATAAAGGAATGCTGTACTTTGTCGAATGCTTTTTATGCATGTATCAAGATGATCTTATAGTTCTTATATTTAAGTCTATTGATGTGGTGAATAACATTTATCGATTTCCATATATTGAACCAGCCTTGCATCCCAGGGATGAATCTTACTTGATCATGGTGCACAATATTTTTAATATGTTTTTGTATTCGATTTGCCAGAATTTTATTGAGGATTTTTGCATCTAAGTTCATTACAGATATTGGTCTGTAGTTTTCCTTCTTTGAAGTGTCTTTGTCTGGTTTTGGAATCAGGGTGAGGTTAGCCTTTTAGAATGAATTTGGAAGAGCTCCCTCTTTTTCTATTTCCTGAAATAACTTGAAAAGTATTGGTATTAGTTCTTCTTTAAAGGTTTTGTAAAACTCTGTTATACCCATCTGGTCCTGGGCTTCTCTTGGTTGGTAGTCTTTTGATGGCTTCTTCTATTTCCTCCATTGATATTGGTCTGTTTAAGTTGTGTGTATCCTTCTGACTCAATCTGGGCAAATCATATGACTTAAGAAATTATTGATGTCTTCACTATCTTCTATTTTATTGGAATATAAGTTTACAAAATAATTTATCATTATCTTCTGTATTTTTGTAGTGTCTATTTTGATATTGCCTTTTTCATCCCATATGCTAGTAATTTGAGTTCTCTCTCTTCTTCTCTTCCTTAGCATGGCTAAGGGTCTGTTGATCTTATTTATTTTTCAAAGAACCAACTTTTAGTTTTGTCAATTTTTTCAATTGTTTCAAATTCATTGATTTCAGTTCTGATTTTAATTATTTCTTCCTTCTGCTACATTTTCTGTTGTTTTGCTCTTCTTTTTCTAGGGTTTTGAGATGAAGTATGAGATTATTTATTTGTTGCTGTTTTTTTCTTTTTTTGAGGAATGAACTCCAAGCAATGAATTTTTCTCTTAGAAATGCTTTCATATGTCCCATAGATTCCAATATGTTGTGTCTGTATTTTCATTTATCTCTAAGAATTTTTTTGACTTCTTCATTTATGTCTTCTGTAATCCATTGATCATTCAGTAACATATTGTTCATTTTCCAAGTGATGTAGAATTTTTCCTTTCTTCTTTTATCGTTGATTTCCAGTTTCATTCCAATTTGATCAGATAAGATGCATGTTATTATCTCCACACCTTTATAATTTCTAAGAGTTGCCCTATGGCATAATATATGGTGTATTTTTGAGAAGGATCCATGTGCTGCTGAGAAAAAAGTGTATCCACTTGATGATGGTTGATATATTCTATATATGTCAGTTAAGTCTAGGTTATTGATTGTGATATTGAGTTCTATAGTTTCTTTATTCAACTTTTGTTTGGAAGAGCTGTTCAATGGTGAGAGATGTGTTTTTTAGTCACCCATAATTATTGTGTTGTGGTCTATTTGACTCTTGAACTTGAGGAGAGTTTTTTTTTTTTTTTTTTATGAATGTAGCATCACCATTGTTTCGTGCATAAATATTGATAATTGTTATGTCTTGTTGGTGATTGTTTCCCTTTAACAGTATATAGTGTCCTTCTTTATCCCTTTTGATTAACTTAGGCTTGAAGTTGATTTTATTTGATATGAGGATGGCCACCCCTGCTTGATTCCGAGGACCATGGGAGTGGTATGATTTTTCCCAACTTTCACCTTCAGCCTGTGCATGTCTTTTCCTATCAGATGTGTCTCCTGAAGGCAGCATATTGTTGGATCTGTTTTTTTAATCCAGGTTACCAGCCTATGTCACTTTATTGGTGAGGTTAAACCATTAACGTTTCGGGTTACTATTGATATATGGTTTGTACTTCTGGTCATGTTTGTTTGTTTATTTGTTTATTTATTTTTAATTTGGTTTGTTTTCCCTCTTTGATTAGTCCTCCCCCCCGTTAACTGAGGTACTTCCCACTGTTGGTTTTGGTTGTTGTTTTTCATTTCCTCTTCGTGTATTGTTTTTTCCAAAATGCTTTGCAGTGCTGGTTTTCTGGCTGGAAATTCTTTTAAATTTTGTTCATCATGAAAGATTTTTATTTAGTTGTCAAACCTGAAGCTTAATTTTGCTGAATACAATATTCTTGTTGGTCACCCAATGTCTTTCAGCGTTTGAAATACGTTGTTCCAGGATCTTCTCGCTTTCAGCATCTGTGATGAGAAATCAGCCGTTAATTTAATTGGTTTACCCCTGAATGTAATCTGCCTCCTTTCTCTTTTAGCTTTTAATATTCTCTCATTTTTCTCTATGTTGGATATCTTCATAATACTGTGTTTTGGAGTTGGTCTATTGTGGTTTTGTATGTTCAGCATCCTGTAGGCTTCTAGGATTTGGACATCTGTTTCATTTTTCGTGTCTGGAAAGTTTTCTAATATTATTTCATTCTACAGATTGCTCATTCCTTTGGTTTGGACCTCTATACCTTCCTCTATACCAATGACTCTTAAGTTTTATTTTTTTATGATATCCCATATCTCTTGGATGTTTTGCTCATGGTTTCTTCCCAGCCTTTCTGAGTTGACTAGACTCTTTTCGAGATGATATATTTTGTCTTCATTGTCTGATGTTCTGACTTCTACTTGATCTACTAGAAATGGTCTCATTTGAGTTTTTAACTTGGTTTATAGTTTCCTTCATTTCTAGGATTATTGTTTGATTTTTTTTATAACATGTATGTCCTGGTAGAGTTGTTGATTTGCTTATTGAATTTGTTTATGTAATTCATTGTTGAGGTGTTCTTTCATTGTTTGCATTTGCTGTCGAATGACCTCTTTAAGATTCCATTCCATCTGTGTCATGTATGCCTTGAGTTCTTTATCTTACCATTTTTTCTGATGCCTCTAGGTTCTCCTGTAGATTTAGGCTGTCCTGCATTGTTTATAATCCTTTTTTTCCTTGTTTCTTTTTCATGATGCTCATGTTACTTTGCAGCTCTGTTTGACTGCTGTGTTACTATTTACTCCTATAAATTTGTTTTGGTTTTGTATATCTCTGGGATCTCTCCTTTGTGATGAGGGACTATGTCTAGAGATATTGGGTTTTATTGTACTTTAAAGCAAATTGATTCATTTCATAAAAGACATATGGATTCTGATGGCATATAGCAATCTTTGGTTTGGTCTTAGGACTTTATGTGATGTGATGTTATGGGGGTTGGTATATCTTAGCAACCTTGTAAGATTGCTCTACTGAAGGGGGATATTAACAGGAGAATGGACTGGCATATTTTGGGGTAGCTAGGGACTTGGGGGCACTATAAACCGCCTGGGAACATTCACCTATATGCATTTAGTACATTACACATAATTGAAGTCGTAATGCTTGGGAGGAAAGGTAGGGGAAGGGGAAGGAAGAAGTCACTAAAGAGAAAGAGAGAAAGAAAAATAGGAAGAATAAAAGAAAAGGGGAAAAATGAAAAAAAAATGAAAAAAAAAGATAAATGCAGTCTTAAGAGTTCGATTATCTTCTCTTCCAGTAGGTGGAGCTGTGTCATCCAGGCCAAGCTTCTTCCCTCAAGATGCAGGAAACAATTCCTGTGAGTCGGCTCCTCCTCCCTAGCTGGGCATCTTATCAATCCTGGTCGCCCAGGGCAGTTCCTGGTCTCTAGCCCCCCACTTCTCCTGCAGCCAGGCCCCACTCACTGGTGCTTTTCTCTGCAGATCTAGCTACACTCTGGGCCTACAGCCCCCTGGGTGCCCTGTTCTCTTGAATGACTGGGCACTGTCTCTGTTGGCCATTCATCCAGATCCCGAGGTTGTGGAGCGTGGGAGCTGGGGGCTGTCGGCTTATTTTGCTTGATTCCCTCCAGTAGCCACGCTCCCGGGAGCTGGCAAAAAAGTCCTCGGCTGTCAGTGCTGGTGGGAGGAGGAGATGGAGGTCATGTGCCCCTCCTGATTCCCTCAGCTTCGATAATCACGCTCAGGAAGAGCTGGGGAGAGATTTTTGAGATTTCCCAGCTGTATGCAGAGGGAGGGCTGAGAGTCACACACCTGTGGTCGCCGATTTTGCTGTGGAGCAATACATCAGCTGAACTCTGATGTCAGTTCTCTGCCATGGTGGATGCCGGTCTCCTTGCTGGGGTGTACAATGGGAAGGTTGGGTCTGGTCTATCTCTCCTAAATCCTACCTAGGATTTCAGTCCACTGGTCCATGGAGGCTCAGTTAGCACCACCTCAAAAGACCCCGCAAAGCTCCGAAGTTTTTTTTTTCTCTACTCCTCTGGACGGTCTCTCTAGCACTGAGTTGCTGTGGGTTGGCAGCAGGTCGCAAATCAACCAGCCAGTAGCTCCGCGTGTGGAGTGGCCTGGATTTACCCACACTCGAGTGTGCTGTGGCCTCTGAGAAGCTCAAACTCCTCGCTTATGTTCCGTCTCAACCCAACATTGCTGGATGTTCCTGAGCAGACAGCATCCAGTCATTCTTAAGTCTCTCTTTTCCAGGGTAGCTAAGGAGGTCATGGGATTGCTCCTTCAGCACCCGTGCCATGTTCCCTCTCTAAAACTATTTTTCAAAAGAAGCAAAATAAATAAAAAATTTATTGATAGATTGATGGAACAAAGGGGAGAGAAAATGAAGAAACAAAGAATAAAATTGAGAATGTGGAGGAATTCAAAGCAGGTAAGTAAATCTGTTTGAGTCTTCAAATAGTCTAGGTAAACAAGTTAGTTCTGATAGTGTTTGGGGAGGAAGCTTGACTAGAGTGGAGAATTCCTTTGAGAGCACTATTTCTTTTTTTTTTTTTTAAATTCCCCTTTCACTATGCATTTAAAGAAAGGGAAGAGGTATACTCTTTGCCTTGAGATATTCCTGGTGAATGGTGAAGAATCCATCTGCTTGGAAATTCAGGGTCCCTTGATAAAGGTCACTACTCCTAAGGTTTGTCATTGTATTTGGACCAAACTGTGAACACATCTATGCACATTTCTTAATCTAAGCCCCCCAAAATTTATGAGACATACTTTATGTAAAATCTGTTGACCATTTCCCACAGAATTTTTCAGGGTCAGAGTTCTTGCTCTTTCATTTCACTGGGTACATAAATTTGGATGCTTGGAATAGTGGGCCTTTCATTAAAAAAAGCAATTATAACTACATTACAGTGTTGTCCTCATGATGACATCTGAGTCTCACTATAAAGAACTTAGCACAGTGCACAGCACATTGAATACATGTACTACTTTTATGATTATGAAATAAATTCATTTTTCTTATAATTAATTTTATAATGTAATATCCAGTTTGTATGAACAGGAAAGAAATTTGTTCAAAATTAATTATGAGAGCACTATTTCTGCAGAGCAATTTCTTCAGAATATTAGGCCTTATCTGTTTTTAATTTATTTATTTATTACCAGGGATTGAACCCAAGGGTAAACCCAGGGGCACTTAACAGCTGAGTCACATTCCCATTCCTTTTTCAATTTTATTTATTATTTTGAAATAGGGTCTTGGTAAGCTGCTTAGGGTCTCTCTAAATTGGTGGGGCTGGCTTTGAACTCTATATCCTTCTGTCTCAGCCTCCCGAGAGGCTGAGATTACACTGCCACTGTATCTGGAAGGCCTTTTTTCCCCCAATATTCTTTTTGTTCTTTTTACTTTTTTATTCCTATGAAACTCTATCATTTTTTCACTGAACAGCTCATTACTTTTTAATAAATAATATGAAATAGTTGTTATACTCCTGAAGAAAATGTCTTAAAAAACATGAATAATATTTGCAAATCATCCTCAGTAAGGTATGTCTTTTAGTACACAACCTTCCCCTTGCTCACAAAACCTGAACCATGTATTATATCACACTCTGCTATAGAGGTTTATAGTCATTGATGAGAAATTTAATAGGAGGTTGTCAAGAAAGTTTCTCATTTTGAAAAAAAATCTATTCACTACTGAAGGTGATAGAGGAAAGATTTCTTAACTTCTCAATGAATTTTATAATTTTACAGTGGCCTCCATAAAGCACCAATTAAGAAAGGCAAAGAAATGCTACCTTTTATTTCTTTTACAATAATTGAAAATATGTTAAATTTTCCTTCAGCAAATTTTGCTTGAATATGATATGCTGATTTGATAAATACCACTTAAAAATAAAATTGGAAAAGGGCTAGGGATGTGGCTCAGTGGTTAAGTGCCCCTGGGTTTGCCCCTGGGTTCAATCCATGGTAATAAGTAAATAAATAAATAGAAATATCACTGAAGTTGAGTAGCACACCTGAGGAACAATTGTAGTTTAGGGGAAGAGTTGAAATGTGTGGATTCATTTTATGAGTTTAAGAAGCAAAACCAGATTTCTTACATAAAAGTATTAACAAATCCACTGAAAAGCTTTTTGTCCATATATCAGCCTTTCTACCAGTGTTATGGTTTGGATATTGATTTGACCTCAAGAACACCTCATGTTTTCAAAGCATGGTCCACAACAAGCAAGGTTCAAAGATATAGCTATTAGAAAAATATTGGATGATGAAAGCTATCACCTCAGTGGATTAATACATGATACCTTAATGTACTACTGGATGGTAACTTTAGGCAAGTGGGCACAGCTGGAGAAAGTAGATCTCTGGACAGTGTGACATTTAACTATATCTGTCTCTGGCATCTTCTGTTTCTCTCTGCTTCCTGGCTGACATGAGATTAGAAGCTTTCCTCCAACATGCTTTTTGGCTGTGATATTTTGACTAACATCAGATCTGGAGCAATGGAATCAACTGACCATGGAAAGACACCCTGAAACCATGAGCTCAAAATGAAACATTTTCTCTTCTAAGTTGTTGGAAAGCTGACTAACACAACTGGTGCTCAATTCTCCAGTCACACCTTTCATTCTGCTTTCACAAATACTGGGATTCTTGAGGGCCTGCCACACATCAGTCTCTGTGAACAAATATAGCTTCCTTTCTGTTGACTTTACTAATTCCATAACAGCTTGAACAACAGAAAAAAAATGGGCACAACTCTGTAGACATGTGTCAATGTAAACAGAACATCAATAACCACAAGAACTATAGCATTAACCGGGAATGCAGTGACTGACACAGTCATTTCTCCTGTGATACAAATTCCTCTTGTGTTTGGAAGTTTTCCTTACTTCATCCGTGATGTGTATTCTCCTGTCAACATAATCAGGATTACTGATGATGACAGCATGAGTGACAGTGCCAGCATTGATTAAAATCTCAAATGGGGCAAAATCCAATGTGCCCACCTGCCAAAAATTTTCTCTTACAAGTCAACAGTTTTTCTCCCAGAATGTGTAGCCAGAGAGTTTTTATGTAATTATGATAGAAATCCTTATTGAAACATGTCCTTCAGTGGTATGTGAGAGTGAATGTGGTAAATACTTCAGTGTATCTATATTTGTACATTTAGTATAAAAAGAAATGACTTATAGGAAGACCTATATTTTAACAAAAATCTATATGAGGCACTAGTTTCACATTAATGCAGTTTTCATCCTTGATGTTATTACTCAGAGGTCAAGTTTTACTTTTTAATGTAGTCACTGCTGTTATTTTAGAAAGATATAAATTTGTACTCGATATATCATTGTGATTTGTGCTAAACTCACACTCATTGAGTTTTAGAGTTCTACTAAGCACAAGTGGAATCTGCACTATTGTGGATTATGCAATATTTTCTCGTTATTTATTTATTTTTAAAATACATGACAATAGTGGAATGCATTACACTCATTATTGCCCATATACAACACAATTTTTCATAACTCTTTATATAAAGTATGTTCATACCAAATTATGGCACTATACATATACTCTTTTTTTGCATTACAATTCTTAATACACATATATGCCACAATTTTCCATATCTCTGTTTGTATATGAGGTATGTTGACAACAAATTCAAATCTGCATACATGTATTTTGTATAATGATGACCATCACATTTCACCATCCTTGCTATTCCCCTTCCCGCTCCCCTTCCCTCCAACCCCTCTTCCCTATCTAGAAATAATCTTCCTCCCATGCTCTCCCTCCCTACCCCACTTTGAGTCACTCCCCTTATATCAGAGAAAACTGTTGACATTTGTTTTTTTGGGATTGGCAAACTTCACTTAGCATAATGCGTTATACAATATTTTCAATAAAGCTGAGACATGTTATAATTATGCCATTGAAAACTGAGTAAAACAAAAAGGACAGATTCTACTAAATTTTTATAGTCTATCTCTTTTACAAAGGCAAATTTCATTTATTTAACTTATAATAGAAAAAAGACACCTTATCAATTTGGACATTTTATTTAATATAAATTGTAAGGAAAGAAAATATGATCTTCATTCTGGCATTTATCAATTTTAGTTACAGTGATACTTTGCCAATACTACCCATAAATTGAAGAAACAGAACATAAATTTTTAAAATTATATCTGGTACATTATTTGACACATGGAATAACAATGCAAATAGAGAAGTCAGTATTTTAAAAGTATGATTGAATATATAAGAATTTTTGTTGTTGTTGTTGTCTGTAGGTATTTTATATTTAAAGTCTTTTTAACAACAAATGAACAGGAAGATTTGACTTATATTATGAATCAAAGAAAATATTCTTTGGTTGTAATTTGCAAAGAAATTTACATACAATTGTTTTATACTCAAATGACTTTCTATATAAATCACTCCTATATTATAACTGCACTGCATAACAAAGTACCAAAGGCTTGGTGTCTCACAATCCTGGAGGTTCAAGGACATGGTGATCAGCTTCTGGTAAGGATCTCATGACTGAAGGACATTGGGCACTTGCAAAAGAGAGGAATACATGATAGAATTTGAGAGTAGGTATCATTCTTACTTCATAAAAATCAATTTTTGCCACTTTTATTTATGTATATTCAGCATAAATCCCATGTTGAACATTTGTCAATGAGATTTCTTTGGCAATTCATTTTTAAAATCTGTCCTTAATTTACAGCTTCACTCAGAGTGCTCACAATTAATATATTCTTGCTTAATTTCTGAAGGCTCCTTTGTACTTAATGCCTCTTGCTTCACTTACTGATTATTGATATGAGTTAGTAAATCTTCAAGTGACATTTATTCCCATTTCTCATCATATGTCAAGAATAGTTGTTTCTATTTTTTTGTTTGTTTTTGTGATAGTGACTATGGAATTGAGATGCTTTCCCCTGCCATGCCCTATTGCCAGTGCCTCCTGCACTCTGCCACTGAGCTACAACCTCCACTCCCCTCTTCTTTTTGTAAACTTTGAGATGCTGTAAAAATAAGTTGCTCATGTTGCCCTTGAACTTTCAATCCTCTTGCTTAAGCCTTTAGGTAACTTTGATTACAGGCATGTACCACCAGACTACAAACTTAGTTTTTATTGACACATGAACCACACCATAGCACAGCTTAAAAATAGATAAATGATGAAGCTATAATGGTGAACACATGTCATTAAGAGTGATCTTTACTGTTAAGATATGTACTTTAGTTAATAATGTACCAACATTTGTTCATCAGTTATAGAAAATGTACTACACTAATATGTAAATAACTGGGAAAACCTTGGGGAAAAGAGGGACATATACGGAAACAGTCTGTACTTTATGATTATTTTTTCGGTTACATAAGACTGTTCTAAAAGAATACAAAATCAAGCAAAAAATGGGGGTAAGAAACAGCTCAGGGATAGAGTGCTTGTCTTGAATGTTCAAGGTCCTCAGTTCAATCTCCAGGACTACAAAAACAAAAACCATAAAATAGAATCCAAGTTTGTTTATATATATTAGTCACCTGTTGAGAAAAACATTCAATTTTTCAAAATATTTAGCATGTTTATACATGTGACTTCAGGACTTTAATTTATAGAATACTGCCAACATGTTATTTGTTAGTCAAAATGTATTTCTAATAATAATTAATATACCCATAAATTTTTTTTTAATAAATTAGTCAATTATATTAATATCTTATTTGCTTAAAAGAAGTTTTGTCATTTTAAAAATGCCTTTAGAATATGTATTCATGGATACATTCTAGGGCTATTTTCACCAGGATCCGTGAAAGACAACTATTGTTTATGAAAAATCACTAATTATATGCTCCTTGAGGTTGGGGACTATGTTTTATTCATCACCACACAGATAAAAAAGAAGCTCATCTAGTACTTGGTTATGGTAGAAAGTAGGCAATGGATGATGTTGCATTTTCCAGTTCTTCTAATTCAGAGCAAAATAGAAACTTCTCAAAATGCCAATATAGTCAGTGAAGAAATATTTCCCCACTGAAATAGTTACCTACATATGCTGAAGACTAGATTGAATGTTCAAAACAATAACAAGAGGACCAAAAAAGAAAAACAACAACAAAAAAATGACCCCACAGAAATTTCTTTGCAATTTAGTTCATGTTAAATCACCAAAATCAAATGATGTTATTCTAGCAAGAAAATATATATTAAGTTATAATAAAATCTATAAATAAAATAAATAAATATATAATATACATTTAAATATATAATACAATATATATTTTATGTATATAATATAAAAATGTACAAGGAAAAACTAAATTTCCACAAGTAGAGCAGCAGGTAGGCATTAATGGGTGGAGATTGTTACCTGAGAGATAGGTGAAACTTAATCAACTTTCTCGTTGGCCCATCAATAAAGATCTCAGGTTTGAAGTTTAAGAGTTGTTACCCCTCCTATCTCTGCTTATACAGAGGATTAAATAATAATGACCTTTTACCTTTTAGGTAGGTTAGAATCCAATGATGAGTTCAGCAGCAATTGGCAATTGCCTGTAATCTTGTTTAGTAGCCCATAAATAAGTACACTTGATCTAGGTTAAATTATTAGATAGGTAAAGAAAATTATATTGTATATAAATTAGTTCTGTTTTCTGGATACATACCATTGTCTACCAGATATTATAATTGTCTAAATTCAGCCTTTCATTTCCATTGGAATGATATGCATTAAAGCCACAAGTCTATGAAAACACTTTTTATTTTTCCACTCTGAACATACCCAAGAGTGCAAAACTTAGTCTCCCTTCTTTGATAAGATTAATTATTAATGTAAAATTGAACCTAGCATTTTTATTTATTCAAATAATTGAAAAGATAAATTTAGAAGTAACTGAGTATGGAAATAAGCAAATTCAGAAATATAATTATTTGTCAATTTAACAATTTCATTTATAAAGCTAATGTTAATATTTGAAATTTTCATAGGCAGTTTTTTAGTTGAATTCTCCAACTGCTGCAAGCAAAATGAACCCAGAGAAAAATAACAGAAACATTGTCCCTTTTAATTATATAAGTCTTCTACATATAAATCTTGATATTATAGGTTAGATATGAAGTGTCCCCCAAAAGCTTATGTGTGAGACAATGCAAGAATTTTCAGAGCTTCCAATCCCAGGGATCCAACATGGCGGCGGGCGTGGAGAGATCAAGTCTCTGACCTCTTCAGCTGCGCAGGCATAGGGAGTCTTTTTTTTTTTTTTAATTTTTATTGTTGGTTGTTCAAAACATTACATAGTCCTTGATATATCATATTTCACACTTTGATTCAAGTGGGTTATGAACTCCCATTTTTACCCAGTATACAGATTGCAGAATCACATCAGTTACACTTCCATTGATTTACATATTGCCATACTAGTGTCTGTTGTATTCTGCTGCCTTTCCTATCCTCTACTATCCCCCCTCCCCTCCCCTCTCCTCTTCTCTCTCTACCCCTCTACTGTAATTAATTTCCCCCCCTTATATTATTTTTCCCTTTCCCTCACTTCATCTTGTATGTAATTTTGTATAACCCTGAGGGTCTCCTTCCATTTCCATGCAATTTCCTTTCTCTCTCCCTTTCCCTCCCACCTCTCATCCCTGTTTAATGTTAATCTTCTTCTTATGCTCTTCGTCCCAACTATTCTTAGTTACTCTCCTTATATCAAAGAAGACATTTGGCATTTGTTTTTTAGGGATTGGCTAGCTTCACTTAGCATAATCTGCTCTAATACCATCCATTTCCCTCCAAATTCTATGATTTTGTCATTTTTTAATGCAGAGTAATACTCCATTATGTGTAAATGCCACATTTTTTTATCCATTCGTCTATGGAAGGGCATCTAGGTTGGTTCCACAGTCTTGCTATTGTGAATTGTGCTGCTATGAACATCCATGTAGCAGTGTCCCTATAGCATGCTCTTTTTAGGTCTTTAGGGAATAGACCCAGAAGGGGAATAGCTGGGTCAAATGGTGGTTCCATTCCCAGCTTTCCAAGAAATCTCCATACTGCTTTCCAAATTGGCTGCACCAATTTGCAGTCCCACCAACAATGAACAAGTGTACCCTTTTCCCCACATCCTCACCAGCACTTGTTGTTGTTTGACTTCCTAATGGCTGCCAATCTTACTGGAGTGAGATGGTATCTTAGGGTGGTTTTGATTTGCATTTCTCTGACAGTTAGAGATGGTGAACATTTTTTCATGTACTTGTTGATTAATTGTATGTCCTCCTCTGAGAAGTGTCTGTTCAGGTCCTTGAGGTCCTTGGCCCATTTGTTGATTGGGTTATTTGTTATCTTATTGTCTAATTTTTTGAGTTCCTTGTATACTCTGGATATTAGGGCTCTATCTGAAGTGTGAGGAGTAAAGATTTGTTCTCAGGATGTAGGCTCCCTATTTACCTCTCTTGTTGTTTCTTTTGCTGAGAAAAAACTTTTTAGTTTGAGTAAGTCCCATTTGTTGATTCTAGTTATTAACTCTTGCGCTATGGGTGACCTATTGAGGAATTTGGAGCAGCACATATACTAAAATTGGAACGATACAGAGAAGATTAGCATGGCCCCTGCACATAGGGAGTCTTAAACCGTCTAAATGCTGTTTGCTGAGGATCACTAGGCAATGCTGAGTTGACATGGATCTTGGGCGAACAGTTTGCACTTCTCAGAACACACACGGAGCCCAGAGTGGCTGAATCCATGCTCCCTTTCGCCTGCGTCTCGCAGACAAACTGCTGTGACTCAGTGCTAATTCAACTTGTCCGTTACTCCTGAACATGCGGAGGTTAATACCAACCGAGCCTTCATAGGCAGTGGCCACAGGATTGAGACGGGGCTTGGGAGAGCCGGTCAGGACCCACCTGTTGCATCGGACACCTGGCAAAGGGAATGAACTGTTGCCATTCGTATGGGATATCACTATGGCAGAGAACTGACATCACCAGAATGCGGCGGAGGAGATAACTTCATTGAAACTGGCTGTGGCAGGTGTGTAACCCCCTAGCCCTCCCTCTCCACACAGTGGGGAAACCTCAAGGGCCCCTCCCAGCTCTCCTGAGAGTGCGATAGTCAGACAGAGGGAACCAGGAGCGGCATGGGACCCGCGGTGCCGGACCCCCGGCTATTGCTCCCACCAGCGCTGACAACTGAGGTCTCTTGCACCAGCTACCCGGGGCGTGGCTACCAGAGGTTCTCAGCCCCACGCTCCACAACCTTAGGCTCTGAGGGAATGGCAAGCAGGGAGACTGTGCCCAGTCATTCAAGAAAATAGGGCTCCCAGGAGCAACAGACCTGGTGTGTAGCCAGTATTGTGGTGAGCATCACCGGTGAGCGGGGCCTGGCTGGAGGAAAAGTGGGTAAGTGACTACATACAAGAAAAGGCCCTAGGCACTCAGGATGGAGACCCGCCCAGTCGAGGAGGAGGAGCTGCTGCACAGTGATTGGTTTCTATGTATAGAGAGGACAAGCTTGGCCCGGTTGGGCACAGCTCCACCTACTGGAAGAGAAGTTAATCGAACTCTAAGACTGCATTTTTAAATTTTTTAAATTTGTTTTTCTCTTTTTATTCATTTATTTATTTATTTATTTATTTAATATTTTTTATTTTTTAAATTTTAATTTTTTAATTTATTTTTAATTTTTTTTAATTATATTTATAATTTTTTTTTAATTTTCTATTTTTTCTTTTGTCTTTTCATTTCTTTTCAATTTTCTTTTTCCCCTTTCCTTGAATTCTACCTGTTTATTCTCATTCACTTTAGTGACTTCTTCCCTCCCCTTCTAATACCTTTCCTCCCAAGCATCACGATGCTGTTTATGTGTAATTTACTAAATATGTATAGGTAAATGTTCTGAGGCTTTACATAGTGCTACCAAGTCCCTAGCTTCCTCCCAATACTCCAGACCATTCTCCTGTTAATATCCCTCATCAGTAGAGCAACCTTCCAAGGTTGCCAAGAGATACCAACCTCAATACCATCGTATCATTCTACCTAAATATAAGTTCCAAGACCAAACTGCAGACCACTATATGCCATCAGAATCCGTACACAGTTTAAGAAATGAAGAATCTGCTTTAAAGTCCAACAAAACACATCATCTCTAGTCATAGTCTCCCATCACAAAAGAGAGACCCCAGAGATACACAAAACCAAATAAATTTATAGGAGTAAACAGTAACTCAGCAGTCAAACAGAACAAGAAGTAACATGAGCAGCATGAAAAAGCAAGGAAGAAAAGGAGTACAAACAATGCAGGACAGCCTAAATATACAGGAGGACCTAGAAGCATCAGAAAAATGGTCAAATAAAGAATTCAAGGAATACCTTAGATAGATGGAATGGAATCTTAAAGAGGACATGAGACAGCAAATTCAAACAATGGAAGAACACATTGAAAATGCATTACATAAACAGATAAAAGAAGCAAATAAGCATCTTCATCAGGAGATAGAGATTATTAAAAAAAATCAAACAATAATCCTAGAAATGAAGGAAACTATAAACCAAATTAAAAATTCAAATGAGAGTATCACTAACAGAGTGGAGCAAGTAGAAGCCAGAACATCAGATAATGAAGACAAAATATATCATCTTGAAAAGAGTCTAGCCAACTCAGAAAGGCTGATAAAAAATCATGAGAAAAACATCCAAGAGATATGGGATAACATAAAAAAAAACAAACTTAAATGTCATCAGGATAGAGAAAGGTATAGAGGTTCAAACCAAGGGAATGAGAAATCTGTTGAATGAAATAATTATGGAAAACTTTCCAGAAATAAAAAAAGAAACAGATGTACAAATTGTAGATGCATACAGGACACCAAGCATACAAAATAACAGTAGACAAATGCCAAGACACATTGTTATGAAGATATCCAATATACACAACAAAGAGAAAATATTAAAAGCTACAAGAGAAAGGAGGCAGATTACATTCAGGGGTATACCAATAAGATTATCAACAGATTTTTTATCACAGACGCTGAAAGCGAGAAGATCCTGGAACAACGTATTTCAAACACTGACAGACAATGGATGCCAACCAAGAATTCTGTATCCAGCAAAATTAAGCTTCAGGTATGACAAAGAAATAAAAATCTTTCATGATAAACAAAAGTTAAAAGAATTTGCAGCCAGAAAACCAGCATTGCAAAGCATCTTGAGCAAAACACTACACGAGGAAGAAATGAAAAACAATAACCAAAACCAGCAGTGGGAAGTACCTCAGTAAAGCGAGATGGTGTGGCAAAAGCTAATCATGGAGAAACAAACCAAATTTTAAAAAAAGATAAATAATCAAACATGGCTGGAAGTACAAACCATATATCAATAGTAAATCTAAATGTTATTGGCTTAAACTCACCAATAAAGCGACATAGGCTGGTAACATGGATTAAAAAAACAAATCCAACAATATGCTGCTTCCAGGAGACATATCTGATTGGAAAAGACATACACAGGCTGAAGGTGAAAAGTTGGGAAAAAACATACCACGCACATGGTCCTTGTAAGCAAGCAGGGGTGGCCATCCTCATATCGAATAAAATCGACATCAAGACTAAGTTAATCAAAAGGGAAAAGGAAGGACATTATATACTGTTAAAAGGAACCATTCACCAACAAGACATAAAAATTATCAATATTTATGCACCAAATAATGGTGCTGTGACATTCATAAAACAAACTCTCCTCAAATTCAAGAATCAAATAGACCACAACACAATAATTATGGGTGACTTCAAAACACATCTCTCACCATTGGACAGCTCTTCCAAACAAAAGTTGAATAAAGAAATTATAGAACTCAATAACACAATCAATAACCTAGACTTAACTGGCATATATAGAATATATCAACCATCATCAAGTGGATATACTTTTTTTCTCAGTAGCACATGGATCCTTCTCAAAAATATACCATATATTATGCCATAGGGCAACCCTCAGTAAATATAAAGGGGTGGAAATAATACCATGCATTTTATCTGATCATAATGGAATGAAACTGGAAATCAATGATAAAAGAAGGAAGGAAATATCCTACATCACATGGAAAATGAACAATACGTTACTAAATGATCAATGGGTTACAGAAGACATAAAGGAGGATATAAAAAAAATTCTTAGAGATAAATGAAAATACAGACACAACATATCAGAATCTATGGGACACAATGAAAGCAGTCTTAAGAGGGCAATTCATTGCCTGGAGGTCATTCCTCAAAAAAAGAAAAAAAAATCCAACAAATAAATGAGCTCACACTTCATCTCAAAGCCCTAGAAAAGGAAGAGCAAAACAACAGCAAATGTAGCAGAAGGCAAGAAATAATTAAAATCAGAGTGGAAATCAATGAAATTGAAACAAAAGAAACTATTGAAAAAATTGACAAAACTAAAAGTTGGTTCTTCGAAAAAATAAATAAAATCGACAGACCCTTAGCCATGCTAACAAAGAGAAGAAGAGAGAGAACTCAAATTACTAACATACGGGATGAAAAAGTCAATATCACAACAGATGCTACAGAAATACAGAAGACAATTAGAAATTATTTTGAAACCCTATATTCCAATAAAATAGAAGATAGGGGAGACATCGATAAATTTCTTAAGTCATAAGGTTTGCCCAGACTGAGTCAGGAGGATACACACAATTTGAACAGAAATATATAAAGAAATCATGAAATTCATATGGAAAAATAAAAGACCAAGAATAGCAAAAGCAACTCTAAGCAGGAAGTGTGAATCAGGCGGTATAGAAATACCAGATTTCAAGCTATACTACAGAGCAATAGTAACAAAAACAGCATGGTACTGGTACCAAAACAGGCGGGTGGACCAATGGTACAGAATAGTGGACACAGAGACCAATCCACAAAGTTACAACTATCTTATATTTGATAAAAGGGCTAAAAGCATGTAATGAAGGAAGGATAGCATCTTCAACAAATTGTGCTGGGAAAACTGGAAATCCATATGCAAAAAAATGAAACTGAATCCCCTTCTCTCACTATTCACAAAAGTTAACTCAAAATGGATCATGGAGCTTGATATCAAATCAGAGACTCTGTGTCTGATAGAAGAAAAAGTTGGCTCCGATCTACATATTGTGGGGTCGGGCTACAAATCCCTTAATAGGACACCCATAGCACAAGAGTTAATAACAAGAATCAACAAATAGGACTTACTTAAACTAAAAAGTTTTTTTTCTCAGCAAGGGAAATAATAAGAGAGGTAAATAGGGAGCCTACATCCTGGGAACAAATGTTTACTCCTCACACTTCAGATATAGCCCTAATATCCAAAGTATACAAAGAACTCAAAAAATTAGACAATAAAATAACAAATAACCCAATCAACAAATGGGCCAAGGACCTGAACAGACACTTCTCAGAGGAGGACATACAATCAATCAACAAGTACATGAAAAAATGTTCACCATCTCTAACTGTCAGAGAAATGCAAATCAAAACCGCTCTAAGATACCATCTCACTCCTGTAAGATTGGCAGCCATTAGGAAGTCAAACAACAGCAAGTGCTGGCGGGGATGTGGGGAAAAGGGTACACTTGTACATTGCTGGTGGGACTGCAAATTAGTGCAGCCAATTTGGAAAGCAGTATGGAGATTCCTTGGAAAGCTGGGAATGGAACCACCATTTGACCCAGCTATTCCCCTTCTTGGACTATTCCCTAAAGATCTTAAAAGAGCGTACTATAGGGGTACTGCTACAACGATGTTCATAGCAGCACATTTCACAATAGCTATACTGTGTAGCCAACCTAGATGCCCTTCAATAGATGAATGGATAAAAAAATGTGGCATTTATACACAACAGAGTACTCCTCAGCACTAAAAATGACAAAATCATGGCATTTGCAGCAAAATGGATGGCACTAGAGCAGATTATGCTAAGTGAAGCTAGCCAATCCCTAAAAAACAAATGCCAAATGTCATCTTTGATATAAGGAGAGCAACTAAGAACAGAGTAGGGAGGAAGAGCATGAGAAGAAGATCACCATTAAACAGGGATGAGAGGGGGGAGGGAAAGGGAGAGAGAAGGGAAATTGCATGGTAAAGGAAGGAGACCCTCATTGTTATACAAAATTACATATAAGAGGAAGTGAGGGGAAAAGGGAAAAAAGAACAAGACAGAGATATGAATTACAGTAGATGGGGTAGAGAGAGAAGATGGGAGTGGAGGGGAGGGCAGGGGAGGGGGGATAGTAGAGGATAGGAAGGGCAGCAGAATACAACAGTCACTAGTATGGCAGTATGTAAATCAGTGGAAGTGTAACTGATGTGATTCTGCAATCTGTATACAGGGTAAAAATGGGAGTTCATAATCCACATGAATCAAATGTATGAAATATGATATGTCAAGAGCTTTGTAATGTTTTGAACAACTAATAATAAAAACATTTAAAAAAATAAATAAATTCTTCCAATCTGTGAAAAAAAAAAGAATTTTCAGAGGTTAAAAGAATATGAGAATTATAAACTAAATAGTGGATAGTGGATTAATCAACTGATACAGATTAACTTGGTGATAACTGTAGGCAGATAGGGTGTGGTTGGAGGAGGTAGGTCACTAAGGGTATGCCTTAGGGGTTTATATTTTGTTCCTGATGAGCAGAGCATTCTCTCTGCTTCCTTGTTGACATGTCCTGAGCTGCTTTCCCCTGCCATGCTCTTTTGCCAGGATGTTCTCTAGAGCCCAGAGCTAAGGAGTCAACCATTAATCATTGCACTTAGACTTCTGAATCTGTGAGCCATTATACATTTTTCTTCTTCTACATTGTTTTAGTCAGGTCTTTTGGTCACAGTCATGAAACAGTGACTAAAATATTTAGGAAAGACAAAGAGTAGATGATTTTCTTTGAATACAACAAATAAGCAATTCAATGGTGCACCTATATTTTTTCTTTCCTTTTTGGGGGGTTACCATTTTTTTATTTATTTTTGCATTACGATTCTTAATATACCATTATATCATAATTTATCATATTTCTGATTATATATAAGGTATGTTGACACCAAATTCACATCTTCTTACCTGTATTTTGTATAGTGATGAGGGTCTCCTTTCACCATTCATGCTATTTTTTTCTTTCCTTTAGAACCAGAAATTAGTCAAATATGCAAGACCTCATTGTTAAGGTAACTTGAGGAGGTGATCAATTGCTGAATACCAATTTTCTATAGTAATTTAAAAAAAAACATTTTTAGTTGAAGATGGACATAATAATTGCTTTAATTAAATTTTTTGGGTGATGCTGAGGATTCAACTTCACACGTGCTAGGCAATTGCTCTACCACTGAGCAAAACCCCCAGCCCTGAATGGCCATTTTGATCATACTGTTTAATTATAGCTGCAGAAAAAAAAATGTCATATCAAAGATAAGAAATTATTTTTCATACAGTTCAATTGAGCACAACTTGATATAAGTAAAATAAGTATTCATTAGGTAATGTTCTAAATTTCAGTGATAGAAAATGGACATGAAAGAGTGTCAGCTCTCAATGTAACTTCAATATGGTATCAAAGAGTTATTTTAGCCAAATAAACATATGACAGTGTTATAAATATAATAATAATAATAATAATAATAATAACAACAAACAAAAATATTGATATGAATGCTGCATAGAAAAGCAGCACAGTGAAAGGAATAACATGTTTAAATGTTTAATGTTGGGTCCACAGTAAATTTCCAGAGAAAGAGTTTCATCAAGGATATAAGATCCGAGAAATATTAAAAAATTAACAAAAATTTTCTAGGAAGATATATATTTCAGATTAATACTGTTGCTATAATGCGTGCAAGCAATTTAATTGCATATATATATATATATATATATATATATATATATATATATATATTTATATATAATTAAGCATTCTCATGTTTAAAAAGTGTTCTTTCTCTTGAGGAATAGTCTAGCTTATGATTTTCAACTTCTATTCACATTTTGGGCTGAGTAAACTTTTAATACAGGTATTTTATGAGATCAACATAAAATTTTTGTCCTTAATTCCATTCATGTTATGAATTACTGTTGAGAGCCACAGCCAAAGTGGCCCCAGCAAACTTCCAGCTGCCAGCAAACTTCCAGCTGCCGGCTGATGATTGGCTCACAGCAGCCCCAGTAACATCTAGCTGATTGGCTCCTCTGAGGTGATGTTCATTGGGCTGTTTCCCCACCCTTCAGACTGCCAGCTGATGATTGGTTCACAGCGGCCCCAGCAACATCTAGCTGATTGGATCCTCTGCGGTGATGTTCATTGGGCTATTCCCCTGCCCTTCAGACTGCCAGCTGATGATTGGCTCACAGTGGCCCCAGCAACATCTAGCTGATTGGCTCCTCCACGGAGCTGCTCATTAGGGGACTTCTTTGGCTCTGCCCATGCGACCCAGCCAATCAGCCTCAAGAACAGGAGGATTGTGGGAGGTGGTGAGGTTTGTGTGGGGGTGAGAGGCTTGTGGGAAGCCGGTAGTGGCAGTTGGGCTCTGAGGGTTTTTTCCTGAAGAGCTGTTTTGTTTGGCGTTTGTAGTTCTAAAAATAAAGTTAGTTTCTTTTGACAAGTGGCTCCTGAATTGTGCCCAGCCAGACTGTGGCAAATTACATATGTTGTTTTTCATGTGTTGAAACATGCTTGCATCTCTGGAATGAAAGTGGCATGATTATGACATATAATCTTCTTAATGTGTTCTTGAAAATGAATTATTAATATTTTATTGAGAGCTTTGTATATTCATAAGGCATGTTAGTCTATAGTTTTCTTTACATGATATGCTGTTATCTGTCTTCATATAATTATTTTGGAGTGTTCCCCCTCTTTCAATTTAGTGGAATAAGTTTTGAGCATTAGTTCTTCATTAAAGTTGTGGTAAAATTCAGATATGAATCTATATGGTCCTTATCTTTTCTTTGTTAGATGGCTGCTTATTACTGCTTTAATTGCATTGCTTTTTATTTGTATACATTTTCTATATCTTCCTGGTTCTCTTTTGGTAGATCATGTGTTTAGAAATAGCACTATTTCTTCTGTATTTTCTATTTAGTGGTATATAAGTTTTCAAATTTGTCAGTAATGATTTTCTATATTTCAGAGATGTCTGTGGTGGTGTCTCTTTTTCATCTGTAGTTTTGTTGATTTGAGTCTTCTCTATTTTTCTTTTGGTTATTTAGACTAAGTGTTTATTAGTATTAGTTTTCTTTTCAATGAACCAAGTTGTTGATTTAGAGTATTTTATTATTTTATCCAATAATTTTGGCTTTTATTTTTCTTCTTTCTACTTAACTTGAAAATAGTTTGTTCTTGTTTTTCTAGAATCCTTAATTGAATTAGTAGGGTGTTTATTTGGAGACTTGCTATTTTTTTTTAATGCAGGCACTCATAGTTATTAACTTACATCTTATAATTGCCTTCATTGTGTCCCAGAGAATCTAGAATATTATATCTCCATTGTAATTTGAGTTTATCATGTTTATGTTATTTTTAAAAATCCTCAATTATTCATTTATTGTTCAATAGTATACTATTTATTCTCCATGGTTTTATGTAATTCCTATGGTTTTTCTTGCTTTTGATTTGTAATTTTATTCCCAAATGATCTGATATGATGCAAAAGTAATATCATTTCTATTTTTATTACTGAGACTTGCTTTGAGTCCTAAAATATGATGTGTTTTAGAGAAAATTACATGAATAGCTGAGAAGAATGTGAATTTGGTTGTTTTTGGGTAAAATAATCTATGGATGTCTCTTAGGTCCATTGATTTATAATACTTTTTAGGTCTGAAGAATCTGTGTGCTGATTTAATATATGCATGCCTTATCTATTGGTGATACAGCTCTGTTGAAATCACCTAGTATTGTAATATAAAGACTTACATACTTAATGTATGTAAGTCTTTATATTTGACTTATGTAATTAAGTGGACTGGTATTTGGTGCATAAATACTATCATTTTATCTTATTGCCATATGTCTCCCCTTACCAATATGAAGTGACCTTCTTTTTCTCTTCTGATCAGTTTTCAAGTCTTCTTTCCTATATAGGAATACATTTATTCTCATTTTCATTGAATATCTTTTTCTATACTTTCACATACAGCGTGTGAATGTCTTTGCCTATAAAAATTAGTATTTTACAAACAACATATATACTAGGAACTTTCTTTTCAATCCATTCTTCTACTTTGTCTTTTAATTAGAGAGCTGAAACCACTTACATTCATCATTATTTTAGAAAACAATGTTTATTGTTACCTGCCATTTTACTTCTATTTTATTGTTTATTTCAGTTTTAATTCTCATTTTTTAATTGTTAGTCTAATAATATTCATCCATTCAGTGGTGCTAAAGTTTGTTTTTTAATTTATTCTGTGTAGGATTTCTTTGTGTGTGTGTGTGTGTGTGTGTGTGTGTGTGTGTGTATGTGTATGTATGTGTGTGTGTGTGTGTGTGTATATATATATATATATATATCTTAGGAGTCATACATTTCTTTGTTTTATCTTAGATTTTTAATTTCATCTTCAATTCTTAAGGATAAATTTACTGACTATCAATTTTTGTTCATTGTTTCGTAGTTTACTTTCATAGTTTTTGTACATTGTTTTAAGACCTCCTAGAATTTTAGTATTTGTGTTCAGAAACCAGAGGTTATTCTTATTGTTTTGCCTCAAAAAGTGAACTGACATTTTCCTCTTGAGACTTATAAAATTCTATCTTTGTTCTCTGTGTTAGGTATTTTAATTAAAATATGTGAAAGATTCTTTTATCATTTTGTCTATTTGTTTATTAAATGCCTTCTATAACCATATATTAAATACATTCTCAAGATTCAGAATACTTTCTGATACTATTTCACTGAAATAATATGCAATTTCATATGCACATATTTTTTATCTCAGAATCTTCTTTGATTCCAATGATTCTTATGTTTCATCTCCTTAGGTTACACACATTTTCTGAATATTCTGATCATTATCTCTTTTTATTTTTATTGTTGATTCTGTTTTCAAGTTCATGAACCCTGACTTTGTGGCCAGAACATCTTATGCAGGGTCTAATTTTACTTTTACCTAAAAAGGAATTTTAAAATTTGATATATTGAATATTTTCTTCCCTGATTTAAAGATTTATTGTTTTTCAGAATTGCTGTTTCTTTTTCAAAATGTTCTATTCTTTCAGCATTTTTCTCTTATCTCATTTCTTTAAAGTTATTTTAGTTTTTTTGATATTTTTACCTATCAACATTTTAAGTTCTTTGGAATTTCTTCTACATTAATCCTTGTGAGTTCATTTGTTAGAGGGGTTATTTATTTATTTATGTATTTATTTATTTTTTGGAATTATCTTGTTGTTTGTTTGTTTTTATATTTGCTGATAACCTGGTTTATTTACAACTACTGAGATATAGTCTTCTTCCTCTTTTAAAATTTTTTAAAATTTTATTTATCTTAATTTTTATGTATGACAGAAAAATGCAATTCAATTCATATTACACAAATAGAGCACTATTTTTCATGTCTCTGGTTGAACACAGAGTCTCACCATGTTTTCATACATTTATTTAGGGTAATGATGTCCATTTCATTCTGCCATCTTTTCTACCCCCGCCCTCTCCCTTCCCTTCCCCCTTTTTGCCCTATCTAAAGTTCTTCTATTCCTCCCATGCTCTTCCCAGTGTCCCCATTATGAGTCAGTATCCTTATATCAGAGAAAACATTCTGCATTTGTTTTGGGGGGGGGGTTGGCTTATTTTAGTTAGCACTATATTCTCCAACTCCATCTATTTACCTGAAAATGCCATGATTTTATTCCCTTTTAATGCTGAGTAATATTCCATTTTGTTTATGTGTGTGTATATATATATATATATATATATATATATATATATATCAGTTTGTTTATCATTCATCTAGATTGGATCCATAATATTCCTATTGTGAATTGTTCGCCTACAAAGATTGATGTGGCTATGTCCCTATAGTAATGCTCTTTTTAAGTCCTTTGGGTATAAACCTAGGAGTGGGATATCTGGGTCAAATGATCATTCCATTCCCAGTTTTCTGAGGAATCTCCATAATTTCTTCCAAATTGGTTGCACAAATTTGTAGTCCCACGAGCAATGAAAAAAATGTGTCCTTTTCTCCACATCCTCACCAACACTTATTGTTTGTATTCTTAATAGTTGCCATTCTGACTGGAGTGAGATGAAATCTAAGAGTAGTTTTAATTTGTATTTCTATAATTGCTAGAGATGTTGAACATTTTTTCATATATTTGTTGATTCATTTTATATAATCTTCTGAGAGGAGTCCGTTCAGTTTCTTGGCCCATTTATGGATTGAGTTATTTGTTCTTTTGGTGCTAAGATAATTTTGACTTCTTTATATATCCTAGAGATTAGTGCTCTATCTGATGTGTGTGTGGTAATAATTTGCCCCCATTCTGTAGGCTCTCCATTCACTCCACTAATTGTTTATTTTGCTGAGAAGAAGCTTTTGAGTTTGAATCCATCCAATTTATTGATTGTTGATTTTAATTTTTGTGCTATAGGATTCTTATTAAGGAAGTTGAGGCCTAATCCAACATGATGGAGATTTAGACCTACTTTTTCTTATATTAGGTGTATGGAATCTAGTTTAATTCCTTAGTCCGAGATCCACTTTGAGTTGAGTTTTGTGCATGGTGAGAGACAGGGATTAGTTTCATTTTATTGCATATGGATTTTCAGTTTTCCCAGCACCATTAGTTGAAGAGGCTATTGTTGCTCCAATATATATTTTTGGTACATTTGTCTGATATAAAATAACTGTATTTATATAGGTTTAGTCTCTGTGTCTTTTATTCTGTACAAGTTGTCTGTAAGTCTATTTGGTGACAGTACCATGCTTTTTTGTTACTGTAGCTCTGTAGTTTAGTTTATGGTCTGGTATAATAGTGCCACCTGCTTCACTCTTATTGCTAAGGATTGCTTTAGCTATTCTGGATCTCGTATTTTTCCAGATAAATTTTAAGACTGCTTTTTCTATTTATTTGAGGAATGTCATTGGGATTTTGATCGGTATTTCATTAAATCTGTATAGTAATTTTGGTAGTGTGGTCATTTTGACAATATTAATTCTGCCTTTCCAAGATCAATGTATATCTTTCCATCTTCTAAAGTCTTTTTCATTTCCTTTCTTTAGCATTCTGTAGATTTCACTGTACAGGTCTTTCATTTATTTCATTAAGTTGATTCCCAAATATTTTATTTTTTTAGGTTATTATAAATGGGGTAGTTTTCCTCATTTCTCTTTCAGAGGGTTTGTCACTGATATACAGAAATATCTTTGATTTATGGCTGTTCATTTTATATCCTGCTGATTGCCAAACTCATTCAATAGTTCTAGAAGTTTGCTGGTAGAATCTCTTGTGTCCTCTATGTATAGAATCATATTGTTGGCAAATAGTACTAATTTGAGTTCTTCTTTTTCTATTTGTAGTCCTTTAATTTCTTTCATCTGTCTATTTTCTCTGGTTAGTGTTTCAAGAACAATGTTAAGTAGAAGTGGTAAAACAGGGCATCCGTGTCTTGTTCCAGTTCTTAGAGGGAATGCCTTCAATATTTCCCCTTTTAGAATGATATTGGCCTGGGGAATAGCATAGATAGCTTTTAAATTATTGAGATAAGTACCTGTTTTCCCTATTTTTTTCTAGTGTTTTGAACATGAAGGGGTGTAGTATTTTGTTGAATTCTTTTTCTGTATCTATTGAGATGATCATATGATTGTTATCTTTAAGTGTATTGATGTGGTGAATTGCATTTATTGATTTCTGTATGTTTACCAAACCTTGCATCTCTGGGATGAACACTACTTGATAGTGGTGCAATATCTTTTTGATATTTTTTGTATTTAATTTTATAGAATTTTACTCAGAATTTTTGCATCTATGTTCATTAGAGATATTGGTCTGAAATTTTCTTTTATTTTTAATGTGTCTTTGAATGATTTTAGAATCAGGGTGATATTGGCCTCATTGAATGTGTTTGAAAGTGTTCCCTGTTTTTCTATTTCATGAAATAATTTGAGGAGTATTGATATTAGTTCTTCTTTAAAGGTTTTGGAAAATTCAGCTGTGTATCCATCAATTCCTTGGCTTTTCTTTGTTGGTAGGCTTCTGATAGAACCTTCTATTTCATTATTTGAAATTGATGTGTTTAAATTGCGTGCATCATCCTGATTCAGTTTTTGGAAAATCATGTGACTCTAGAAATTTTTCAATGCCTTTGGTATTTTTTATTTTATTGGAGTACAAATTTTCAAAGGAAATTCTAATAATCTTCAGTATTTTTGTGGAGTCTATCATGATATTTCCTTTTTCATCATGTATGTTATTAATTTGAGTTCTCTTTCTATTTCTATTCATTATCATGGCTAAAGGTTTATCAATTGTACTTATTTTTTCAAAGAACCAAATTTTTGTTTTTCAATTTTTTTCTTTTGTTCAATTACATTGATTTCATCTTCAATTTAAATTATTTTCTGTCTTTTACTGCTTTTGGTGTTGATTTGTTCTTTACTTTTTAGGGCTTTGAGATGTAATGTTAATTCATTTATTTGTTCACTTTTTCTTCTTTTAAGGAATGAACTCCACACAATGAACTTTCCTCTTTGTACTGTCTTTATAGTGTCCTATAGATTTTGATATGTTTTATCAGTTGTTCTCATTTCCCTCTACAAACTTTTAAATCACTTCTTGATGTCTTTTGCAACCCATTGTTCATTAAGTAGCATATCATTAGTCTCCAAGTGTTGGAGTAGTTTTCAAATTTTATCATTGATTTCTAGTTTCATTCCATTATGATATGATAGATACAATGTATTTACTTTTTTATATTTGCTAAGAGTTGCTTTGTGGCATAATATAAGGTCTATTTTATAGAAAGATCCATGTGCTGCTGAGAATAAAGTGTATTTGCTCATTTGTAGATGAAATATTCAACATATGTCAGTTAAGTCTAATTTATTGATTATTTTATTGAGTTCTATAGTTTGTTCAGCTTTTATTTGGAAGATGTATACAGTGATGAAAGAGGTGTGTTAAAGTTACCCAGAATTATTGTGTTGTGGTCTATTTGACTCTTGATCTTTACAAGAGTTGTTTGATGAACATAGATGCTCCATTGTTTGGGGCATATACATTTATAATTACTGTGTTTTCTTGATGTATGTTTCCCTTGAGCAGTATGAAATGTCCTTATTTATTCCTTTGGATTAACCTTGGCTTGAAGTCTACTTTATTTGATATGAGGATGGAAACCCCTGCTTGTTTCCACAGTCCATGTGAGTGGTATGTTGTTTTCTAATGTTTCAACTTCAGTCTGTGGATGTCCTTTCCTATAAGAAGAGTTTCTTGAAGGCAGCATATTGTTGGGTCTTTTTTCTTTTTTAATCCAATCTGCCAGTCTATGTCTTTTGATTGGTGAGTTTAGGTCATTAACATTCAGTATTATTATTGACATATGATTTGTATTTCTAGACATTCTTGTTTATTTTTGGTATTTAACTGTCTAGGATTCTCCTTTGACTAGTTTTTCATTTAGTGTAATACCTCCCTCTGTTTATTTTCATTGTTGTTTTTAATTTCTTCCTCATGGAATATTATGTGAGGGACCACTAATGAGTAGTTTTCACTAAAATATAAGCTCTAGATTAGGAATGTATTTTATCTTCAATGATTACAATCAGAGTAACCTAAGTGTTAATTTTAAATTCCACTACTGCACTAAATTAAAAGAGTAACAGCCAGTAACAGTAATAATTTCAGAGCACACTATATAGCAACATGTGCTATGCAAATTTTAAAGACAAACATGTATAAGAATTGTTTTGGAATAGGCTGAGATGATTAAGGGTTAATGATATTTCACTAAATTTTATAGGGAGAAGGATAATAAAAAATAAAATCAAGCAAAAAAAGAGAAAAGGACAAATAAAGAAAAAGCATGAGGGTTGGAAGGGAGAAAGAAATTAAAATGAAGTGAGTGTGAATGATCAAAGAGAAGGGAAGCAAATGAAGATTGAAAGAAGACAAAGCAATTAAGAGAGGGCCAATCAATTGACAAAATATCTCAAATTATATGCAATTATGACAAAACAGAAAACTTTGGGAGATTTGGAGACACTGTGCATCAATTAATATCAAGCAATTGACAAAATTTAGTTTACATTTTTCTTGCTGAGATGATTAAAACAGTCATTTTGCTCTGGGGTTTTTGATAGCAAGCAGTTTGTTCCCAGTTCTGACTCAAACAGATCAATCACTTTAGGGAAATCTGTATTCACATTTTACCACCTTCTTGACTGCCCAGCTCTATCACACCACTTCTTTTGATATCCTCAGTTAATTGCTTTGGGAAAGTATGTGTTATTCATCATCCTTTATGCTAGCCCCTTCTAACTTTGGAAGAGTTGATTCAGGATTTACCACATTCTGTCTGAACCCAAACTGTTCTATGTTGGTACCCTGCATTCTGTCTGAACCCAAACTGTTCTATGTTGGTACCCTGTATTTCAGCCAAAGTCGTGCCAGAACTCAATTTCCAATTGAAAGTGCCCTTGCTTTTATTAGCTCTTTAGGCTCAATCTGTCACTGCAGAACTGTTGCTTTGATTCATTCTTGGGGATTTGCTGTGATATTTTATGTTTGTCTGATTTGACTTATTTTATTTCCTGAAGGACTAAACTAGGCAAATTTATAATATGCTAAAATATAGTGTATGAAGAGAAAAGAGTATAGTGTAGAAAGGCCACAGGAAAGTATGAATGTTCAGTAGGTAAGAAGACAGAGAGCAGAAGAGATTTTGCACATGAAGAACATAGAAAAGGGCTGGGGATGTGGCTCAAGTGGTAGCGTGCTCATCTGGCATGCGTGCGGCCTGGGTTCGATCTTTAGCACCACATACAAACAAAGATGTTGTGTCCGCCGAGAACTAAAAAATAAATATTAAAATTCTCTCTCTCTTTTAAAAAAAGAACATAGAAAAGAAGGAAGAAAAGAAAGGGAATAAAATTAAGACATATAAAGAGAGAAAAATAATATAGAAATGTGACTTAGAGGGAGAATGGACGGAAAGTGAAACAAAGCAATCAAAAGAAAAATGAACAAATAAACCAAAAAAGAACAAATATGACAACAAATAATACAATTTATAATAAAAAGCAAAAGGTTAATAAAAAGAAAAAGAATATTCTGCACAATTGGTCTAAGCTTATGTTTTGGAGCGAATACCATGCCATTTTTATTACCATGGCTTTGTAATGCACAGAAACAAACCCAGATAAATATAGTTATTTCATACTAGACAAAGGCACAAAAACATTTATTGTAGAAAATATACCCTCTTCAACAAGTGGTGCTGGAAAAACAGGAAATATATATGTAGCAAAATGAAATTAAACCTTTATCTCTCACCCTGCATGAAACTCAGCTCAAAGTGGATCATAGACTTAGGCACTAAAACAGAGACTCTGCCCCTAATAGAAGACTCTGCCCCTAGTTGGCCCAAATATTCACCATGTCTGTTTAGAAACTTACTTCATTAATAAGATTCCTAAAGCACAAGAAGTAAAATCAAGAACCAATAAATGGGATAGAATTAAACTAAAAGGCTTCTGTTTTTGTAAATATTGTTTTAGTTGTAGATGGATACCATACCTTTATTTTATTTCTTTATTTTTATGTGGTCTGGAGGATCAAACCCAGTGCCTCAAACATGCTAGGCAAACACTCTACCACTGAGACAGTACCAGCCCCCTAAAAAGCTTCTTTTCAGCAAAACAAACAATCAAGAATGTGAATAGAGAACCTACCAAAGGAGATCCTTAGAAAACTTGGAATAGAACCACCATTTGATCCATCTATTCCATTCCTCAGTCTATACCCAAAGGATTTAATATCAGCATGCTACAGTGATGCGGCCACCTCAACATTTATAGTAGCTCCATTCACAATAGCTAAACTGTGGATACAACCTTGATGCTCTTCAGTAAATAATCTATATAAATTGTGGTTTATATACACAGTGGAATACTACTCAGCCTTAAGAATGAAATTATGTCATTTGAGGTAAATAGATGGAGTTTGGGAATAGCATGCTAAGTGAAGTAACCCAATGCCTCCCCCCCCAAAAAAAAGCAAAGGCCAAATGTTTTCTCTGATAAGTGGATGCTGATCCATACTGGTGGGAGGGAGAGTGGAGGAACTTTGGATTGAGCAGAGGGGAGGGAGAGGAGACAAGAGGGTGTGGGGGAGAATATGGTGGAATGAGACAGACATTATTACCATATATATGGCTATGATTGCATGAATGGTGTAAACACCATGTACAACCAGAGAAATGACAAGTTGTGTTACATTGGTGTAAAAATAAAATAAAAATAATTAAAAATTTAAAAAATAAGTCTCTATGGATATTATTTTTAAAATGTAGAATGTAGAAAATCAATGAAGAGAATCATGTATTAATATGTGAAAAAATTAAAATTCTATACACAACACAGATCACCAAAGTAATCAACAAATCATTGAAATAAAATAACATGTGTGCTTTTCACTCAACTGTAAAGCAAATCAAATTAGTTCTTAGTAGTAAGATGGATGTAAAATATTACCAAGCACTTTGTGATACTAACATCTCTAACAAAAATAAACAGTAAAACAATAAATAAAAGAGCATAGGTGTGAATGAGGATGCAACAATTAAATAAGTATATTAGAATACTTTAAAATATTAGTGTGTTCAGTCTGGCATAAATTGGAAGGTAATACTGATTAGTAAACATGTTTTGTTTCCTGAAAACTGCTCTAATACTTTTAGAAGTTATAGTTTTAATTTTCTTCTATATGTATATATTCATAAAATTTTGCACATACTTGATATTATAATATTCAAGTACAAATTTATTATTTATGTATACATATCATGAAAGAAAATATATCACAAAATTTGTGGCAATATAGCCAAGTGACAGTCTAGTATTTTTTTTTGTAGGTTTTTATGATATTGCATTGTAAGTACACAGAATACAAAAATAGTGTAGCTTCTCTCAAAAGAACTTGAATAGGAAACATTATATGGATAATAGTGCTATGTACTCTGGGACCCATATCACATTTTCTCCATAATGGTAATAGATTTGTATTTGAGGAAGTAAAAGAAAATCCTAGGAAATGCTTCAGTCACCAACTAATCTTTCCTTTCACATTTTTTTAAATTAATGTCTTTTAATTATTTGGACAGCCCAGTAATTTTTCTACCTAATGTAGCAGCTTTCATAGATATATAAAACAACAAAATTAAAGTGTTATTATTAACTATTTTACCACAATAATTTTGAATTATTTCATAACTTTTATTTAGCATTCCTGGGATATTAGAACAAAAGTTATATTTTTCCCCCTTTAGTTGTTCTTTTTAAAGTTGATTTCTCTACCAGAACCCATGAGAAGTACTGATGGAGTTGTATTTTTTTTATAGTTTTCAGTTGATTGATTTTAGAAATATAGGATAGATAATATAATATTTGCTTCCTGTACTTTTTCTATCAAGTGGTGTTTGTTTCTGAGAAAAATTATTTAGTCAACTATTTGTATGTTACTAGACAAGATATTAATACTGCAAACCCAAGATATTAATACTGCAACCCCAAATAAAAACTTATACATACTCCTTAAGCAGTTGATTTTCCTAAAATAATGAAGATAAATCAAAAAATTTAAAATATTTAGAGAAGAAACCATATTAAGTTCATGAATAAAGGCTTATCTTACATAAAATGCAAAATATAATACAGAAAATATAATATGCATATATTACATTTCACATATAAAAATACATGCTGTCAGGCTCATTTATAAGTACCAGCTGTATATATTCCTTAGTTTGTACTATCATCACAATTAATGTTGAAAATAGATTAAAGGAACATTTGGCAATCTTATGTGGTCATTCATGAAGCCAGAATGACTAGATCAGTAATGCATATGGTCAAAATTTTGAGACAATCCCAAACCATAAGTTTCACTTTAGGTTCTAAATTTGATTCTAAATAAATGTAAAGCATTACACAAATAAACAGCTTCAGAATATTAGCTAAAATGCTTTTCTTCATGTGTTTTTATATTAGAGAGAATATTGTTCATGTTCTATTACATAATATCCGTTTGCTCAATTCACCACATTAGTCAAGCATGTATGTTTTCCCTCATGTCTACTATTTATTATTTTTTGAAGGAATCAATTTGATTTTATTTTAAAATTAAATTTATCCTTAAGCTGACAGATAAAAAATTAAAGTTCTACATATCAATACTGTATCGTGTCATGCTTTAATATATGTATACTTTGAATATGGTTTAAATTACATTAAATATATCTCCTCTAATATTTATCATCCTTCATGGTAAAATCTTTCAAAATAATTTCTTCTATCTTTTAAAAATGTACAGTACATTATTGTTTTCTTTTTCAAGCATTCTTTTTAATAGCACATAGGAATAACTTGTTTCTTCTTATTTACTATGAATTAGTACTCATTGATCAACCATTTCCCAGTCCTCCCTTTCACACCAATCTCCCAGAATCTGGTAACCGCCATTTAACTCTCAGCTGCTATATGGTCAATCTTATTAGATTTTATATGAGTTCATGAGGTACTTGTCTTTATTTGCATAACTTATTTCACTTAAACTAATTATTTCCATTTCCATCCATGTTGTTAGAAAATACAGAATTTTTTCTTTTTATGGCTGGATACTATTCTATTGCATGAATATGTCCACTTTCATTATCCATTTGTTAGTTTATAGACCTGCAGGTTGTTTTCAATTCTTGGTCATTGTGAATAGTACTCTGATGAATTTGCGTGTGCAGATATCTCTGCTGCATAATAATGTCGTTTTTATTTTATTTTATTTTTTATATATAACCAAGTGGAATTGCTGGATCACATGATACATCTCTTACCAATGTTTGTGCACCATTTTTTACTGTTTTCTATAATGGATGTACTAACTACATTTTTATCAACCATATACAAAGGTTCTCTATTCTCCAAATCTTGGCCAAACAGCACATGTAGTCTGCCATAATTCTATAGATCCATAATAAACAGAAATTCCACAGTACTAAAATAATTGATCATGGGGATAGGGTTGTGGCTTAGTGGTAGAGTGCTTGCCTAGCATGTGTTAGGCCCTGGGTTCGATCCTCAGCAACACATAAAAATAAATATATAAATAAATAAAATAATTGATCATAATCATATAAAATAATAATAAATAATGACACTTGATATCAATGAATGATATTAATATGATGAATAATTTGTGAGAAATTTGTATTCAAACTAAAGAAAAATAGCTTACTAAAAATTGTTATGAAAGGGAAGAGATAAAGTTTTTTACAATAGAAAAGTCCACTAAATTAAATGTCTTATAAAACAATTTGATGTGAAGAAAGAATCGTTTTATATAAATAGGAACTTTATTATTGACATAGTGTCACAGAATACTGGAAAGTCAAAAGAATTCCAAGGCCAGGATGTCAATTATTCATAAATGAATAATCATGCTACAGGTATAAAATTAATCAAAATGTGGAAATAAAACTGAGCAGATATATTCACTGTTAGAGCCCACATGTATGTGGACGTGGAGTGCATAACATTCTAACAGCAATTCTGAATTCTAACTCTAGATATTTTCCACCACAGTTCACACTCTGGCAATACAGCTCATGTTTGCCTTGTGATGTTTTTTTCCACTTTTCCAGGATAACCATCCTTTGCATTAGAAAAATTTTTATGATATTTTGAAAGAGAAGTAAGCAAAACTTGTGGAGATTATCAGAAAGAAATGGCTGAAAGAAAGAACCTGAAAAAAAGATTGAGTTGTACAGAGATTTTAGTAGCTTCAAGGAGCTGATGGGCTTTTATATGCTGCCAGTAAAAAGGTTGAGTAGATGCCTAAAATTGTCTATTGAATCTGTAAAAGGATCATGTCATAGGAGAAAAGCATCACAAAATTAAGGGAAACCTTGTAGAGTTGAGTGAAATTAAGAGAACAAAGTCTACCAATTTAGAAAATGAAGGTTCCATAAGATCAAAGTGTTTGCTACTAATTTAATCATTCAGTAGAAGAAAACATAATGCTCTATAGAAGAAAATAAAGGCAGAGTGTCTACAAAATACTGACTCCAATGTTCAATATATACAATTACCAGATAACATAAATTACCAGACAAATAAAGAAGGAAGAAAACGTGACAGAAAATTAAAGGGAGAAAAGAATAGAATGAACAAATGCAGATGCACAAATGAGAAAGATCCTTAATTAACGGATGTGTGATTTAAAACACTGGCAATAAATGCATTAAAGAATCACAAAAAAAAGCTCTATATAATTATTGAAGACATGGAGAAGTTTAGGAGAGAAAAGGAATAATTTTAAAAAGAACAAAATAGACATCTTTGTTCTTAAAACTGATATATTCATAATGAAAATTCAAGACATAAGATTAGTAGAAGAAAAAATGCCAGAAAGAAAATTTACCTGACATAGAAATCAAGTAAGTAGAAATTCTCCAAATTAAAACATATAGAAAATGAAATAAATTATCTCAATGATGTGTAGAACAAGAAGTTTTTTTGTATATATATTTCTTTTTTTCAGAGGTAAGGAGGGAATAAAGAAAAATCAAATGGGAAAATACTTGAAAAGAAATATTAGCTATTTTTTTTCTTTTATTGTTACCAAGGATTGAACTCAGGTGCACGTTACCACTGAGCCATATACCCAGCCCTATTTTGTATTTTATTTAGACACAGGGGCTCACTGAGTTGCGCGGTGCCTCACTTTTGCTGAGGTTGGCTTTGAACTCGCAATTCTCTTTGCTCAGGCTCCTGAGCCACTGGGATTTCAGGTGTAAGCCACTGCACCTGGCAATTACCTGAAAAAAAGTTAACTGGATGAAAAATAATAATGAACAACTGCAAAAATTTACTAATACCCAAGTTGAATGCAAAGAAAGTCAAATCTAAGAAACCATAAAGGATATGCAGGAAAAAGGCAATAAGAATGACTGACATATTGTCAGAAAATATTTAATAAAAAATATAGCAGAACAACTTTTCAGAGTTCACGAGGACCCTGCACAAAACTCAACTGAAAGTGGATCAAAGACCTTCATCTATTAGAAGAAAATGTAGGCCCAAATCTCCATCATGTTAGCTTAGGAATAAAATTCCTCAATAAGAGTCTTAAAGGGCAAGAACTAAAATCAAGAACAAATAAATGGGATAGTATCAAAAAAAAAAAAACTTCTTTATAGGAAAATAAAGAATCAAGCTCATGGAAAACCCACAAAATAGAATAAAATCATATCCTCCTTAACATCCAATACAGCATTAATCTTCAGGATATATAAAGAATGCAAAAAATTACCCACTCCCCCCAAAATAAACCAATCAATAAATGAACAAAATATAAAAATTCCATCTTCAGATATTTATTACAAAATAGATATGCCACACCTTCTCTTTGTCCCTTTTCCATAAAATACACAGAGTGGCAGAACTAGGACATGTATCCAAGAAGTATAAATTTAAACACCATTACAATCATTAAGTCATTGATTACAAACCTTGTTGTATATCAACCTCCTCTAAGGAACAGAAAGAAAAATTTGTTCTCTTTCATTTCTGAAGTGAAACCTGGAAAAATCTACTCTCCTACTAAAACTTTTCAGGTAACTATATGATGGATTTGGAAGCAACTAGCATAAGAAACTTCAAAAATTTAATCAGCACCAGAATTTCTTAGGAAAGAATGCATTTTATACTGGAAGGTAAGAATAATTTGGTTTAGAAGACAACTCTGGTTAATACAAAATATTTGAAAAACATTATTTTGTATTGGGGGCCTAGACTGTTTTTTCTACTGAAATCACTTCCATTGACTTAATTTTAATGTTAACTTGTCTAAGTTTGAATGTTTATGTTGTGACACTAGGCCCATTTTCAATATTACACAAATAGATGACTGATATATCTCCAAATTTTTTATTTTACCTTAATGTCTTCCATCATGCTTTTTCATCAACCATCTTATAATCTAACATATTGTTTATATTGTCTCAATATTGTTTTGATACACCTATTATACAGAAAATTATTTATTTAAATACTCCTTGTCTTTTAAATTAAATCTAACTCATCAGCTTGTGGAAGATATCTACTCTGTTCTTTTGGATAGAATTTAATACTCTACTGGGGTTAGAGATTTCTTCTCTATAAGTGTATATTTTTCTTTTTTTTAACAGATTTTCAGAGTATCTGTACATCAGTTCTTTCCTCTATGGAGAATAAAGGCTTTTGTAGTTCTAAATAGGTATTTTTCAGGCTGGGGATGTGGCTCAGGCGGTAACGTGCTCGCCTGGCATGCATGCGGCCTGGGTTCCATCCTCAGCACCACATACAAGCAAAGATGTTGTGTCCGCCGAAAACTAAAAAATAAATATTAAAAATTTTTCTCTCTCTCCCTCTCACTCTGTCTTTAAAAAAATAAATAGGTATTTTTCATTGTTTCCCATTGTATTACTTTATAAACAGTTGATAATATGCACTTTTGACATGTTGATATTTTTTACATTTCTATGGGCTACTATTGAAGAAAAACTGAGAGTCAGTCTTTATTATTGTCATTAAAAATTATTGTTCATAGAAAGTGATAGAATGTTAGTATTTTCATTCTGAGGAAAGAGATGATCAAATGAGTATGCATTTTATTTTGTATCAAGCTTTAAATATTCATGGAAATTCATTTCTATTTAGAAATAGGTTTATCTTCAACCATAAAAATATAAAGCCTCAAGTTGTTTCTGAAAAAAATATTCTTTAATAATGATGGCATTACTCATAGAGGCCTTTTGACCTTGGCTTTTAAGTTATTTACATTGTGTAGTTTAAAACCACACACTTTAGGAAGAATATAAAAAGCTAAGTGACTTGCTACCTTGATGTTAAAAAGCAGTCTTACCAGCAAAGATTATGTGCTTTGTGCCTTGTTTCCAGTAAAAGCTTTCTTTATTCATATGACATTAATGAAAATGAAAATTCATTTACACAGATAAACCATAAAAATAAAATTATTATTTTGACCTATACATTATACTGTATTTTGAAAGTAAAATATAACTGTATTATTCTTTCTTAATATAAGGATAAGCATAATTTGTTTTTATTATCAATTTTGATTCATGTCATATAAATGATGGCTTTTTGCTGCAATACATTTTAAATTATTCTTAATTTAAAATTACCAAAAAATATGGCCAATTAGAATAAAGTTAAATTTTTGGTAGCATACAAAAATCAACTATGAAAATTATCTAAATCATATTAATATTAATAGCAATTAATAAGCTTTTTATAACTTTCTTATAAATGTTCTCATATGGAAAAGATTAGGAAAATATGGAATAATGAGATTTTTATACTTTAGAAAATAAAGTATACAAAGAAAGTTCTCTTCATTAACACATTGCTTTCACATTGAGTTGTAAAACTTTCTCAAAGCCTTTGTTTACTTAACTATTGATATTAAAAACACCTCAGGGGAAGTGATTTTTATCTTCTAATAAAACCTTACATCCATTCAACTAAGATTGATCCAGATTTAATTGATGTTTTCTGGAGGATAACACATTTTATACTATTGGACAAATAATGAGGTACATATTAAGAAGCCACTTAGTATGCTAAACACATTATGTCTACCTGTGAATACCAGACATTATGTGTTTAATCAATTTTTTTAACTTGATTTTGTATCATATGACCACTTTCAAAATTCAACAACTTAAGACTGCGGCAGAGGAGATAACTTCATTGAAACCTGCGGCTACAGCATCTAATAAATTTATAGGAGTAAACAGTAACTAATCAGTCAAACAGAACAAGAAGTAAAATGAGCAGCTTCAAAAAGCAAGGAAGAAAGGGAGTACAAACAATGCAGGATGGCCTAAATATTCAGGAGGACCTAGAGTAATCAGAAAAATGGTCATATAAAGAACTCAAGGAACACCTTAGACAGATGGAATGGAAACTTAAAGAGGATACAAGACAGCAAATTCAAGCAAAGAAAGAACACATTGAGAATGAATTATATAAACAGATAAAAGAAGAAGTTAAGCATCTTTATCAGGAGATAGAGATTATAAAAAATAATCAAACAATAATTCTAGAAATGAAGGAAACGATAAACCAAATTAAAAACTCAATTGAGAGTATCACTAACAGAGTGGAGCAAGTAGAAGCAAGAACGTCAGATAATGAAGACAAAATATATCATCTTGAAAACAGTCTAGCCAACTCAGAAAGGCTGGTAAAAAAATCACGAGAGAAACATCCAAAAGTTATGGGATAACATAAAAAAACCAAACTTACGAGTCATCGGGATAGAGGAAGGTACAGAGATTCAAACCAAGGGAATGAGTAACCCGCTGAATGAAATAATTACAGAAAACTTTCCAGAAATAAAAAAGGAAACAGATATACAAATTGAAGATGCATACAGGACACCGAGCACACAAAATCACAGTAGACCAACGCCAAGACACATTGTTATGAAGATATCCAATATACAGAACAAAGAGAAAATATTAAAATCTACAAGAGAAAGAAGACAGATTACATTCAGGGGTAAACCAATAAGGTTAACAATGCATTTTTCATCACAGACACTGAAAGCGAGAAGATCCTGGAACAACGTATTTCAAACACTGAAAGACAATGGATGCCAACCAAGAATTCTGTATCCAGCAAAATTAAGCTTCAGGTATGACAACAAAATAAAAATCTTTCATGATAAACAAAAGTTAAAAGAATTTGCAGCCAGAAAACCAGCATTGCAAAGCATTTTGAGCAAAACAATACACGAGGAAGAAATGAAAAACAATAACCAAAACCATCAGTAGGAAGTGCCTCGATAAAGACAGAGGGCGAGGGGTAAGATAATCATGGAGAAACAAACTAAATTTTTTTTAAAAAAGGATAAATAATCAAACATGGATGGAAGTACAAACCATATATCAATAGTAACTCTGAATGTTAATGGCTTAAACTCTTCAATAAAGCGACATAGGCTGATATCATGGATTAAAAAATCCAAATCCAATAACATGCTGCCTCCAGGAGACACATCTGATTGGAAAAGACATACACAGGCTGAAGGTGAAAGGATGGGAAAAAATATACCATGCACACGGTCCTCGTAAGCAAGCAGGGGTAGCCATCCTCATATCGAATAAAATTGACTGCAAGACTAAGTTAATCAAAAGGGATAAAGAAGGACATTATACACTGTGAAAAGGAACCATTCACCAACAAGACATAACAATTATCAATATTTATGCACCAAATACTGGAGCTGCGACATTCATAAAACAAATTCTCCTCAAGTTCAAGAATCAAATAGACCACAACACAATAATTTTGGGTGACTTCAGCACACCTCTCTCACCATTGGACAGATCCTCCAAACAAAAGTTGAATAAAGAAACTATAGAACTCAATATCACAATCAATAACCTAGACTTAACTGACACATATAGAATATATCAACCATCATCAAATGGATATACTTTTTTCTCAGCAGCACATGGATCCTTCTCAAAAATAGACCATATATTATGCCATAGGGCAACCCTCAGTAAATATAAAGGGGTGGAGATAATACCTTGCATTTTATCTGATCGTAATGAAATGAAACTGGAAATCAATGATAAAAGAAGGAAGGAAAAATCCTACATCACATGGAAAATGAACAATATGTTACTGAATGATCAATGGGTTACAGAAGACATAAAGGAGGAAATCAAAAAATTTTTAGAGATAAATGAAAACACAGACACAACATATCGGAATCTATGGGACACAATAAAAGCAGTTTTAAGAGGAAAATTCATTGCCTGGGGGTCATTCCTCAAAAAAAGAAAAAACCAACAAATAAATGAGCTCACACTTCATCTCAAAGGCCTAGAAAAGGAAGAGCAAAACAACAGCAAATATAGCAGAAGGCAAGAAATAATTAAAATCAGAGTGGAAATCAATGAAATTGAAACAAAAGAAACTATTGAAACAATTAACAAAACTAAAAGTTGGTTCTTTGAAAAAATAAATAAGATCGACAGACCTTTAGCCATGCTAACGAAGAGAAAAATAGAGAGAACTCAAATTACTAACACACGGGATGAAAAAGGCAATATCACAACAGATGCTACAGAAATACAGAAGACAATTAGAAATTATTTTGAAAACCTATATTCCAATAAAATAGAAGATAGTGAAGACATCGATAAATTTCTTAAGTCATGTGATTTGCCCAGACTGAGTCAGGAGGATACACACAATTTGAACAGACCAATATCAATGGATGAAATTGAAGAAGCCATCAAAAGTCTACCAACCAAGAAAAGCCCAGGACCGGATGGGTATACAGCAGAGTTTTACAAAACCTTTAAAGAAGAATTAATACCAATACTTTTCAAGTTATTTCAGGAAATAGAAAAAGAGGGAGCTCTTCCAAATTCATTCTATGAGGCCAACATCACCCTGATTCTGAAACCAGACAAAGACACCTCAAAGAAAGAAAACTACAGAACAATATCTCTAATGAACCTAGATGCAAAAATCCTCAATAAAATTCTGGCGAATCGAATACAAAAACACATCAAAAAAATTGTGCACCATGATCAAGTAGGATTCATCCCTGGGATGCAAGGATGGTTCAGTATTCGGAAATCAATAAATGTTATTCACCACTTCAATAGGCTTAAAGATAAGAACCATATGATCATCTCGATAGATGCAGAGAAAGCATTTGACAAAGTACAGCATCCCTTTATGTTCAAAACATTAGAAAAACTAGGGATAACAGGAACTTACCTTGACATTGTAAAAGCTATCTATGCTAAGCCTCAGGCTAGCATCATTCTGAAGGGACAAAAGTTAAAGGCATTCCCTCTAAAATCTGGAACAAGACAGGGATGCAATCTATCACCACATCTATTCAATATAGTTCTTGAAACACTGGCCAGAGCAATTAGACAGACGAAAGAAATTAAAGGCATAAAAATAGGAAAAGAAGAACTTAAATTATCACTATTTGCAGATGACATGATTCTATACCTAGAAGACCCAAAAGGGTCTACAAAGAAACAACTAGAACTAATAAATGAATTCAGCAAAGTGGCAGGATATAAAATCAACACGCATAAATCAAAGGCATTTCTGTATATCAGCGACAAAACTTCTGAAATGGAAATGAGGAAAAACACTCCATTCACAATATCCTCAAAAAAAATAAAATACTTGGGAATCAACCTAACAAAAGAGGTGAAAGACTTATACAATGAAGACTACAGAACCCTAAAGAGAGAAGTAGAAAAAGATCTTAGAAATGGAAAAATATACCCTGTTCATGGATAGGCAGAACTAACATCATCAAAATGGCGATATTACCAAAAGTTCTCTATAGGTTTAATGCAATGCCAATCAAAATCTCAACGGCATTTCTTGTAGAAATAGATAAAGCAATCATGAAATTCATATGGAAATTGCAAAAGCAATTCTAAACAGGAAGTGTGAATCAGGCGGTATAGCGATACCAGATTTCAAACTATATTACAGAGAAATAGTGACAAAAACAGCATGGTACTGGTACCAAAACAGGCAGGTGGACCAATGGTACAGAATAGAGGACACAGAGACTAATCCACAGTTACAACTATCTTATCTTTGATAAAGGGGCTAAAAACATGCAATGGAGGAAGGATAGCATCTTCAACAAATGGTGCTGGGAAAATTGGAAATCCATATGCAACAAAATGAAATTGAATCCCTTTCTCTCACCATCCACAAAAGTTAACTCAAAATGGATCAAGGAGGTAGATATCAAATCAGAGACGTTGCATCTGATAGAAGAAAAAGTTGCCTCCGATCTACATATAGTGGGGTCGGGCTCCAAATTCCTTAATAGGACGCCCATAGCCCAAGAGTTAATAACAAGAATAAACAAATGGGACTTACTTAAACTAAAAAGTTTTTTTCTCAGCAAGAGAAACAATAAAAGAGGTAAATAGGGAGCCTACATCCTGGGAACAAATTTTTTACCCCTCACACCTCAGATAGAGCCCTAATATCCAGAATGTACAAAGAACTCAAAAAATTAGACAATAAGATAACAAATAACCCAATCAACAAATGGGCCAAGGACCTGAACAGACACTTCTCAGAGGAGGATATACAATCAATCAACAAGTACATGAAAAAATGCTCACCATCTCTAGCAGTCAGAGAAATGCAAATCAAAACCGCCCTAAGATACCATCTCACTCCAGTAAGATTGGCAGCCACTATGAAGTGAAACAACAACAAGTGCTGGCGAGGATGTGGGGAAAAGGGTACACTTGTACATTGCTGGTGGGACTGCAAATTGGTGGGGCCAATTTGGAAAGCAGTTTGGAGATTCCTGGGAAAGCTGGCAATGGAACCACCATTTGACCCTCCTATTGCCCTTCTCGGACTATTCCCTGGAGACCTTAAAAGAGCATGCTACAGGGATACTGCCACATCGATGTTCATAGCAGCACAATTCACAATAGCTAGACTGTGGAACCAACCCAGATGCCCTTCAATAGATGAATGGATAAAAAAATGTGGCATCTATACACAATGGAGTACTATGCAGCAATAAAAAATGACCAAATCATAGAATTTGCAGGGAAATGGATGGCACTAGAGCTGATTATGCTTAGTGAAGCTAGCCAATCCCTAAAAAACAAATACCAAATGTCTTCTTTGATATAATGAGAGCAACTATGAACAGAGCAGGGAGGAAGAGCAGGAAGAAAAGATTAACATTAAACAGAGACATGAGATGGGAGGGAAAGGGAGAGAAAAGGGAAATTGCATGGAAATGAAGGGAGACCCTCATTGCTATACAAAATTACATATAAGAGGTTGTGAGGGGAATGGGAAAATAAACAAGGAGAGAAATGAATTACAGTAGATGGGGTAGAGAGAGAAGATGGGAGGGGAGGGGAGGGGGTATAGTAGGGGATAGGAAAGGTAGCAGAATACAACAATTACTAATAGGGCATTATGTAAAATTGTGGATGTGTAACCCACGTGATTCTGCAAGCTGCATTTGGGGTAAAATTGGGAGTTCATAACCCACTTCAATCTAATGTATGAAATATGATATGTCAAGAGCTTTGTAATGTTGTGAACAACCAATAAAAAAAAGTTGTACACAATAAATGAAAATTTAAAATAAAGTAAATCCTGTTTATGTTAAAAAAAAGATGTTATGAAACAAAAATAAACATTGTTTCAATTATAATTGTTAGACTTTTGTTACAAAAGGTACTTTTGGAGCCATCACTTTAAGGGTCTAAAACTTCAAATCTTAAAGCAGTTAATTTAAAAATAATCGACTCCAGCTTTCATTACTATTGATTTTTTCCCCTTCAAGGAATACTGTGCATGACACTGTATTGAGAACCAAGCAGGAATCCTAGTTCCAATTCTGATATAAAATCTATTCAACTTACTTGTGCATAATATCTTGATATGAAGAATATAGAGCAAGTTCTAATGAGACTACATTTTATAATTCACAGAAGGGCACAGTTAATTCTTGACTTTTTCAGTTGACTACAACTGTAACTTAGTAAAACAAAGTTATTCTGGTGTTGAGATACACTGGTGTTGAGATACACTGACTTTTGAGTAGAACTGCCATAATAACTTTTCATTTGTTTTTGTTTACAAGTGCAACTGTTGTGTACATCTGCCACTATCATCTAAGGTTTTTAAAGTTTTTAAACCAAACTTAACTACATTATGTTTCCAAACAAGATAGAACTTTTTCCCCTATAATGTGGGGGAAATTGAACTTGGGGCCTTGCACATGCTAAGCAAGCACTTGATTACTGAGGTACATCCCCAACCCCTAAATTTTGAGACAGGATCTTGCCAAGTTGACCAGGCTGGCCTTGAATTTGCAATCTTTCTGCCTCTGCCTCCTAAGTAGCTGGTGTTACTGGTGTGTGCCACCATACCCAGCACTGCAACGTATTTCCAAACAAATACACATAATATAATAACAGACTGGAAAAAACAAACATAACAACTGGATGCATAAATAGATGATTAACTATATGTGAACTTTCAGTTAAAAAAAGAATGAAACAATAAAAAAAAATTCAACAACTTACCATTGAGGTAATGAACCCTAAATTATGATTATCATAGTAAATATCAAATTTTTGATAAAGAATAATTGCTAATTTGATTATATAAACTATAAATAATATGCTAATACAGATAATGTGGAATTTGTTAAATTAGAGTAATACTTTACATAGGAGCAGGGTATTGAGTTTGGCATTGTAGAAAACAGGTAGAAATTGGAAATTGAAAACACATACAAGATTCTCTAAATGCAATGTTATATTCTAAATTCAAATAAATAGTAAATGCAATTTAACAGTACAGCACGTTTTAGTATAATGTTCATTAATCATAGAGATGAAATTTACTAAAATTAATACATCAAAAATATAATGTATTTGCTTTTAAAAGTGTGAGTGTCCAGAATGTAAGATAATACATAGCAATGTTCTAAATTTCTTTTATCAAATATTTACTTTGCTTTCATACAAATACATGTGTACATATGGATGGATAGCTATACCTATAGACTGCTAATATTGTTCTTCTTTAGATACTAAGTATATTTATGCCTAAACCAACTCTGTTAATATAGGAGAATGGGATAAAGGATAAATAAGACTGCTTGCTAATGAACTGTTTTATAATCCCACCCCCACCCCCCAACCCCCACACAAAATTACTAGTATGGACATATTCAGTGGTTAGGTTCTCTGGTGGCAACCAGGTTTGTTTTCACAGCAGAGTCCTGGATGTAAGCCCAAACAGATTGAATGTTAACTGAATGCTGTACAGAGACATTCTCTTTAGAGTAGATGATACTTAGATCTTAAAACCTGTAGAAAAGTTGAGAATGTAGATTCAAGAACACACGTATGATCAAAACATCAAAACATCAAGAATACAACCACCACATCGGGGCTGGGGATGTGGCTCAAGCGGTGGCACGCTCGCCTGGCATGCGTGCGGCCCGGGTTCGATCCTCAGCACCACATACCAACAAAGATGTTGTGTCCACCGAGAACTAAAAAATAAATATTAAAAAAATTCTCTCTCTCTCTCTAAAAAAAAAAAAAGAATACAACCACCCCATGATTTCATAAAATTTATAATACGTCAGTTGGTGTCCTAGGAGGAAAAGCTAATGACTGAACCCTTTCCACTTAGCTGGACTTTTACCTCAAATCATTTTATTTCCAGCCTTAATAATCAGCAGCTCCTCAGAAAGAGAGAGAAAGAGAGAGGAAATCAGCTCCTTTGATATATACAGATGAAGCCTATTGAATAAATTCTGTGTGGGATTATTGCATAAACATTGGATAAGCAGGTATTTCTCATGAATTGTGTATACAGACAATGACATTATTTTTTAACTTAAAAGGGATAGAAAACACATAATTTCTTATCATTATTACTTCACTGTCTATACTATCATATACTGTTCCTCAACTTAAAAACAGATGTCAAGAATATAGTCCACAAACCTTCAATAGGCAGCTTCTTGAATTTCATGCTTCAAGCAGCCTAAATAAACCTATCATTTTGTTTTAATTTGCCTTTGCTAGTTTGTTATTCAAATAATTGCATTCTCTCTTTTTATTTCTTCTTTTTAGATATACAAGATGGTATGGTGTGACATATTATACATTCATGGAGTATAACTTATTCTAATTAGGATCCCCTTCTTGTGGTTGTACATGATGTGGAGTTTTACCATGGTATATTGATATATGAACATAGTTTTTGATGGAAGTAACTAACCCTCAAACATTTTTATCTGTAATACCTATTATACATATTATAATGTATGCTAATTAGTGTTTCAGATATTTGCAAAGAAATTTGCAGAAGTCATAGAGATACAGTAATTTGATCTTTGACACAGGTGCCAAATACATATGTTGGAGAAAAAGACAGCTTTTTAGCAAACAGTGCTGAGAAACCTGGATATAGAAGAATGTAGCTTTATTCCTATCTCTCAGCCCACACAAAAATGAACTCAAAGTACATCAAAGACCTAGGACATAGACCAGAATAACTGAAACTGCTATAAGAAAACATAGGATCAACATTCGAACATATTGGCATAAGACTTTTAAAACCTCAAAAAAAAAAAAAAAACAACAAGAATCAGTAAGTGAGGTATTACATCAAATTAAAAAGCTTCTGCACAACAAAATAAACAAGAGCATGACAAGAGAGCCTGCAGAATGGTAGCAAAATCTTTGCCTGCTACTCTTTTATTTTTGTGTGTGTGGTACTGAGGATTGAACTCAGGGCCTTGTGCATGTGGGGCAAGCACTCTACTAACTGAGCTATGTTCCCAACCCCAGCCTGCTACTCTTTTGGCAGGGAGATTAATATCCAGGATTTTAAATAACTCAAAACATTTAACACCAAAAATAAAATAGATTACACAGTCAATAAAGGGGCAAATTATCTAAACAGACTTTTCTCAAAAGACGAAATACAAAGAGCCAACAAATATATGCAAAATATTCAAGAAGGCTAGCGATGAGGGAAATGTAAATCAAAACTACAAGTAAGATTTCATCTGATTCATTAGAATGGTCTTCATTAAAAGTATAAATAACAATTTCTGACCAGTATGCGGGGGAAAGTTACACTTATACATTGTTGGCATAAGTGTAAATTACTACAACCACATTGAAAAACTGTATGGAGGTTTCTCAAAAGACTAGGGATAGACCTGCATATGACCCAACTCATTGGAATTTATCCAAAAGAACCAAAATCAGCCTACTATATTGACATAGGCCCATCAATGTTATAGCAGTAAAATTCACAACAGCCAAGTGATGGAACCAGCCCAGGTGCTTGTCAACAAATGAATGGATAAAGAATATGTGGTATGTTTATACTACACACACACACACACACACACACACACACACACACCATGGGATTTTATCCAGAAAAATAGAAGAAAAATTATTCAATTTACTGGTAAATCAATAGAACTGGAAAGCACCATGCTAAGTGAAATAAGCCAGATGCGGAAAGTCGAGGGTTGCATGTTTTCTCTCATATATGGAAGCCTAAAGGGGGAGAGAGGAAAATAATAAAATGGGGAGATCTCAAAAAAATAGAAGGAAGACCAATAAAGTTGAGGAAGGTTAACAAGGAGGAGGTATGAGGGGGGATAGGAAAATACTGGGAAACAAATCTACCAATTATACTATGTCCATGTATGATACAATGAATCCTTCTTATATGTATATACTTATATTGCACTAATTAACATACTGCTACTAATAACAAAACTGAGATCAGTAGATTAGAACAAGTGGATCAGGGTGAAAGAGAAGGGGAGGAAGTACTGGAGAATGAGATTGATCAAATTGTGTGCATGAATAAATGTGATGTAATGAATCCCATCATTGTGTTTAATTATAAAAAACTAATAAAAATAAATTTTAAAATACCTATTATACCTCATGGCAATATGCTATTTAGATTGTTTCAAAAACTTTAAGGAATTTTACATATTTCATTTACATGGTGCTTATACAGTGCAATGTCAAAAAGAAATGAATGTATAACAAATGTTACATAGAATCAGAAGCCTCTCTTTTAAAAAAAAATTGTGGCACATTAAGATTAGGAATTCTATATTTTCTATGGTCACTTATTTCAGACATTATTTACAGAAGTTAAATCTATTATTTCCTATTACCTTCTTCAATATAGAACTTATCATGTTCCAACAAAATTATATGTGATCTGTCATTTCTAAGGAATGTAATAAAGTGAGAGGAAGATATGTAAATTTTAGAAAATTAATTCATATAGATTCTAACTGTACTAAAAAACAGACACATCCTTTCTCAGGAATATCATTTTTACCTTACCATTCTAATTCTACATGACATTTGACATTAATCTAGCCTTATTTCCCTATGATCCTTTGCAAAGATCTTGAGATATTTCAGGACTCATTGGTTCTTAAATGGCTATGACTCACATTTCATAAATGATGTAGTTATTCTTGCTGTGATTGAGATGCACCTAAATTAACTTTACGATTTTGGTGCTTTGTATATCCTTTAGGTTTTCTTTCTTGATTCTGGTTACCTTTAATTATGAGCACATATTCACTCAACAATTTCTCTGAATCAGATACTGCTTTCATGTGTGTTTTTTTTTTTCACTACACTCTATGAGTGTCAAAAATATTAACAAAGAGAAAACTTCCCAAAACCTATTTTTTTAAAAAATTAGAACTTGAAGTCCAGATATAATGGTGTAGACTTGTCTCTCTTTGGTTTTCTTCTTAAATATAATGACATATCCTGAAAATAATATATCAAGCAATGATAGAAGGACTTTGAAAGGTGGAAATGTTGAGGCAAACTGGTAGGTAGTTCAGGACTAACTAACAATGCATATGTATGTTTGTGTGTGTGTGTGTGTGTGTGTGTGTGTATTTATATAATTTAAAATTATATATTTCATAAATATAGTTGTGTGTATATATATGTATATACATATTAAATATATATATTTGGTGTATGATATATATTCCATATATATTATACATGTTAGGACTGAAGAACAACATATATAATGTTTTTTTTAATTAAAATAAATGGAAAATAAATTTCCATTAAATTTAAAAAAAAAAATATATATATATATATATATATATATATATATATATATATATATATATATATATACACACACATACATAATCTCTACTGGAACCAGAATATGGGATTTTTATAACTGCAAATAGCTCAAACCAGGAAAGCATTTTTTTACTCAATGGATAGAGGTTGCATTGATTCACTAGAAATGCCAGTATCCTGGGTTCAGTCTTGGGATTTTTCCTTCCATTGCTATGAGTAATAGACTCTTTTCTTCCACCTAGAGATGGCAGGATGGAGAAGTGCTTTGGAAACAAATGACTGAACAGAATGGCTACAGTATAAAATATTCTTTCAGAATTCAGAGACACCAGATATACCAATAATTCAAACAAAAATTCTGAGTGGTATCCCTAGGATAACAAGTTGTTCAGAGATACATTTAAATAAGATACACATAGTCCTCAGTGAACATAATAAAAATGTTTAGGATGCAATTAAAATCACTCAAAATACTAGAATCATACTAGAACAACTTCAATGAAAATAAATTAATAGTATTACAAGATGATCAAATATATAAACTGTCTGACAAGGATTCTAAGTTAGCTATCATAAAATTTCTTCAGCCACATTTATGAATTCCAGTTAAACAAATGACAAAAATCCTAGCAGCTTGGGAGTCTGAGGCAGGAGCATTGCAACTACAAGCCCAAAACCAGTTGTAGCAGCATAGTGATGCCCTAAGCAACTTAGTTACCTTTCTCAAGATAAAAAATAAAAGGGCTGGGGATTTGGCTCAGTGGTTAAGAGCCCCAGGGTTTAATCCCTGGTACCAAAAAAAAAAGGGGGTGGGGAAAGAAAGAAAACAATTCTCATCAAATAAATCACAGATATATTCATATATATAAATCAGGTTTTTACCTGTTTTAAAATTATTGAACTGAGAAATTTAAAAACTGAATATTTTAAAAAAACTTGCTGAAGAAACACAATAACAGTGTGTAAATAATAAAGGATACAATCTATTTACTCATGAAAAACAGAAAGTAAACAAACTAAATAAAAATTAGCAAGACTCAAGGATCTCTGGTATAATACTGAAAAATCTAATATTCATATCTTTAGATTTTATAAAGATAAGAATGAGTGAGACTGAAAGTGTATGATAAGAAATACTGCTGAAAATGTCTATATTTTGTAAAAGACAGTATACGTATTCAATAAACTAAACAAACTCCCTCCATCATAAGCACATGAGAATGAAAGACAAAGTCTTAAAGTCAACCAGAGATATATGACATATTACCTATTGAGTAAAATCAATTGAGATGATAGATTTATATGAAGCTACAAAAGGGAAGATCTGTTAACTCTAACTCTTATATCAAGTGATATTTCTCTTCAGGACTTAAAGAAAATGGAAAGATATTTTTCAATTGAAAGAAAATTGATAAAATTTGTGATTAGTAGATCAACTCTTAAAGAATTACCAAAAGAAGTTACCCAAGCAGAAAGTGAATAGCAATAGAAAGTGAATCAAAAACCAAGACAAGTGTATAAATAATGGTAAATCCATCCTTTTCATTATATTTTACATTATATTTTATTGCTGAAGCAAATATTATAATAGCATTTTATATCTTGCACAATAGATACAGAAGAAATATCCAACACTTTTTACAGGGGAGGTACAGATAACTAAATGAAAAGAAGAGTTCCCTCACTCTGTTAAAACATCAGTACCAATAGAGAAACTTATTATTTTATATTGCGATATCAAGACAATCCACTAAAAAATGTACAAAGTAAAATATTCAAAAAATATAAATAAATTAAGAATAAAGCTTTAAAAATATTAATTTAATTCCCAAGAAAGGGAAGCAGAGAAAGATAAACAAACAGAAAACATAATGAAATGATAGATTAAGCTTTAATTCATCAATAATATTTTAGATGAAAATGCTCTAAATATAATAATTAAAAGACAGATGTTAGGAGAGAAAATAAGAAAACTATGTCCATTTGTTTGCTGTTTACAAGAAATTCACTTAAAAACAATGTCATCTATCAGTTTAAAGTAAATAATAGAAAAAGATATAACAAATAAATAGTTTTTGAAAATAGTGTTATATTAATATTTCATAAAGTAAACTTTAGAGAAAATAATGTTACTAGAGATTTGAAAAACTACAACATAATGATAAATCAACATTACAAGAAGATATAGTAATAATAAATGTTAATATACCAAAAAGTAATCTCAAAAAGCAAAAAAAAAAAAAAAAAAAAACTGATAAGAAGAAAAGGAGCTACAGACAAATCCAAGGGGAGATATTCCACTTGTAGCAGCACTTACCTAGAAGATAGCACTATGACTGACTGTAACCAGCAAAAAGTGATATTAGACCATGCTTTGAATGCTGTTGGTAAGCCAGACACTGGACCTAACTGATATTTTCTTCACCAATGAATGATAGGAATTGAGTAAACCAACCTCATAATACCTATGGATTCATTCTGTTGCATTCCAAGTACTAGTTTTAACTCCTTAATTAACATAACAACTACACCCATCCCCCATTTTCAAATCCCCTGCATTTTTCTCTCAGTGAACAAATCAGTGTGTTTCTTCACTGGCATGCTATCCTTTGCCTAGTAAGTTAATAAATTTAATTTTGTGACTTTGTAAACAAACAAACAATCTATGGACTTTCAAATCTATTAGCAATATACCAAAATATGAATTATAAAATCAGAAAGGATATGGATAATGAAATAAAAAACAAAATTAATCAATATGAGTAAGTGATGTATTTATAATACTTCATCCAACAACAGCAAAACTAACAAATAAACAAAAGCAACAAACAAACAAACAAAAAAACAAAACAGAACTTTGCTTTCAAGAAACCAAAGAACACCCATTAAGGTAGGTCATGAAACAAAACATGACAAATTTAAAAGTACTAAAATCATAAAAAATGCATTATTTGATTATAAGGAAATAAAAATTAAAATGAATAACAGAAGACTGATAGGAAAATCAGCACTTTCTTTTTTTTTTCTTTTTTTTTTTTAAAGAGAGAGTGAGAGAGGGGAGAGAGAGAAAGGAGAGAGAGAATTTTTAATATTTATTTTTTAGTTCTTGGCGGACACAACATCTCTGTTGGTATGTGGTGCTGAGGATCGAACCCGGGCCGCACGCATGCCAGGCGAGCGCGCTACCGCTTGAGCCACATCCCCAGCCCAAAATCAGCACTTTCAAAGAACATGTAAACAATTATTAAACTGCCAGCCTATTAAATACTTCATGCAGCAAAATTAAAGTCTTATAAAAATTTTTAAAAAATCATCACATACAAAAGTGTAAATGAAAATGAGAGTATAAAATATCAAAACCAGATTCAACTGAAACATTGCTGAGATAACAATTTAAAGCACCGAATGTTTACACTAGAAAAAAAGACATCTTATCTAAAGAAATAAAACAGTGAGCAAAATAATCATACATAAAACAGAAGAAAGAACATATTAAAATAAGAACAGTAAACAATAAAGGGAAAGGGAAAACAATGGAGAAAATCAGACACTTTATTATGATTTTTTGAAAAAATTATACCTCTTATCAATATACATACAATTAAAAAATCACCAGATTCCACATTTTGTGGAAAATAAAAATTCTACAATATATATATATATATATATTCTTACTTGTGGTTGCATAAGCCTCCTCTGACTTCATATTTTAGTTATTTTTTTAAAGAAATAGGCTTTTTGTGATGTGTGTAGTCCCATATTTTTTTTTTTACATTTTTGTGCCTTTTGTTGGTTATTTTGCTGTTTAAAAATGACCACAAAGCATAATGCTAAACAGCTATCTAGTGTCTCTAAGCTCAAGAATCATTCATAACTATCCTACATTTATATATTACTACACTACCAGTGAAATTCCACATCATGTCCAACCACATGAATGGGATCCTAATTATAGTAAGTTATACTCCATGTATATATATATAATGTCAAAATATGCTCTACTGTCATGTGTATCTCAAAGAACAACAACAACAAAAAATTAAGATGAAGCATTGGATGTACCTAATAAAGAAAATGCATGTGTTAAGATAAGCTTCATTCAGTAATGAATTACAATACCTTTGGTTGTGAGTTCAATGTTAATGAATCAAAAATACACACTAAATTAAGTGTTTTTAAATAGAAACAATACATAGAAAACAAGGGGTCTTTAAATTAAAAAAAAATGCTTGTTAATTGTTCAGTAGATAAATGATGATGACAGGTATTTAACCCTAAGAGTAATGTCCCAGTGCTCATTAATTCCAAGTGTTATGGTGTGGATTTACCACATCCCCCAAATAAAAACATTTTAACAATTTTATCCCTAGCCCATGACACTGTTGGGAAGTGGTAGAACTAGGTGAGGGCTAGTGGGTAGAACTTAGGTCATTAGGGTCTGCCCTTGGGGCAGATATTAGGAGCCTAGTTCCTCCCTATACCACTCTTTGCATCCCACCAGCCATAAGGTAAACAGGCCTCCTTTACCATGTTACCTCCATGGTGAACTATGCTGCCACAAATTCAACACAACAGAGATGAGTGTCCATGAACTGAAATCTGTGAAACTGATCCAGAATATAACTCTCCTCCTTATCAGTTGATTCTCTCAGGTATTTTGTCACAGTTATAGAAAGCTTACTAACACTCAAAGGAGATTTTATAAAACATTTACCTCATTACCAAACAAATACCAGCAATGCATGAAAATCTAATATTGTAGAAAAGTAAGAAAAAGTTGCGTAGAACTAAATATGTACAAATGAATGATTGCAAAACTGGTAAAATCTGAATAGCATATAGATTATATCAATGTCAGTGTTACTTTTATGATATTATGTTATATTTCTACAATTAATACCACTGGAGAAAATAAGAAAAAAAAAGGAACAGGTTGTTTGCACTATTTGTCACACCACATGCAAAGTTATAGAATTCTCCTGAAACAGGTATAATTTAAAAAATTAAGTATCTCTCTCTCTCTCTCTTCTCTCTCTCTCTCTCCTCTCTCTCTCTCTCTCTCTCTCTCTCTCTCTCTCTCTCTCACACACACACACACACACACACACTCACACATGCAGAATAAAACTCTTACCTATTCATAATTACAAACTTTTGCTTCACGAATTTCATGAAAGTATTTACTTCTTTCATAAGATGCATCCTTTCTGGTTTTTTAACAAGGTTAACTGAAATGATCTCTTGAAAGCAAGATAATTGAGAGAATATTATTGTATATTCTACCTTTATTTTCAAATCTTGATGATATTATTATATAGATATGTCATAAACAAAATGGAAAAATATGTTAGTAAGTTTTGTAATCTCAATAAAGACTACTGTATTAACTTATACTATCATAATTTTCATTGTACACATAAGTTAACAGAGGCTTGGATATTTAAAATGACTTACTATAGATCAAAATGTTACATAAAATTTAAATTCTCAAAAATTTTATTAGACAACTTTACATTTAAATGATAGCAGATTTTCATTCTCATGTTGCTAAAGCTTCTTAAAATATGACTGTGTTCCTTCAATATTCTATACCATCAAATATTAATTTGATGCAAAGTTAAATATTTTGGAAACAGTGAGCTGCCTATGTGTTTATCAGAATCGCTAACAGGTATAAAGTTGATATTTATCTAAAAAGATGTATATTAATTCCCATAGATGAGTACATTGATTTTTTTTGTGAGCTATCAAGCATTCCATGCAGGCATGTTAGTTATGTAAGAATTATAGAGTGCTCTTTATGAAATACAAATCTATAAGACAAACTGGGCACCCAAATATAAGAAAAATATAATTGTTCTATAATATTTTTTTTTAAAGAGAGAGTGAGAGAGGAGAGAGAGAGAGAGAGAGAATTTTTTTTTAATATTTATTAAAATATTATATGCTCGCCTGGCATGCGTGCCGCACGGGTTCGATCCTCAGCACCACATACAAAGATGTGTCCGCCGAGAACTAAAAAATAAATATTAAAAATTCTCTCTCTCTCTCTCTCTCTCTCTCTCTCTCTCTCTCTCACTCTCTCTTTAAAAAAAAAAGAATATAGACAGGAAAGGGATAGTCTTTTTAAAAAAATTTCAGTTGGGAAAACTGGATAATCACATACAAAATTTTTAAATTGGATATTTTTTAATAACCTACACAAAATGACTCAAAATGGATTAAAGAAATAAATGTAAGCTGTGAAATATTAGAAAGCAAGGGGTCAATACTATTACATTGGACTTGGCAGTGATTCTTCTGGATTTAACATCAAAAGCCAAGGCAACAAAAGCCAGTATACAAGTGGGAGTACAACAAATTAAAAAGTTCTGTACATCAAAGCAAACAACAAGATTAAAATGTGCATGGGCTCTCTCTTGGCCAGCGAGGAGGTCCACAGAATAGGGTGGAGGAGAATGTGGCTGTGGAGTCTCTAATCAAGAACTCCGGAGACCAAGCAGAAAGCAGGTCTGATTTTTGGGGGGCAGTTACCATGTACATATAATCAGGAAGTAGCTAAGCAGATTACAGGCAGCCTCCAATACAGTTTTTTGTCAACTGTTCTTGCAGCAACAAATTGAGGAGCAGGCCATGGAGCAAGTGCAGGCACTGCAACAAGTGGTCTCACCTCCAATGCTTTGTCTATGGGGTAAGTGGTTTGTCACTCACAAGCCTAGCATGGGGGAGTGGTTTGCCACTCAGATGCCCTTAACATATGCCATGTATGCAGTACTCCATGCACTTGTCCCCATATCTCTCCCCCTGATTATGCTGCAAGAACTTTAGCCAGCATTGCTGTTTTTCATTTGGTGGCATTTACATGATTACATAAGTGCCTCACAACGCAGGAAAAAAATATCACTATTATAAACAGTCGGGCCAGGGTAATAGCATTATAAGGATTAGATAATTTGGCTACCAGGTTTTTCAATGTTCAGTTAATACTTGGAAGAAAGAACAGACTGTCAAGACAGACACCTTAGTCTCATTGATTTTGACAATTGCCTGCCTTGGTAAGGTTTTAATAGTCATAGCATAGTTATCATCCCAAGAGCTCTTAATATACTGAGAAAGATTGGAGAAATGTAAGGTCATATTTTCAGATACAGTATATTGGGTGACAAAAATACTATGAAATTCAGGGTCATAAGTGAGCTTTTGCAACATAACCTGGTGGAGGTCTAGTTCTTGCTGAATGACTAAAATAGCAGCTTGGGGCAGTTTATTTAAGTCACTTTGAATGACAAAGGCTTCTGCCATGGCAATAGACAAATTGTTTACAGTCTCAGCAGTCTGAATATTCTGAGTGAGCAAAGTAGCTGCAGTGGCTGTGGTGGCAATGGTGGCTACCAGGGCAAGAATTCCAGCGATGATGAGGCTAATTGCATGCCTTGTCCAGTGTAGGATCTCATTCAGAAGATTCTTCATCTCCATGTCCCATGGACTCCTCCACTCTCTGAACAGTTTCACCGAAAGCCAGATTGCTGGGGGCATTCTGAATATAAATATATGTTTAGCTTTCATAGCAGAGGTTAGACAATTTGTGAGCTAGCAGGATGTGTTGACTGCACAAGGGATATCTGTATGAGTAATATTTATGCCATCTGTATCATTGATTATTAGCATGGCAAAGGGTTGTGTAACACAAGCTTGTGCATAGTGGGTATGGGTATAATTTGGCACCAAGACAAATCCATGGTCAGGATCTGGACTCAATATAGACCCATTCATACAGCCAGCTGCTGTCCATTTGATGAGTCTACCAGCTAGCAATATTGGTGTGATACCCATCATGCCATACTGATTTTCTGCATAGCAGTTGGTAACAACTTGTCCCATGTAGCAGGTACTGCAGTAACCCATGTGGTTTGGGGGTACATCAGTTACATGCCAGAGGCTGTGCCTGCCCAGGTACATAGATTTGTTCTTCCTCAAATAAATTTCACTTATCAAGGAGATAAGTATGTCAGTGACACATTGATTCAACCGGATGCTATCATTATCTGAGGAGGGCTTTCCAAAAAGCGTTGTGGGGCATATTGGCAGCAAGGGTTTCCTGCATTTTCCATGGGGGAGTTTATGGATATAGGTAGTATTAATTATAACTCTAAGGTCAATGAGAAAAAGCCCAACATATGACTTATTATAGTTATCTAAAATAGTTTCTTTGGCAAGAGCTAAAGAGAGGGGACTCCCTGGATTTTAGGTTTCATTATCTACTATGGAGAAACAATGGGCAGAGTAAGTATCGAAATGCTGGCATTCCTGGTACAGTTTCCTCCTGGATGGATAATGCAGGATCAATAAGGTTGGGATTATTAGAGAGGAGCTTGGCTAAAGCCCCTTCCCAATCAGCAAATGCTAAAGTTGGTGGCCTAATGACCAATGCTCAATTTGCCTGATGGGAGGCTTCACTGTTAGCAGTGAGCCTTGCACACACTAGGACCATCATCATAGGCCCAGGGATGGGATTGCCATCAGGCAAAGGAGCCAATCTTGTGGCTTGGTCAACAAGACCTTTAAGATGACCACAGGTTACTTTACATGAGGCCCATTTGTGTTGTTCAGTCCTTTGCTTGTGGGGTTTCTCCTCCAAAGTTAGGCCCCTCATCTTCTTGGGTGGTGGTTCTAGGGGCCCAGGGCTTCAATTTCTGGCAGGCACCCAGATGGGATGAGGCTCCTGTTAATATATGGAAACATTCAACCCATGTTTAGGAGGGGCTCTAGACCATCCCATGCATTTGTTATGGGATCCCCTTCCATGTGACCATAGGTAGATGAGAGGGCCCCATGGGGGGGGGGCAATGTTTATGGACTGTTGTTTCTGTAGAAAAGTTTGAAATTGAAAGAAAAGTTAATGAAAATAAGGTTTCCTTCACGGCATCACAAGGGGACTTGGTATAGTTTCTCACCTCTGTTTTGTAGCATGGTCTTTAATTCCTTTTGTGTTCTTTCTATATGCCTTGAGTCTGAGGGTTATAGGAGATCCCATTTAAGTGCTGTATATGCCAATCATTGCAAATCACTTGAAAAATCTTGCTAGTATAGGCTGGCCCCTTCTCCCTGCAAGCATTGTCTATTTAATAGACATGGGAACATCCATAATTCCAAAACATTTAAGTAGATAATAGATAGATGACATCTTTGTGGTTTTTCCTGTGGAAGCTATGGCATCACACACCCTGAATAGATATCAATGATTATATGAATATATTTTTAATTTCCAAAAAGGTACATAATGAGTGACATCCATTTGCCATAAAGCATTAGATTTTTACACTTGGAGATTCACTCCAGCAGGTTTTAAAGGGCCAATGGGAAGAAATGCTGCACATTTTTTTGCAGTCTCTGACTAGCTGTTTGCAAGCGTCTTTAATGCTGATTTTATGCAACTGCTATGGCTGAAGCCAGCAGAGAGTCTTGAGCTGCTTGTGTCCCTATGTCCTGGGTGGTCAAAATCCAGTCATCAAGTGTGCCATTTCACACTGCTACCACTGGTGCTGTGTTCCTTATTTAGACCATCACAGGTCAATTCATTTTCTAAGGCTTCCATAGCTTGTTCATGAGACAACTTTCCTTCTAATGCCTTATTTACTCTGTCAGTAAACTGTGGCAAGTCTTCAGTGGCTTTCTGCCTTAAATCCTATATAGAAACTGTACTTTCCCCAGCTGGTAACTTCCTACAGGCTCTGAGAGCACAGAACCGCACCTGATTGAAATAATTTGGTGGGCCTGTAGCTTGTACCACAGGGGAACTTGTGTATTCCTTCTCCCTGCAAGCATTCAGGGAGGTTAACATTTGTGGTGTGGTTGTTATCCCCCTGTTGTTCACATTCATCATAGAAAAATGCCTTCCACTTCAAAAATGTTGTAGGCTCAAGAGCTGCTCTGGCTAGGTCTTTCCAGTCCTGAGAGCAATTAAGTTCAATACTGAGTGATTCAAGCATTTGTTCTGAAAATGGCCCCAAGGGCCCATCCTCTTTCACTGCCTTCTAACTCCTTCAGGGTACCCAATGGGTATGGATACCAAGTGCTCTGGTGTGGTGTGGGGGTCATGATGACTGGAAAGGCTTATATTCCCTTACCCCACTTTTTATCTCTTATCCTACATAGATCTTCAAAACGATCTCTGGCCTCCTGGAATGGATTTCTGGGAGACCATGGCTTGTGCGGCCTTGTCATTTCTAAGCTGTCACAGTCCCTTGCTGGCTTTGGTGTTGCCTCATAAGGAGGCAGTTGCCATTGACTCAGGGAAGTTTATAATCTTTGCCTGACAGTAGAAGGCACGCTTGCACCATTTGTGGTCACTTCTTCCTGAACCATGAAGGCTAGAGTACTATTTCCTGCCTCTCTCCCTCCTGCACCTGTGGTGGTTGATTGCTTTGAGATAGATTCTCACCCCTGCTTTCCTGTGCCTGCTGTGGTTTCTTGCTTTGAAGTAGATTTTTTCCCCTGCTTTTTTCCCCCTTTTCTGTCTCTCACAGCTTGATTTTCCCTCAGGGCCACCATTATATGACAAGTGTCTATTGCAGGGCCCCCTAAACTATGCTGAATGGCTGTCATAATAGGAAAAAAAAGTAGTGGTAAAGTATACCCCTGTCTCACTTCAGTTTGCCATGAATTTGCCATTATCTTGTCCTAGGATCAAAAAAATCAGCAGCATTTATCCATAGACTGATATCAATCACAATCACAATGTCCCAGAAATTCTGGGCTTCTCTCTTATTCAGGGTCAAACCTTTAGTATCTAAGAGAGTGTAGCTGTGAGTCTTTGGTGGAATTTGGTAGGTTCCCCATTTCCACTTCCTCACCGCTCTGTGAGGAGCCACACCCTGTCTTATAGGCTTACCTTGGGTCCCTGCCCAGGCACCAGTTACGTGGGCTCTCTTCTCCAGCAAGGAAGTCAATGGAACAGGGTACAGGAGAGTGTGGCTGTGTAGTCACTAATCAAGAACTCTGGAGACCAAGCAGTAAGCAGGTCTGATTTTATTGCTGCACAGTTACTATATATATTCAGGCAGTAGCTAAGCAGATTACAATTTCTGGCCAACCATTCTTGTAGCAAACAATTAAGGAGCAGGCCGTGGAGCAAGCATAAGCTTCATGCTCAGGGCTTTGTATGGGATAACTGGTTTACTGCTCACATGCCTAGCACAGGGGAATGGTTTGCCACTTAGATGACCTTAATGTATGCCATGTATACAGTACTCCATGCACTTGTCCCAACAAAAATGCATCTTATGGATAAAGAGAAAATATTTTCAAGCTATGCATATGATAAGGAAAAATATAAAAAAAATATAAAACATAACAAGAACACTATACAGGAGAAAAACTTTATTTGGGGATAATGGCTTTAGTCCATGTACACACACACATACACACACACACACATGCATAAGTGTATTCTATATATTATTTTATATTAAGTATGCTAGTGGGGAAATTAAAGTATAATAAGGCTAACAGAACAGAAAGAAATTGTCATTAAAGAGAGAGTTTATTACTTAGAGTTCCCCAAAAGAAAGAACAGTCCTCAGGTGGGCAATACATGAAAGCACTGAGATCAATCTGGGGCAGGGGGAGAAGAGCCTTCACTGTGGTTTTCATGGAAAAGAAAAGGTTAGGCATTGCAAGCAGGCTTACAATTGGCACATTTTAATAATTTTAGTGGGCTTTGAGACTTAGGACCATTCCCTAATTGTCTGGAACTTGGCCATGGAGTGATAAGTGTAAGAAAATAGTGGCCTAGAATATGATTGCCTGATAAAAAGATGGATGGATGTTTGGGCTGTGGATTAATTGGTATATTCAAAAAACATGAACCAAAATGAGTACTGTTACCAAGGAGAAGGATCAATAAGGAAAGTAGAACACCAAAGACAGGTGCATTTGTCCCCTCTTTTTTTTTTTTTCCAGAATAAGGTGTGCCAGCATATGCATGTGGAACAAATGATAAAAATTCAAATTTATAAAAGATAGAGACATGTTAAATACACAACCCCACCTTAAACTCTTTATGTTATTTCTTGTTTGTCTTTCATTTATCATTGAAGGTCAACTCTGGAATGAATAAATATGTATCTTAAAATATGTAACAGTTATCTAACCTACATCCTTATTCATTTTCTCCCCATGTTTAAATAAAAAAAAATCAATTCTCCTAGATTGTCAGTTTTTATGTTGTATTTTCCCTTCTTACAGGATACCTTTGATAATAGTTATAATGGAGAGATGAATAAAATAGAAGCAAAAGGGTTAATGTAAAACAACAAAAAATACCTATTTTATATTTGATGTATTTACTGAAAGGATTTCTATTTATAAAAAATATTGCACACTGTTCAAAGATATGAACTTAAAATGTAAGATTTAGATAATAGCATCTAAACCTTATAATTCATCATAAACTATCTAAAGAAATCAGTCTAATCATCATCTTTAGATGAAGAAATCATGATTTAGGACTACATTTTTAAAGTGAAAACCAAACACCTTCAGAATACTGTCAGTGTTATTATCACCACACTATTAGACTGGTACATTAATACTGCTTTATTATTCTAATTCTTTCCCAGGAAGACAATATAATCTATATGAAACTCATCATTTTTTTTCAATAGTTAGAAACAAATTCTGCATTATTTCAATTTGTCATCTCAAAATTCTTACCTCATGTCCAATGATAAATAACTTTTAATAGCATAATCCTTACCCAATCTAAACCAGGCCCACACATTGAAAAGACCCTAAAACCTCATCAGTATTGGGATATTATCCTTCCCACTCTGTACAATACTAAAACTGTTAAGATAGTAAGCAGTAAGCAGTAAAAGCAGTTTTGCTTGTGATATTTTAGGAAACAAGATTTGGAAAATAGAAATATATCCTGAAACACACACACACACACACACACACACACACACACACACATTTCTCTAATTGCAATGGATTTTAAATTTCTTGCTTTGTTTGTCCCATCTTTCCTTTAAATATTATAATGAGAACTCTAGAGACTAAAACATGAAGATGATAAAAATGAAGAATCAATATTCAAATATCAGCCAGGCATGGTGGTGCAAGCCTGTAATTCCAGCCAATTGGGAGGCTGAGGCAGGAGGATTAGGAGTTCAAAGCCAGCCTCAGCAAAAGCAAGGTGCTAAGCAACTCAGTGAAATCCTGTCTGTAAATAAAATACAAAATAGGGATGGAGATGTGCTCAGTGTTGGAGTGCCCCTGAGTTCAATCCCTGGCACCAATCAATCAATCAAAATATGTTATAGTGCTGTCTTAGAAGCAAATTCTCTCATTTTTATTATATATATATATATATATATATATATACACACACACACACACACACACACACACACACACACACACACATACACACACACCATATGGAGAACCAGAACCTCACTTTCTCATTTTTGGAAATGTTTTCTACCACATAGCTTACTACTCAGATAGAATACACATACATATATATAGTCATATACTTTTGAAAACGCTTTAATATAGTTAAAATGCAGAAAACAAATAACAATACACTATTAACATACCACCCAGAGTTAACAAATCAAATTCTTCTATTGGAATATTTACTTCAGATTATATAAAATGTCATATCATCTGGAAATATACTTTATCCATCCCAAGTTTTATTTCCAATATTCCCTCTCAGAAAGCAACAAATATGAAATGGGCACATAACCTCTTGTTCATTTTTTTCGAATATGGTTTCATTATATATTAAGATTTGTAAAATATATATTTGGGCATTTTATATAGTTTTATATGTGTGCCTATGGCATCATACTCTCCAATGTAAAAATTAACTTATTTTTTGTTGTTATTTCAAATTTGGTCTTGGGGTTGAACCCAGAGGCACTCTACCACTGAGGTATATATCCATCCCTTTTTGTTTGTTTGATTGTTTTTATTTTGTTATTTTGAGACATGATCTCATAAATTTGCACAAGTTGGCATTGAATCTTCAATCCTCCTGCCTCAGTCTCCTGAGCAGTTGAGATTACAGGTGCACACCACTATGTCCAACCCACACTTTCCATTTTTGTTGAGTTTTCTTTTATTTCCACAAATTATATCCTGGAAATCCATGTTTTTTTATACACATAGTTATACTTCAGTTTTAATTGCTTCAAATGATTTATTTTTTGAATATATTAGATTTATTGTTTTGTTTCTAATTTATTCATATTCTTACTACTTGGCATATTTGAGAACTCTGACTCCTAGTTAAATACTATATGTGATATTTAGGAACAATTATATGCAATTACAAATACATTAGCTGTCAGAACTTGAAGGGAAATTTGCCCTCTTTACACCAGATCTGGGGCCAGCAAGTACACTGCAGACTTTAAGGAGAGATACAGCCAAGGTTTCAGGTTCCCTTGCCACTCATGCTATTTATATATTTGCATTTTTAGCTCTAGTGCCTTTGTTTCTAGATCTTTTTATCTGAATAATTTGTTTGAGTTATTTTTAAGCACCCCTGTCAACACCTTCTCTTTGGAGAATGAGGAGTGGGAACTACAAGACTCTCAGTATATATTATACCCCATTCAAACTTCTGCCCAAATGCTTACATGGCTTCTGGTAGCCTTAAGCCATATCCTTAGGATGAACCCAGCCTACCATTAAAATGCCTGCCTAAGAACTTCAGTGATATCAAGAAAATGTACTATTTGTTCTAGTCAAGGTCAGATGACATGCTCTTGATCTTTCTTAGTGCATTTACTAAAAAGCACTTACAGTTCTGAACAAATGCTTCTTAAGACTCAGAAGCATCTCTCTCAAGGATCTGAGATCCATTCCTTTGAAATGTAATCATCAAGAAGAATAAGGCATCTGTCTACTAGTCTCTTTGGAGGATAAAATCTTTACTTCAAGAACTACCAGATAGCAGACACACCAAGCCTAATCACACACTGACCATCCCTTTATAGTTTTTTCAACTTCTCTGATTCTATAGCATTTCTGAACTCCTTTCATCAGTCTCTCTCTAATAGATTGTCTGTTTTGCACAGTGGGAATGGAGTGCAGGAATGGAGTGCAGTTCATCCTGGTACTCTCAATGATTACAGAATAAATTTTGTTTATAACTTTTAACTATTATCAAATTATGCTTATCTTTAACAGAAAGAAACATTAAAGACTCTTGTCCCTAATTTAAAATAGTACTCAGTTCATTCCACTCCTAGCCCCCTCTTCTTTTCTTCCTTTCTGCCCCTGGGTTCATAAAACTGCCAGGGCCTTTTGTTCAGAGATCTCTCATTTGTGCTGATTCACCTGAACCTCAACTAGTGTGTCGGTCTATCTTGAAAAAAGAACAGGAAAAAAGAACACTTATTCTAGTTTCTTCTCTTGCCTGGACCATTGCAGAAAGTAATCAAAGACTAAAGCCTCATTTTATGTTGCTTTACACAGCTATTTTGACACATGATAACTCAAAAATTTTTCTAGGCTCACCTGAGCTTCTGATGGTGTTAAGTGCTCTGACTTTTCATTCTTTGGAGAACTAAAAATATGGTTATAACTGTTGCCACATAACAAATATTTTATTTGTATTATTTTTCGTATGTCTGAGCTTTTCTACTAGAGATAATTAGGAAAGAAAGTTGTTGTATATTAAAAAAAATTCTAATCTCATTAGATATTTTTCAATTGCATATCAAGTGAATTGTACTAATTATACTTCCACTAATAGTGGGTGAAAATTATTATTTCTCCATATTGTCATCACCACTATTTTCTATATTTTAAATAATTCTGGCAGTTTGACAAGTGTGAGATAGTATGTCATTTTGTTTAAATTTTTGTACCTAATTATTAGTGATTTTGAATGCACTTAATATGCCATTCCCTTCATTTTCCACTGTGGTACATTTTTATGTGTTCTTTTTAGCTATGTATGACATTAGGGTTCATTTTGACATATTTATACAAATATGGAGAATATCTTATTCTAAACTGATATCCCAGTCTTGTTATACATAATGTGGAGATTCATTGTGGTGTATTCATATATGGATAAAGGAACTTTGTGTCAGAATCATTCTACTGTCCTTCCTACCCTCCCTTCTTTCCCTTAATTCTGCTTTGTCTAATCCACTAAACTTCTATCCCTGCCCCCTTGTTTTGTGTTAGCATCCATATATCAGAGAGAACATCTGACCTTTGATTTCTTTGGATACAGCCACAATAATGTTTTTAGTAGCTCAATTCACAATAGCTAAGATATGGAACCAACCTAGGTGCACTTCAATAGATGAATGGATAAAGAAAATATGGTATATATACACAATAGAATATTACTCAGCCATAAACTAGAATGACTTTATGACATTTGCCTATAAATGGATAGATCTAAAGACTATTATGCTAAGTTTCATTACCTTCTGATACATTCTTTCATGGATTTTTGGTCATATATCTGATCATTTGTCTGTTTAATGATGTTTTTCATTGGTATCTTGAAATTCTTTAATCTGCTTGTGTTTTATTCTATTTTCTTTCATTATGACTAAAATATCTGACAAGAACAATTTAGAGGAGGAAAACATTATTTTGGCTCATGGTTTCAGAGGTCATAGTACAGACCATATTCAGTTTCTCCATTGCTCTGGGCCTTAGGTGAGGCAGAACATCATGGAGGAAAGATATAGTAGAAGAATTCTGCTAAACTCATGATAGCCAAGAAGGATAAGGATAAGGATAAGGATATTGTAAGGAGTCCAGGACTAAATATGGTACCAAAGGGTATACCCCACAGTAACCTAGTTCCTCCAGCCACTTCCCACCTTCCCATCATTACTACCTAGTAGTCCACTCAAATTATTAATCCATTAAATGTATTAACTAACTGATTAGGTTCTAGCTCTTATAATCATTTCACCTCTGACTGTTCCTGCATTGGCTAACACATGAGCTTTTGGCGGGGGGGTCACCTCCTATCCAAACAATAACAATATTACAAAATCTTTTTTCCATATTACAAGAATAAGTCAATCTATAGGAAAAGCCAGAAGACTATGGTTATTAACAAATAATATGTTTAAATTTAACTTTCATCCAAGGAGTACACATAGGAGTATATATTCTTTTCTTTCTCCCTATGTTTTAATCTAAATGTCAAACACAGTGCTTTAATACAGAATGATTTTAATATAAAATTATATAAGAATACTTATTGTGATAACTTTAATCATTCCTGATATCATATACAGAAGAATCTGTAATAAATACTGTATATATCACAAATTAATGCAGCACCGTGTGACATTAATTAAAATTCAGCAAAATTATGTAAGAGTGGTTCATCAAAATAGACACTTGACCATTCTAAGACTTCCTTTGCAAATTAGAAATCTGTATAGTGGTGGAAAGCAAACTTCATGGAGGAAATGTTTCTGAGAGTTAGAAGGAAAAATTCTACATTTTATTCATTTTAATTGTTTACATGTATTTATCACCAACCATAGAATTTTATAAAGGAACTGTTTTTGAAAGTCTCCTTAATACTGTAGTTGGAAAAACTGAGGACAAAAAATTGTTAGTTATGTGACTATATGTAAACACCTAATTAGTGCAGAGCCAGAACTAAGGTACTAATATTTATGAACTGTAAGATATAACTAATATATTTATAAATTTGTATTAAATACATACATGTATCAATACAGGTTGCTGAACCAATAGATTATAGCCAAGTCACATGTATCCATTTTTGATATATCCTATTAAAGTTATAACAAATACATTATTGTCTCTTTAGTGAAATACAATGAGATCTTCAGTTCTAAATACTTATACCATGAAAACTTTCATCAAAATTAACAAGTGAGAAAGTCTGTTAATAAGACATAATTTACAATACTACGTAACACAGAAATGGCATTTTATCACCTTTGTCTTATTCAGTTGTTGACCCATAAGTCACAAGTCCAAGCTGAATTCAAGTGAAAGTTAATTAAACAAAGTGGTAAGCATCAAGAGTCTTGGATAATGGGAGCCTACCCTAAACTTTGTTTCTATACAACACAGAAATAAATTATTCTCTTATGATATATTATAGTTAATAATTTTCTACTATGTAATGATGTTTCTAATATATAATTTATTTACTTTTCACCTCTATTCCTCACAATCTAAGAATATAACTGTATCTCCTCCAACTAGCAGAGTACCTAGCTCATAGTAGGTACTAAAAATATGCTCATGTAATGTATCATTAGAGAATTTTTTAAGGTATCAATGTCTCATCTGGGTTGAGATTAGGTGCTCTAACTAAAAGGAAATTAATAAGTATGATTTTCTTTACTGTGCCACATATTTCTCCTGATATTTTTTCCTTTGATTTATTATTGATTAGTTATTACATCATCTAAAATAAGACTGATCGTTCACTACCATAAAATAATAACCTTATATTTCAATGAACCTATTCCACTTAATTTATATTCAATATATCATATTTATTCCTACCTCTGGCCTTTGTTTCAACTTGCTCAGTGAACTTCTTTTTTTTTTTTTTTTTTTTTTTTGGTAATCCAGATATCATAGTTCTTTTAGTATCTTTAAGAATTTTCCACATCTTCAGAAGCCTATCTTGATTAATTTATTTGCTAATGTTATTTCACTTCTCTGAATTACTATACTCACTCTATTAGTCAGCTTTCAATTACTGTAACCAAACACCTTAAATTATCAACTTAGAAAAGAAAAGGGTTTTTATCACCTCACAGTTTTGGAGGTTTTAGTCCATGGTGAATTGGCACTATTGCTTTTGGGCTTGTGGGGAGGCGTGACATTTAGGAGGTGTGCATAGAGTAAGATTTTACTCCCCTAGTAGCAACTTGGAAACAAAGAGTGAGAAAGGAAGAGACTTCATGTATTTCTATCCCTTTCAAGTGTGTGCCTCCAGCGACCATGACCCTCCCATTATGTCCCATCTCATAAAAGTTTCTAGCATCTTTCAATAGTGCAACCTGAATATCAACACTAACGTGAGGTTTTGAGAGGCATTCCAAATCCATACTACAATACCCACCAAAGTGTTCAATACTCATACTTTCTGATATCTTGGTCTTTCTTGGCCTCTACTATGTCCTATGCTTGCCATGTGGATTATCAATCACACATATTTGGCTTTCTAACTAAATTAATTTAAAATACTTCCACTGAGAGATTGCTTTAGTCAAAAGGAAAATTAGATTTCATAATGTTCACTTTATAGATATGGAAACTTAGTCTGAAAAAAATGAAATTATTTTCTCAAGACTATATAGCTAATGAACAGCAAGTTTTAGACTTGAACAATTATATATTGAATTCCATGCCATACTTCTTCCCCATTTAAATATTCCTCAGTTTATTTGTCATATTCATGCTGGATTGGAAATTGTAACAAAGAAAGTAGTGTCAAATGGAGACATGACCTGAATTTTATATCTTAAGTTTGGAAGGGGATGAAAGAAGATTGACCTTGATCTTGTGCTACAACTCTGCACTGGAAATGAGAATAGAATAATTGAAAAGCCCTCATTATTTAAAAAGCTGCACATTTCAAAGGAATATGAAGAAAGAATGGCATAGATTGAATAGATACAGCAGTTTATTAGTTGGTGGGTGTGGTGGTCAAGCCAGAATTAGACAGGCAGATAGGGAAGTATGGAATTCAGAGAATGGAGGAATTGAAATGTTAATTCCCTCAAAAATTTTCCTCCACCCTTATCAAGATAACCTAACCCTGCTCCAACCTCTTGCTAAGGTAACCTGTCTAAGGGATTGTCCCTCCCTACAGGGAGTTGTTAATTATGCCCACTTCTTGTCCACTTCTTCTTGGAACTTGGTCCTTCCAGTCCACCTGCTACTCACCTTTTTTAGCCATCCCACTGAACATCTCTTGGGCCTAGTCACATACACAGTAAGGAGAGAGATAGGGGGAAAAGAACAGGAGAACTAAGGAAGTCTAATACATATAAAAAGGCAAAATGCGCTCACTTCTTGGGATACCAGATACCAGCTCTGGCCTCCTTCTCCCGCCTGGGAGAAGTCTATGTTACCCCTTTTTAAAATAAACCCTGTTTTATATGCTTGCCTCAGCGTGCTTCTGTAATGTTATACTTCAAAATGTGAAGGAGCAGAACTCATCTCCAATAAACTGGTGGTATCAGTGGTAGTAGGATAAAGATGTTTCTGTTTTCCAGAATAAAAATTAAAATCTTGTGCATAGAGTTATGAGAAGAGAAGATTCAGAGGGCCCAAGAAAGTGATGTGTCCAACCATCTACTCTAGCCAAGATCTTAGGTAGATTTTATTTCCCAAGGGCTCCTTTTATGTTTTTGATGAGTGTTCTGCTCATAATAGGACTGGCTGAGTGTTTCAGGAATGTGGAGAGAATGGAGAATGAACATTTTTTTTCTCATAGTATTGTTTCTATCTTCAAGTATATTATAGCTTCCCTGTGGTCATACTTTATAGCAAATAGCAGTAAATTTACTAACTAAATATGGTTCTTTATATTGTCCAACTGTCATATGTATTATCACCTAGTCACATTATCATCCCAATTTCATGAATAATTATCTTAAAGTTACACTAGATTTTTTTGTATTCTATAGCATAATGTGTGCTTTAAAACATGAACACATTTTGTGGAGAAATATAGTCTTATTTCTCTAAATTATAACAGTTTAACTCATTATTATATATTCTATAACTTAACAATAAATGAAAATATAACTTTTTGGCTCACAATGTTATACTTTAAAAACTATAATATCTACATTATTTCAAATGTGAACATTTAAAGTTAAAACGTCATAAATTTTATGGAAGTGTGAAGCATGTGAGAGAGCATTTGGATTTCTTAGGATTTGGTAACTGCATAGTGAGTAACATAATAATTTTAAACTGTTATAAGGTCAAGGTAAGTCTTTTATCTGGTTAGAAATAAGTTAATTAAACTTGAAAGATTTATAAAACAGTGAACTTTGCTTGAATGTCTGCTCCCTAACCTTGAAAATAGGTTTTAATGAACTCATTATTTGCATTTTTTCCTGGTTCCCATTGACAAAAGTCTGTAATTGTTGTAATGATGTGTGAGATTTTGGAGGTAACATAAATAAGTTCAAAAGAAAATATATTATTTCTGAGTGATATAGCATAGTAAGACACAACACAGCAAAGGGATGCCCTATCTCTTTTAAGGGACAATGTAACTACTTTAATTTATACTTAGGTCAATCAGGGAAGATTAACAATAAATAATTTTAATTATCTTTTGAAAAATCTTTCCAGTTGATCATTACCAAGCACAGAGATTTTGGAGAGAGTTTGTGAACTGTGCCTGCAGTTTCTAACTCCAGGAATGCTTTAGTGAACTCATATAGCCCTCTTTATTATATGTTAAACACTTAAGAAGGAAATAGAAAAGAACATTCTACATAGCCCAATGTCCTGGCAGTGTGTATTACTGAGGCTCTTCTTTTATTCAAAAAACACACCAGGAATCAGTGAAGGATGAATAACCGAGGGCTCTAAGAAACAGGACAAAGGTGATAACTGAATAAAAGTTGCTACAGGCTTTAACCTTAAAGTATTAAAGAAAAATATTCTGCTGAGTTTTGGTGGCAATATATGTGACAGAAGCCTGAAGTAAGAAAAATCCCTAAGGTGTTGGAGATATAGAAAGGCCAGATTAGAGGTCCCATCTTTTCCTTCCTTCAGGTCTATTTCTTTGTTAACTCCAAGGTGTCTAGTACTAGCATTTGTCATAAAGCCTTTGACTGACAACTGAAATGTGTTATAGGGAAATACAACAAAGCACAAACTGAAATGTGCTCTCCTAACTAAAATGTTGTTCTGAAAGCTAAATGTGACTCTAGGTAGGATTAATTCAAATAAACAATCCTGATTTTCTTCTCTAGAGTTAACCAAGGAATTTTAAGTTCTGCTCTTCCTGAAACTGGACCTTTAGAGCTATTAATAGATTTTATAAAACAAATAATATAAAACAGGTATCTTTTTAAGTAGAATAAATAGTCAGAATGGATTTTGTGTTTGATCAGTGTCTTCTGTTTTCCTGTTTCTTTGTTTTTCTGTGCACACCTCATTCTTGGCATCCAATATTCTTATACTGGCCTCTTTGTTTATAAATAGCATATTTCACTCTTCTCAGACTTGACATTTCATATCAGTTCCCTTAAGTCCCATCTGTTTTGGGACTTCTTCACTTACCAAACTTGTCTTTGTGAAAATGACACAAAATGAAAAAGTTTCCCCAGATTCTCCATTAACCTTGTAAATGTTTTCCCCATTAACCTTGTAAAACCAAATAGACCAATTAATTAATGACTGCTAAACTACAACTCCAGTTTTGCTGTCCCTGCCTTTCATTAATTTGGTCAATAAATAATTCTTAAATAAAGTTGAAATATACCTTTATTAATCTACCCTATGGTATTTTTAATGTTCTTAGTCCTCCTAAACAAGTAATCTTGAACTGTTCTCAAGTCAAAATTTTTAAATAAGAGTTTGAGTTATTAACATTTAGATAATTTTTTCTTCCCCATGTGTCTTGCTCTTTTTTACCTTAGAACACAGTTCTTTATTCAATATTATAATTTGATGAATCAATCTAGGTTGTGCCTTTATGATTTCCACTGAATGAATGTACTCTTATTTGAGTAACACAAATATATATGAATAGGTACTTGGTAGAAACAGAATTTTAAGTAGAACATGGGAATATAAAATAGTTTGTTAAACTAAAGAAAGGAGGTAGTCAAGGGATAATCCATATTAAGTGATTATTTATCACAACATTGGACTAGGGTTATATACACCTATTCATTTATTCTAGGAATCTAACATCCATTTCATTCTACAATGGGATAGTCTAAGTAAGGATAGCATTAACAAAACAAAACAAAACAACAACAAAAACTAGAGCATAGAGAAGAGAGCATCCCTTTTGTGTAGTTACTTCTCATTGTCTTTTGTTCTCTCTCTCTTTCTCTCTCACACACACTCTCACTCTCTAATTGGTTCTTTTTAGTTAGACATGACAATAGTATCTATTTTGACATAATTATACAAGCATGGACTAGATCTTTTTCTAATTCAGAATCCATTTCCTCTCAAACTTTACCGAGGTGTCTGTATTATTTTATTTTCCTCAAGGGAATGTCATCACATACATAAGCCTTAAAATAATATGTTTCTAATTAAAGATCAAATTGTCTTCACAACTCATACTTAAGTATACTTAATGAATGTACACATTTATTGCTTAACTCATGATACCTTAAAATAGGTTACTATAAAATATACTGCATATTTGAGTATATTTTAAATAATGGATGCATTAGCTATAGAAAAAGTTGTAATTTGTGTGAGTTTGTTATCTACTTCCTTAAGGTTGCATTCCTTTTTATTCCAGTTTTCAGTTGCGTTTAATATCGAGAAGAATATCATGCCTTATTCCATTTAATTTCCCCTGCCTTTGTCAATATTTAAGAGCATGTTATATTAAGTTGCTTTATTTCCAATAATATAGTTTTAGAAATTTAAAGGATATTATTAAATCAAAGTTTAAGAGTAAATAGTGTGCAGATAACTATAAACAAACTGTGAAAATTCCCTAAGCTGGAAGCAGTGTAAAAAAAATTGTTTATGCTTCCACAAGCAATTTGATAATTTCAATAGTCTGTTCTGGTGACACACAGTAATATGAATATACTCTTTTATCAATTCAGAGATGAACAGGTCACCAAATTCTCAATTAGAAATGCAAATAAATACATTCCAATTGCAAAATGGGATGTGTGAATGTCTATACCCACTACATTAATTGGTTTGAAAACATTACTAGGTGTTATTTTTTAAAACATTCTTAGTAACTAGTTCTCTGATTTAATTAGAACACTTTTCTAAGTAATTGTTTTGTGATTGAATTACATTTTTTCTCATTAAACAAATTTAGTACTGTGATGGGCCTTTAACAGTCAGAAAAAAAGCAAGGCTCACTTTTAGCTTGTGATCAAACTAGGCCAGTGATGAAATACTGATTTACAATTTACAAACTCTCCTGAGGGAGGCAAATGTCAATTCCTATCTATTTTTTTTTCCTAACAATATCTCAGTGTCTTTAGATGCAGTTAACAAAGGAAACTATTTTCCCTTTTTGGATAGGGAAGGACAAGAGAAATAAAATACTGAATAAAAATTGACCTTTGGACCATGTTTCAAAAGAATTTTAATACCTAAGATAATATTTTTTCTAGTGGAAAACTTAATTACATTGTTCATCAAAGTATCTATGATATAAATGATAAAATTACCAATTTTATTATAATTTGTTATAGGAAAATATTTTTCATATCAAATATTTTTCATATCATATTAAAAAGAGGAAAAATTGCTGCAAAATTGCTACAAAACCAGTCTAAGAAAGGTGAAATTTACAAGATACATGAAAAATCAGGCTAATAAAGATATATATCATTTGAAGAGAACTCTAAAATATTAAATCTTTTGAGCATATTTTTTTCTCGACTTTATTGAATAAAGTTAAAAATTGAAACAGTGACACATTATATCATAACCAGGTTTTACTTAAACCACACTTTTACAATATATGAAGAATGCTGTTTTGCAGAGATTTTGAATTACAATTATATGCTATTTTATGAAGGTCATGTGAGGTATTAGGAAAAGACTGATTTTTTTTTTTGGGGGGGGATGAATTTTTATTTGGGCTTCTCACAGTGGTTAGAGCCACTCTGTCTTCAGAACAATCACAGCACAGGAAATTCGTCACTGAGACTGCCCAGAAAAATCTGACCAGCTGAATCTTATTGCTTAAAATACACATATTCACAATAACTGACAAATGGTGATGGGCCTCACACAGGAATGTGTTAGCATTTGCAAATCTTCCGACTGTAGCACCAAACCCTCCACCAATCCTTTCCTTCTCATTCATCTGGAAAACCAGACTCAACCTAGTCTCTCTGACCCCCTGACTATTCCTTCAGTTCCCTGTCTCCTTCTCTGAGCAGGAAGCCTCCAGCAGCCGTGGCCAACCGCGGCTTACTAGTTAAGCCCAGCTTGGCCACTGTGCTTCTTTTCAGGCCTTCAGGGTAAGATGCTTCAGTGAAGCCAACAGTCAATACTCAGACCAGCTCCCCGCTGGGGAAAGAAACCTAGAGGGTCAGATTCATCCATTTGATCAGTTAAATGAAGAAGGATTCATTTTGGTAAAACTCACTTTTCTGTAACCTATGTAAGGAGTTTTGGTGGCCCAGATGGGAGGTGGAGGCAGCCTCCAGAAGGACCACAAGATCCTTATTACTGTCGTCTGGTTTTGGACAACCAGTTGAGCTTTGATAGGAAAACTCTGAAAATACTGATTTTTACAGAAAAATTATCTTGAAAAACAACCCTTCAATGTTACATTTAAGAGAAAAAATTATATAAAGGAGAGGAAAATTTCATTCCAAGTCATTCATTTTTATTGACTCAAAAATGTTATTTACTTTATAAAAAATTTAACTAGTTAAAGTGCATTGTGGAGTAGGAACAAATATGTAATATGTAAAATGTTTGGTAATTATAAATCTTGATTTTCAATCTCTAAATTTTTAAAATTATTAATATTTTTATTATATTAGTTAGTTACAATAAATCCTATATGGGGGACTGAGTAATTTTGTGAAATACTCTCTAAACTAGTAACAATTTAAAATTAGATTATTTCTTATAATTCCACAGTAAATTATGATTTTTCCTTGTAGCAAATATTTTAAAGTGCTTTTATTACTGTAAGCCTGGCTATGCTAGGGTAATTATACAAAGCTCCATGAGGGGGAACAAAAAAAAATTTAAAATCTTAAACCACTTGTTAATACTACTAACATACCATTAATATATGTTATGGTTTATATATTAGATGTCACCCCAAAAGCTCATGTATAAGACAATGCAAGAAAATTTAGAGGTGAAATGATTGGGTTATGAAAGTCTTAACATAATTAATGTGTTAATCCACTTGAATCTATTAACTGGATGATAACTATAGGCAGGTAGGATGTGGCTAGAGGAGGTGGGTCACTGAGGATGTACCTTTGAAGCTTCTATTTTTGTCCTGGTTGAGCAGAGATCTGTGTGTCTCTGCTTCCTTATTATCATGACCCGAGCTCTTTTCTTCCTCTATACCCTTCTGCGATGATTTCTTGCCTCAATTTAAACCATAAAGAATGAATTCAGCTGGCTATGGATTGAGACCTCTGAAACTATGAGTACCAAATAAACTTTTTCTCCTCTAAAGTTGTTCTTTTCAGGTCTTTAGGTCTCAGTGTTGAAAAAGCTGACTGAAAACAACATACCATTGAGATATGATAAAAAATGATCCAAATTCTTTTTTTTTTTACTTAATGGGGTATGTTTGTTGGCATTTTGGCACTGTGATCAAAATACCTGACAAGAACGACTTAAAGGAGAAAGAGTTTATTTTAGGCCCACAGTGTCAGAAGTTCTGTCTATGGTCTACTGATTTCATTGTTTCAGGATTTGGATGAAGCAAAACAGCATGGCAGAAGGCCATGGGAGAAAAGAACCTGCTTACCTTAGGCCAGCCAGAAAACAGAGAGAAAGCAAACAGCCAGGAACACAATGTAGTCCAAGTCTATACCTCCAGAGACCTACTTCCTCCAACTGAGCCCCACCCACCTATAGTTAACACCCAGTAATCCATTCAAATCATTAATCAAATACATTAATTTACTGATGATATTACATCTGTCATAATTCAATCTTTTCATCCATGAACATTGCTACACTAACTTATGAGCTGTTTGGGTGAAAATTTTTGAATCAAATTATAATATTATGTATACATAAATATCAATATCCACAAAGCTTACAAACCTTTATACTAGCATCCATTGCAAATAAAACCATAAACCAAACGCTTTTCTCACCAAGGTTCATCAAAAGTCTCATATCTGATTTCTTTGAACTCAATCTAATGGAAATGTTGTTAAATTTGTTATTTCAGTTAGTTTATTAATAACAGTCTCTGCCCTTAAACTGCAAGTTCCATAAAGGTAGGGGCAAAATGAACTTTCGCTCAAACTTTTATCTTAGTATCTGGCCTATTATAGGTCCTCAATAAATATTTGTATACATAAATGGAAACAAAATACAAAATAAGTTAAAACAGAAGGATATATCACAAAATATTGAACATTTTTTCATGGATGATATCTAAATATCTATTTATTTATTTATTTATGTTGTTCTCAATATGATTTTCTGAATTAAAGAACTTAATCATGATATTTTGTTACTTTTATAACAACTTATTATGAATAAAAGTTTAACCTTAGAAACTAATTCAGTTTATTTAATGAATTATTATAGATTTTCCAATGATAACTAGTCTATTGATATCCATTGGTAGTGCCATCTTGTTTTATACCTTGGGGTAAAGAAATGGGTATGTTTATGGGAGGCTATTTTCAGCAATTTCATCCCTTTCATTTGTCTTAAAATAAATCACCTCAGTCTTCAGAAGAACCTTTAATTCTAGTTGAGCAATTTCATGATTTTTATTGTTCTTCTGGAAGTTTACTTGGTTATTTTGTCAAGAGGAAACATAATAAAATTAAAAAAAAAAACTTATAGACTATATATTGGAGTATGAGCTTTTATAAAAAAGGAAGTCTTTTTTCAGTTCATTTTACCCTTCATGTCCTGCCCTTTGTCTTTGGGGGAAGTTACAAGAGTCCAAAGGTTAATATCATCACAAAATAGACTGAATACCAAAATTTCTAGAGCCCTGGGCTTGAAATTATGAATAAGTTAAAGTCAATCATAATATAAATAATTTTAGTTTGGTTTATTTTTTCTCAAATATATTTTTGGGAGGTCAAAATGAAATCATATACATTTTTGTTGATCTAATGAATATGTGTAACTATTTATTAAATGAATTGACTTTAAAATAATTGTCATTTAAAAATATGGGGTTCATTAATCTTTCACACTTACTGTCTTTCTACCCTGAATGGAAAAATGTGATAAATTGGGCATGGAGGCAATGTCACTGAAACAATAATGAATGTTTTGCAACAAAGCTGTACATAATTGCAAATGTAGACAACATATGAATACTGAGTTTCAACTCATCCATATTCTGTTTTATGGTATGGAAATAAATTAAATTGGTTCAAAGTTTTGTTAATGATTTGACAATAAATTGTTCATGTTAAGATTGCAACAAACTGCCTTTCGGTTATTTGATGGTTCAATTTTGTGGAAAAGTTTTGAATTCCAGAAACCTTGCAGAATATTTACGTCCTTTCATTATTTAAAATGATAAAAGCTTGTACCTTTTTCTTAATCAAAAATTAAGTCACAGTATCTTTTAAGAAAAGTCAGAAATTTCTGAGTAGAAAAAGAAACTATTACTGATAGACTTTCCTTAAAATATGATCATAAGTAAAGCAAAGTCATTTTTCATGGCTTATAGTATAGCACTAAAATTCACAGTACTCTGCTTGAGTACATTATTAAAAATAAGAGTAGTTAAAAATAATTACTGACTTTCCTCATTTCATATGTAAAATTTTACTTCACCATAATTTTTAAGGTACTTATTTCATATCATTATTGAAGAGATTTTCTGGAGAGTTCAAGTTTAATTGTATCCTAAGTAGCCAACTGTAGGATTTACTTAACTCTAGAGAGCCAATAAAATTATGCAAAAAGATCAGCAGGTATAATTTCCAGATAGAAATTCTATATGCAATTAATTCCTCCTGGGCATGATATTTATGGCAATAACAAAACCATTATAATTTTACCCTCATTACGCTTGAATGTTTAGACATTATATTTTGTTTCTTTCTTTGATTTTATTTAGGTGTTCAAATTTTTACTTGTTTGTTGCTGCCAGATAGACAGGTATTAGGTTTTCAAAGAAAATTTCACCTACCTAATTACCATTAACAAATTAAAATTCTGAATTCATATATGGAGACACAATTTCCTTTGAATTTTTTTCATGTTTATTACAGTTTTAATATCAAAAAATCATTATAGTACTTTTCCTAAGATATTAGTTCTTTATGAAATCAGTGAAATTTTTGGATTCTAATAAAAATAACATAAATGTTACATATGTGTAGATAATTGAAATCACCATTATGCATTAAAATAATAAATTTACATAGCTTTCCCTTTATTGTTAATCCTTACATGCATCAGTTCATATTTAAAATACTAAAAATATTTGAGTTGTCTTCAACTTCTTTCATCAATGTTTAATAATTTTTCATTGTACAAACCAGAGACTTTCACCTCTTTAGATAAATTAACTCCTAACTATTTGGTTTTTTTTTTTCCTTCTCTCTCTCTCTCTTTCTCTCTCTCTCTCTCTCTGGAGTGTGTTGGGAGTTACCATAAATGACTTCACTTTGTAGTTTAGATAATTCAATGCTAATGTAAAAAAAGGAACTGTTTTTGTAAAGAATGTCAATTTTTCCTTAAAGCTCTCCTTCTCAGAGACTGCAAAGGAACTTATAATAGTTTTATGTATAAAAATATTTTTCTTGTATCTTGTATGTAAAGTAATTATTCTAGTTAAAATGAAAGTTTATATTTAAAATAATATTATATGGAAGCAGAAGAAAAGGAGTGTAAAATACATGTGATAAAAATTAAATGAAAATTGAAATGAATATTTCTAATTACCATAATTTTGAGGATTGATGATGATAATGAACTTGAATACTACTTGTTTTCTTGAACCACTGCCTCTCTGGGGGTATTAGAAGAAGAAAAATGAAGAGAATAAGAAAATAGTGTAAGAGAAAATGACAAGAGACAAAAAAAAATTGCTGTGACATATTTAATTTTGGAATTGGCAAAATAAAAATGTAAAGTTAGAAAAAAGAAAGCAGAATACTTAGGTCTTGTGTCTAAACTATTCCTGTTTTTTTCCCCTTACCTCTCTTCCATTTAGCACTAGTAGATGTGGAGTAAGATGCTCCTCTCTCTGGCACTAGGGATGAGAAGCTACAGCAGGACTATTTTAATATTCCTCATGTGATATTCTCTTCTTATTTTGAAATGATAATTAATATGCAGGTAAAGTTAATATCAAAATAAATAATTCAAATATGCATGAAATGTGTAATGAATATAGCTACTAAACATCAATTAAAAATTTTTAAATTGTTATCATTGCTTTTAGTATAATAAGTCACCTAAAATGATTCTTCTTTTCAAACAAAGAAGTATACTATATCCAATTCAAAAGGCATGTGTAGATTCAAATAAAAAAGAAGGAAAAATGTCCTGAGCTTTATGAAGATTCACTGTTGTTTAAAAAAAAAAAAAGTAAAGCCAGGCACAGTGGCACATACTTATAATCCCATAGGCTTGGGAGGGATTATAGGAGGATCACAAACTCAAAGCCAGGCTCAGCAAAAGAGAAACACTAAGCATCTCAGTGAGACCCTGTCTTTAAATTTTAAAAATGCAAAAATAGGGCTGAGGGGGATGTGGTTCGGTGGTCCAGGGCCCCTGACTTCAATCCCTGGTACCAAAAAAAAAAAAAAAAAAAAAAAAACAGAAAGAAAGAAAAGAAAAAGAAAAAGTAACACTTTTTTAAACAACCATGAATCAAAATGTTCTTCATGTATGTTGTTTTTTTAAATCTGAAAAATAACATATATTGAGAATATATCCTTAAAGTTATTTCCTTATGTTTGTCATCTGACTTCTGTTAAATTAAATAAAAATCAAATTATGTTTTAATTCTGAGATATAAAACATTAGTATTGCCTCAAGAGTCTGTGTCAACTTTTAAGAATTGTACCCCTTTTGAAATATTTGTGGAAAAAGAAAATTACGATAGAATTTTCATTCTAACATGGTAATGGAAACAACCATGGTGATTACTACTTAGTAATGTGTAAAGTTCCCTAAGGACCATGTAGAAAATTTTAAAACTACCTTTAAATATATATCAGGAAAAAAATGATGGAAGCAGGGATCGAATACATATTTGTGGAGTCTAGTGCAAAATAACAATGCAAAATCCTTTTTAGATGTTATTAGGGGGCTCGGCTATGACTCAGTGATAGCACACTTGCCTGGTATGTGTGAGGCACCGAGTTAATTTCTCAGCACTGCATATAAATAAATAAAATAAAGGTCTATCAACAACTAAAAAAATGCTTAAAAACTAATTAAAAAAGAAATTATTAGGAAGGGTTGGGGATATAGCTCAGTTGATAGAGTGCTTGCCTAACATACACAAGGCCCTGGGTTCAATCCCCAGCACCACAAACATGCGTGCACACAAACACACACACACACACACACACACACACACACACACACACAAGTTATTAGGAATTTCAACATAGCAACAGAACAGCATTAAAATAAACTCAGAGTCGTTTTGATGGTGAGATCCTATGTACATACATGGGTTGCCTTGGAGGAAACTAGCCTTGAAGGAAAAAAAAATGTCTTAAAATACTTTTTGACAGCTTATTTTTAAAGAATTATTGACTCATGATAAGTTGCAAAAAATGTATAAAAGGGTCCCATATACTCTTTACTCAAATTCCCCCATTAGTTACACCTTTCAGAATAAGAGTATATTAAAATGAGAAAAATGATTTATTATAATATATACATGTAGTTCTATGCCATTTCCTCACATGTTTAGATTCTGATTAACTCTGACTGCAATCAGGGCACAGAACTGTTCCATTATCTGTTGAAACACACTTTCCTTCTCACCCAACACCATCCTTAACCACTGGAAACCAAAAATTTGTTTCATTATTTATAATTTTGCCATTTAACAAAAAAACATCTTCTATGTCTTGAATGAGAGTTTCTGAATGCCTGTGTTTTAAAGTCTTGGTCCCCCATGTTGGGAGGTGGTGGAACATTTAGAAAGTGGGGAATTATGATAGATCTTTAGGTCATTGAGGGCATGCACTCCAAGGGGATTGTCGAGCTATGGCCACTTCCTTTTTCTCTTTTGTTTCCTTAATGTGAAATGAACAGTTCAGTTACTACATGGGCTCCACCACTAATATCTGTAATGCCCTGCAGAGACCTAAAGCAATCACTCCAGTTAAACTTTGGCTAGAACTTTCAAAATTATGAGCCAAAATAAACCTTTCCTTTTTAGAAGTTCATTATCTCAGGTATTTTATTATAGTGATGGAAAATTCATAAATAATACACATACATAAAACCATTTTTTTTGTTACTTTGGGCTACTGTAAGAAATTACCATAGACTGTGTGAATTAAACAACAGGCATTTCCATTGGTATTGGAGGTTGGGAGTTTACAAGCAGGGGACCATTATGGCCACATTTTGATGAGAGCCTTCTTCCTGTTTACAGAATGCTGTGAAGGTTTGTTCTTTTTGTAAAAGAGCAGTAATCTTTTCTAGAGGAAGCAATCCTAAGAACCTCATTACTTCTCAAAGGCCTACCCTCTACATACCATCATATTAGCATTTAGGATTTTAGTATATGGATTTGGGAAGGAGGAAAACAAAATTTACTCAATAGAAAATATACTATGTGGTCTTTTATTTTGTTTTTTTTTTTTTTTACTCATTCTAACTCCCAGAAGATTCATCCAATTTGTTGCACATATCTTATTGTTAATTGATTTATTTTAATTTTTGTTTTTTTTTTGAGAGAGAGAGAGAGAGAGAGAGAGAGAGAGAGAGAGAGAGAGAATGTTAATATTTATTTTTTAGTTTTCGGCAGACACAGCATCTTTGTTTGTATGTGGTGCTGAGGTTCGAACCCAGCCCTTGTTAATTGATTTTTATCACTGAAAACTCTTTCAACATATAGATATGCAACAGTTTGTTTAACAGTGCACTCATGGAATAATATCTATTTTTTCCAGTTGTGAGCTACTACAAATAAAGTTGCTTAAAACAGATTGTTGTATAGACATGTATTAACATTTGTTTAGGATAAATTTCTGAAAGTAAGATAACTCTCCCATATGATAGTTCATGTTTATTCATACAATGAACTAGGATACAATTGTTCTGAGGTCCTGTATCATTTTACTTTCCCACCATCCATATATCAGAGATCTAATTCAGTTGCATATGAAGCAATATATTCACTAATATCAATTTTGAATGGAAGTGAGAGAACCTGATATCCCATATTTGGTAAATTTATTGAATTTTTTAATGTAACGAGGAGAACATTGAAATAAAAAAATAGTAAAAAAATAAGTAAAGAAAAAGACAAGAACTGAGAGTTTTTGAAATAGAAAATATCAATATAATTAGGAGGTCTCAAATGCATTTCAATAACAATTGTTCTATAATTTCAACTGAATTTTATAGGCTGATTTACTCATAATATAGTTTTTAAGCAAGAATAAATGAACGGCATGAGATTTTGTGGGAATTTTACCATGAAATAAATTTTTAATACAATTTTCACATTGAATATTTATGTCGTAAAATATATTGGTTTTTTTTCATCGTTGATTATAAAATGCCACACATTTGGGCTTTGTGGTCTATTCTTTTCAAAAGATCACCAAATCTTATCTGTTCTACATCCATCATGCCTGGGAAATTATCTGTCATTTAATATTGCCATAGTCTTTTAATTCCTCTGTGCTGCAGATTTTGAGGACTGCTTGTTCTATTTCCTCTGTGACAAAAGTTATTTTTTTTTTGTTTTTGTATTACTGGTAATTAAACCCAGGACCTCACACATACAAGGTAAGCACTCTATTACTGAGCTACATCTCCAACCTCCAAAATTAACTTTTTTAGAGCAGACAACAATTTCTGTACTTCCTTCACTCATAATGGCTTAGTTGATACTGAATGCAAAGTCTGAACTTCATTATGGAGAGATTAAAATTTAAATTTAACACAAATTTGTTTTAATTTTCATTCCTCACTCTTTTCTTATTATGGCTTTTTTACAAAATTAATATTAGTTGACAAAGCACACAATAGAAATATATTATTTAGTTCGTTCTGCTCTTTATTTGCCTCTCTCTTCCATTAAGATTTTACTTTTATTTTCAGGCTTCCTTCAATTAAGTGTTTTTTATTAAAAGCTATTGGGAATATTAACAACCCATTTCTCACGTATCTATTTCTAGTTCATTTGTTACTTAATGTACTGAAAATATAATATTGCTAATTATTTATATATGCATGTTTTACTTCCACTAGATTATAAATTTCTTGAGATTATAGACTGTGGGCTTATTCATTTCCATATCACACCTACTACACACAGAAACCAACACACAATACTAAAGGAAACACTTCAAACACAAATTTAGTAAATGGCGAATGTATTAAATTGTACTAGAGAGTAGGACAAAATGATCAAGCAACTTGTAATCCCAGTAACTAACAATACTGAAGTAGGAGGATCACAATTTGAAGCCATCCTCAGCAACTGAGTGAGACCCTGGCTCAAAATAAAAGATAAAAGAAGGGTTGGGGATGTAGCTTAATGTTAAAACCCTCCTGAGTTCAAGCCCCAGTATAAAAAATTAATTAATTAATTAATTAATTAAAGGTTATCAGGAAGTACTTCCAAGATTACTAAAAGAAACATATAATCAAATAGCAAGGACAATAAAAGTCAATAACATATATTTCCAATTTGAATAAGCTGATAATTGGCCTGGTTTTCTTTTATCTGGTTAGATAGAACCACAGAATGATAATTTCATAAATTAATAAATTAAGGTTTGGTATAAAATATTAATGAGAAAACCTCTATATTCCATTATAGAACAGTGCACACTAGCATTGAGAGAGCGGAAGATTTGAAATGAAGAACATAAATTGGGATTTAAAGTATGCAAGGGATTTCTGGGGTGTAATGAAAAAGTTTTAGGTAGAATGAAAACAGGGGAAACAGCATGGTGTAACAGTAACTATTCTAGGACTAGAGGGTAATAAGTTGCATATTGATATTTGATTTAAGATAGAGATAAAAGCTAGGATTATATTTGTTAGTTTGAAATCATATTTCACATTTTCCCTATAATTTACATATCCTAGGTATTCTTATAAAGTTGTTTAGGTTATTTTTTAATTTATTATAGTCTATGTTTAAGTGTTTGTTTTAATCCCAAAATTGATAACAATGATAAAAGATTAAGTAGCACCAATTATGAATGTTTACTTAGATATTCTTTTATGTGGGAGAAATTTACTACAACCTAAATTTAGAAATAGGACAAATAGTACAAGTTTCCCATTGAGTTGTTTCTCTTTTTGGTGCAACTTTCATCTTTATTACTTTGGCATACCAAATTAGGGTCCAATACATGACATTATGAGCTAAGACTTGAGAATTTTTAATCACTGTAAAATGATCTCTGGGAAGAATTTCAACTCCATGGGTATATAAAAAAACAGGTAAAAATTGCTAAATATATATATATATTTCCCATTTATTCACAGTGAAGATTAAGTAAAGGACAACTATGTCAGCCATTTCCTAAAATCATCTTTTTTTTTAGATGGGACTTACTTAATTCTTCATAAATAAAGACTAAAAGAACATCAGCAAATAATTTAAAAATGATGAATGAAAATAATCTACACATAAAATATCAATTTCTAAACAAATGCATATTAAATGAAAAAAGGCACCTTATAATTATTAAGGTGTCATATTTTGTTCATAGTAGTATTAACAAAAGCTAATAGATGTTTTGGTAAATTTAAACACAGAGTCTATCAAGAGCAAAGACTTTATTTGGGTCCTTAAAAGTTGCACTTTGAGAGACACAGATTAAGATAACTATAAAAATGTCCACATGATAGAAGAGAAAGCAGGAGCTGGTGTGTTCAAAAAATCTAAATAATTGCAAGGTAATTAAAATTGAAGAAAATTCAACTTATATTGAAGTTGGGAAAGAATGCAAAGGCCACAAAACCTATGTGACTGATAGAAGATTTTAAAAAGTGTCTACATCTAAAAAAGGTTTGTGAAACAATTGTTAGAAAACCCCTGATGCAGATCTTGAGTGTTTGAACACAATGTATTTTTCTGGATACTTACAAAGGGCAACTGTGACCAAAAATTCTTATCCCAGAGCAGCAGCTTGATGCATCCATAAATCCTTCTTCATTAAAGACATTCTAGGTTCATTTTGGAAAAGGCTTTCTTTTATTTTTTTTTCTCTCTCTTCACAAATATAAGCATATAAAGTGATAATTTGGTATAATTTTTGTAAGAATAGTTTACTACAGTCATGTTAGAAAAAGAACAATAAAGTAGTGTAAGGGGAATAGGGGGAGGGAGGAGGGAAAGGAAAGTAGAAATACTGGGGACTGAAATGCAGCATATTATATTCCATGTATGTATAATTATGTAAAAATGAACCCCACTCTTATGTATAACGCTAATGCATTAATAAAAACTTTAAAATTAAATTTGTAGATTTCTGTTTTAACAACCATTCCATTTTAAGAATATGTTCTAATAAATAAGAGAAGTACTTATAGATAAATGTACAAAGACATTTCTTACTACATATTATAGCATATATCCTTAGAAATATTTTAATTATTCAAGTATTGAAATTATATTTTTAAGCCAATTAATGCAAAGCTGAACAAAAAAAACCCTTAGTATTTGTATAAAATCATGGAAAAATAAATGGTAAATGTAACTTTAAATAATGACTGATGAAATTACCAAAGACTTCTAACTGGATCTCTGGGTATCTTACACTAGTCTACTAATTCCAAGGTCTTTAACTATTTAACAGTTAATTCACATTGTTTTGTAAATATATTAAAATGTCAATAATATTTTTAAAATATAGAATGTTTATTCATAATATAGGCATTTATTTGCCAATGCATAGCCTTGGTAAGAATCTATTTGTTTTTAAGTAATCTTTATATAGTGTTTTATATGAAGGCTTAATAAATTTTTCTCTTTAGTTGAGATGAATAACTCTATTGGAATATATTCTCTACAGATTACTATTAATGGATGAGTAACTGCATACAGCTGAAATTCAACAATATATATTTAAAATTTATGTTTATATTTTCAATTCTACTTTCTTTTCCTTTTTCCTCTTTTATCAGTTTATGAGAACCAGAGAAATCCTGTTACTTGGCAGTTTTCCCATTAGAGCAAAAGCATTAACAGCTAAATATTTATGTACCATCTTTAATCTCTAATTTTATTGATTTTGGTCTTCTCTTTCTTACTTGAGGTTAGTTTTGGTATGGGTTTATGAATCTTCTTTATTGTTTCAAAGAATCATCTCTTGGATTCATTGAAACCTGTCATGATACCTTAGTCTTTATTTCATTAATTTCAGTTCTAATCTTTATTATTTTTTTCTTCTGATTTGAGGTTCATTATTTCTTAATTTTCTAGGATGTTAAGACACATTATTAGGTTATTTGAGAGCTCCTTTATTTTGTAATGTACACACTCAGGTGTAAGTTTCCATCTTAGATCTTCCTTCAGTGTATTCCACAGATTCTTGATAATTGTGTTTCTATTTTATTCAATTTTAGGAAACAAAAAAGTTATCCCTGGATTTTCAATTATCCACTTATAATTGCAAAATGTATTGGTCATTGTCCCTATATTTTTTTATAGCTTCTGTAGTATTTCTTACTACTGATGGGCACTTAGGCTAGTTCCACAGCTTGGCTTTAGTTAATTTTACTGCTATGACAATTGATATACAGGGCTGGGGTTGTGGCTTAGTGGTAGAGTGCTTGCCTTACACTTGTGTGATACTGGGTTTGATCCTCAGCAACACATACAAATAAATAAAGATATTGTGTCAACCTACAATTAAAAATTTTTTAAAAATAATATGGATATATCATTATAATAATCTGATTTTTAGAAGTTTTGGTAAATACCAAGGTGTGAGATAGCTAGGTCATTGGCAGTACCATTTTTGGACATTCAAGGAATCTACATATGTTTTTCTAAAATGAATGAACTAATCAAAAGTTTCACCAAGAACATGTAAGTGTGCTTTTCATGCACACTTTCACCAGAAATTATTATTTGCATTTTTGAAGATTTCCATTGTAACTGGAGTGAAATAAAAATTCAGTGTAGTTTTGATAAAAATTTCCCTGATTGTTAAGGATATCAAACAATTCTTCATCCATTTAATGACCATAGCAATTCTTCTTTTGTGTAATATCTGTTCAGTTTAATTGTCCAATTATTGGTTGGGTTATTTGATTGTTTGGGTTTTGTTGTTACTTTTTAAGCTCTTTATACATTTTGGATACTAATTCCCTGTCAGAAGATTAGCTGTCAAAGATCTGTTCTCATTTTGTAGACTTTCTCCACATTCTTTTTTCCTTTGCTGTGCAGAAGCTTTTAAACTTGATGCCATCTCACTTATTGATTCTTGGATTTATTTCTTGAACTTCAGGAATCTTATTAATGAAGCATATGTCTGTGCCTATATGTTGAAGTGTTGATCCAATGTTTTCTTTTGGAAGTTTCATTGTTTCTAGACTAACAAACGGATTTTGTGTGACTTAGAGATAACTAGTTTCATTATTCAGCACATATTTATACAACTTTTGCACCACTGTTCATTAAAAACACTATATTGGGGCTGGGGTAGTGGCTCAGCAGTAGAGTGATTCCCTAGCACGGGCTAGGTCCTGGGTTCCATGCTCAGCACCACATAAAAATAAAATAAATAAAATCAAGGTATTGTGTCCAACTACAACTAAAAAATAAATATAAAAAAAACCACTATATTTTCTGCAACATATATTTTTGGCTCCTTTGCCAAGGATAGGATGACTGTTTCAATGTGAATTTTTTCTTCTGCACTCTGTTCTATTCCATGTGATTTTATGTCTGTTTTTATGCCAATACCATGCCATTCTTAATACAATAGCTCTGTAGTATAATTTGAGATCAGGTGTTATGATGTCTCCAGTATTACTCTTATTCTCAGTATTGCTTTAGTTATTATGGATTTTGTATTCTTAAATACAAATTCTGAGACTGGCTCTTATGGTTCTGTGAAGAATATCATTGTTATTTTCATGGGGATTGCATTAAATCTCTATATTGCTTTCAGTAATATGGTAATTTTGAGAATATCAATTCTGTTCATCTATGAACATGGGACATCTTTCCACCTTCTATTATCTTTTTCAATTTTCATCTTCAGTGTCCTACAATTGATATTGTATAGGTTGATCAACACTTCATTAGTTTTATTGTCAGATATTTTATGTTTTTGAGAGTTGTGTGAATGAAATTGTTTTCTTGATTTCTTTCTCAAAGGGTTCACTTTTGTTATAAAGGCATGCTATTAATTTTTCTATATTAATATTTTCCCTAATACTTTGCTGATTTTTAGTACCAGCTCTACAAGTCTTCTGGTGGAAATTTTTTTGTCTTCTAGATATAAGATAATGTCATCATAAAACAGGTAATTTGGCTTCTTCTTTCTTGTTCATATCTATTTAATTACATTCTTTTGACAAATTTATCTGGATAAAGTATAAGTATTATATTGAATAAATGTGGTGGGAGTGAACATTTTTGTCTTGTTCCTGAATTTTGAAAATGTTTTCATTTTTTCTAGATTCATTATGATATTGGCTTTGGGTGTATTGTATATAGTGTTGTGGAAAAAAAAATTCTTCTATCCCCAGATTTTTCTTTGTTTTTACAAGAATGCATTCTGAATTTTTTAGGGGAGTGTTTAGTAGGGATTAAACTCATGGACACTCTACCACTGAGCCACATCTTTACTCCTATTTTGTAGTTTATTTAGGGACATGGTCTCATTGTGTTGTTTAGAGCCTCACTTTTGCTAAAGCTGGCTTTGAACTCACATTACTCCTGCCTTAGCCTCCCAAGCCACTGGGATTACAGGCAAATGCCATCACACCCAGCTAGGTATTAAATTTTGATGAAGGTTGTTTCTATTTCTCTTGAAATGATCATGTGATTTTTTTATCCTTAATTTTTCTTATGTGACAAATTATATATATTTATATTTTCCTGTTGAACTAACTTTGTATTACACAGATGAAACCAACTTGGTCATCATGTGCAATCTTCTTATTGTGTTTTTGAATAAAAATTACTAAAATATTTTTAGAATGTTTGACTCTATATTCATAAGAAATATTCTTCTGTAATTTTCTGTCCTAGATATATCTTTAACTTGTGTTAGTGTTAGATTGACATTGGCTTTATAGAACATATTTTGAAATGTTACTTCCCTTTCTATTTCTTGAAATAATTTGTGGAGTATTATAATTAGTTCTTATCTAGAGGAATTGTAGAGTGAAACTGAGACTCCATTTGGTTCTGGGCTTTTCTTGTCCTTTCAATATCTTTGCTTTGTATTGTCAGGTTTCAATTTTCTATATTGTCTTCAATCAATTTTGGTAGGTTATATTGAAATGGATTTTGATATAAAAATCAATTTTCTGAAATTTGGCAGGTGGAGCATATGCAACTTTCAGGCTTCTGCAGCCTAGAAAACCCATTTTATTGTTAGCATTAAATCATAGCAGGGGATACTTACAAGCATCTATTCCAAGGGTAACAGCCAGCAATTCTTCACTACTATCCAGTGGTGTATTGCAGGTCATAGTGTTGCAGCTCTAAATTATGGGCTACATCCTCCAGTATTACAACCAACCACAGAAGCTAAACACCAACTTCTTTCTGGGTTCTCATCTCACGAATCTTGAGGATAAAATTCATGAGACCATGAAAGGCAAGAGTGAAAGGAGTAGAATTCACTCAAGTGTGAAGAATAGAAACAGACCTCTTGCAGGAGCAAGAGGGAAACCCATTAGGAGTTTTCACTCGATTTTGCAGTTCTTGGGATTTATATAGCACTTGGATCAATATTATTGGTCCAATTTTATGCTAATAAGGATTTGGAAAAATACTAAGGTTATTGGTGCAAATTTATTCTAATCAGGGTTTGGAAATGTAACACTGCTATTCGTTAGTCCTGTAATCCCATTCAGATCTGCCCACTTCCAGTTTCATTCAACCCATTGGGAAGCAGGAGGTTGAGGTAATCAAATTGTGGATGCTCAGGAGGTTTAGAGTTCAAGTATTGTGTAGAGCAGGATTCCACAGCAGGCTGGGCTGGGTTGCCCCAGTATGACAGGTCAGGAAGCCCTGGCTTGGCCTAGCCCTAGATTGCTGTGCCTCAGGTTCACACAGGTGTGGCAGGTTCCACATATCTGTGGTCCATACTTAGGTTCACTTATACCTGCATTCTAGCCCACCTGGTGTTCCACTCTGCAGCTCTAGGACAAGACCTGACTTATAATATATGTCTAGAGATTTCTCAATATTTTCTAGACTTATATATTTAAATGTAGATTAAATATAAATTAAATATAGATTACTTAAACATAGAACATAGATTACTAAATATAATATATTCAAAATAATCCTTAATGATGCTCTCGGTTTTAGAACTGTTTGTGACAAAATATACATTTCCATCTCTAAATTTGCTGGTTTTGTTTTTCCCTCTCTCTCTCTCTCTCTCTCTCTCTCTTTTTTTTTTTTTTTTGGTTAGTTGTTCTAAGGGTTCATTAATCTTGTTTCCTTTTCAAAGTATGAATTCTTTGTTCCACTGATCCTTTGAGTTGTTTTCTTATTCTCTTTTTCATTAATTTTATCTCAGATTTGAATTTCTTTCTTCTACTGGTTTTGGATTTAGTTATTTCCTGCTTTTAATGGACATTAGATGAAATATTAGGCTGTTTATTTTGGATCTTTCTTTTTTTAATGTAGGCACTTAATGCTATAAAATTTTCTCTTAGAACTGCCTTCATAGTTGCTCAGATATTTGGGTATATTTTATCATTATTTAATTCTAGGATTTTTAAAAACTTCTACCCTCATTTATTCTCCAATAATTTTGTTTTAATGTGCATCAGTTAGTATCAAACATTTTTGTGATTTCTATAGTTTTTCTTGATGCTAATTTAGAAATTTATTTTACTACAATCTAAAAATAAACAAGACAATTATCTTGTTTTTGTTTTTTTTGAATTTGTGTCAAAAATCTGACCTATTTGGAAAAGGTTTCATGTGCTGAAAAGAATAAAGTGAGTTCAATTGTTGTTAAATAAAATATTTTCTAGAAGTCTGTTAGGTCCATTTGATGTGTATTATTCATATAGATGTGAAGTGTATTTATAGATTATTTATTGGTGAGAGGGGTTTGTTGAAATCTCACAGTATTATTGCCTTTGGTTCTATTTAAGTAGTTACATCAAGGAGTTTGTATATGCCCCAACTTTTGGGGCAGAAATATTTACAGTAATTATATATGCTCATTGTGTTTTCCCCCGTTTTTTTGGTATAAAGTGCTGGTCATCCTTTATCATTTTTTTCTTTAAATTTTATTTTCTGAATAATCACTACTTCTGCTTGTTTTCATGGAATATCATTATCTATACTTTTTCTTTCAACCTGTGGCTTCTTTCTATAAATTTCTTGAAAATAGAATATGGTAGGGTGTTATTTTTTAATTAAATTTTCCATTCCATGTGTTTTAATTGGTGAATTGAGATCATTTATAGTCACAGTTAGTATGGAGGGATGTTTATTATTTCTTGTCATTTTAATTTTTTTTATATTTATCTTAACTTTCATTTGCTTGCCTGATCTTCTAGTGTGCATCATCATTTTAGAACCTTTGGGATTTGTTTTGAAGTTCTTCTATGTAGCATTCCTTTAAGTATTTTCTGACTTAATGAACTTGGATTCTTTTAGTTTATCATTATTTTAGGAAAGTATTTATTTCTTATTCTATTTTGAAGTATAGCTTTGATGGATTTATCAATGTTGGTTGGAAATTGCTTTCTTTAACTTTTGGTTATCTCATTCCAATCTCTTCTGGATTTTAGAATCAGGGCTAACAAGTAAGAATTGATCTTCAATAATTTTCCTCTCAATGTGACATGATGGCTTTGAATATTCCATCCTTTATTCTCTATGTAAGGGATTTTGATTACAAAATGTCTTGGAGATGTCCTTTTTATCATGTTTATACTTTTTTTATTCTATAGGCCTTTTGCACGTGGATATACATCTCATTCCTAAAGTTTGGATTTTTTAAAATTATTTTTTCTGAAATGTTTCTTAGTGTCATTAGCATATATTTTCATTTTCCTCTTCAATTACAATGACTGTAAAAGTTGTGTGTGTTTTTTTAATTTTTAATGTAATCTATCAATGTTATTTTCTGCTAAATTCAGAATTTGATTTTTTGTGTTCTTCACTTCCAGAAGTTCTAATTGTTTTCTTAAGAATCTATATCTTTACTGCAGTGGTCTTCTATCGCCTGTGTTTTGTGGTTAATTTTAAATTAGAATTAATTTTAGGTCATTAATTATTTTAATAATCTATTTTTATTAAAATATCTATTAAAATAATGTTTTTTTAATAATCTATTTTTTTAAAGAGAGAGTGAGAGAGGAGAGAGAGTGAGAGAGAGAGAGAGAGAGAGAGAGAGAGAGAGAGAGAGAGAATTTTTAATATTTATTTTTTAGTTCTCGGCGGACACAACATCTTTGTTGGTATGTGGTGCTGAGGATCGAACCCGGGCCGCACGCATGCGAGGCGAGCGCGCTACCGCTTGAGCCACATCCCCAGCCCCAAATAATAATCTGTTTTTTATAATCCCTTTCTATAATTTCATCCCCTTCCAAAATCCATGTTTTTTTTTTAATTTGGATATTATAAATTTTAAGGGGAGACTTGTTTGAATTTCCTCAAGTTTTTAGATGACTTAGACTTACACATCTCTTGTGATGGATTTCTCTTTCTCTTTTAAGTGGGCATCTTTTGGTAAATAGTTTTTTTGTCATACATTCTATGCTGTTTTTATTTTAGTTTCAACACATAAGCTTAGCATAACCTAAGTGTTAGTTTCAAACTACAATGCCTTTTTAAAATGAGTGTGCCAGACATATGAATGATAATATAAAATTAAAATTTCTATTAACATATACTGTAAATGTAACTATTAATGATCTCTTCAATTCTTCAAAGGAACTTGGATGAGGATCAGTATTAAATACTTTGAAATTATTAAACATTAATAACTGTAGGTCAAATTGATATTGAGGATGATATAAAATAAAATAGAACAAAGAGAATAAAGAAAAAAAGAAGCATGAATGAAAGTGTGTAGGCTAGGGAGAGGAGACAGGCTAAGTGGGTGGAAAATAAGATGACAAAGTAGAATTGTTGTATATAGGAGACATTAGGTTTAAGTTACTAACAATTAGTTAATGTATTAATTATAATTCAGTGGTTCCAATTGTTATTAATGTGTTTGAAATAAAGTCTTTTTATTTAGTGCTTCAAAATTTTTATGAAGTAGTCATTAAAAGGCAAACTATTTTACCATTTCCTGGTTTCAATTGTGACCCAACCAGTCAAACTTATCGTGTGAATCTTTGTGGAGAATTTGTTTTCTTGCTTAGCTACCTCTACTGAGAACATAGGATGGGAATAAGCTTTTCTCTCTCAGAATGAATTTGTTTCTGTGTTCAGAGGTGAGAGTTTACGTCTGTCAGGGGAATTGACATCTTCTTCAAGTGATTAATTTGTAGACTGATGTGGATTGAATTACACCTCTTATTCTAAGAGTTCCTTTGCCATGCTTGGGGAAAGGCACTTTGAGTCCTATTCTGCTCAGACCCAGATATCTTTCCCCTATCAGACACTCTCTTTACCACACAGATCAGTCTAGCAATTTCAAATGGAATTGTTCTTTGTTCTTCTCTACTTTTCATAGTTCCAATAGGTTCCCTTTCTCTCTTCTATGTTCAGATTGTATCTTGGTATGGGAAAAACCCCAACCTACTTGAAAGTGTAACCTCAGGGGTTATTTGGTCTCAGTTTGCAGAAATATAACTGCAGATTTAATTAACTTTTGGGAAATTTGCATCACTCTGGATTCCTCTGAGTTGTTATCTTTTCTCTACAAAACAATGTTATGTTAGACAGCTTTGTGTGATAGTGACCAAAACACCTGACAAGGAAAACTTAGAGAAGTTTATTTTAACTCATGGTTTAAGAACAGGCAAAACATCATAAGGGGAAAGAAGAGAGTGGAGGAAGGCTGCTCAGCTCCTTTTTCCTTCCTCCAGCATAGGCAAATCAGCTCTCATAGTTCTGCTCTATCCCTAGGTACCAGTGGACCCTCCGAGAAAGTACAGGAGCTGGTGCCATTGTATTCTTATTCTAGTGGTTTGATCCTTCACTTGTTTGTGTCATGGCTCTGTGTGAACCCCGAAAAAGACCACATGGATGGGTGGCGGTAGATGCCCAGCTACCTCCATGGCATCTGGAGAGTCCTTGGTGTACGGAGAGAAGCACTATGTGTCTAGGTGATTGAGGAGACCCAGATTCTTCTATGTCATAGGCAGTGGCTCTGTGTGTATGCAGGGTGTTCTTAGTGTACAGTAAGACACACCACTCACCAGGGCTGGGGAGGATATTTTATTCTGAGGGCAGCCTAGGTTGTTTCCACTGCAAGACAGCTTATGGGTCTCGGTGTCTTTCAGCTTAAAGCAATTTCAAAGTAAATTTTTTGAAGGAATTGCTTTAATTTCATTCCAATAAAGCCATGGTGCCACTAAGGACAGCCTGGGAATATGTGCTGAGATCTCTAGGGGAAAATAAAAGACAAAAACTTATTTTCCAAAGTAGTAAAAACCGAGTGAATTTTATTTGCAGGAATATGAAAACCCATGGTGGTTAGGGTAACTAGAAAATGGTTTCATTTGTACTGTCAAAGATCCCAGGGGCTGTGGTTCAGTGGTAGAACACTCGTCTAACATGTGTAAGGCACTGAGTTTAATCCTCATCAACACATAAAAAATAAAAATAAATAAATAAACAAAATGAAGGTATTTTGTCTATCTACAACTACATTTATTTTTAATACAAAACAGGTCAAATTAATTTTATTAATATATTTTGTTTAACTACATATATCCAAAATATTATCATGTCAATATGAAATTCATACTGAATTTCATTTGTATGAAATTCATACAAAAATGTTATTGAGGGTTTTTTATTGGTTGTTCACAACATTACAAAGCTCTTGACATATCATATTTCATACATTAGATTGAAGTGGGTTATGAACTCCCAAGTTTTACCCCAAATGCAGATTGCAGAATCACATCGGTTACACATCCACAATTGAGGGTTTTTTATAATTATTTTTAATTTGTTTTAATTAGTTATACATGACAGTAGAAGGCATTTATGCATTTTGATATATCATACATAGATGGGATATAACTTCTCATTTTTCTGAGTGTACATGTTGTACAATCATATAGGTCATGCAGTCATATATATATATATATATATATATATATATATATATATATATACACACACACACACACACACACACACATAAAGTAATAATATCTGTTTTATTTTACTATCTTTTCTATGCCCACATCCCCTCCCATGCCATCCCTTCACTTCCCTCTACCTAATCTAAGGTAACACTATTCTTCTCTAGTGCCCCCAAGCTTATTGTAAATGAGCATCCACATATTAGAGAACACATTTGGCTGTTTTTTTTTTTTTTGAGGGGGGATTGGCTTATTTTGCTCAGCATAATATTCTCCAACTCCATCCATTTACTGGCAATTGCCATAATTTATCCCTTCTTTAAAGCTGAGTAACATTCCATTGAGTATTCTTTTTCTTTATACATTCATCTATTGAGGGACACCTAGATTGGTTCTATAGTCTAGCTATTGTGAATTGAGCTGCTGTAAACATTGATGTGGCTGCAGAACTGTAGTATGCTGACTTTAAGTCTTTTGGATATAAACCTAGGAGTGGAATAACTGGGACAAATAGTGGTTCCATTCCAAGTTTTCTGAGGAATCTCCATACTGCTTTCCATAGTGGTTGCACCAATTTGCAGTCCCACCAGCTATGTATGAGCGTACCTTTTCTCCCACATTCTTGCCAACATTTATTGTTGCCTGCATTCTTGATGATGGCCATTTTGATAGAAGATAAAATCCTAAAATAGTTTTGATTTGCATTTCTCTAGTTGCTACAGATGTTGAACACTTTTTCATACATTTGTTGATCAATTGTGTTTGTTCTTCTGTGAAGTATTTGTTCAATTGCTTAGACTATTTATTGATTGGGTTTTTTTGGTGTTTATCTTTTTTTAGTTTTTCATATATTCTAGAAATTAATGCTTTATCATAGGTGCATGTGGTAAAGATTTTCTCCCAACCTGTAAACTCTCTCCTCACTTTATTAATTGTTTCTTTTGCTAAGGAGAAGTTTTTCATTTGAATCCATCCTATTTACTAATTATTGATTTTACTTCTTGTGCTTTAGGAGTCTTGTTAAGGTAGTCAGATCCTAGGCCGAAATGGTGAGGACTTAGACCTATTTTTTCTTCTATTAGGTGCAGGGTCACTGTTCTAGTATCTAAGTATATGATCCACTTTCATTTGATGTTTGTTCAGGGTGAGAGATAGAGGTTTAATTTCAATTTGGTACATATGGAATTTCAGTTTTTCCAGAACCATTTGTTGAATAGGCTATCTTTTCTCCAGAGAATGTTTTTGACATCCTTGTCTAGTATGACATAACCATATTTATGTGGGGTTTTTATGTGTCCTTTATTCTGTACCACTGGTCTCCAAGTCTATTTTGGTGCCAATATCATGCCATTTTTGTTGCTATAGCTTTGTAGTATAGTTTAAGATCTGGTATTGTGATGCCTCCTGCTTCACTTTTCTTGCTCAGGATTGCTTTAGATACTCTGCATGTCTTATTTTTTCAAATAAATTTTGTGATTGCTTTTTCTATTTTTATGAAGAATGGCATTGGCATTTTAGTAGAAATTATATAAAAACTGCATAATGCATTTAGTAATATGGCTGTTTTGACAATATTAATTCTGCCTATCCAGGAGCACAGGAGATCTTTCTATCTTCTGAGGTGTTCTTCAATTTCTTTCTTTAGTGCTCTGTAGTTTTTATTGTAGAGGTCTTTCATCTCTTTTATTAGATTGATAACCAGGGATTTTATTTTGTTTGAGGCTATTGTGAATGGGGTAGATTTTTCTAAAACTACCTGGATTCATCACTGATGTATAGGGATGCATTTGATTTATGGGTGTTGATTTTATATCCTGCTACTTTGCTGAATTAATTTACTAGTTCTAGAAGTTTTCTGGTGGAATTTTTTTGGATCTTCTAGATATTGAATCATGTCATCACCAAAGAGTGATAATTTGAGTTCTTCTATACCTATTTTTATCCATTTAATTTATTTCTTTTGTCTAATTGCTCTGGCTAGAGTTTCAAGGATGATGTTGAACAGAAGTGGTGAAAGAGGACATCCTTGACTTGTTTCAGTTTTTAGCAGGAATGCTTTCAATTTTCCTTCATTTAGAATGATACTGGCATTGGGTTTAACATATATACCTTTTACAATGTTGAGGTATGTTCCTAGTATCCCTAGTTTATGTAGTGTTTTGAATATGAAAGTGTGCTGTATTTTGTCAAATTCTTTTCTGTATCTATTGAGATAATCATATGGTTCTTGTTTTTAAGTATATTAATATGAAGTATTATATTTATTGATTTCTGTACATTGAAACAACCCTGCATCCTTGAAATGAACCCCACCTGATTGTGGATAACTCCCTTTTTAATATGTTTTTGTATGCAAATTGCCAGAATTTTATTGATAATTTTTTCATCTATGTTTATCAGGGATATTGGTCTAAAGTTTTCTTTCCTTGATGTGTCTTTGTCTGGTTTTGGTATCAGGGTGATATTAGCCTCATAGAATGAGTTTGAAATGGTGCCCTCCTTTTTGATTTCATGGAGTATTTTGAGGAGTATTGGTGTTAATTCTTTTAAAGTTTTGTAGAACTCCACTGAGAGTCCATCTGGTCCTGGACTTTTCCTGGTTGGTAGTGTTTTGATGGCATTTTCTATGTCATTACTTGAAATTGATTTGTTTAAATCTTGTATGACCCTTTCATTCAGTTTGGGAAGATCATATGTCTCTAGAAATTTGTTGATATATTTGATATTTTCTATTTTATTGAAATATAAATTTTAAAAATAGTTTCTAATAATATTCTGAATTTCAGACATGTCCATTGTGATATTTCCTTCTACATCTTGTATTTTAGTAATCTTGAGTTTTTGTCTCTTATTCTCTTCACTTGCATGGCCAGGTATTTTATTTTTTTTCAAAGAACCAACTTTTTGTTTTGTCAATTTTTTCAATTGTTTCTTTTGCTTTGATTTCAGCTCTGATTTTAATTATTTCCTGTCTTCTACTGCTTTTTGTGTTGACTTGTTCTTCTTTCTCTAGGTCTTTGAGATGTAGTGTTAGATCATTTATTTGTTAAGTTTTTATTTTCTTTTTTTTCTCTACCCCATCTACTGTAATTCATTTCTCTCCTTGTTTATTTTCCCATTCCCCTCACAACCTCTTATATGTAATTTTGTATAGCAATGAGGGTCTCCCTTCATTTACATGCAATTTCCCTTTTCTCTCCCTTTCCCTCCCATCTCATGTCTCTGTTTAATGTTAATCTTTTATTCCTGCTCTTCCTCCCTGCTCTGTTCATAGTTGCTCTCATTATATCAAAGAAGTCATTTGGTATTTGTTTTTTAGGGATTGGCTAGCTTCAGTAAGCATAATCTGCTCTAGTGCCATCCATTTCCCTGCAAATACTATGATTTTGTCATTTTTTATTGCTGCATAGTACTCCATTGTGTATAGATGCCACATTTTTTTTTATCCATTCATCTATTGAAGGGCATCTGGGTTGGTTCCACAGTCTAGCTATTGTGAATTGTGCTGCTATGAACATCGATGTGGCAGTATCCCTGTAGCATGCTCTTTTAAGGTCTTCAGGGAATAGTCCGAGAAGGGCAATAGCAGGGTCAAATGGTGGTTCCATTGCCAGTTTTCCCAGGAATCTCCAAACTGCTTTCCAAATTGGCCGCACCAATTTGCAGTCCCACCAGCAATGTACAAGTGTACCCTTTTCTCCACATCCTCGCCAGCACTTGTTGTTGTTTCACTTCATAGTGGCTGCCAATCTTACTGGAGTGAGATGGTATCTTAGGGTGGTTTTGATTTGCATTTCTCTGACTGCTAGAGATGGTGAGCATTTTTTCATGTACTTGTTGATTGATTGTATATCCTCCTCTGAGAATTGTCTGTTCAGGTCCTTCGCCCATTTGTTGATTGGGTTATTTGTTATCTTATTGTCTAATTTTTTGAGTTCTTTGTATACTCTGGATATTAGGGCTCTATCTGACGTGTGAGGAGTAAAAATTTGTTCCCAGGATGTAGGCTCCCTATTTACCTCTTTTATTGTTTCTCTTGCTGAGAAAAAACTTTTCAGTTTAAGGAAGTCCCATTTGTTGATTCTTGTTATTAACTCTTGTGCTATGGGTGTCCTATTGAGGAATTTGGAGCCCGACCCCACAGTATGTAGATCGTAGCCAACTTTTTCTTCTATCAGACGCAGAGTTTCTGATTTGATATCAAGCTCCTTGATCCATTTTGAGTTAACTTTTGTGCATGGTGAGAGAAAGGGATTCAGTTTCATTTTGTTGCATATGGATTTCCAGTTTTCCCAACACCATTTGTTGAAGATGCTATCCTTCCTCCATTGCATGCTTTTAGCCCCTTTATCAAATATAAGATAGTTGTAACTTTGTGGATTAGTCTCTGTGTCCTCTATTCTATACCATTGGTCCACCTGCCTGTTTTGGTACCAGTACCATGCTGTTTTTGTCACTATTGCTCTGTAATATAGTTTGAAATCTGGTATCGCTATACCGCCTGATTCACACTTCCTGCTTAGAATTGCTTTTGCTATTCTGGGTCTTTTATTTTTCCATATGAATTTCATGATTGCTTTATCTATTTCTACAAGAAATGCCGTTGGGATTTTGATTGGCATTGCATTAAACCTATAGAGAACTTTTGGTAATATCGCCATTTTGATAATGTTAGTTCTGCCTATCCATGAACAGGGTATATTTTTCCATCTTCTAAGATCTTCTTCTACTTCTCTCTTTAGGGTTCTGTAGTTTTCATTGTATAAGTCTTTCACCTCTTTTGTTAGGTTGATTCCCAAGGATTTTATTTTTTTTGAGGATATTGTGAATGCAGTGTTTTTCCTCATTTCCGTTTCAGAAGTTTTGTCGCTGATATAAAGAAATGCCTTTGATTTATGCATGTTGATTTTATATCCTGCCACTTTGCTGAATTCATTTATTAGTTCTAGTAGTTTCTTTGTAGACCCTTTTGGGTCTTCTAGGTATAGAATCATGTCATCTGCAAATAGTGATAATTTAAGTTCTTCTTTTCCTATTTTTATGCCTTTAATTTCTTTCGTCTGTCTAATTGCTCTGGCCAGTGTTTCGAGAACTATATTGAATAGAAGTGGTGATAGAGGGCATCCCCGTCTTGTTCCAGATTTTAGAGGGAATGCCTTTAACTTTTGTCCATTCAGAATGATGCTAGCCTGAGGCTTAGCATAGATAGCTTTTACAATGTCAAGGTAAGTTCCTGTTATCCCTAGTTTTTCTAATGTTTTGAACATAAAGGGATGCTGTACTTTGTCGAATGCTTTCTCTGCGTCTTTCGAGATGATCATATGGTTCTTATTTTTATGTCTATTGATGTGGTGAATAACATTTATTGATTTCCATATATTGAACCATCCTTGCATCCCAGGGATGAATCCTACTTGATCATGGTGCACAATTTTTTTGATGTGTTTTTGTATTCGATTCGCCAGAATTTTATTGAGGATTTTTGCATCTAGGTTCATTAGAGATATTGGTCTGTAGTTTTCTTTCATTGAGGTGTCTTTGTCTGGTTTCAGAATCAGGGTGATGTTGGCCTCATAGAATGAATTTGGAAGAGCTCCCTCTTTTTCTATTTCCTGAAATAACTTGAAAAGTATTGGTATTAATTCTTCTTTAAAGGTTTTGTAAAACTCTGCTGAATACCCATCCGGTCCTGGGCTTTTCTTGGTTGGTAGTCTTTTGATGGCTTCTTCAACTTCATCCATTGATATTGGTCTGTTCAAATTGTGTGTAACCTCCTGACTCAGTCTGGGCAAATCATATGACTTAAGAAATTTATCGATGTCTTCACTATCTTCTATTTTATTGGAATATAGGTTTTCAAAATAATTTCTAATTGTCTTTTGTATTTCTGTAGCATCTGTTGTGATATTGCCTTTTTCATCCCATGTGTTAGTAATTTGAGTTCTCTCTCTTCTTCTCTTTGTTAGCATGGCTAAAGGTCTGTCGATCTTATATATTTTTTCAAAGAACCAACTTTTACTTTTGTTAATTGTTTCAATAGTTTCTTTTGTTTCAATTTCATTGATTTCCGCTCTGATTTTAATTATTTCTTGCCTTCTGCTACATTTGCTGTTGTTTTGCTCTTCCTTTTCTAGGGCTTTGAGATGAAGTGTGAGCTCAATTATTTGTTGGTTTTTTCTTTTTTTGAGGAATGACCCCCAGGCGGTGAATTTTCCTATTAAAACTGCTTTCATTGTGTCCCATAGATTCCGATATGTTGTGTCTGTATTTTCATTTATCTCTAAGAATTTTTTGATTTCCTCCTTTATGTCTTCTGTAACCCATTGATCATTCAGTAACATATTGTTCATTTTTCATGTGATGTAGGATTTTTCCTTCCTTCTTTTATCATTGATTTCCAGTTTCATTCCATTATGATCAGATAAAATGCATGGTATTATCTCCACCCCTGTATATTTACTGAGGGTTGTCCTATGTCATAATATATGGTCTATTTTTGAGAAGGATCCATGTGCTGCTGAGAAAAAAGTATATCCATTTGATGATAGTTGATATATTCTATATATGTCAGTTAAGTCTGGGTTATTGATTGTTATATTGAGTTCTATAGTTTCTTTATTCAACTTTTGTTTGGAGGATCTGTCCAATGGTGAGAGAGGTGTGTTGAAGTCACCCAAAATTATTGTGTTGTGGTCTATTTGATTCTTGAACTTGAGGAGAATTTGTTTTATGAATGTTGCAGCACCAGTATTTGGTGCATAAATATTGATAATTTTATGTCTTGTTGGTGAATGGTTCCTTTTAACAGTATATAATGTCCTTCTTTATCCCTTTTGATTAACTTAGTCTTGCGGTCGATTTTATTCGATATGAGGGTGGCCGCCCCTGCTTGCTTACGAGGATCGTGTGCATGGTATACTTTTTCCCATCCTTTCACCTTCAGCCTGTGTATGTCTTTTCCAATCAGATGTGTCTCCTGGAGGCAGCATATTATTGGATTTGTTTTTTTAATCCATGATACCAGCCTATGTCGCTTTATTGGAGAGTGTAAGCCATTAACATTCAGAGTTACTATTGATATATGGTTTGTACTTCCATCCATGTTTGATTATTTATCCTTTTTTAAAAAAAATTTAGTTTGTTTCTCCATGATTATCTTTCCCCTCGCCCTCTGTCTTTATCGAGGCACTTCCTATTGATGGTTTTGGTTATTGTTTTTCATTTCTTCCTCGTGTATTGTTTTGCTCAAAATGCTTTGCAATGCTGGTTTTCTGGCTCCAAATTCTTTTAACATTTGTTTATCATGAAAGATTTTTATTTTGTTGTCATACGTGAAGCTTAATTTTGCTGGATACAGAATTCTTGGTTGGCATCCATTGTCTTTCAGTGTTTGAAATACATTGTTCCATGACCTTCTCGCTTTCAGCGTCTGTGATGAAAAATCCGTTTTTAACCTTATTGGTTTACCCCTGAATGTAATCTGTCTCCTTTCTCTTGTAGCTTTTAATATTTTCTCTTTGTTCTGTATATTGGATATCTTCATAACAATGTGTCTTGATGTTGGACTACTGTGATTTTGTGTGCTCGGTGTCCTGTATGCATCTTCAATTTGTATATCTGTTTCCTTTTTTATTTCTGGAAAGTTTTCTGTAATTATTTCGTTCAGCAGGTTACTCATTCCCTTGGTTTGAATCTCTGTACCTTCTTCTATCCCGATGACTCATAAGTTTGGTTTTTTTATGTTATCCCATAACTCTTGGATGTTTTTCTCGTGATTTTTTACCAGCCTTTCTGAGTTGGCTAGACTGTTTTCTAGATGATATATTTTGTCTTCATTATCTGACGTTCTGGCTTCTACTTGCTCCACTCTGTTAGTGATACTCTCAATTGAGTTTTTAATTTGGTTTATCGTTTCCTTCATTTCTTGAATTATTGTTTGATTATTTTGTATAATCTCTATCTCCTGATAAAGATGCTTAACTTCTTCTTTTATCTGTTTATGTAATTCATTCTCAATGTGTTCTTTCGCTGCTTGAATTTGCTGTCTTGTATCCTCTTTAAGGTTCCATTCCATCTGTCTAAAGTGTTCCTTGAATTCTTTATATGACCATTTTTCTGATGACTCTAGGTCCTCCTGAATATTTAGGCTGTCCTGCATTGTTTGTACTCCTTTTCTTCCTTGCTTTTTGAAGCTGCTCATGGTACTTCTTGTTCTGTTTGACTGCTGAGTTACTGTTTACTCCTATAAATTTATTTGATGCTGTAGCCACAGGTTTCAATGAAGTTATCACCTCCGCCGCAGTCTGATGATGTCCAAGTTTTTATTTTCTTAATGAATACACTGAATACAATAAATTCCCCCCCCCCTTAGTACTGTCGTTATAGTGTCCCAGAGATTTTGATATATTGTATCATTGTTCTCATTTACCTCTAATATTTTTTAAAAAAATATTTCATCCTGGATTTCTTCTACTAGCTATGTGTTATTCAATTGTGTATTATTTAGTCTCGATTTCTTACAATAGCTTATATTTTTTATTTTATCATTGATTTCTAATTTTATTCCATTGTGGTCTGATAGAATTCAGGATATTATCTGTTTTTTTTTTTTTTTGTATTTACTAAGAGTTGATTTTGTGGCATAAGATATGGTCTATTTTAGAGGAGGAGCCATGTGCTGCTGAGAAGAAAATATATTTTTTTCATTGACAGATGAAATATTCTCTATATGTCTGTTAATTCTAAATTATTGATTGCATTATTTAGTTCTATTGTTTCCTTATTTAGTTTTTGTTTGAAAGATCTGTCCATTAGTGAGATAAGTGTGTTAAAGTCACCCAGTATTATTGTATTTTGGTCTATTTGAGTCTTGAAATTGGGAAGGGTTTGTTTGATGTATGTAGATGCTCCATTGTTTGGGGCATAAATATTTATAACTGTTTTGTCTTGCTTATATATACTTGCCTGTAGAGGTATGAAATGCCCTTCTTTGTCTCTTCTAATTAACTTTGGTTTGAAGTCTACTTTACCTGAGAATGGAAACTCCTGCTTGTTTACGCAATCCTTATGAGTGACAAAGTTTTTTGCATCCTTTTACCTTCAGCCTGGGGATGTCTTTGCCCATGAGTTCAGTCTCTTGAAGACAGCATATTGATGGGTTTGTTTTTAATCCAATCTGTCAATCTGTCTTTTGATTGATTAGTTTAGGCCATTAATATTCAAGGTTATTATTGAGATATGATTTGTATTTCCTGTCATTTTGATTTATTTCTGCTTTTTTTTAAATTTCTCTTAGTTTCTCATTTGGTTGAGTGTCCCTTTAGTGTAGATTCTCCCTTTGCTGGTTTTCATTTTTTAAAACTTTTTCACTTCATCCTCATGGAATATTTTTTTTGATAATGTTCTGTAGTGAAGGCTTTCTAGTTGTGAATTCTTTTAATTTTTGCTTATCATGGAATGTTTTAATTTCATCTTCAAATCTGAAACTTAATTTTGCTGTATTTAAAATTCTTGGTTGGGATCCATTTTCTTTCAGAGCTTAAAATATATTTTTCCAGGGCCTCCTAGGTTTGAGGGTCTGGGTTTAAATCTGTTGAGATCTGAATTTTTGTTTCCCCCATATGTAATTTGATTTTTTTCTCCCACAAAATTTAATATTTTATCTTTATTCTCTGTTAGTCATTCTCATTTTAATGTGTCTTGGTGTGGGTCTGCTGTAATTTTGTAAATTTTGGTTCCTGTAAGACATTTGTATTTGATTTTCCATTCCATTCTTTCTGCTATCATATCATTGAAAAGATTGTGCATGCCTTTGGTTTGAATCTCTGCTCCTTCATCTATTTTGATAACTCCTAAATTTTGTCTTTTTATATTATCCCATAATTCTTGCATGTTCAGTTCATGGTTTCTTATCATTTTTGCTACATGGTCAACTCCACATTCAAGATTATTTATTTTGTCTTCATTGTCTGAGGTTCTATCTTCCAAGTGGTCTAGCCTGTTAATAATGATTTCTATTGAATTTATAATTCAGTTTATATATTCTTTCATTTCCAGGGTTTCTGCTTTTTTTCCTCATGATCTCTAATTCTTTATTTAAGTGATCTTTTATTTCCTGTATTATTTCTTTGATTTCACTCCTTATACTATCTTTTACTTCACATATCAATTTAACTATGTACAATCTGAACTCTTACTTGAACATTTCTTCTACTGTGTTATCAGTGGCTTCTGTTGTTAATAAATTAGGTTTGTTTGGAACACTTTATTCCCTTTTTTTTTTTATGTTGTTAGAATGTTTTGCCATGTAGAAGTATGGATTTAAGGCAGCATAAATTCTACCCTGTAGACCTATAGTTTTTCTGAAGCTTTCCAGTGCCTCGCCTTTAATGGTGAGACCAATATAAAAAAACACTCATTATAAACCAATAATAGCCTTAAGCCTAATAGTTCCCACCAAAGTGTCTACTGCTTTCTTGAATTAAACCAAAATGATGATTTCTACAATTATCTATGGTATAAACTGGAAATTTGTTAAAACAGTTTACAATTTCAAATGGTGGATGAGAGAACAGAGGTAGTGTTGTACACAATATTTGTGAAGGAGGAAGAGAGAAGTTAAACGTAACAATTCACAGGAAGAGTGGAGGAAGAGCTGACAAAGATTGGCTGTTGTTTGGAGAAAAGTTGGAAACAAAATAGACATGAAGAGGAAGAATATTAACAAAGAAAAATTAAAGACATAAGTATACAACAAAAGTTTAAAACACCATTCATATATCATTGTCCCCCACACACTGATGCATGAAAAATATTCTATTCCAAATATGGTTGACATGGTAGTGAGTTGAAAAATAAAATAAAATAAAATAAATCTTACTGGAAGATCAAACTATCTCTGTTAGTGTTCAATCTTTTCTCAGCCCTGTCTCTGATGTTTTTCAGGATCACCAAACCCAGATCAATCCTCACAAACCCAGCCACTATCTCACTGATCTGGGCTTCAGATACCTTAGGCTAGGTCATGCTGCAGTCTCAAGATCTCAATGTTGCTCATACTTGCAGAGAGATCACCAGGGGTACACTCCTACAAAGGAGTAACCCCAAGATGCAGCAGTAAGACAAGGGCCACCAACAATCTCAGCAGGAAGACCCCAGGCTCCTCCAAACCTGCAAGCACCCCTACACTGGACATGCAGGTCTTGGCTAGAGTCCCCAGAGGCTTTTGTGGTAGTAAACCTACTGGCACCTGGGCCTCAGGCCCTGGCTGGTGTCCCAAAATGGGTGTAGCCATGTGCAACCAAACCTGGAGTCTTCTCCACAGTAGTCCTATAGGCCATGGTAGCAGCAGCAGTGGTGGCAGTTGTTGGCAGCAGGCAGCAGGTCAGTAGCAATTGTGACTGCAGTGACTGCAGCTGTGGAGGGAGCATCACCAGGCAATCTCTGGGGATCAGTAGCAGTGTCGGCTTCAGTTGCATGTGGGGCAAAGGTGTCTTCTCTGTGGCAGCAGCAGGTGGTTGCAACTGTGAGGGCAGTAGCACCCAGAAAGAAGACCTCCAGGCAACTTCAGGCTGGCAGTAGTGGAATCAGAGGCAGCAGTGATGGTGGTAGCAGTGCAAGCAGCAGTTGATTGACTTGACAGGAGACTTCTGGTTTAGCAGCAGCAAGCACAAGGTAGTGTGGGAAGTAGTTTCTGATGCTACTGAGGCCTTGCCCAGAGAAGAGACCTCCAGGCACAGCAGTGGCATCTACCTACAATTAAAATTTTTTCAAAAAATTTAAAAAGTGATGTCCAAATATTGTATTTGACATAAAATATATCTTCTTATAGTTCTTGTCAAATGTCAGTGTATATTTAAGTAAAAATTATGAGATAAAAAATGCCTAATGCTTATTGCAATTGCAAACTAGTCTGTAGTAGACTAAATAATGGCCCTCCAAAGATATTCCCATTCTAACCTCCAGAATCTGAATATGTTACCTTACTTGGCACAAATGGTTTACAGATATGATTGAGTTTAGAATCTTGAGACAGAGAGTGATTCTAGATTATCTAAATGGACACAATGTAATCATGAGGGCCCTATCAAGGGGTTGGGGCATAAAAGTAAAAATCAGGTAATGGAACTCTAGAAGGAATAAAAAAGACTGACAGAATGAAACAACCCTATGGTATTTGAAAACCAGGGAAGAAGCCATCTTCAAAGGAATTCAGGCAGCCTGTAAAAACTAGTAAAGTCAAGGAGGCAGATTGTCTTTTCTCCTGAAGGAACCAGCCAGTTTGAAATCTTGACTTTAATAATGGGAGACCGAGTTTGGATCTCTGACTGAAAGATAATATGTGCTATTTTAAGCCACTAAATTTTTGTTATTTTTTTATACCAGCAGTACAAAATTAATCAAATTCCATTCAAAATTTTATTCAATGATGGGACAAAATAAATTCCTAATTGTCAGAAGTGTATATGGTTGCAACTCACCATGCACTGAGGGAAGTCTTGTTTGTGAATGATTATTTTTTCTTCAGTTTTCTTATAGACATCAATATGGCAAATGAAATTGTTTGGGGATAAAATCTTATCTGAAATTTGAAATGTTAATAAGTAAAGGCAGCATTAGGTGAGATAACTTGAGTTTAAGTTGCAATAATTAAATTCATTAGAATTGGTGGTTTAAAGGACTAGGAAATCCTTTAATTGAAATTTATATCTTTACAAGTTGAAAGGAGTTTTTAAGGGGCTATTTGCTGTAATGTAATTAAGACTAATTTTTGAATCCTAAGTTTCTTAGGAAGGTGAAAAATATTTGTGAAAATTTTAAGCCTGCCATTTTGGAGAATTAAACATGAAGATTTGGGGATATATACTGTGAGGATGGCCTTAGGCCTGAGCCTAAGCAACTCCATTTTAAAAACTCTAGTTTGAAACATGCAGTCTCATCTGGCACACCCACAGAGCCCTCCAGTATGGCCTCAAACAAGTTACTTCCCCTCACCCTGATAAACAGAGTGAAGCCCCTGGCAGGTTGTCCTTGCCTGATAAGAGGGAAGGGCGAGAAGATCAGGGTAGAGACCATCAGACCAGATGTTTCAGACCCCAAGGTAAATGATGACACTGAGAAATCTGGTGGTAGATGATAAGGATTGAAAAAGGGGTCAAAAGCCCCAATATTTAGTATAAACAATAGAGCAAATGAACAGGGATTTAGCCAGCGGAAACAAGGATGTGCTCGAGCTGCAGAGGCTGGTGAGGACCTGACATCTCATCACTTGTCATCATTTCCTGATCCTCTGCATGATCCTCACTACTTTCAAACTCTACTGCCTCCTGTGGACCTTGGTGAGAGCTGCAACTTCTCTCTAAGACCCTCTAGATGCTCTCCTCATCTGGTGGTTCACTCTACCCCAGGAAAACCCTGCCTTGGTTCCAGACCTGATCACGGCAGTCTGAGTGGGTGTGCATCTGCTGGACATAAAGCCTAAGGCTTAAGACTTTTGATCTTAGCATGCAGAGTGAATGTCTGTCATTAGCCTGTCATGATTAAGTGTGTTTTGCAGTGCTTATAATTAATCTGGAATTGTTTTCTGTGAATTAATTAATCTAGAATTGGTTGCTGTGAATTGATTATGATCATTGGAATGCCAGCATTAATGATTGTCATTTTTCTTGATTAAGAAACAATAGAGTGAAATTGTATTGAGTAATTTGAATAAAGCATTGAAAGGGGCAGAAGCACATGGACATTCTTTATTTCTCCCCTTGACTGCATACATCACAATTTTGCCCCCTCAAGACATATTCTTTTTTTAAATTTTTTTAATATTTATATTTTAGTTGTAGTTGGACCTAATACCTGTATTTTATTTATTTTTTTTATGTGGTGCTGAGGATCAAACCCAGGGCCTCACATGTGCTAGAAGAATGCTCTACTGCTGAGACCCTTGGGATATATTCCTTAGAAAATAAATTTGTTACTATCATTTTACAAAAAAGAACTTGAAAGCTTATTTCACCTCCTAAATGTAATAATTGAATGAAACATAATTTGATGATTAATGACTATTTTCAATGAGCAAAAACATTTATGAATATCAAAATAACCCCTTGATAAAAGACTTTGGTTTGTAATTTCAATGTTATATATTATTCACTGAACTCATATCAATAAAGTAATATCCAGATAAACTTTTGTTCTCTGAGAAAGCAAAAATTCACACCCAAAATAGTTGTTTATTACATGTTTTCATAAAAAAATATATAAAATTATTAAGGGGATTCAATATCATAATTGAGAAAGCTACTGAGGAATCCTTTAACTAACAGTTGGAAACACGGGGTCAAAATTTTTCTCTCCCAGTGGTTTGGGAGGCTGAGACAGGAGGATCATGAGTTCAAAGCCAGCATCAGCAATGGTGAGACACTAACCAACTCAGTGAGACCCTGTCTCTAAATAAATAGGAGTGGGGATGTGGCTCAGTGTTCAAGTGGCCCTGAATTCAATTCCTGGTACAAAAAAAGCCTATGTTGATTATATTGTGATTATAACTTTTAAAAAAAATAATATCTACATGTTTGTGAGAAAGGAAAATCTACCTGCAAGAATTTGATTAACTGACAGGTATAAAGGAATCGTCAAAGGTCACACTAAGTGAAAACTAAGTGTCAGGAAATACCACATGGGTTTAAATATAGTTAAATATAATTAATTTCCCAATGCAATGTTTACAAATTAATTAATGTGTCATGCTACAGACATAGTTGTATGATTTCAGTTTTATGAAATGAGTAACCCTACTGAGAAGTTTTTGTCTACAAAAAACTTGAGGGTCTTTTAGGAGGTTGGAAGATTGTAAAATGAATTGATTTTATTCAGTGGACTCATGGGGACAGCATAAGAGTCAGACATACATCAGTACAATTTATAGCTCTCCAAATTGGGAGATGGTTAAATGTTTGGTTGCAGTAACATGCTAGAGATTGGATTTTAAAATTGAATTAATCTAAATGAAAACATTTTCTTAGAACCCTTATAAATCTCTAGTTTTACAGGCTTCAATTTACATAAATGGATTGTTTTCAAATTTAGGAGAACTTATTCTGTGTAACATCTGTCTAGAATATGAAAAATGACTTTTGAATGGGATTAAAATTTCTGATACTTTTTAAGAAATAACAAATATATATTTCTTACATTTTCTATCATGTTTCATTTTGCATTTTATGCTTATGCATTGAATTTACATTTATATTTTTATACATATTATTTGAATACAGTTAAATTCATAGAGCATACATGTACAACTTAATGAGTTTTATGAATTTATATATTCAAGCAATTTTTAAACTTAAAAAAGATACAGAGCATCACCACGACAGAAGTGCTCTTTTCCAGTCCAAATCTGAATCCCCTTGCAGAATAAACCTTGCTCAGAATTGTATTAAAATATTTTATTTTGCTTATTTGAGAATTTTGTATAAATGAAATCATATAATATGCACTATTTTGTGGCTGACTTTTTTATTGAGTATATTTCTATATTCATTCAGAAGTTGCAAGTAAAAGTGGTTAATTCATTATTCTTGCAAAGTTTTAGTCTTTTTAAGAATAACCCAAAATTTGTTTGTTTATTTTTTGTATGGTGAAAGATATGGTCTTGTTTCAGGTTTTGGCTGTTACAAATAATGCTGTTATAAATATTCACATGCAAGCCTTGTGTAGATATCTGTGTATTATTTAATAAATTCATGTAACTACAGTAATTTATGTATTACAGAATAAATGAGTATTTACTTTTATTGGAAATCTAAAAAGTGACTATTAGATATTTTAGTACTTTTAGACCTGACGAACAGTATATATGAACTTAGATTTTTTAAAATCATCACTACCATTTGAATTTCTTAAGTATTTTAATTTTAGCAAATTAATGTGGGTCAGAGGTAGTATATCTTTGTTTTATTTTGCATTTCTCTGAGTCATAATTTTGAGTACTTTTTTTATTTACATGTTGGTTATTCACATATCTCTCTTTATTAATTGTGTATTCAAAACTTGTAACATTTCAATAAGTTTGCTTTTATCTGCATTATTAAGTTATATGGAACTTTCATATATTCATGATACAAAGACTTCATCAAATATACAGTGGAATGATTTGTAGCAGAATATGGAATTGCTATTTACTTTCCAAATGGTACTTTTCAAAGACCAGGAAAGTTTATTTGATGAACTTTTAGCTATGTATTTTTTAAATGTTGGTTATGAATTTCTATGTCCTGTGTGAGACAGTTTGTTGTATATCAAGGTTATGAAGATATTAATCTCTTTAGTGTAAGTTGTATTGATTCATTTATTGAATGTGGTTCTATTATACATCATGAAATATTTTTGTGTATGCATTAGTGGCATAAAGTCAGGATTAAAGATCATGTTTTACCAAACATTTTCCATAAGGATATCCAGTTGTTCTAACAGCATATAATAAAATAATTTTCATTTCTAATTTATTTGATTTGGAGAATTTATGAAAATATCAAAACTTAATATTGCATTTTATTGATTTATTTTCCTATCATTTTACCCAGCAACACTGTCTTCTTTCTTATAATATCATAGTAATACTTGATGTATTACAAATTTCTTTTTTTTAAATGGTAATTCTATATTTAATTTTTTGAGAAATTGCCTTGCCATTTTCCATAGCAGCTGCAACATTTTACATTTTACCTATAATATACATGGGCTTTAATTTATCTAGTTCATTTGTTCATTTATAATTAGTGCTGTTTATTTATGTAGAGTTGCACAAGTTCTTTATATATTCTGGATGTCAATCTCATATCAGATGATTTGCAAATAAATTCTCCCATTCCATGGGTTTCCTTTTTTTTACTCTTGATAATATTAATGAACAAACATTTTTAATTTTGCAGTCCAAGTTATGTATTTTTAAGCTTTTACTTGCCTGTCATTTTGAGATCATATCCAAAAACTAATTGCCAAATCCAGAAGTCTTTAAGCCATTTTGGTTTTATATTTTCTTTTTTTAAATTTTTTTTTGTCTGTAAAACATCCTTAAAATAATAGTGCTAACTTCTATTGATATTTTGAAAGGAATTGTTTTAGATATAATTCAATATAGCAGAATTGACACATTAACAATAGTTACACTTCCAATATATAAACAAAATATGTGTTCACATTTATTCAGGTTTTTTTTTTTTTAAAAACTTCACTTAGCAATAATTTATAGTTTTCTGCATGGATGCAAAATAAATATTGCATTAATTACATTTATTCCTAAATATTTTATTATTATTATCATATTATAAAATATATATTTTGATGTTATTTACATTTTTCTTATATAAAATATTTTTTACAAATATCTTGTATTGTATGACCTTGAAAATTTACTAACATATATTTTTTAGTTATTCTGTAGTCCGCTCCTCTTTATATGCAAAAATGTTCATGTCATCTTCAGAGAGACAAATACACTTATTTTTTTCCAATTTTTATGCCTTTATTTCCTTACTACATGAATAGGACCTCAAAGAAAGTCTCAACTAAAAGTGATAATATTGAATATCCTAACCTTGTGGGTTAATCAACTTTTCATTGTTGTGAGCAACATGCCTCATATAAACAACTCTGAGTGGAAAAAAAAAAAAGTTTATTTTTGCTCATTGTTTCAGAGGTTTTTCTATGGTCCACTAGCATTGCTGCTTTGGACTTGAGGTGAAGAGAAATCATATGGAAAGACATAGAAGAGTAGGAAGGAGAGAGAAAGAGAGAGAAAAAAATTAAGGAGCCAGACAAAAGATAAACTCTTGCAGGTCATGCCCATAGAACCTCCAACTAGATATTATCTTTCAATAGTCTATACAGCACTGATGAGTTTTCACGATTAAATCACTTCCTCAAAGCCTGACCTTTGAACACTCGAGATTCTGGGAACCATTTCAGATTAAAAACCATAACAGTCTTCCCCTATCCTCCAATGGTTCATACCCATCTTACAGTGCAAAATTTGCTCAGTTCTTCTCAAACAGTTCTCATAATCTTAACAGTTACAGCAATGCTTCTGTTGATCCTTTGATGCTGAACTGTGAATTATAGATTCTCAACAATTCCCTTTTAATCGAAACCATATGGATACAGTGGGATGGACTTAAGTATTTCTCTTTTCTCCAATTTGGTGATGTTAATCCCAATTCGGTTAGGATATGGTAACATAGTTTCTCTTGAAGGTCAGAATTGTTAAGAAAAACATAATGTTTCAATATATTTCAAAATGATTAATTTTACTCTCAGCTGCTAAATCACAGGATGATTTTTGTCTAATATTTATTTTGAGCTTCTGGTTAATGCCCTGAAAGTACAAATAACAAAATTATGGGGTCCTCCTATTTAAGTTATATGGATTTAAATCAATTGAAATTATTGATTGCTAGATGTATTTATGATAGCTGTATAAAGTTTTTTTTTTTTTTCTGCTGAGCCTGGTATCTGTCCTTTTATTGGTTTTCAGTTCTGTTTCAGTTAACCACCTTATCACTGAAGTTCATTCCTATAAAAATCTGGCATTCTTAATCCTACTTTAAAAAATATTTCTCTTATTTATGTAAATATCTAAATATCCTTCAATATCTTCATGGGAATCTTTCTAGATTCCCTCAATAATATCAAAATATATTAAAATTAATTCCCTTGTATGAACTGGAATAGCAGTTGTTTATTATAAATGCAATCTTCTCATATACTTGAAGCAATTTCTGGATTACTTAAAACATCCATGGCACTATGCATAATTGGTACGCTACAATTAAAATATATGGAATAATGAGAATATGTGTGTGTGTGTGTGTGTGTGTGTGTGTGTGTATTTTTTCTGTATGGATACAAGGTTTGTTCACATATTTATAATCTGTGTGGAGGATTTGAGTTTCCATATGCAAAAGTTGTGGATAAGTAGAATTGACTGTATTGAATTTTGTTCTAGCAGATATTTAATTTACTGGTGAGTTAGTTTATTTTATCAATATATTTTTTCCTTTGCAGTGCTAAGAATCAAACCCAGGCCCCCCATACACGCCAAACAAGGACTCTATCACTGAGCCACATTCCCTAATGCAACATTTGGTATTTTAATAATGAGAATAGTATTTACTCTGGAGTTAAAAAAAAGTCTTTTCCCTTAGTTTTATCCTTTCCGGGGTTGCATTGAATTACTAGAGTGTTTAATGTGGGAATTTGCTCTTGACACAGGTATTTCAACATGATGAGGCACTACATGATGAGGCACTACATGATCTCTAGAATTACTATTCACATTTGAAATTTCTAACATCCATTCTGTTCTAGGTCTCATTTAGTCTCAACCTGCTCATACATAGTTACAATCATCCATAGTAATGAAGGATCCACATGAAAATTTTAAACTCTTGATTTTATAATGTTTATATTAGTGCATACTAGTTATACATAATAATGGGGTTAATTTTGACATAATTATATATACTGTGGATGTAAGCAATTCTTAGCAGGAAGAGTGAAGCAAGAGACATCACTATACCAGACTTTAAACTATACTACAAAGCAATAGTAACAAAAACAGCATGGTATTGGCACCAAAACAGATTGGTAGACCAATGGTACAGAATCAATGAATTACATGGAATGTAATTTGCTCCATTTCAGTTTTCAGTACTTTCTTTTTATCTCCTCCTTCCTCCCTTATTCTCCTTTGTTTACTCTTAAGGTCTTCCTACTATTTATATTTTTTTATAAATTTGTGTTTTATTGATATACGTAAGTTGGAGATTCACTGTAATATATTCATACATATATAAATATCATAACTTGGTATATTTTATTTGATGGTGTTTCTCCTTTTTTCTGTAATTTATCACTCACCTTATATTATCTTGCTCTTCACCAATGATCTCCCTTCTAATTTCATGAGATCCCCTCACTTTTTTTTTTACTTATTTTATTCTAGCTTCCAAATATGAGAAAGAACATTTGTCCCTTCATTTTTTGAATCTGGTTAATTTCATTTAGCATGATATTTTCCAGTTCCATCTATTTACCAGCAGATAACATAATTTCATTTTCTATATAATTGAGTAAAACACCACTGTGTGTATATATACCACATTTTCATTATACATTTATCTATTGACAGGCAACCAGGCTGGTTACATAATTTGGCTACTGTGGATTCTGTTGCATGAATGTGCCTGTATCCCTATAGCATGTTGATTTTAGTTCATTTGGATAAATACCAAAGAGGGAGACCACTGGTTCATATGGTGGTTTCATTGCTACTATGTTGACAAATCTTCATATACCTGTCTAAAGTGATTGCTCAAATTTGCAGTTCCACAGAGAATGTATTAATATGTGTTATTCTATTTTTATGATTTTTTAGTTTCTTTCTTTTTTATTTATATATGAATTCAGCAAAGTAGCAGGATTTAAAATCAACACCCATAAATCAAAGGCATTTCTGAATATCAATGGCAAATCCTCAGAAATGGAAATGAGGAAAACTACCCTATTGACAATAATCTCAAAAAAAATGGGAATCAACAAAGAGGTGAAAGATCTATATAATGAAAATTACAGAACCCAAAAGAAAGAAATCAAAGAAGATCTTAGAAGATGGAAAGATCTACCTTGTTCTTGGATAGGCAGAATTAATATTATCAAAATGATCATACTTCAAAAAGCACTATACAGATTTAATGCAATTCCAATCAAAAATCTAATGACATTTCTCATGGAGAAATGGTATGCAAGTGCTCTACCACTGATCCACAAACCACAGCCATTCTTTAATTTCTTTGTTCAGTGTTTTATAGTTCTTTGTTGAGGTCTTTTGCCTCCTTGGTTGGATTTATTCCCAAGTTTGAATGGGATAGTTTTCTGATTTCTTTCTAGAGATTCATTAATGAAGTATGTCAGACTATTAATTCATGCATTTTAATCTTGTGTCTTGTTGTCTAGATATAGGATCATGTAATCAACAAAGAAGATAAACTAGATTGAGAAACTCAATTTGATTTATTTTTTTCTCTTTGTTTTCACTTAATTTCCTTTATTTGCTGATTGTTCTGACTAGTGATTTAAGTAATATAATGAATAGCAGTGGATATTTTTATCTTATTTCTGATTCTAGAAGAGTTTTCAAATTTTCTCCTTGAATTTTATATCCTTGATGTGTCTTTGTCAGTTTTTGTATCAAGGTTACACTGGCTTCATAAAATGCATTTGGGAGTCTACCTTCCTTTATATTTTATGGAATAATTTGAAGATGATTACATTAGTTATTCTTTGAAGTTTTGGTAGAACTCAGCTAAATATCCATCTGGTTCTGGACTTTTCTTTTTTGGATGATTTTTAACTGCCACATATATCTCATTGCTGGATATCTTTATGTTTAGATTATCTACACCTTCATATTTCAACTTGGATACATCATCTGTGTCTAGCAATGTGTTAATATCTTCTAGATCTTCCAGTTTATTTGAATATAAATTTTCAAAATATTTTTAATTATGTGCATTTCAGAAATATCTATGGTGTAAGCTTCTTTTTTAAAAAAAAACAAAATTGTAGTTGTAGATGGACAGAATGCCTTTATTTTATTTGCTTATTTTTATGTTGTGTGGAGGATCAAACCCAGTGCCTGACTCATGCTACACAAGGGCTCTGCTTATGAGCTACAGCCTCAGCCCGTGATAGCTTCTTTAAACTTAATTTTATTCTGGGCAGATCATATGACTTAAGAAATTTCAATAGGACACCCATAGCACAAGAGTTAACAACTAGAATCAACAAATGGGACTTACTCAAACTAAAAAAGTTTCTCTCAACAAAAGAAACAATAAGAGAGATAAACAGGGAGCCTACATCCTGGGAACAAATCTTTACTCCACACACTTCAGATAGAGCCCTAATATCCAGAGTATACAAAGAACTAACAAAATTAGATAATAAGATAACAAATAACCCAATCAACAAATGGGCCAAGGACCTGAACAGACACTTCTCAGAGGAGGACATACAATCAATTAACAAGTACATGAAAAAATGCTCAACATCGCTAGCAGTCAGAGAAATGCAAATCAAAACCACCCTAAGATACCATCTCACTCCAGTAAGATTGGCAGCCATTAAGAAGTCCAACAACAACAAGTGCTGGCGAGGATGCGGGGAAATGGGTACACTTGTTCATTGTTGGTGGGACTGCAAATTGGTGCAGCCAATTTGGAAAGCAGTATGGAGATTTCTTGGAAAGCTGGGAATGGAACCACCATTTGACCCAGCTATTCCCCTTGTCGGTCTATTCCCTAAAGACCTAACAAGAGCATGCTACAGGGACACTGCTACATCGATGTTCATAGCAGCATAATTCACGATAGCAAGATTGTGGAACCAACCTAGAAGCCCTTCAATAGATGAATGGATTAAAAAAATGTGGCATTTATACACAATGGAGTATTACTCTGCAATAAGAAATGACAAAATCATAGAATTTGGAGGGAAATGGATGGCATTAGAGCAGATTATGCTAAGCGAAGCTAGCCAATCCTTAAAAAACAAATGCCAAATGTCTTCTTTGATATAAGGGGAGTAACCAAGGACAGGGTAGAGATGAAGAGCTTGAGAAGAAGATTAACATTAAACAGGGATGATAGGCGGGAGGGAAAGGGAGAGAGAAGGGAAATTGCATGCAATTGGAAGGTGAGCCTCAGGGTTATACACAATTACATATAAGAGGAAAGGAGGGGTAGGAGAAAAATTATATAAGTGGAAGAAACGATTTATAGTAGAGGGGGTGGAGAGAGAGAAGGGGAGGGGAGGGGAGGGGAGGGGAGGGGGGATAGTGGAGAATGGGATAGACAGCAGAATACATCAGTCACTAGAAAGGCAATTTGTAAATCAATGGAAATGTAACTGATGTGACACAGCAATCTGTATACGGGGTAAAAATGGGAGTTCATAACCCACTTGAATCAATCTGTGAAATATGGTATATTAATAACTATGTAATGTTTTGAACAACCAACAATAAAATTAAAAAAAAAATAAATAAACTTAATTTTATTGATTTGAGTCATGTATTTCTTTTGGTTAGTTTGTCTAAGAGTTTCTCAATCTTGTTTATCTTCTCAAATAACCAACTATTTGTTGCACTGATCCTTTGCATTACTTTTAATTTGTAATTTCATTGATTTTGCATCTGATCTTAATTATTTCCTGTCTTCTATTGATTTTCAAATTAGATTTTTCTCTATTTACAGCCTTGAGGTGTAACATTAAATTATCTATTTAAAAGTTTTCTATTTATTCTGGTGTTTTAGTGAGGTTTTTCACCTCTGTGACCAAAAGACAATTCAAGAATCATTTTAGAGAAGGAATTTTGTTTTGACACTCACAGTTTAATTAATCTCAGTACATAGACAGCAAAGTGCATTGATTTATGTTCAGGTGAGGCAGAACATCATAGTTGAAGGATGTGGAAGAGGAAAACTGCTCAGTACATGGTAACAAGGAAGTGAAACAAGAGAACTCTGCTTATCAGAGACAAAATATAAACACCAAAAATATCCCTAGTGACCTGCCTCCTCCAACCACAATTTACCTGCCTTCAGTTACACCAAGTTAATCTACATTATTGGATTAGTGTACTGATTAGATTTAAGTTTCATAATCCAAACATTTCTCTTCTGAAATTTTCTGAATTTTCTCACACATAAATTTTGGGGGCCCACCTCATCTCATATCTTCTCCATCAGGTTTTAAAATGAGTTTTTTTTCTTTTTTTTATCTTATCATTGATTTTTTTTCTTTCATTAAATTATAATATAATAATATGCAAGAAATTATCTCTATTAGTATTTGCTAAGATTTTTTTTGTGTTCCAAAAATAATCTCTTTCAGAAAATGTTCCAATTGCCACTGAGAAGAAAATGAATTAAGTTGTTCATAAATAAAACATTCTATAGAAGTTTCCTGGGGATTTTTGATTAATAGCATGTTTTTTAATTCAAAAGAGTCTTAGTTCCTGTGGACAAACTATTGTGGGGAGAGATGTATTAAAATTATCCAGTATTAGTGTATTTTTGTCTGATTGTTTATATTAAGTAGTGATTATTTTTTTAAAAGAGAGAGTGAGAGAGAGAGAGAGAGAGAGAGAGAGAGAGAGAGAGAGAGAGAGAATTTTTAATATTTATTTATTTATTTTTATTTTTAGTTCTTGGCGGACACAACATCTTTGTTGGTATGTGGTGCTGAGGATTGAACCCGGGCCGCACACATGCGAGGCGAGCACGCTACCACTTGAGCCACATCCCCAGCCCAAGTAGTGTTTATTTTATATATGTAGATACATTGACACTTTGGGCATAAATATTTACATTCATTACATTGTGTTGTTGAATGATTCCCTTAGAAATTATGATGTGATCTTCCTTCTCTCTTCTGATTAATTTTGGCTTGAAGTCTACTTTGTCTGATATGAGAACAGCTTCTACTATTTTTCAGTCTCCATGTGCATAGTACATATTTTCCCATCCTTTTGTTTTCAGTCTGTGGATGTCTTTGCCAAGTAAAAAGAGTCTCTTATAAATAATGTAAGGTTGGTTCTTGTATTATAATCCATTCTGCCAATCTATTTTTTAATTATATTTTGGACAATTTATATTCAGTGCTATTATATAGTGGTGACTTTTATTTAAAGCCATTTTGATTATTTTTAATGCTTACTTCAGATTTGATTCTTCTTTGAGTATTATTATAGTTATATTTATCCATACAGTGGTTTTGATATTTATTTTTTAATTTATTCTTCTTGAGATATTTCATTATGCTTATCATTCTGGATTAGTGGTTATAAATTCATTTTTGTTTCTATTTTTCTAGAAATGTTTTCATTTCATCTTAAATTCTGAAGAATAGTTTTGCTGGATATAGCAATCTTTCTTGGTATCTGTTTTCTTTCAGAGATTGGAATATATTATTTCAAGTCCTACTGGCTTTTAGGGTCTGGGCTAAAAATTAGCAGAAATTCTAATTGGCTTACATTTAAATGTGACCTGTTGCTTTTATCTTGTGGTTCTAGAAACCTTTATCCCAATTATATATATTAATTATTTTAATTACAGTATTTCTTGAAATAATCTTTTTTTGATCTTACTTATTTGAGGATTTAAATGTCAGTCATTTGAATTTCCATCTCATTCCTAAGGTTTGTAAAGTTTTCCAATATTATATCATTGAAAAAAATAGTGCCTTCCTTCAGTTTGTATATTGGTACTTTCTTTTATGGCAATAATTCTTATATTTGATCTTTTGATATTATCCCAGATTTCTTTTGTATTCTGTTTATGATTTCAATATCTTCTCTTTATTGCCATCATTATCTTCAGTATTATGTACATTTTCTTTGAAGCCTGAGAGCCTTCTATGTGGTCTCTTCTGTTGGTGGTATACTAAACTGAATTATTAATTTGATTTATTGTGTCATTCATTTTTATGATTTGTTTGATTCTTTTTCCAAGATATCTCTTTAAACAAGCTTTCATTTTCAGTATATTCTCTCTAAATTTATTTCTTAGATTTTTTTACCTCATTGAACATTATTTTCCCTACAAATTTTCTAAATTTTTTCTCCAACATTTTCTCCCCTGTTGTGTCAATGGGATTAGTTATTAAAGTATTGTGGTCTGTTTGGGGTTATTTGTTTCTTTGCTTTGTCATTATTTGTGTGTTTACCCATCTTCTGAGATGATTACCTGCTATACTTTTATGCAAGTGACTCTAGTAGGCTTCTTTCTCTTAAGTGCCCCAGATCTATGGTCATACAACCCTGAATGTGCCCAATCTCATCTTAAGTGCCCCAAGCTGGGCAAATGCCAGAAATTGGTACTCCCACTCAGTGTGCATTTACTGTTGTTCCCAGTATTAGCCCACTTTTAGAGAAGTTACTAAACCCTATTAAGTGCAATAACTTCAGAGCAAATCCATGTACCAATACACCTTAGGAAAAGCAAATTGTCAAAAATGATCTCCATAATTCTTCTCAGTTGTGTATAAAATTGTAGCAATGTTCTGGAGAAAGTCTCATGAGGCAGTGTTTGGTCTTGGCCTCCACTGCTGTCTCTGAGTAGATTAGTGCCAGGTACAAGCATACCCTCACTGCCTCTGCTCTCAGAGGGGTAGCCCCTTTGGGGCTCTGAGCCCCCTTCTCAGCTGAGCACACTACCAGTGGCTTGCCCAGAGTAAAATCTCAATTTGTCACTCCTAGCTTGTGCTTCTGCCACCTCTGTAGAAGGACACTTGAGGAAGTACTCAGTTTAGAGCTTTCCCACACTGCATGTTTTTCAGGAATACCTACAGCAAGGATGTGGCATCTTATCATATTCTGTTAACTCCTCTTATATGTAGCATATTCCTCTATCTGAAGTTTTAAATTCATCTTCTTTCCTTCATTCTGTGTTACAGGAAGTGAAAGCTTTTTTTTAAATTTCCTTATGACACAATTAGAAGTGTGAGTGAATAAAAGGGAAAAGGAAAGGATAAATGCGGAATTTTCATATCCTTCCTTTATCTTAGGGATTTTACCAAAAAGTCATGTTGAATACCACCTAAAGATAGTTGCTTCATATATATTTGTATACTTTGGTAATTGCTTATTATTGAGAGGCTTGATATAGTATTTGAGAGTATAAACTATTGTAATGTTAATAAAATCAAAGTGCAATGAAGTTATCAAAATAAGAGCTTTGCATTAGTAGTCAGTAATTTGTAGTGATCATATCTATTTGGTCATTCTTCCTTAAATTATAGAATTACCTATATAAGAAAACTGACCAATAGAGTGAATATAAAAAAATTATGGCAATAAATCCATCTCTGATATCACAAATTTATTTAAAAATTATACTATAATTATTATAATTTATAGCAACTAAGCTAACAGAAAACTATTTTATGTTAATATATATAAAGACTTTTTTGGAGGTCTGGAAATTGAACCCAGAGGTACTTAGCCAGTAAGCCATACCCCTAGCTTATTTCTTATTTTTAAATTTGAGACAGGGTTTCACTAATTTGCTTAGGGCCTCAAGATATTAAGGTTGGCTTTGAATTTGCAATCCTCCTGCCTCATCTTTCCAATACTATTAAGTTGAAAATGCTCTCCATATTGTTGTAGAGAATCTCTGTTGTCTTATTTGAATGATCTGACCATCAGTCTTTGACTTATACTGATTCAGTTTACAATCTTTTTAATTTAGAATGGTACAACACAATACCCATTCAATAGAAACAATATTTTGAAATTTTAGTTTTTACATTTTTCAGGGCTAGCAACATATAATATGATATTTTCTCACAATGTCAGACAGTAGAAGTGTGCTACAATTATCAGTCAGTTAGCTGATCAGAAGAATAAACAAACAATATTCTACACTGTACCATTATGGTAAGCTATAAATTTTGGTGGTTTAGATATTCTAAATGTCTACTCAGTTTCAGATATTTTTAATTTACAATGGATTTATTAGAATACAGCCAATTTTTAAGTCAAGCAATACAGGCATGTGGAAACTCAAAAGACCCAGCATAACCAAAATAATATTTTAAAAATGATTACAGTTTAAGGACTCACATGTCCTGAAATCAAAACATATTTATGGTTAGTTGATTGGCAAAGCAGTGCCCAAGTATATCAGTAATGAAAAAAAGTGAAGGGGGATGGGAATGGAAAAAAATAGAATGAATCAGACAAATTTCCTACAGAATTCATTAAAAAATGAAAAAAAAACACTAGTTTTCATCACTGATATACTTGGGTACTTTAATCCAATGAATGTCTATTGCCTGTCCCACCCCCCCTTATTGTGTGTTAGAATCCAAATATCAGAGAGACCATTCAGTCTCTGGTTTATGGGACTGGTTTATGATTTATTTTACTTAGCATGGTATCCTCCAATTTCAACCATTTATTGAATTTCATTCTTATTTAAGGCTGAGTAATATCTCATTGTGTATTTATATCATATTTTCTTTATCCATCCATCTGTTCAAGAGCAACTAGGTTGTTTTCATAGCTTAGCTATTGTAAATTGAGCAGCTATAAACATTGATGTGGCTACATCATTAAAGTATGCTGATTTTAAATACTTTATGTATGTACCAAGGAGTGGAATAACTGGGTCAAACGTTGGTTCCATTCAGAGTTTTCTGAGGAATCTCCATACTGCTTTCCAGAGTGGTTGCACTAATTTCCAGTCCCACCAGCAATGTATGAGTGTATCTTTTTCCCCACATCCTTGCCAGCATTTATTGTTAATTGTAGTCTTGCTAATTGCCATCCCGACTGGAGTAAAATGAAGTGTCTGTATGATTTTAATTTGTATTTCTCTAATAGTTAGAAGTGAATTTTTTTTATATACTTATTGACCATTTGTATTTCTTCTTCTGTGACATGCCTGTTCAATTCCTTTGCCCATTTGTTGATTGTGTTGTTTTTTTTGGTATGAAGTTTTTTGAGTTCTTTATATATCCTAGAGATTAACACTGTATATGAGTTGCAGATGACAAAGATTTTCTCCCATTTTCTAGTCTCTATTATCATTCTTAATTTTGGCCCCTTACTGTGAAGAAGCTTCTAAGTTTTATACTATCACACTTATGGATTCTTGATTTTATTTCTTGTGCTTTACTAGTCCTGTTGAGGAAGTTGTTCCTAAGTCAACATGATAACATGATGGAGAGTTGGGCTTACATTTTCTTTTAGCGGGCACACTGTCTCTGGTCTAATGCTTAGGTCCTTGATAAACTTTGGGTTGAATTTTTTGCAGGGTGAGAGGTGTTCAATTTCTTTCTGCTACATGTGGGTTTCCAGTTTTCCCAGAATTAGTATTGAAGTGCTATGTTTTATACAATGTAGGTTTATGGTGCCTTTGCGTAGTATGTGATAACTCTATTTATATAGGTTTGTTTCTGTGACTTTTCTCTGTTCCATTGGTCTTCATATTTGTATTGGTGCCACTACCAGGCTACTTTAGTTACTATAGCTCTGTTGTATAATATAAGGTCTGACACTGTGAAGTATCCTGCTTCACTTTTCTCGCTAAGGATTGCTTTGGCTATTCTGGGCCTCTTATATTTCCAAATGAATTTCATGGCTGCCTTTTCTATTTCTCTAAAAACTATCATTGAAATTTTAATAATAACTACAGTAAATCCGTATAGTGCTTTTTGTGGTATGGCCATTTTGACAATATTAAAATTCTGCCTACCCAAGAACTTGGGAGGTCTTACCATCTTCTAAAGTCTTCAATTTCTTTCTTTAGTGCTCTGTAATTTTCATTGTAGAGGTCTTTCACCTCTTTTGTTAGATTGATTCCCAAGCATTTTATTTTTGAGTCTACTATGAATTGAATAGTTTTCCTAATTTCTCTTGCAACTGATTCATCACTGGTGTACAGGAATGCAATTGATTTATAGGTGTTGATTTTATATCCTGCTAATTTGCTGAATTTGTTTATGAGTTCTAGAAGTTTTCTGTTGGAGTTTTTGGGTCTTCTAAATATAGAATCATCTCATCAAGAAGTAGGGATTGTTTGAGCTCTTTTTTTCCTATTTGTATCACTTAATTTCTTTTTTTTTCTAATTGCTCAGCCTAGGGTTTTATGGAATATGCCGAATGGAAGTTGTGAAAGATGGCATCCCTCTCCTGTTGAAACAGGATCTTGCTAAGTAATTAGGGCATCATTAGGTTGCTAGTGTTACTCTAGAACTTTCAATCCTTGTCTCAGCCTCCTAAATCACTGGGTTTACAGGTGTGTGCTTTGGCGCCCAGAAACCTGAAGTATTTCTTGACTGATATTTGATATGTTATCAGTTTTTGAGAAAGCTCAAGTACATTCTGATTAGTTTTGGCCCACCCTGTTTAGCTTAGATTGTAAATAACTTCCATCTGCTTTGATGTGTGAAGATTCTTCTGTCTTTTACTGCCCAAGAAATACTTCAATCCATAAATCCCTAAAAAATTGCTCTATGCACAACTCTTGATTTTGCCCCTTTATTTAGTCTCTAGTACTTTCACCTTTTTTTAGCTAGTTCTTGTACTGTTTTTCCCCTAAATGCACTACCATGTACCATATACAAAAATAGCACAAAGTATATCAAAGACCAAAATGTAATAATTATATATATATATATATATATATATATATATATATATATATATATATATATATACACTCTTAGAAAGAAACATACAGATAAATATTCATGGTTTTGTTTGACAACAATTTCTTAGATATGGTACCACAAGGATAAGCAAGTGAAAAGTAATAAATGAATTGGATTTCAAAAATTAAAAATTTTGTGCTTCAAAGAACACTATTGAAAAAGTCAAAAGGTATCCTAGAGAATGGGAGAAAATATTTTAAGCAAATATCTAACAAAAACTTACATCTAGAACATGTAAAGACCCTTACAACTAAATAAAAATAATATCCCATTTAAAAAATGAGCAAAACATGAATAAATATTTTTCCAAAGAAGTTATACAAATTGTCAATAACCACATATCAGTGCTCAATGTCATTAACCATATGGAGTTGTAAATTAAAACCACACTGAGATACCACTTCATATTCATTTGTACAATTGTAATTAAAAAGCTAGCTAATAAAATGTGTCATTAAAATGTGTAAAATTGGAGCAATCATAAATTCTTACTGAGAATATAAAATGATACAATCCCTTTTCAAAGTATATTGGCAGTTCTTTTGAAAGTTAAATAGCCTTACCATGTGATTCAGAATTTTTCATTTCTAGATATATATTCAAGAGAATCAATAGATATGTTTATATGAAACGGTAAACATATAATCATAGCTTCAATATAAATAATAGCAAAAATGCTCAAATAGTCCACATATCCACCAACTGATGGTTGAATCAATAAAATTTCTGTATGAGTCAGCTTTTTATTGATTATTCAAAACATTACAGAGCTAATGATATATCATCTTTCATACATTAGACTCAATTGGGTTTTGAACTCCCATTTTTACCCCAAATACAAATTGCAGAATCACTTCTGTTACATACTCACATTATTTCATAATGGCATATTAGTGACTGTTGTATTCTGCTACCTTTCCTATCCCCTACTATCCCCCCTCCCCTCCCCTCCCCTCCCATCTTCCCTCTCTACCTCCTCTGCTGTTGTTCAATTCTCTCCCCTTTTTCCCCCTCCCCCTTGCCCCTCATAACCTCTTATAATTTTGTGTATCATTGAAGGTCTCCTACAATTTCCATATGCTTTCCCTTCTCTCTCCCTTTCTCTCCCCCCATTCGTCTTTGTTTACTGTTAGTCTTTTCCTCATGCTCTTCATTCCTGTTCTGTTCTTAGTTGCTCTCTTTATATCAAAGAAGACATTTGGCATTTGTTTTTTAGGGCTTGGCTAGCTTCACTTAGCATAATCTGCTCTAATGCCATCCATTTCCCTGCAAATTCTAAGATTTTGTCATTTCTTAGTGCTGCATAATACTCCATTGTGTATAGATGCCACATTTTTTTTATCCATTCATCTATTGAAGGGCATCTAGGTTGGTTCCACAGTCTAGTTATTGTGAGTTGTGCCGCTATAATCATTGATCTGGCCGTATCCCTATAGTGCGCTCTTTTAAGGTCCTCAGGGAATAGTCCGAGAAGGGCGATAGCTGGGTCAAATGGTGGATCTATTCCCAGCTTTCCCAGGAATCTCCATACTGCTTTACAAATTGGCCTCACCATTTTGCAGCCCCACCAGCAGTGTACAAGTGTACCCTTTTCCCAACATCCCCGCCAACACTTATTGTTGTTTGACTACATAATGGCTGCCAATCTTACTGGAGTGAGATGGTATCTTAGGGTGGTTTTGATTTGCATTTCTCTGATTGCTAGAGATGGTGAGCATTTTTTCATGTACTTGCTGATTGATTGTATGTCCTCCTCTGAGAAGTGTCTGTTCAGGTCCTTGGCCCATTTGTTGATTGGGTTGTTTGTTATCTTATTGTTTAATTTTTTGAGTTCTTTGTACATTCTGGATATTAGGGCTCTATCTGAGGTGTGAGGGGTAAAAAATTTGTTCCCAGGATGTAGGCTCTCTATTTACCTCTTTTATTGTTTCTCTTGCTGAGAAAAAAACTTTTTAGTTTAAGTAAGTCCCATTTGTTTATTCTTGTTATTAACTCTTGGGCTATGGGCGTCCTATTAAGGAATTTGGAGCCCGACCCCACTATATGTAGATCGGAGCCAACTTTTTCTTCTATCAGACGCAACGTCTCTGATTTGATATCTAGCTCCTTGATCCATTTTGAGTTAACTTTTGTGGATGGTGAGAGAAAGGGATTCAATTTCATTTTGTTGCATATGGATTTCCAATTTTCCCAGCACCATTTGTTGAAGATGCTATCCTTCCTCCATTGCAAGTTTTTAGCCCCTTTATCAAAGATAAGATAGTTGTAACTTTGTGGATTAGTCTCTGTGTCCTCTATTCTGTACCATTGGTCCACCTGCCTGTTTTGGTACCAGTACCATGCTGTTTTTGTATATCCTCAAAGAAAATAAGACACTTGGGAATCAACCTAACAAAAGAGGTGAAAGATCTATACAATGAAAACTACAGAACCCTAAAGAGAGAGATAGAAGAAGATCTCAGAAGATGGAAAAATGTACCCTGTTCATGGATAGGCAGAACTAACATCATCAAAATGGCGATATTACCCAAAGTTCTCTACAGGTTTAATGTGATGCCAATCAAAATCCCAACGGCATTTCTTGTTGAAATAGATAAAGCAATCATGAAATTCATATGGAAAAACAAAAGACCCAGAATAGCAAAAGCAATTCTAAGCAGGAAGTGTGAATCTGGAGGTATATCGATACCAGAGTTCAAACTGTACTACAAAGCAATATGAGTCAGCTTTTTTGATGCTGTGACTTATAGACTTTAAGAACAATTTTACAATAGAAAAAGTTTACATGGGGGCTTAAAGTTTCAGAGGTCTCAGTCCTTAGAGAGCTGGTTCCATTCCTTGAGGCTCAAGGTGAGGCAAAGCACCATGGCATAAAAGTGCATCATAGGGAAGAGGCTCACATGATTATCAGAAAGCAGGAAGAAAGAGAGACTTCATTTGCCAGATACAAAATATATATCACAAAGCCATACTCCCAATGCCCACTTCCTCCAGCCACACACTCTTAGCCTTTAGTTACAACTCAGTTAATTCTATCAGGGTGTTAATTAACTTTTGGGTTAAGACTCTCATAACTCAATCATTTCTTTTCAGAATCTTCTTGTATTGTTTCAAACATGAGCTGTTGTGGGACACCTCACTTTCAAACCATACCAATGCAGTATGTCTAATATTATTACACTCTAATATTATTCAGCATTAAATATTACTGAAGCACTAATACATACTATGGCATTGTTAAACATTGAAAACAATGTTATGTGAAATAAAGCAAATTGAAAAGTTACATATTTTAAGATTTCACTGATACTAAATGCACAAATTAGGAAAACTCATGAGGACAATAATATAGATTAGTAATTGATTAGAACTGGGGATGATGGAGGAGTTGCAATGAACTAGTTTAAGCAAATTAAATTTATTTTAGGAGGGAGAAAAATGTCCTGAATTTCATTTTGTTGATAGTTGTACATTTCTGTGAGTATAAACAAAGTAAACAAACATGTTATGTACTTCAAATTATTTAATTGTATGATATGTGAATTATATCTCAGGAAAGGTGTTACAAAAATTTATAGGAAAAAGAAAGTAAATTAACAAAGAGGAAAAAGTCAAAGACTTGAGATATAAGTGAGATTTAAAAACCTAGTAAAATAGCATGAAAAAAAATATATGCAAATATGTTAGAGAGGCAATGAAAATTGATATGTTTCTAAAAAAATGAATAGTAAAATTACTAAAGAAATTTAAATGTTCAAGAAATACCTCCATCTCTCAATGTAGAACTACATATAAATTATCATACTTACTTAATGTATGTATGTATGAACTGTGTTGTAATGCTACTGAGCTACATTTCTACCCCTAAAATAATAATAATATAAAAGTTATTTACAATATCCATTCCAGAAAATAAATAATCTCACTTTATATAAGATTCTTTTGTGGAGAAAAAAATAAAAATTTAGAATGTTGCCCAATTAACTTCATTAAAGTAGCAATAATTTGATAAAAAATGATATAAGGATTCTATAACATACACATTCAAATTTAATTAAATATATCTTCAATCCCTATACACCATGTAAAAGTTCTTAGACAAAGCCTAACAATGATGGGAGCCATTGGTTATCTTAATGAAGAAGTGGCATGACAAGATATGTGCTGCAGAAAATTTGAATCAAGACATGTTTGATTAACATTCCGTCTCTGAGAGTGGCATCTTTGATATAAATTATATTGTCTTTCCTGCTTCATTAATCTAATTTTATATGTATTTTTATAATAATCTCGTATTCAAATTATTTCTAGTTCTCTGAAATATGCATGACATTTTAGTATACTAAGCACTTCAGTTTATTCTTTGAAAATTGCTAAAACTTTTTAAGATTGATTTCTAAAATTGCTTTTGACTTCTCAAACATGAGCTCAAATTAGTTTGTTATAAATTTTCATAATATTTAGGTTTATTTGATACTTTTAATTGGTTTATGTTTATATGACTTTACCATAGAAAATTATAAGATTATCTCAATCTAAATATCAATTGCTGTCAGAATGCTTTTCTTAATGAAACCAGACACATTTAGTAGTGCCATGATTCTATTAAGTTGTAGTGATAAAAATTATTGGATATATTTTGTGAAAAGTGAAGGCAAGCTCAAAGAGCATTCTGTTTGAAAATATTGTATAGAGGAGAACTGCCATGGTAACAGTATGTCATAAAGTCTGTAAGCAAGGTACCTATATACATTGACTTGATTGTTTTGGAAGGAACAAAAATATTTAATGAGACACCTGGGCCCGGAAACTATTGGCACCACTTTAAAAGAATGGTATATTTCTTCAATGTAGAAAAATCATTTACTTTGTAATTAAGCTATAAATCTAGTCAAGTTTTTAATACTGATGAGCAAAAAATAGTCATCAAATAACTGAGGGTGAGGGCTGAGGTTATTGCTCAGTGGTAGAGCGCTTGCCTTGCACATGCAAGGCCCTGGGTTCAAACCTCAGCATACCACATAAAAATAAATAAATGAAATAAAGGTATTGTTTCCAACTACAACTAAAAAATCAATATTAAAAAATTTTTTAAAATAACTGGGTGTGTGGTGGTACATGCCTCTAGTTCTAGCTAATTGGGTGGCTGAGGCACTAGGAACACAAGAACAGGAGTTCAAAACTAGTCTGGACAGTACAGTGAGGCTGCATATAAAAATCATAAATATTCTTGAAGCTTAAATATATGGGAAGACATGTCATATAAGTCTATGTCCCAAACCTAGAGGATACTCCTATCACATATTTATATTCCTCAACATCATCCTGGAGACTTCATAATTTGTCTACTGGAAGTATAAATGCAGTCATATAATTTTAACTTAACCTGAGCATGAAATATGAGAGTATCCTTCAGGATACTATAGAATATTAGCATATATAGAGCTCCTTCATGTTTTTTATAAATCATTAATATCTATGATGGTCACAATAAATTATTTAATATGTTCAATTTTACTTGGGCAATGCACTGGTGTGAATGCCTTCCCTGTTTTCTCTTCTGTATCAATCCCTTTCAGTTTTAGACATTGCAAATATGTTCTCCCAATGTTTCGTTTGTTAATTTTATCCAAATTTTATCAAATCAAAATTCTTACTGCCTATATAATCATATTTTTATGTTTTCCTTATATCTATCATGTATTATATCTTTATTATTTTGGTGAAAATAATATTTCCTATCCCTTGGTTACAAAGATACTGTTCTAATTCAAGTAATTATATAGCATCACCATTAATACTTAGTATATAAATGGAAATATAATTTAATTTTGCACATGAGATGGTAATATGCTTAAATTTTCATTCACATGAGGAATAAATTTTCTCAACACTATTTATTATCTAGCCCAGCATTTCCTTATTTCACTGTGCTACTAAATTTATAATGAAGTTTATATATATATATATACACACACACACACACACACACACACACACACACACACACACACACACATATGCTTCTGAGGACTCTATTTTGTTAAATTGTCCTATATTTTCCATTTAAAGTTAACTTACACATAATAATTATATACAATAATGGGTTACAGTGTGATGTTTTAATATATGTACACAACATGTAATGATTAGAATAATTGGCATATATATCACATTGAACACTTAACATTTCTCTGTGTTTTGAAGCATCCACATTCCTCTCATCTTTTGTTAAATATACACTTAAATGTTATCAACCATAATTATCTCAATGTGCTGTAGAACATTAGTAATTACACCCTCTATGCAAGTACAAACCTTTCCTTGTTAACCATATTTATCAATTTCTTTTACTTTTTTCAATATTAGTTTAACCATTCATTCATTTTTATCTTTATATGTACATTTTATCCTTACATGTACATTTTAGAATATGTTTATAATGTCTTCAAAACTTTCAAATGAAAATTTGAGATCACATTTACAACATGTAGTAATTTTTAAATAAATCATTTATTTTTATTCACAAATTAAAATATATGTATTTTAATTTGTATACAACATGGTGTTTTGAAAAGTGTGTACATTGTATAATGATTTAATCAAGATAATCAACCTTTGCATTACTTTACATGTATACCTTTTTTTTTTTTTTTTGTAGTGAGGGCATTCAAAAATCTACTCTCCTAGCAATTTTCAAATATGTGATACACTTTTATTAACAATAATTACCATGTTATAAATAAATATCTTGAACTTTTTCCTGTAAAATTGAAATTTTGTATCCTGGATCAACATCTCACAAGTCACTCACACTAGCCTCTCATAATCACTATTTTATTCTCTGCCTCTGTAAGTTTGGTATTTTTTTAAGATTGTACACATGAATGAGATCATGTAGTATTTCACTTTCTGAGCTGCCTTTATTCTTCATAACATAATGTTCTCCAGTTTCACCCATGTTGTCATAAATGACAGTATTTCATTTTATCTCTGTTTGAATAATATTACAAAGTGTAACATTTTCTTTATCCATTCCTCCTTTGATGTATACTTATGTTGTTTTTTTGTCTTTGAATTTTTAAATAATGCTTCACTTAAGCTAGAAATATAGATTTTATTTCATTTGGCTATAAAACCAGTGGTGGGATTGCTGGGTTTTTTTATATGACATCAAAATAACATGCAACAAAAGAAAAAATGACAAATTAGTTTACTTCAAACTAAAGAACTTTTATAAAGGAAAAGAAGCAGAGTGAAGAAACTACCTATGAAGTGGGAGAAACTATTTTTAAATCATACATCTGATAAAATAATATCAAAAAATATAAAAAGAGTTCAAGCAACTCAATAATTAGAAAATTAATAGCACACTGAAAAATGGGCCAAGAACCTGGACAGACATTTTTCAAAAGAAGACATACAAATGACTAAGATATATGGAAGAAGGATCAACATCACTAATCATCAGAGAAACACAAATTAAAATCTCAATGAGATAACATCTCACACCAGTTAACCTTGCTATCTTCCTAAGGTCAAGTGTTAGGATGGAAAAGGAAAAAAAAATGAATGCTTGCACACTGCTGGTAGGATTGTAAATTAATATATCCATTATTTAAAAAGGAATGGATTTTAAAAAATATTACAATAGAACCATTATATGAGCTGACAAATGGTTTCTTTATAGCATTAAATCACCCCATCTTAGACCATTGGAAGCTTTATCTAATTCTGTGTATGTGTGTGTGTGTGTGTGTGTCTGTGTGTAATTTTTAGATTCTTCATAGTTGTTTCCACCATTGAGAATAACATCCTCTGTTTTTCTAGTTTGCTGTTTCTGGGAAGTGAGATACTTTTGATTTTTTTTTTTTTTTTTGTACTGGGGATTGAACCCAAGGGAGCTTAACTGCTGAGTCACATCCCCAGCCTTTTTCATTTTTTACTTAGAGACAGGGTCTCTCTGAGTTGTTTAGGGACTCTCTAAATTGCTGAAGCTGACTTTGATCTCATAATCTTCCTGCCTCAGCCTCCCAAGCTTCTGGTACTACAAGTGTGCACCACTGCACCCAGCTGCTCTTGATATTTTTAAGTTCCTTTTCTAAGTACAAATCTTTTTGAAAGATCTTATTTTTAATTATTTATCTACTAGTTTTGTTTTAGTCTAAGTAGATGATTATATCTACAAGTAATAACAGTATTATTCCCTCCATTTAATTTTTTAACTTTTAATATTTTATCTTTATTACTACCTTTTCAATGCTAGTACTACTGATATAGTGAGACACACCTGAAAATAAAAAAGTCTTAAGAATGAATTATAGTATACGAAAGCAAATGCTTTTATAATATGGGAATAAGTTAAAAATAAATAGGAATTGAATAATCATTAATGATGGCACTTTGTGTAGGTTCATTTGGTGGTATACTAGTTAATTAAGTAATGTTGAATTAAATAAAATACACCACATATTTTCAATAGTCAGATGAAATTCTGGAATAAAAAGCCTATAGATAATTTGGGCTGTTTTCCAAGCAATGTGTTTCCTTAAGAGAGAAAGTAAAATACTTCATCTTTGAAATATTATTGTGTACTTTATAAAGTATTTACAAATAACAATAAACATGTTAGAATATTAACTGATCATTTCACCAATTGGCAAGTTGAGCAGCATTATCTTTGTCTCCACACATTCAAATATAAATTAACTGGCACTTCTTGTAATAATATCACAATGGAAGGTTTATATAAATTAATGGAGCTTAGCCAAGGACTCTTTACCACTGAAATTCATCCCATGCTAAATCAAGAGAATTTAGACAAATTCCAGTAAGATATGTATGTGTCTGAATCATTAGTATAAAAATTTTGAGAAGAAACAAAGCATTTGAAAAGGTGAATGTGAAGAGAAATGATCAAAATGCCAAATGATACATAAAAATATATTATTTTTCTTTCTTGCCATAAACTTTCTTTTCCATTTATATAAATAAATCTCAATTCATGGTTTTGTCACCTTCATTGTGCAACCACAAAGCTCAGGAGTCTTCTGTGATCATTTCATTGTCCTCATCATTTCACTACATATAATCTATCAGCAGGATACATCAACTTTACCTCAAAACCCCATCCCAAATCCATTTTTTTCATCTCCATTGATTTAAGCAATTATTGTCTCTACCCAGAGTCCAGCAATATTAAAACTGTTCTCATGTTTCTACTTTTAATATTAACATCCTATATTCCACACAACAGTCAGAGTTTTTAATAATATGATAATACTATAAACCAGGTCATAACAATCTTCTCTTTAGAAATATCTAATAACTTTTACTACACACAAAATAACTTACTATGGTGTACAGAGCCAATTTTGTATGATTCTTCCTTCCCTGATCTCATCTTCTACTATTCTCTTTGCCTATTTCAGTCACACAGGTTTTGAAATCTTATCATAGGCCAAGCTAGTCTCACTTTGTCATTGTAAGTCAATTTTTCTTGACACATTCTCATATGCCCATATACAGGCATTAATAGTTTCAACAAATTTCAGGTTTCCCCACAAGTATCAATGATCCAAATTGTCTTTATAATTCACATGTAAGTGCTTATAGTTATTTGCATTGACATCATTCAGATTTAATCTTTACACTATTTAAAACTGGCACAAATTATTTTTCTTTTATTTTTTTCTGTTGTCACCCCTTATCTGCAAAGAGAACACTGTAAAACTTGTATTCCTAGTTGTATTCCCAATCTATGCAGATGTTTTCCTGGTAGATAATTTGTACTAATTTTAAGTGCCTAGTGTCAAAAGTTTTATCAATATGTGTTGCGTGAATGATTACAGAAAATGAAATAACAAGGAAGAAATGCATGTGTTAGCAATGAAATGGGAAGAAGAAGGTGATGTGTAATTGCACTTAAAGGTGAGGTTGAAGTTCAAGTATAGATGTTCAATTTTGTCAAGTAACACAAAGAGATTGAAAGGGATCTGTGTAAGTGTCATTGGATTTGACCGGAAGGAGGTCATTGGAGAGCTTAGAGAAAGCAATTAATTTGAAATGGTAAGGGAAAATCAGATTTCTAGAGAGATAATGAGGACATGAGTAGTGAGGAAATATAGAGTATAGGCAGAGATCATTTATTCACAATTTAGCTGTCAAAGAAATTAAAGATAATGGACATTATTTGAAGAGAATAGAATTAAGGACAGCTAGTCACTCACCCTAAGCAAACTTTAAGAGAACTAGAAAGTTGTCAAACATAAAGCCTCATCTAACAATAATGAAATTGAGTTATCCCACATCATTATTAGATTAGTTGATGAGTCACTATTAGAGAAAGTGATGACAATTGACATTGAAAAAATTTCCTGTCTTTTGGCAAAATGACCAACTGTTAGGCAGTAGCAGAGCATTAAGCTATGTGAGCTATTTTTTTTATTTACTATTTGAAACAACTTGTCAATGACTCCTAATACTCTATAGAAACTAAGTGCTCAAAAAATATACCCATATATTAAGACAAACCTGTGATGATGAAAAATATAATGAGTATTTAATTGGATAAAGATATAATCATATTTTCTTCTATAGACTCAGTATCTCCCTTGTTAGCTTAAGGTGTTGAATACTATGATACTATAGAAGGATATCATTGATATTTACAACTCTGTGAATACGATTTTTTTATAAAGTCGAACTTGTTAAAAAATTTTCAAAGCCATAAATCTTAATCTCCGAATGCTTCTTTCACAAAAACATAATCTCATCATCTTCTTGGAAGTAGGAACTCACATCTCTTGCAAAAATTCCCTTTTGAAAAACATGATAAAAAAACACGTCATATAAATAATTGTATTTTTATTTACTTTTTCTAGGACACTACAGTGAGGATCTTTGGAGGATAGCTGATGCAAAGAAAACATTCAACATTTCACATTAATAAAATGTGTATACCAGTCACTAGTAATAAAAAGTTTAAAGTTGATCAAATCAATTTAAATACTTTGTAAATTGTGTTGAAGAATATTGGTTATGGCTAAGTGAACAATATAGGTCAGAAATGCAAAAATAAGATATTAGAAATTATTTGAAAATAAATTATATAGGCATAATTTTTGCCTAAACAAAATCTGATTTACATAGCCAGATAAATTTGATATATTTTCACTTAGATGGCTGTATATATAATATCTACCTATAAAATTAATTGTAGAAGAACTAATAGTAGAAATACTATGCTATATTGAAAAAATATGCATTTAGTAATGCATGACAAAATTTGCATCCACAAGGAAGGTCTTGACAAGATTAAGAATCCTGAATAATAAAGTTTCAAATTGTTGAGATTCTACATTTAATTTTAAACAATAATCATGTTACATGGAACTTATTTGCTCATACAACACTTATGATGTAGTCCTCGTAGTCCTTCCCTTCTATAGATTTATTAGTTACTAAAGTTATAGTGATATAGGATTGGATAATAATAATAAAATATGAAAATATAATGCCAGATATGTACAACATATTGCAGAAGCATGAAAAATAACTACTAAAACTGCTGGTGTGAGAGAAGGATGAGGAATAAGTTTCTGAGTATGTCAGAAAAGTCTGTTTGTGAGAGATTATTTGGGGGCTAGAATACATTAGGTAGGAAGATATCCAGTTTCCAGGGTGTGAGATTGAATAGAGAAGAATATTTCAAGCAGAAGAGACCGTATGAAGAAACTTAAATACCAAAAAGCACCTCAGTGTAAGTAGTCTGTGATGATATTTTGGTATTGCTGAGGAATAAAATATTTGACAGTGATGGAGAAATATGCAGATATCAAAGTGAGCAGAGGTATAGTTTTTATGTGAAGACCTGAAGTATCATTAAAGATGTGTTTTATAAGAAGAAAACTGTCAAGTATTTAGAAAGATACAAATAATGTGTAGTATTTATTTAAAACATACTCTGTATCAGCACTTGAACTAAAACTTCATATACATTTTGTTATTGAACACTGATAAAAAAGGATTATTTTTTCCACTTTAGCTATAAGAAGAACTTATCGTCTTCAATGTCTTTTCTACAATGTCTTGTCTATGATAAGCAGTTTCTCAATGCAGTCTAAAACTTTAAACTCAGGTTTTTCTATGCAAATGGTCAAAATGTATAAGGAACATACTTCAGTTAAGCAAAACAGAGGCAGAAACCAATTTAGAGAGCCTTGGTCAGTACAAGATATGAATGCCTGAATTAATTGAGGCATTAGACCTAAGATTGAAGAAAAGGGGGTAGCTATAAGAAATATTGAAAAGATGAATTTGGCATGAATTTCAAATATTGAAAAGATGAATATTTGGAGATTTATTGTGTTAGGAAAATTAGGTTGGAAGATCAGTGAAAGTTAGCAAACTCAGGTTTCTAGCTTAAATGAATGGGAGAATAGCATGCCATCAATTTTTATAGAGCATAAATCCTAATCCATGCACACTGAACTTAAGCTGCACATGGGTTCTCTAGATGGAGATTTTCTGTATAAAGAGGATCATGGGCTGGAGAATTTGATCACAATGTGATTAGAATTCTAGTGACTATTATATAGAAACATGAAAACAATAAATGTTTATAGTAAAAAAAATTAAAGAAGAAAGTAAGGGTAACATAAGGGATTCCAGGAGGAGAACTGGAACCATGTGGCATCTAGGAGTTAAGATATCAGTTGGTGTCAATAAACACAAAATTGGTTATCTGTCTCTGAAGAACATTCATTAATACAGACATCTTATTTAATATATAGTGTTTATCTGAAAATGTTACATTCCATAGATTCTTCTTAATCCCTTTGTTTATACATAAATTTCTATATAAGTGCTTCTATTCTACCTAGTAATAAAAAGAAAAATCAAGTACTTAGTCATTTTTAAATATTGTTTTTATCCCTTAAATCTAAATGATTCAAAGTGCCATCATTTCTTCTAGTTTGATTTATATTTAAATTCATTAATGGGATACATTTTTCAAAACAAATATTAGAAATATATCTCTTGAAATATAGGTTTATTTTTTCATATATTTATTTATTTATTTTGATACCAGGGATTGCACCCAGGGGCACTTAGCACTTTCATGTACTTATAGACAGAAAAGCAATGTAATATCACAAAATAAAAGTTGGTATAATTTTCAATTAATTTCATATATACCCACATAAGTTTATGTATAATTACATATACATACATACATACATATAGACAAGATTATATATCCACATATTTCTTGTTACCTATACTACCTATGAGAGTAATTTTTTTTCCTATTTTCTGGCTTTACTTTCTTCTATTTTGTGGTATTAAGATTATGATTTTATGCTGCAGTTAGCATAACAACTTAAATTTCTTATTGCTATTTATTTATTGCAATGTTGGGGTTCAAACTTAGAACCTTGTATATCCTAGGTACAAACTCTACAACTGGACTACATCTCCAGGTGTATTTTCTGTTTTTATGTGTTCTTTTCTTTACCTTGGCAAACTTCAAATTCAGCAATCCTATATTCATATTCAGGGCTTTTTGGTCCATTACTTCAAATATACAAAAAAATATTATTCAGATAAAACTTATCTAAATAATGCAAGAGAGAAAACCCTCAAACAACTACTCTTAGTTTCTTAAGGAGGGAAAAAAAGTAGAATCAATTAGAAAATATGAATGAACTTTGTAGCATACTTAGGGTCACTGTAGTCTAATCACATGTCTAATAACATATGTGAAACTCAAAATTAAGCTCTTGAGCATTAATTGAAAGTTCATTTCAGTTTGCTTATATATTCTCTTTCATTATTAAAGATGTAAAGCCATATTTTACATATTTTTATTAGTTTAAAAAAAACATCATTCTCAGTGGTTTGCCAAAAAAGTACAGTATTCAGAGACAGTGAAAAACAGAAAAAAACTTTCATGTGTTTAGTAATACACATTGATAGAGATTGATTAAGTTATAAGTAAAAACTTCTCATACCTTACAACTGAATAAATATTGTGTAAAATAAAGCAAAAGCAGGTGGTTTCAAATGCACACATCAGTAATCCCAGTTACTTCATAGGCTAGGATAGTAGAAATGCAAGTTCAAGGATAACCTGGGCACCTTAGAAAGACCCTTTGCCAAGGAATTGAACAAAAACTTCACAGAAGAAGAAATATGATCCATCAACAAATACATTAAAAAAAAATGAACAACTTCACTAGCAAATTAAAACCACACTGAGATTTCACCTCACTACAGTCAGAATGGCAATTATTAAGAATAAAAGCACCAATAAATGTTGGTAAGGATGTGGAGAAAAAGGTACACTCATATATTGCTAGTGGAACTGCAAATTTGTGCAACCACTCTCAAAAGCAGTATGGAGATTCCTCAGAGAACTGGAACTGGAACTGCCATTTAATCCAGTCATCCCACTGTGAAGAACACCTGTGGAGGAAGCTTGTGAGGAGACACACAGAGAACAGGCACAGACATTTGAAGTATAACCAGGCAGACCGAAGGATGGCAGACAAAAGAATGGCTGCTCCTCTTGCTATCGTGTTTATCAACCCCCCCCAAAAAAAATTATATACCACCTGTTACCATGACTATATTCTAATTAGTATTTCTTTAATCTCAAGTGCTAGCTGACTGAGATAAAGTCCAGGTTAGTACAAACTGAAGGCTCCTATCTTCCAAGGATGTTACCATGGAAGCCAGATAGTGCACCTGTATAGTTATCTTAATAGCTTCAAAGGGGAAACTTCTGGGCACCCTAGGCCTGGGAAATAGGGAAAAATTGTGAAGAAAACTGCCATGGCATCTGGGCATCACATGCTTTTGCAGAGGAGTTTCCCAGTAGCCAGATGTTTTCTGGCAGCCAGGCATTCTGTGCCATTGCACAGAAACTTCCTAGTCACTAAACATGTCACAATCACAAAGTTTGTAGGCCCCAATTCCAAACATAGATCCCCTACATATATACAATGTAATATATAGAGAGTATTCCAACATTCAATGAGAGAATATACTTTCTTCTCAGCAGCACATGGATCCTTCTCTAAAATAGACAATATACTATGCCACAAAGCAAGTCCTAGCAAATAAAATAATGGAGAGATACTACCCTGCATTCTATCAGATCATAATGGGATGAAATTAGAAATCAATGATAAATAAAAAATAAAATCCACTCCAACACCTGAACACTAAATAATATGCTACTGTGTGAACAATGGCTTACATAAGGCATGAAGGAGGAGATTAGAAAGTTTTTAGGGATGAATGAGAACACAGATAAACCATATTGTAATATCTGGGACACTATGAAAGCAGTTCTAAGAGGAAAGTTCATTGCATGGAGTTAATTCCTTAAAATAAGAAAAAGTCCACAAATAAATAACTTAACACTGTATCTCAAAGCCCTAGAAAAAAAGAACAACACCAAAAGCAGCAGAAGACAGGAAATAATTAAAATTAGAACTGAAATCAATGAAATTGAGACACAAGAAACAATTGAAAAAATTGACAGAACAAAAAGTTGGTTTTTTGAAAAAAAAATTGACAGATCCTTAGCCATGCTAATGAAGAGAAGGAGAGAGAAAACACAAATTGCTAACATATACGATGAAAAAGAAAATATCATAACAGACACTACAGAAATATGGAAGATGATTAGAAATTATATTGAAAAATTTTACTCCAATAAAATAGAAGATATTGAAGACATCGTCAAATTTCTACAGTCATATAATTTGCCCAAATTGAATCCGGATGATATACACAATTTAAACACATCAATTTCATGTGACAAAATAGCAGACGCCATAAAAAATCTACCAACCAAGAAAATCTCAGGACCAGACAGATACACAGCCAAGTTCTATAAGACCTTTAATGAAGGACTAATATTAATACTTCCAATTTATTTTAGGAAATAGAAAAAGAGGCAGCACTTCCAAACTCATTTTATGAGGTCAATCTTATTCTAAAACCAGGCAAAGACACATCAGAAAAAGCAAACCTCAGACCAATATCTTTAATGAATATATATGTAAAAATTCTCAGTAAAATTATGGCAACTCAAATACAAAACCATATCAAAAAGATAGTGCACCATGATCAAGTGGGATTCATCCCAGGGAAACAAGTTTGTTTCAACATACAAAAATCAGTGAATGTAATGTATCACATCAATAGACTTAAAGGTAAGAATCATCTAATCATCTCAATAGATGCAGAAAAAAACTTTTGACAAAATACAGTACTCCCTTATGTTCAAAACATTAGAAAAACTAGGGATAACAGGAATATATCTCAACATAATAAAGGCTATCTCTGCTAAGCCCCAGACCATCATCCTTCTAAATGAAGAAACATTTAAAGCATTTTCTCTAAAACCTGGAACAAGACAGGGATGTCCTCTTTCATCACTTCTATTTAACATAGTTCTTGAAACACTGGCCAGAGCAAGTAGACAGAGGAAAAAAATTAAAGGGATACACATAGGAAAAGAAGAACTCAAATTGGTACTATTTGCTGATGATATAATTCTATACCTAGAAAACCCTAAAAGTTCCACCAGAAAACTTCTAGAACTAGTAAATGAATTCAGGAAAGAATCAGGTTATGAAATCAACATCCATAAATCAAAGGCATTTCTGTATATCAGTGACAAATCCTCAGAAAGGGAAATGAGGAAAACTACCACATTTTCAATAGTCTTAAAAAAATTAGATAGTTGGGAATCAACTTGATGAAAGAGGTGAAAGATCTATACAATGAAAATTACAGAACCTTAAAGAAAGAAATCAAAGATGACCTTAGAAGATGGAAAGAATTATCTTGTTCTTGGATAGGCCGAATTAATATTATCAAATTGACCATACTTCCAAAAGCACTATACAGATTTAATGCAATTCTGATCAAAATTCCAATGGCATTTCTCATGGAAATGGAAAAAAAATCATGAAATACATCTGGAAAAATAAGAGACCCAGAATAGCTAAAGAAAATCTTAGCAGGAAGAGTGAAGCAGAGAGGTTCCATGAGCTTCTGGCAGACTGAGGGAGAGACAGAGAGAAAGAGGAGGGGAGGAGGAGGATTCAGGGAATAGGAGCTGGGGAACCCATCTGCGCCACAGGATAAATTCCAGAAGTGGATTTACTGGGTAAAAGGGTAATTAGAAGTCATCTGCCACCCACACAGCCCGACACCCCCCTCCAAGCCAGGCTTGTCGCAGGCCTCCCGCGGACAGTGCTACCAAGGCCAAACCTCCCAGAACAGAAACTAAAAGGTTGTGTAGGTGAACTCTATCAGAAGGAAAGAAGGAGCAGGAACTACGGGGGAGAAAATTGCCCACTGAGAAGGCTTTACAACAGCAGGGGGAAGATGGTGGTGAATGGAGTGCATCACCCCCGTGTACCGCGTCACTGTGCGAGTGAATGATGAGTTAGAACAGCAAAAGCTATCATGTTGGAATTTCCAGTAAAATTGGGGTGCACCAAAACCTAGAGGAAGGATTTCCATTGCCTGAGGATCAGTTACTGGGGCTCAACCGCCAGCGATTTGTCTGCATGGAGATTCAAGCTGCTTATTCAGCAGCTCGCCCCACTGCTAGAGACTGCGGCGCGCGCAGGGAAATGGCGATCTAGCAACGCAGAGATACAGCGCTGCTGATTCTGTGGGCGCCTGCTGGCTGTACCCTCACTGTGCTCAGTGCTGAATTCTGGGTTTGAGACAGGGGAAAGAAGTGGTCCAGTTCTATCCTCCACACCGGTCAGACCACCGAGGAAGCCAGTGGCCACCATCTTGGAGAGCTGACATCACCATTGCCAGTTTTTGACTGATCGCAGCTTATTCAGCCATAGAACAGGTCTGTGACATTAAAACCATCTTCCATACAGTGGGGAAATCACATAAAATCTCTCCCCGGCTTTCCGGGGGCGTGATTAACAGAGTGAACATGAGTAGAGGCGTGGAGGAAAGGCAAAGGCACCTGACCCCCAACTCCTCCCTCCTACAAGTGGCAAAAACGAAACCTGTTTTGCCAGCTCTAGGAGGAGGGGCTATAGGAGGAAATCAAAACAATAAGGTGCCGGTTCCCAAAAGCCGTACTCAATGTTCAGGAAACTGCAGGCACAGAGTGTAGTTTGAACTGCCAAGAGGTATCACACGGGGATAGACCTGGCTGACAGGAGAAGCCAGGGGACTAGAAACCAGGAATTAACCTAAGCTAACAGGTTTTGAGAGACACCAGTGGGGGGAGGAGGGAGCGGCCTCACGCGGACTGTTTCCTATAGCCGGAGGGCAAAATCTTGGCCCTTAAGGCACAGCACCACCTACTGGAAGTGAAGAAAATAGAAGCCTAACAGTGTCCCTTTTTCTTTTAATTTTTTTTCTTTTCTACAATTATACTATTATTTTTTAATTGTAATTTCTATTTTACTGCATTTTATTATAATTTTTTAAATTATCATATCCATTTCCTTTCTATTCTTTTCTCTTTCTTTCCTCTCTCCCTCTCTCTTTCTTGGTTTGCTTCCTTACCTTTTCCCCATCTTTCCTCTTAAGCATGACCACCCAGATTACATACAACTTACTAAATGCAAATAGGTGAATGCTAGGAATCGGTCCATAGTCCACCTAAGCCCTTAACTACCCCCAAGTACTCCTGTCTATTCTCTTGTTAATATCCGCCTGCATTTGAGCAACCCCCCAAAGAAGCTAACATATACTAACGTCCATACCATCAAAGCGCCCGACCTCATCATAAAATCCTAAGTTCAAACCTCAATTATATAAATGCCAGCAAATTCTGTAGGCCTCTAATGAAACTAATGAATTTACCTTAAAGCACAATTAAACCCAACATCTCTAAACATTGTCTCCCAACACAAAGGAAAGATATTGGAACTATAAAAACAAAAACAAATTTAAAGAAGAAAACAGAAACACAGCAGTCAAACAGAGTTGGAAAGCAACGTGAGCACCATGAAAAAACAAGGGAAAAAAAGATTACAAACAATGCAAGATAACTTAAATTCACAGGAGAACCTAGAGGCTTCAGAAAAATGGACAGAGAAAGAACTAAAGGCATACCTAAGTCAGATGGAAGAGAATCTTAGAGAAGACTTTAGACCGCAAGTCCAAACAATGAAAGTGTACTTTGGAAACGAATTATATAGGCAAATTCAAATGGCAAAAAATGAGCTATACCAGGAGATAGAGAATTAAAAAAAAAATCAAACAGTAATCCTAGAAATGCAGGAAACCCTAAACCAAATTAAAAACTCAAATGAGAATATTACAAATAGACTAGATCAAATAGAAGTCAGAACATCAGATAATGAAGACAAAGTGTATCAACTTAAAAAGAATATAGTCAACACAGAAAGGATGCTAAAAAATCACCAGCAATCTATCCAAGAGATATGGGATGCTATAAAAAAAAACTTAAGAGTCATCGGGATAGAAGAAGGTATAGAGAATGAAACCAAAGGAATGAACAACCTATTGAATGAAATAATCCTAGAAAACTTCCCAGATATGAAAGATGGAATGGATTGCCAAATGCTGGAAGCCTACAGAACCCAAAACATACAAAACCCTAATAGACCAAATCCAAGACACATAATTATGAAGATATCCAACATACAGAACAAGGAGAGAATATTAAAAGCTATGAGAGAAAGAAGCAGATTACATTCAGGGGTAAACCAATTAGGTTAATGGCCAATTTTTCATCACCGAAATTGAAAGCAAGAAGATCCTGGAACAACGTATTTCAAATGCTGAAAATAATGGATTCCAACCAAGAATACTGTATCCAGCAAAATTAAGCTTCAGATTTGACAACAAAATTAAAATTTTTCACGATAAACAAAAGTTAAAAGAATTCGCAGCCAGAAAACCAGCACTGCAAGGCATTCTGAGCAAAACACTACAAGAAGAGAAAGTGTAAAACAGCACCCAAAACTAACATTGGGAGGTAATCCAGCAAAGGGAAGAACAAAAAATATAACCAAAAAGGAAAAAATGAGCCATATTAAAATAAATAAATAAATAAGCATGTCTGGAAGTACAAACAGTATATCAATAGTAACCTTAACCGTTAATGGCTTAAATTCACCAATCAAGAGACAAAGGCTAGTAACCTGGATTAAAAAAACACAAATCCAACAATATGCTGCCTTCAGGAGACTCATATGATAGGAAAAGACATACACAGGTTGAAAGTGAAAGGCTGGGAAAAATCATACCACTCACATGGTCCTCAGAAGCAAGCAGGAGTGGCCATACTCATATAGAATAAAATCAACTTCAAACCTAAGTTAATCAAAAGGGATAAAGAAGGCCACTATATACTGTTAAAAGGAATCATCCACCAACAACACATAATAATTATCAATATGTATGCACCAAACAATGGTGCTGCAATGTTCATAAAACAAACTCTCCTCAAGTTCAAGAGTCAAATAGACCACAACACAATAATTATCGGTGACTTCAACACACCGCTCTCTCCATTGGACAGATCCACCAGACAAAAGCTGAATAAAGAAACTGTAGAACTTGGGCTGGGGATGTGGCTCAAGCGGTAGCGCGCTCGCCTGGCATGCGTGCGGCCCGGGTTCGATCCTCAGCACCACATACAAAAATGTTGTGTCCGCCGAGAACTAAAAAATAAATATTAAAAAAAAATTATTTCTCTCTCTCTAGACTCTCTCTCTCTCACTCTCTCTTTAAAAAAAAAAGAAACTGTAGAACTCAATAACAAAATTAATAACCTAGACTTAACTGACATATATAGAATATATCAACCATCATCAAGTGGATACATGTTCTTCTCAGTAGCATATGGATCCTTCTCAAAGATAGACCATATATTATGCCATAGGACAACTCTTAGTAAATATAAAGGCGTGGAGATAATACCATGCATCTTATCTGATCATAATGGAATGAAACTGGAAATCAATGATAAAAGAAGGAAGGAAAAATCCTGCACCACCTGGAAAATGAACAACATGTTACAGAAGGATCAATGGGTTACAGAAGACATAATGAAGGAAATCAAAAAATTCTTAGAGATAAATGAAAATACAGACACAACATATCAGAATCTACGGGACATAATGAAAGCAGTTTTAAGAGGGAAATTCATTGCCAGGACTTCATTCCTCAGTAAAAGAAAAAAAACAACAAATAAATGAACTCACACTTCATCTAAAAACCCTAGAAAAGGAAGAGCAAAACAACAGTAAATATAGTAGAAGGCAAGAAATAATTAAAATCAGAGTGGAAATCAATGAAATTGAAACAAATAAAAACCATTGAAAAAATTGATAAAACTAATAATTGGTTCTTCGAAAAAATATATAAGATCGACAGACCCTTAGCCATGCTAACGAAGAGAAGAAGAGAGAGAACTCAAATTACCAACATACGGGATGAAAAAGGCAATATCACAACAGACAGTACAGAAATACAGAAGATAATTAGAAATTATTTTGAAACCCTATATTCCAATAAAATAGAAGATAGTGAAGATATCAATAAATTTCTTAAGTCATATGATTTGCCCAGATTCAGTCAGGAAGATACACACAATTTAAACAGAACAATAACAAAGGAGGAAATAGAAGAAGCCATAAAAAGACTACCAACCAAGAAAAGCCCTGGACCGGATGGATATAGAGCAGAGTTTTACAAAACCTTCAAAGAAGAATTAATACCAATACTTTTCAAGTTATTTCAAGAAAGAGAAAAAGAAGGAGATCTTCCAAATTTATTCTATGAGGCCAACATCACCCTGATACCGAAACCAGACAAAGACACTTCAAAGAAAGAAAACTACAGACCAATATATCTAATGAAGATAGATGCAAAAATCCTCAATAAAATCCTGGCGAATTGAATACAAAAGCATATCAAAAAAATATGCACCATGATCAAGTAGGATTCATCCCTGGGATGCAAGGCTGGTTCAATATACGGAAATCAATAAATGTTATTCACCACATCAATAGACTTAAAGATAAGAACTACATGATGATCTTGATAGATGCAGAAAATGCATTTGACAAAGTACAACATCCCTTTATGTTCAAAATACTAGAAAAACTATGGATAACAGGATCTTACCTCAAGATCGTAAAAGGTATATATGCTAAACCTCAGGCTAGCATTGTTCTGAATGGAGAAAAACTGAAGGCATTCCCTCTAAAATCTGGAACAAGACAGGGATGCCCTCTATCACCACTTCTATTCAATATAGTTCTCGAAACACTGGCCAGAGCAATTAGACAGACGAAAGAAATTAAAGGCATAAAAATAGGAAAAGAAGAACTTAAATTATCACTATTTGAGGAAGACAAGGAGCTTGATATCAAATCAGAGACTCTGCGTCTGATAGAAGAAAAAGTTGGCTCCGATCTACATATTGTGGGGTCGGGCTCCAAATTCCTTAATAGGACACCCATAGCACAAGAGTTAATAACAAGAATCAACAAATGGGACTTACTCAATCTAAAAAGTTTTTTCTCAGCAAGAGAAACAATAAGAGAGGTAAATAGGGAGCCTACATACTGGGAACAAATTTTTACTCCTCACACGTCAGATAGAGCCCTAATATCCAGAGTATACAAAGAACTCAAAAAATTAAACAATAAGAAAATAAATAACCCAATCAACAAGTGGGCCAAGGACCTGAACAGACACTTCTCAGAGGAGGACATACAATCAATCAACAAGTACATGAAAAAATGCTCGCTATCTCTAGCAGTCAGAGAAATGCAAATCAAAACCACCCTAAGATACCATCTCACTCCAATAAGATTGGCAGCCATTATGAAGTCAAACAACAACAAGTGCTGGTGAGGATGTGGAGAAAAGGGTACACTTGTACATTGCTGGTGGGACTGCAAATTGGTGTGGCCAATTTGGAAAGCAGCATGGAGATTCCTGGAAAGCTGGGAATGGAACCACCATTTGACCCAGCTATTGCTCTTCTCGGACTATTCCCTGAAGACCTTAAAAGAGTGTACTACAGGGATACTGCCACATCGATGTTCATAGCAGCACAATTCACAATAGCTAGACTGTGGAACCAACCCAGATGCCCTTCAATAGATGAATGAATACAAAAAATGTGGCATTTATACACAATGGAGTATTATGCAGCACTAAAAAATGACAAAATCATGGAATTTGCAGGGAAATGGGTGGCATTAGAGCAGATTATGCTAAGTGAAGCTAGCCAATCCCTAAAAAACAAATGCCAAATGTCTTCTTTTATATAAAGAGAGCAACTAAGAACAGAGCAGGGAGGAAGAGCAGGAGGAAAAGTCTAACATTAAACAGAGACATGAGGTGGGAGGGAAAGGGATAGAAAAAGGAAATTGCATGGAAATTGAAGGAGACCCTCATGGTTATACAAAACTACATATAAGAGGTTGTGAGGGGAATGGGAAAATAAACAAGGAGAGAAATGAATTACAGTAGATGGGGTAGAGAGAGAAGATGGGAGGGGAGGGGAGGGGGGATAGTAGGGGATAGGAAAGGTAGCAGAATACAACAATTACTAATAGGGCATTATGTAAAATTTGGATGTGTAACTGACGTGATTCTGCAATCTGCATTTGGGGTAAAATTGGGGGTTCATAACCCACTTCAATCTAATGTATGAAATATGATATGTTAAGAGCTTTGTAATGTTGTAAACAACCAAAAATTTAAAAAAAAGAATCTACAAATTAGTTTAAAGTTCAAAAAGTTAAACACCCCCCCAAAAAAAACAAATAACCCAATCAATAAATGGATGAAGGACCTGAAGAGACACTTTTCATAAGATGATATACAATCAATAACAGTTACATGAAAAAATGTTCATCATCATTAGCAATTAGTGAAATACAAATCAAAACTCTACTAAGATTTCATCTCACTCCAGTCAGAATGGCAGCTATTATGCATACAAACAACAATAATTGTTGGTGATGGTGTGGGGCAAAAGGTACACTCATACACTGCTGTCAGGACTGCAAATTGGTGCAGCCAATATGGAAAGCAGTATGGAGATTTCTTGGAAAATTGAGATTGGAACCACCATTTGACCCAGGTATCTTTCTCCTTGCTCTATACCCAAAAGACATAAAAAGAGCATAGTACAGGACACAGCCACATCAATGTTTATAGCAGTACAATTCACAAGAGCTAAACTGTAGAAGAAACCTAGATGATCTTCAATAGATGAATGGATAACAAAAATGCTGCATATATACACAAAGGAATATTACTCATCAATAAAAGAGAATAAAATCATGGTATTTGCAGGTAAATGGATGGAGTTAGAGAAGATAATGCTAAGTGAATTTAGCCAATTCCCAAAATGCAAATGCCAAATGTTTTCTTTGATATAAGGAGGGGTGATTCATAATGGGATAGGGAGAGGGAGCATTGGAGGGATAGATGAACTCTAGATAGGGCAGAGGGGTTGGACGGGAAGGGTGGTGGCATGGGGTAATTAATTATGTTGGAATGCGATGATCATTATTACTCAAAGTACAGGGATGAAGACACGAATTGGTGTGAATATACTATGTATACAACCAAAGATATAAAAAATTGTCCTCTATATATAAAAGAAATATAATGTATTCTGTTATTTATATAGAAAACAAAACTAAACAACACTCAATATAAAACATCACCAACAGACTAGATCACTTGAAAGACAGAATGTCAGATAATGAAGACAAATTATACAGTCTGAAAAATAATGGTGACCACACAGTGAAGATGGTAAAAAACCATGAACAGAATATCCAAGAATTATAGGATAGCATCAAAAGACCAAATATAAGAATTATTGGGATAGAGGAAGGCACAGAGTTTCAAACCAAATTAATGCATAATCTCTTCAAATAGATAATATCAGAAAATTAACCAAGCATGAAGAATGAATTGGAAAACCAAATACAAGAGGCTTATAGGATATCAAATATGTAAAATTTCAACAGATCTACAGGAAAGCACATTATAATGAAAATGCCTAGCATAGAGAATAGGATAGAATATTAAAGGCTATAAGAGATAAAAATTACATCCAATATATGGGAAGACCAATTTGTATCACAGCAGATATTTCTACCAAGACCCTCAAAGTTAGGAGGACCTAGAACAACATATAGCAAGCACTGAAAGAAAATTATGCCAAACAAGAATCTTTTTTATATTTATTTTTTAGTTGTATTTGGACACAATACCTTTATTCCATTCATTTATTTTTATGTGGTGCTGAGGATCAAACCCAGGGCCCTGCACATGCCAGGTGAGTGCTCTACCACTGAGCCATAATCCCAGCCCCCAAGAATCTTGTATCCAGCAAAATTAAGCTTCAGATTTGATGAAGAAATAAAAACCTTTCATGATAAATAAAAGTTTAAAGAATTTACAGTGAGAAAGCCCATACTACAGAGCATCCTCAGTAAAATATTCTGATTGGAGGAAATGAAAAACAGCAATGAAAATCAGCAAAGGGAGGAACTATACTAAGGAAAAGACTAATCAGAGAATAAACCAAGTTAAGTCAAAAACAAAAAATAAATGAGATTTTCTGGGAATACAAATTATCCTGATTGTGAATGGCCTAAACTCATCAATCAAAAGAGGTAGAATGACAGATTGGATTAAAAAAGACCCAACATTATGTTGCTTTCAAGAGACTCATCTTTCAGGAAAAGACATCCACAAACTGAAGGTGAAAGGGGGGAAAATGTACCACTCACATGGAACTCATAAATAAGCAGGGGTTTCCATCCTCATATCAGATAAAGTTGATTTCAAACCAAAGCTAGTAAAAAGGGATAAAGAAGGATATTTCATACTGTTTAAGGGATTGATACATCAACAAGACATAACTAACAATCATAAATATCTATGCCCCAAACAATGCTGCACCTATATATGTTAAACAAACCATTCTCAAATACAAGAACAAAAAGCCCACAATACAATAATACTGGGTGCCTCTAATACACCTCTCTCACCACTGGATAGATCTTTCAGATAAAATTAAACAACGAAACTATAGAACTCAATAATACAATCAATAATTTGTACTTAACAGACATAAATAGAATATTCCATCCATTAATGAGTGAATACACTTTCTTCTCAGCAGCACATGGATACTTCTCCAAAATAGACCACGTTATGCCACGTAGCAAATCTTAGCAAATACCAAAAGACAAATCCTACTGCTCATTCTCTCTGACCATAATGGAATTAATTATAAATCATTGGTAAAACTAAAAAGAGTAGCTACTCCAATACCTAAGACTAAACAATACACTATTGAATGATGCGTGGATCACAGGAGCCATCAGGGAGGAGATAAAAAAAAAATAAACAACCTGACATTATATCTCAAAGCCTTAGGAAAAAAAGAATAAATCAACACCAAAAGTAGTAGAAGACAGGAAATAATTAAAATCAGAGCAGAAATCCCTGAAATTGAAACTAAAGAAACAATTCAAAAAATTGAAAAAACAAAAATTTTTCTTCTCTTAATGTAGGAACTCCATGCAATGAACTTTCCTCTTAGCACTGCCTTTAGAGTGTCCTAGAGATTTTGATAAGTTGTATCAGAGTTCTCATTTACCTCTAAGTTTTTTTTATCTCCTCCCTGCTGTCTCCTGTTATCCATGCATCATATGATCAATGCAAACTGAGTCAAGAGGATATACACAATTTAAACAGATCAATTTCAAGCAAGGAAATAGAAGACACCATCAAACCCTACCAACCAAGAAAATTGCAGACCAGACAGATTCATAAAACTCAACTCAAAGTGAATCAAGGACTTAGGAGTTAGTCCAAAGACTCTTCACTTAATAGAGAAAAAAGGAGACCCAAATCATCATTTTGGATTAGGCCCTGAGATCCTTAACAAGACTCCTTAAGAATAAGAAATAAACTAAAGAATTAATAAATTGGATGGTCTCAAACTAAAAAGCTTCTTCTCAGCCAAAGAAACAATCAATGAGGTGAACAGAGAGCCCACATTTTGGGAGCAAATTTTTTGCCACACACAGGTCAGATAAAGTATTAATCTCCAGGATATACAGAGAACTCAAAAAACTTAACAACAACAAAAACACCAACCAAATCAATAAATGGGCTAAAGAACTGAAAAGACACTTCTCCGAAGAAGATATACATTCAATCAACAAATATATGCAAAAATGTTCAATATCTCTAATAGTTAGAGAAATGTAAATGAAAACTACTCCAAGATTTTACCTCAAACCAGTCAGAATGATAGCTATAAAGAATACAGACAACAATAAATGTTGGAGAGGACATGGGTTAAAACAATAAATGTTGGAGAGGACATTGCTGGTGGGACTGCAAATTGGTGCAACCACTCTCGAAAGCAGTATCGAGATTCCTTCAAAAACTGGAAATATAATCACCATTTAACCCAGCTATTTCACTCAGTCTATATACAAAGGACTTAAAATCAGCATACTATAGAAACACAACTTCATCAATGTTCATAGTAGATCAATTCACGATAGTTAAACTGTGGAACCAACATACATGCCATTCGATAGATGAAGGGATAAAGAAACTGTAGTATATATACACAATGGATTATTTACTCAGAATTAAAAGAGAATAAAATCATGTCACATGCAGGTAAATGAATGGAGTTGGAGAATGTCATGGCAAAGGAAGTAAGTCCATCTCAAAAAAAAAAAAAATCCAAAGGCCAAATGTTCTCTCTGATAAGTGGATGCTGATCCAAAACAGTGAGGGGGAGGCATGGGAGAAATGGAGGAACTTTGGACAAAGGGGAGGGAGGGTGGGGAGGGTGTATTGGGGTAGAAAAGATGTTGGACTGAGAAGGAAATCTTTACTCTAGATACATGTACGACTACACATAGGATGTGACGCTACACTGTACAGCCAGAGAAATAAAAATTTGTGTTGCAATTGTGTACAATGACTCAAAATGCATTTTACTGTCAATATATTTAATTAAAATAAATACATAAATAAATTAAATGCAGTCAAATGTTGTGTATAACTAAAAAGAACAAATAAAAAATTTAAAAGAACATTTGGTAAAAAAAAAAAAAAGGTCTGAGTAGTAGCTTAGTGATAGAGTGGTACCACACACACACACACACATACACAAATATATTTATTCTGCCATTTATTTGTTTAGTAAATATTTTGAGATATTCTAATCAATAATCAAGCAGAAAACTTTCTTATTCAATTCATTATACCAGGTACCAATGATTCTACAAGGTATAAGATACTCATCTGACTTTAATGATGTTTCTATATCTAGAAAATTATATAAGCTAAACCAGGAAGATGGAAGAAGACATGATACATTTAGGAGTAATGACTAGGACTATTTGACAAGTTCAGAATTCCTCTAACAGGCCTCTATAAAAGCCACCTCCCAAGTACTCTAAAAAGTCCTTCTAGAAAGAGAAAAGAATCACTGATATTTATGATATGATCTCTATGCTTCATTATGCTGGGGAATATGTATTTAGTGAAGTACACTTTCTGGATATTTATAATTACCTCCCTAAAATTAACATCCTAGAATGGTATTAGCATGGTAGTTTGGAATAGAATTCTTTCTTACTCATTTTTTCAAAAATGTTGTAATACGCACAACCAATTTTGTTAGAGCAATAGGATATATCACCGCTGGGATCACAGGTGTGTGCCACTGCACCCAGCTCATTGTTTAAATTTAAGTATAGCATACAGAGTCAACATATTTTATGTGTAGTGGTAAGTAGGAGAACAATTTTATGTTTTTGACCATAAAATTTTTAAAAATCTGATTTTTAATATTTATAGCAATGTTGTATAAAAACAATAAGTTTTATTTCTTCCTTACTTCAATGATTAGGACCAACAGTTAATGCCAAACAGAAGATGGTGGGAATCTTTATTTCCTTTTAAAGCTTCAGTGGGATGATATCTGGGTAATATAGTTGTTCCATTTCAAGTTTTTTGAGGAATCTACATAATGCTTTCCATAGTAGTTGTACTAATTTGCAGTCCCTCAAATAATGTATAAATGTGCCTTTCCCCCCACATCCTAACTAACATTTATTATTATTATTTACATATTGGATGATTACCATTTAGACAAGCATGAGAAGAAATCTCAACATAGTTTTGTTTTGTATTTCCATAATTGCTAGAAATTTTGCAAATTTTTCATATATGATTGGCCATTTGTATTTCTTCTTTTCAGATGCGTCTTGGGAACTTTTGGCCAATTATTGAATGAGTTATTTGATTTTTCTTTTTGATGTCAAGTATTTTTACTTCTTTATATATTCTGAGTATTAAACCCTATCTGAGGAAAAAAAATGCAAAGATTTTGGCCCATTCTCTAGGTTCTCTTTTCACAATCTTGTTATGTTTTCTTTCAAGAAGCTTTTATCTTTGATGGCATTTTAACTTATTGCTTGTTGGTTTAATTCTTGTGCTTTAGAAGTCTTGTTAAGAAAGTTGGTGCCGGGCTGGGGATGTGGCTCAAGCGGTAGCGCGCTCGCCTGGCATGCATGCGGCCCGGGTTCGATCCTCAGCACCACATACCAACAAAGATGTTGTGTCCACCGAGAACTAAAAAAAATAAATATTGAAAATTCTCTCTCTCTCTCTCTCTCCTCTCTCACTCTCTCTTTAAAAAAAAAAAAAGAAAGTTGGTGCCATTGCTGATATGTTTAACTGTTCAACCTACATTTTGTTGCAGTAGTTGCAGAGTTTCTGGGTTAATTTCTAGGTCTTTTATCTATGTTGAGTTGACTTTCTTACATGCTGAGATATAGAGATTAAGTTTCACTCTTTGACATGTGGATATCAAGTTTTACCATCACCATTTGTTAAAAAGGCTTTCTTTTCTCCAAGATGTTTTGACTCCTGTGTCCATGTGGAGTTTGTTTCTTTGTCTTCTATTCTTTTCATTGATCTTTATGTCTGTTTTGGTGACAATACCATACTATTTTATTTATATATTTCTATAGTATAATTTGAGTTCCATAATTGTGATGACTCCATAGCACTGCTTTTTTTTCCCTCAGAATTTCTTTGGCTATTCTAGGTCTCTTATTCTTCCAAATGAATTTTAAGCCTATTATTCTGAATCTTTTATTTAGGTCTGCATTAATCCCCTGATAGAGATTAACTGGATGATAACTCTAGGCAGGTAGTGTGTGGCTGGAAGAGGTGAGTTCCTAGGGTCAAGCCTTTGGAGTACATGTTTTGCCTTTGATGAACAGAGATCAATCTCCTGTCCTCCACCTCCTCCTCCTCCTCCACCATCTCCTCCTCCACCTCCTCCTCCTCCTCCTCCTCCTCCTCCTCTTCCTCTTCCTCCTCCACCTCCTCTTTCTCCTCCTTCTTCTTCTCTTCTTTCTCTTTCCTTGCCTCCCATCCTTCCTAATTACCATGGATTGAGGTTTTTTCTTCTGCATCCCTCTTCTGCCAAGGTATAAGTTTAGAAGGAATATCATTAAATGGGTTGAGGGTACAATATTGAATAATTTCATAAGAATTATCAAATCAAAATGAAGTATGATATAAATGATACATATTATATATATGAAATATTATATATATGATCAAAATGATCAAAATGGACACTAGAGATATTTATAGTAAACCATGCCAAGGTGAAGAAAATTCTTTTTGAGTCTTTATTTGGATGTCATTGATATTTGAGACCTTTAGAAAATGTCCATAATTCTTTGGCTTGGATCCCCACAGATGTTCTGGGCACAGGAGCCATTTTCTTTAGTTACTATGAACCTCCCACAAGGTAGTGCTCATTTTTCAACCCAGGGCCTGAAACTTGATGATTGGAGGCTGCCATGCTATGTCTAATGGCTATTTTATAGCAGGCAGGAGTTTGGGATAGCAGGCTCTGGGTTGTTATTTTGACTGCTGCAGGCCAACATGCACCTGCTCCCCTCCAAATTATCCTCTCCAAAGTAATTTACAGCCTGATGGCTGCCCGTAGGTGTGGGACCTGTGGTTGCATGTTCTCTGTTAGTGGTCTGCGGTGCAGAAATATTCCTCTGACTGACACAGGTCACCGAGGCACTATTCCTGCTCCCAAGAAAGAAACTCAACTGATTTGTCCAGCTTCTACTGCCTAAGATTGTGAACTTCAGGCATGCTCTCCTCCTCTGGGACAGAGGTAGAGGTATTTCCAAATACCTGCAAGCAGCATGGTATCCATGAATCACTGGCACCATGCTCCTCTGTTGCCCAGGGCAGAGACTTTTCCTGCCTGGTTCTGAGTTTTCACTTCCCACTGCTGAGAATCACAGGTGACCTCTTTGTCTCTGTTGAGCTCCCACAGAGATTGTGTGAGTTGTGTGTTTAGGATAGCAATTCATCATCAGTTCTATTCTAATTCCAACCAACTCTCCTTGTTTATAATGTAGGAAAAGGGGTTTCAGCAAGTTTTGCTAGTAGCAGTCCCTCTACAAGTTCCTTTTAGTCAGATTATGAAACATCCCACTGCAGGATTATTCCCTCTGGGTATATTTTTGCAGTCTGACAATGGGTTGATGTTGTTTTGATTAATTTCTTCTAGGGTAGCTGGCCAGCTGATGGCCACACAAAGTGCTGCCATGCTTGGCACAGATTTCTGTCTATAATTTGTGTTAAACTGCTTTATATCCTTCAATGACTTTGCTGTTCCTCTCATGTTTCAATTTGATCTACTTTTCTTTCCAGATGTTGTTAAGGAAGTGAATTTATGTGCTTTTCTTCTCACCACTTGCTTTGTTGGTCCTTCCCCTCACCCCACCCTGGTCCATGTTTGGGGTTAAGGAACTCTGTCCTTATTTTTTGTTCTGATGACCAAACTTCAAGTTTCTCTAGGTCTCAGATTACCAAATATTGGACCATAGAGCATTTATTCTGTCACGAACCTCTCCAGTCAGCTGTTCCTTCCATTTCTCTTTTTTGTACTAGCTCCACTCCCCCATCTTCCTGTACTTATTCATATAGTTTTCATATAATATACTTTAGATTTCAATTTATTTTGTGATTTTATAAATATTTAATTCTTGGTATTTTTTTAGAGTAATATATCAAAATTCAAATTTATCATCACTATCAAAAGAACTCAAATCTCAGTAACAGGAGTAACAAACAATTTTTTAAAAAATATTTATTTTTAGTTGTATGTGGACACAATACTTTTATTTCATTTTTATGTGGTGCTGAGGATACAATCCAGTGCCTCACATGTGCTAGGCAAGTGCTCTACCACTGAGCAACAACTATAGCTGCTAACAAAAAATTTAAAAGGGAAGATTAAATACCACTGTTCAACTTTCCCCAAATTATACTGAAATTCATGTGATTAATATTTATAATTTATCTGTAATTTATCATTATTTTCTCCCATCCAAGTGCTAACCAGGTCTGACCTTGCTTAACCTCCAAGATTAGATGGGATAGGGTGCATTCAGGGTGGTATGGTCACAGAAATCTAGTTAATTTTCAATGAAAATTATACAAAGATGTATAAATCCCAAAATTAAAAAAACAACATGTTTTAGAATATACCCCTTTGTAGTCCATGTTGTATCGATGTGATAGTTTTTGATCATGTATGCAAAGTGATTATGTGTGCATTGAATAGAGTAATTGGTTTGTATATATGTAAAATATAAAATCTAGGGCTGGGTTGTGGCTCAGTGGTAGTGTGGAATGTGTGAGGCACTAGGTTGGATTCTCAGCACTGCATATAAATAAATAAATAAATAATTTATCAAGAACTATAAAATTTTTAAAGTATAAAGTCTAAAAATTTAAGAGAGTTTCAGGAGAAAAATACACAAGTACTTATCCAGAAAGATTCATGCCATACTAAGTAACACCAAATTTATATTAAGAAGCAAATGATATATAATTTTTTGATCAGACACTCTTTTTTGTGATTAACCTATTTTACAAGGTGCTTTAGCTGTAGATATCAGCTTATAAGATAATTAGTTGCATATATTAAATCATTAGGAATAAAGACTGAAAAAATATAAAAATTAATCTGTAAAAATGAGAAAACTTCAAGTTTTTCTAGGTCTCAGACTATCAAATATTGGGCCATTGAACAATTACCAAAAATGCCCCAATAGTAATATTTAGGAACATATGGCTTCACTGATGAATTTTACAAAATGTTTCATGGATTAATGACATTTCTTCTCAACCTCTTTCAAAATAAAAAATGAAATAGAAAGGAGACTTCTGAATGAAATGTGAGTTCTACAAGTTTAATACTAAGCTAAGAAAGAAAACTATAACAACTACAAAAACTTATGGAACAATATCCCTGACATTGATGTACAAATCCTTAACAAAATACTGGTAAAGTCAATCAAATAGCACATTAAAATAATTATAAACCATCATAAATTTGGATTATTTATGGAATAGAAAGATGGTCCATCCCAAGAAATTTTTTAAAATCTCATTAACATGAAGGAAAATACACACATGATTATCCCAGTATTTATGGATCCTTAAGGTTTCAAAATTAAAGTGTTCAAAAAATATGAATAGAAAGAATGTGGCCACAACATAATAAAAGTGATAGACTGAAGATGGTCTTCTAAGATTAGAAATAAGAAAAGATTGCCTGTTCTGTAATTCCATTTTGTTTTGTTATAACATAGTACTCAAGACTGGACAATTTATATTCAAAGAAAATTGATCCAGAATAATTGAAAGCTAAGAAGTCCAGGATTAAGATGCTAGCACATGGTGAGGGCCTTCTTGCTGTGTCATAACATGATGGAAAGAATCACATGTCAGAAGATGAGAGAAAGGAAAAAGAAAAAAAAGAGAGAGAGGAGAGAGATGAGGGAGAGGGAGGAGCAAATTTGCTCTTTTATATTATAAAGAACCTAATCCCACAATAACAAAGCAATTCCCACAAAATTGGCATTGATCCATTCATGATGGTAGTGGTTCCATAACCCAAATATTTTCCATTAGAGAATACTTCCTAGATCAGGCGCGTTCAGGGTGGTATGGCCGTAGATGGGGAGTAACACTACTGAAACTGGAGTTTGAGATGAGTATCAATTCCCTACTTCTGTTGGTGGGTAGAATCTGTGAAAACTTCAGGTCCCTGAAGCTTAGAAAATCAATTTTATTGTTAGCAGCTAATCATAACAGGGAATGCTTCCTGGCATCAGCACTGAGAGTCACAGCCAGCAAAGCCCAATTCTCCTCCACTGCCATTGAGTGGTATGTCGCAGATCTTAATGAGAGCTATGCTTTCCACTGTTGCGATAGACTCTACCAGCTCACTGCCAACTTCTTTCCAGGTTCTTGTCATGGAAATCTGAAGAATGAATTTTATGGTCCAATGAAAGGCAAAAGTGAAAGGAAAAGAATTTATTCAAGTCTGAAGAATCTAATCAAAACTCTGGCAGAGGCAGCTCAGGATCCTACAGCAGGTTACAACCTGGATGTGCTAGTCTTAGGTTTACATAGCACGTGGGTCAACACTATTAGTGCAAACTCATGAAACTTATGCTAATCAAGGTTTGGAGGAAACACTAGTGCTATTGGTTAACTCTTGAGTCTGAAATTTCATCTGAGTCTATTGTACTTTCCTTTCTCACTTTTGGCTAGGAAATGGGAGGATGAGGTTTTTGAATCAAGGATGCTTAGGTGGTCAGGGCTACAGCACAGTGCAGAATGAGCTGGTATCCACACTGGGCCAGTATCAAGCAGAGCCTCTGTGGTGCAACAGATTATGTCCTGGCTCACCTTGGCCCTGGCTTGCCATGCCCCAGGTGTACAGTACCATGGCAGGCTTTGCATGGCTGCAGCCTGTACTCACTGCATGTGCTCCAAAAATAGGCCATTATTTCAGAGCTCTAGGAAAAGGACTTGGCATCACCATCACATTGGAGATCAAGTTTTCAACATATGAACTTTGGGAAACATATTTATATCAGAGCACTTGCTTTTCATATTTTTATTCAACAGCACTGGAACTAGGCAGAGCAATTAGGCAGGAAAAAGAAAAAAATATGTGCTCAATTTAGGACAAAAAAATAAAATTGTCTATATTCTCAGAAGACATAGACATTTTATGCATACACAAAAATTACAGAATTAATATATAAATTTAACAAAGTTCCAGCATACAAAATCAATACCCAACTTTATTAACATACCTATCCCATAAAAATATCTGTAAGTAGAATGAAGGGAAAATGAATTTACAATAACATTAAAAAGAATATTACAAATAAACTTTCTAAAAAGGTGAAACACTTGAAAATTAATGCTATGAAACATATATGAAAGAACTTATATAATATACCAATAAATGGTAAAATAACCAGTACCCATGGATTAATATACTTAGTATCATTAAGTTTCATGTAGCCAAAATTATATACAGATTTCATATGATCCTTATCTAAATCCCACCAACTTTTGAAGAAATAGAAAAATCAAGCCTAAAATGCATATAGACTTATAAGGAATACATAAAAGGAGAAAAAAATCCAGAAAGAGTATAATCACACTTACTGGTTGTTAAGCTTTTTATGAATCTATAAGAATCAAAATAGTGTGTGATAAATACATAAAGTTATACATGTAGAAGAATGTACAGACAGGGTCCAAAAGTAATCCTTCACACACGTTCAAATGATTTGCAACAATGATGTCAAGACTACTCCATAGTGAAAGCATAGTGTTTTTTAACAAATGTTCTTTTTACCAAACTGGATGTCTAGATGTAAAACAATGGATTGGTCTATACCTTATAAATTATAGAAAAAATTGACTAAAAGTAAATAAAAGAACTAAACTTAAAAAATAAAACTATAAAAAATGTATATGATTTTGAAGGTCTCCCCTTATTTTTTTAGATGGGAAATAAAGGGAAAATTTTATATTTGGATTTGCCAATGTTTCTTGGATGTGACACCAAAAGCACAGGCAATAAAGTAAAACAAACACCCATAAGACAAAACAAGTAAACCATACTGTATCAACATTAAAACTTTGCATCAAAGGACACAATAAACATTGAAAAAGTCAACCATCATATGGCAAATTTATTTGTAAACCATTTATCCAATCAGAGATTGGGTTAGATTACTAATGTTGACATAACAAAATACCAAACACTCTATGCCCTAAATAACAGCACCATTTTTTTCTTTACATATAAGGAGTGTAGAAATCCCAGGTCAAGGTCTGGAAGGGTTAGTTTCTGGTAAGGGATTCCTTTCTGGATTACAGATGACCAACTTCTCTCTGTGCCCTCACATGTTAGAAAGCAAAAATTGGAAGTTGTCTCATAAAGACACTAAACAGTGTATTAGGGCCCCCACCCCATGACCTAATTTAACCTTTATCTCCATATAGGCCCAAGCTCCAAGTATAATAACATTGGGGTTAATGTTTAAAATGTGAATTTGAGGGGCACAATTTACTCAATAGAAGAGGATGCTTACTACACAGAAAATTAAAAAAAAATCACAAAATTTATTGACAAAAAGTCAGCCTGATTAAAAAATGCAAAGTGATTTGAATAGATATTTCTCTAAAGAAAACATACAAATGGTTAATGGGTATTTGAAAAAATATTCAACAGTCACTATCTCAAATAAGTATGAAAGTACAAATCAAAATCGTGATGAGCTACACATCACTCCCATTAGGATGATGAAAATCAACAGAGGTAAAATAGAAAACAAGTAGTGACACAAATCTGAAAATATAGGAATTATTGTTAACTCTTGGTGGGAATATAAGATGATGATGGTGTTGTATGCACTATGGTAATTCCTCAAAAATATAAAAATAAAATTAGCACATCATCTAGCAATTCCAGTTTTGAGAATATATTTCACCCATAATGAAAGCAGAAATGTGAAGTGATATATCTGCATTCATAGTCATGGAAGCACTATAAAAAATAACTTAAAGATGGAAATTAAGTAACTCGTGTCTGTTGATGGATGAATGGATAAACAATGTAGGGTACATATGTAAAATAGAAAAAAAGAAGGAAATTGTGACATATGAAACAACAGGGAACAATCTGAAAGCAATTATTCTTGGAAAAGTAAGTTATTCATGAAATTATATGTATTGTATTAACTTTTTTAGGTACTTTAAGTACTCAAATACAAAGAAAAAAATAGAGTGATATTTTCCAAGGATTAGAAAAAGGAATAAGGAGATTTGGTTTAATTGGTACATATTTTAGGTTTGCAAGATGAAAGGTACTGGAGATGTATTATGGAGATGTTGTGAAATGATTTAACATTATTAAATTATCATTATTTAATAATTTAACATTATTAAATTTACATTATTATGTTAAATTTTATATTCTAAGATTTTTTTTCATAATTTAAAAATTACACAATTGTTCTGGGATAAAATTTTAATATAGTTAATATTAGTGACAAACAAAATTAAATCGAATAGTTATTTTGAGACACAGTGAGTTACACACATTTGTTAAAATCATATTATCAAGTTAAGTTTTTACCCAAAGAAGCCATCTGGTTTCAGACTTTAAAAATTGTGTAATTGTCAGTTTCTATGTAATTTTCATATTAATATGGGTTCAAAGTACAGCTTCCAAAGGCAGGAGCTCACAATAGAAAACTAAACAGATTAGAATGACAGAATTATATTTTAGATAGCATTTGTACAGCCAAGGAAAACTACTGAAATAACAAGATGCAGATGTTACCCTAAATTGAAACTTATTCTCTTAAGAAATCCCTAAATTGCACCTGATATGTGATGCTTCACCCAAATGATGAATTAATGCATAAATACTTATATTGTTTCTGTATCCTGAAAGGAAAGTAGACACCTGTGAAGATAATCTGTTTCCAATGGCATTAGAATGACAGCTGTGTAATGCAAGGATATGGAAAATGAATCAATTCATTTCAAATCTTATACACAAGAATCATTTTGGACAACTTTATCTTAAAGAGCATCATGGGGAAATTAAAGTTAATTTAATTTTAATTTAACACTTTATATAGAACAAGAAAAAAAATTAGAAAGTATGAAGGACACACGCATGGTCCATAGATAATTAAAAGTTTCTGATCCTTCGTTTTCCTCTCTCTTGTCTATTTTCTTGGATTTCTATCCAACTTTTCTCCAAACAACAGCCAATCTCTGTTGGCTCCTCTTCCACTCTTCCTGTGCATTTTTATTTCTAGCTTCTCTCTTCCTCCCTTGCAAATATTGCATACAGCACTACCTCTGTTCTCTCATGTAACATTTGAAATTGTAAATTTTTTAACAAATATTCTGTTTGTACTATAGGTGGTTATTGAACTCATCATTTTGGTTTAATGCAAGAAAGTAGTATATGCCTTAGTTGGAGCTATTAGGATTAAGGCTGTATATTGTGCACAAAAGGTGCTGTTGATATTGGTCTCACCAGTAAAGGTGAAGTGCTGAAAACCTTCAGAGCCACTATAGGTCTACAGGGTAAAATTTATCCTGCCTTATATCCATACTTTTAACTGGGAAAACACACTAACAACATGACAAAACAAGGGAATAAAGCACCCCAAACAAACCAAGATGCTTCAACAACAGAAGCCACTGATAAAACAGTACAAGAAATGTCCAAGAAGGAGTTCAGATTGTACACAGTTAAACTGATATGTGAAATCAAGGATAGTATAAGGAGTGAAATCAAAGAAAAATAGGGGAAGTGAAAGATCACTTCAATAAAGAGAGATCATAAAAAAGAAAAAAGAAAATAAATCCCGGAAACGAAGGAATCAGTAAACCAAATTATAAATTCAATAGAAAGCATCACCAGCAGAATAGACAACTTTAAAGGAGGAACCTGAGAAAATGATGCTAAAATAAATAATCTTGAATGTAGAGTTGACCATGCAGAGAAAATGATAAGAAACCATGAACAGAACAGCCAAGAATTATGAGATAACATAAAAAATCAAATTTAAGAGTTATCAGAATACATGAAGGAGCAGAGATACAAACCAAAGGAATGCACAATCTTTTCAATGACATAATAGCAGAAAAATTCCCAAATCTAAAAAATGAAATGAAAAATCAAATACAAGAGGCTTACAGGACCCTGGATTTACAAAATCACAGCAGACCAACACCAAGACACATTATAATGATAATGGTTAACGCAGAGAATAAAGATAAAATCTTAAATTTTGTGGGAGAAAAAAAATCAAATTACCTATGGGGGAAACCAATTCATAACTCAATGAATTTCTCAATCCAGACCCTCAAAGCTAGGAGGCCCAGGAATGCGATATTTCAAGCTCTAAAAGAAACTGAATGACAACCAAGAATTTCATATCCAGCAAAATTAAGTTTAAGATTTGAAGATGAAATTAAAACTTTCCATGATAAACAAAAATTAAAAGAATTCACAACTATAAAGCCAAAACTACAGATCATTCTAAACAAAATATTATTCTATGAGGATGATGTGATAAAAAAGTGAAAAACCAGCAAAGGGAGGATCTGCACTGCAGGGACATTCAACCAAATGAGAAACTAAGACAAATAAAAAAACAGAAATAAATCAAAATGACATGAAATACAAATCATATTTCAATAATAACCTTGAATATTAATGGCCTAAACTCTTTAATCAAAAGACATTGATTGGCAGATTAGATTAAAAAGTAAGACCCATCAATACAATGTCTTCAAGGGATTCACCTCATGGGCATAGACATCCACAGGCTGAAGGTGAAAAGATAGGCAAAAACTTACCACTCATATGTGTTTCATAAACAAGCAGGTGTTTCCATTCTCATTTCAGATGAAATAGAATTCAAACCAAAATTAATCAGAAGATACAAAGAAAGACATTTCATACTTCTTAAGGGAAGTTTATATAAGCAGGACATAACAATTATAAATATTTATGCCCCAAACATTGAAGCATATGCATACATCAAACAAACCCTTCTCAATTTCAAGAGTCAAATAGACCACAATACAATAATACTGGGTGTCTTTAACACACCTGTCTCACTACTGGACAGATCTTCCAAACAAAAACTAAATAAGGAATCAATAGAATTAAATAATACAATCAATAATTTAGACTTTATATATATATATATATATATATATAATATTTCATCCATCAAAAAGCAAATATACTTTAATCTCAGCAGCACATGGCTTCTTCTCTAAAATAGACCATATCTTATGCCACAGAGAAACTCTTCATAAATACAAAAAAAAAAACCCCAAAAAACAAAAAAAAAAACCAGAGATAATACTCTGAATTCTATCAGAAGGCCATGGAATGAAATTAGAAATCAACAATAAAATAAAAAATAAGCTACTGTAACAAATGCAGACTAAATAATACACTATTGAATGAAATTAAAGCAATACAAATGGGTAAAGAAAAACTCATCCTATCACTATTTGATGATGACATGATTCTATAATTAGAAGATAAAAAAAACTCACCAGAAAACTTCTAGATATAATAAAGTAATTCAGGAAGTAACAGGATATAAAAATCAACACCCAGAAATCAAATGCATTCCTATACATCAGTGATGAATCCACTGAAAGAGAAATTAGGAACAACTCCATTCACAATAGCCTCCAAAAAAAAAACAAAAAACAAACAAACAAAAACAAACAAACAAACAAAAAAAACTAGAATACCTGGGAATCAATGTAACAAAAGAGGTGAAAGACCTCTACAATAAAAACTACAGAACACTAACAAAAGAAATTGAAGAAAACCTCAGAAGATTCAAAGATTTCCCATGCTTCTGGCTAGGCAGAATTAATATTGTCAAAATGGCCATACTCCCAAAAGCATTATACAGTTTAAATGCAATTCTTATTAAAATCTCAAAGACATTCTTCACAGAAATAGAAAAAGCAATCATGAAATTTTGGAAAAATAAGAGATCCAGAATAGTTCAAGAAATCCTTAGCAAGAAAAGTGAAGCAGGAGGCATCACAATACCAGACCTTAAACTATACTACACAGCTATAGTAACAAAACCAGCATGGTATTGGCACCAAAATAGACTTGTAGACCAATGGTACAGAATTGGGGAAACAGAGACTAACTGACATAAGTATGGTTATCTCATACTAGACAAGAGTGACAAAAACATTCACTGGAGAAAAGATAGCCTATTCAACAAATGGTTGTGGCAAAACTGGAAGTCCTCAGAAACAAAATTAAATGTAGCAAAATTAAAATAAACCTCTATTTCTCACCCTGCACAAAAATAAACTCCAAGTGGATCAAAGACTTAGGCACTAGAATGGAGACTTAGGCACTAGAACAGATACCCTGTGCCTAACTGAAGAAAAATAGGCCCAAGTCTTCACCATATTAGCCTAGGATCTGACTTCCTTAACAAGACTCCTAAAGCACAAGAAATAAAATCAAGAATCAATAAATCAAATGGATTCAAATTAAAAAGCTTCTTCTCAGAAAAGGAAACAATTAATAAAGAAGGAGAGAGTCTATAGGTTGGGAGAAAATGTTTACCACATGCCCCTCTGATAAAGCATTAATCTCTAGATATATAAAGAACTCAAAATACTTAACATCAAAAAAAATAACCCAATCAATAATTGGGCTAAGGAACTGAACAGACACTTCACAGAAGAAGAAACACAATAGATCAACAAATGGAAAAGTGTTCAACATCTCTAGAAATTAGAGAAATGCAAATCAAAACTACTCTAAGATTTTATCTCACTCCTGTCAGAATGGTAATCATCAAGAATACAGGCAACAATAAATATTGGCAAAAATATCATGAAAAAGGTACACTCATACATTGCCAGTGGGACTGAAATTGGTGCAACCACTATGGAAAGCAGTATGGAGATTCCTGAAACAATTGGGAATGGAACCACCATTTGACCCAGCTATCCCACTCGTAGGTTTATATCCAAAGGATTTTAAATCAGCATACTATAGTAGTGCAGCCACACAAATGTCTCTATCAGCTGAATTCACAATAAATAGCCTATGGAACCAACCTAGGTGTCCCTCAATAGATGAATAGATAAAGAAAATGTGGTATATATACTTAATGGAATATTATTCAGCTTTAAAGAAGAGTTAAATTATGGCATTTGCCAGTAAATTGCTGGAGTCAGAGAATATCTTGCTAAGTAAAATAAGCCAATCCTACAAAACCAAAGCCTGAATGTTTTCTGTAATATGTGGGTGCTAATTCACAGTAAGGCAGGGGGCACTAGGGTAGATTAGTGTTACCTTAGATTATGTAGAGGGAATGATGTGCAGAGAGGGGAGGGGATGTGGGGATAAGAAAGACAGTAGAATAGAACAGATATCATTAGTGTGTGTGTGTGTGTGTGTGTGTGTGTGTGTATTATATATATATATATATATATATATATATATATATATATATATATCAATACATGACCAATAGGTTTCTGAAACGTGTATACTCTGAAAAAGGAGAAATTATATTCCATCTATGTATGATATATCAAAGTACATGAATGAATTCTACTGTTATTTATAACTAATTAAAACAAAATATTAAGAAAATTTCTGATCATTTACATCTATTTCCAATTTACAAATGGAAAATTAATAGATGATACATAGTAGTTAATTCAGTTAATTCCATCAGGGGGAAATTCACTGATTGGTGTAAGACTCTCATCACCCAGTCATTTCTCACCATAGATAAAGGAAAGTCTTACCATATTTTTAAATAGACAGAATTAATATTGTCAAAGTGCCTATATTATAAAAAATAATCCATAGATTAATGAAATCCCCATCAAAAAACCAATGACATTCTTCACACAACTAGAAAGACAGTCTAAAATTTATGTAGAATATTAAAAATTCCACAATAAACAAAGGAATCTTGAAGAATTATAGCAATGTGGGAGACATCACAATACCTAATTTCAAATCATACTATAGAGTTTAGAGTAGAAAAAACAGCATGATATTGGCATAAAAACAGATATGAATGACAAATATATAAAATAGAAAAAAACAGAGACAGCTGTATAGCTACAGTCAGCTGCTCCTTGTCAACACTGCCAAAAACATACATTGGAGAAAAGATAACATTTTTTAATAAATGGTGCTGGTAAAGCTGGACATCCATATGTAGAAAAATAAAAATGGATCACTATCTTCCACCCTGCTCAAAAATTAGCTGTAAGTTCACCAAAGACCTTATAATTTGAAAATAAACACTGCAAAATGTAAAAGGAAACAGAGGGTTAACATTCCAACATATTGATACAGGCTTTGACTTAATAAGACTCCTAAGGCTTATGAAATAAAACCCAGAAACAATAAGTGGATGCCATAATATACAAGCTTTTTCATATTCAAGTAACTACTAATAATGTAAAAGTGGAGCTTACACAATGGGAAAAAATCTTTGCCATCTTCTTTTGAGAGGGGATGCATATCAGGATATAAAAGGACTAAAAAAAAAAAAAAAACACCTTAAAACCAAACAAAGAACTCAAAAAAAAAAAATCTCAAAGGAAGAATTATAAATGACAAATACATGAAAAAAAATTTAATGTACTTAGTAAATAAGGAAACGAGAATTGAAAGTACACTAAAATTTCATCTCTAGATAGAATGAATCATCAAGCAACAAGAATATAAAGAAGAATAATTTTTGGTGAAGGTATAGGAGCAAAGCTACTCTTACACACTGTGTGTCTACAAAAACGGGGTCAATAAATGGAAACTGGAAACTTCTCAATTCATATTGAATATTTTTTGTCATATGCTCTTAGATTCAACATTTAATTAATCAGAAAATCCTTTTTTTTTGCCTTCAAAACAAATCGTCTCTTTGACCACTTTCATTACCTCCTCAACTACTACTTCAAGCATCAGAATATTTTCGAGACTATTTCAAAAGTCTCTTAACTGATTTGCCTATTTTGTTTCTTGTTTCCCATAGACATTTCTGCATAGAACACTCAAAAAAATCTTGTTACTTTACAAAAGATTTTATAACTAAAACCTTCTAATTTCTTAACCATTGCAGTAAAACCAAAAAGTAATGATCTTTAAAATGGTTTACAGGAATGCAAATTTTCTAAAGGATTCCAATGACTCCCTCTCTAACTTCAACTCCTACACTCCTTTCTTACTCCCTCTGATACAGCTATTCATCTCCAAATATATCAAGAACACCCATTCTGGGAAAAAATTCATTTATTATAGTTTTTACCTAGAAATCTTTTACCTCAAATTTGAAATGGCTAATTTCCTCACTTCTCAGTTTTCATTCTATGAAATAGTTCTTACTTGGATACCATATGTAATACAAAACATTCTAAATACCACCAGTATTATTTATCCACTTAACCTGTATCATATTTTATCTCATGCATATATTTATTATCTATTAGATAATTGATATAAAATGTGTCTGTTACCTCTTCTAAAATATAAACATCCTGAAGGGAAATAACATTATCATCTTCATGTACTGATATATCTCCAGAATCTAGAACAATGCATGTTATAGGATAAGTTTTCTTAAACATATACTAAATAGATGGATGAATATATGACTGAGAAAATAAAAGGTGGGCTATTAAACTAACAATAAGTAAAGTAAAATAAAAATAAAGCTTGTTCTGGTATGAAGTTTTAGTTTAAGAGGGAAGACAGAATGTAAGTAATCTAGAGAAAGACTTTGTTCTTGCTTGTTTTAAAAATGGGAGAAGTGCACACATGAAGATTCTGAGGAAAATACGTAAAGAATGCCGCAGTCTGGCTGGGCACAAATCATGAGCCACTGAAGCAGGAACAAACTTTATTTTTGAACTGCAAGAAAAAACCTCACACACACTCCTGGGGAATTCTCCCAAATGTCACGCGGCTCGTCCAGGAACCCCCAGCCGGAAATATCCTCCCGGAAATCCTTTCTCCTGCACTTCCCCAACCAATGGGAACTCTCAGGGAATCCCCGGAATTCCCCACGAGAACTCCAAAATAGTAGCGGCAGAGGCGCATATTAATGCCTCGCCTGTCAATCAATACTGTTGGCAAAATGCCAGGGGCCATATAGACTCAGCCATGGCTCTCAGCATCTCCCCCCTTCTGTTTACTTAAACAACAAGTAATGTGGCTTAGGGACCGTGCCTGTTAGGTAGTCCAATTGAACATATGGTCCTTACCTGTCATCTGATGAACTGACTTCTAGGCGTCAGCCTCCTGTTTTAGGTTGGTACCACTGCAATTGGATCATACCCGTCACTGACTACCGGTCCAGCATACAGCCATACTTGTGGATAGGCCCTTGCACCAGTGGGGGGGTGAGGTTCTTTGCCTCACCTCTGTTGGCTCCCAAATTTGGCCTTGGTGCCAGTGGGGGGGTGAGGTTCTTTGCCTCACCTCTGTTGGCCCCCAAATTTTAGACCATCACTAGTACAAGGGAGGAGGATGCAAAATGCCATGACACTAAGCCAATTGACAGCTCCTTTGAAAAATTGTACCACCGGTGACACCATCAGCAAAAATACTCCAGCACTACCATAATTCGCTGCACCAACAGATAGTTCACAATGCATACAAGTGATACATAGTCCAGGCAAGTTAGAGTTCAAAGCAGAGGAATCTGTCAATATGTCCATTTCCTCCCAAAGTAAATTGACTCCTTGATTGAGCATTACTTGTTGAGTTATTATTCATTGATGCATCAGTTTATCCAGTTTGTTGTGATAACTATCGAAGAAGCTGTAGTTTGGTTTTATCTTTGTCTTCACCGGCACTGGGATGAAGATAGGAATTCTGGCAATGATGGCTAAAAAAAAAAATTATGTAACATTCCAACAGGCACTAAGAAAACAATTTTTGAACAATTTATATTATCCTGAACAGAATTATTAAGTATAATGAGAAGGAAAGGTGAAAGTACACAAACAGATCTGTTAACCTCCTTATTTGTTCACATATTAAAACAATTGTCAACAGCTGTTTACCCAATCTAAATTAAACCATTAAAATCATGTGAATAAAAAAAATTTGGATCCATTTATTCATGAGCGCTCTTCATATATGATATATGGACATACGCACATACATACAACACAAAACAGAAGTGTGCACACATATCATTAAACACATAAGACAATAGTAAAGGCCTTGTAGCTTTACCTTGGTGAAATCTCCATTGCAATGTTTAAAATGTTTAAAAACTCCACAGTCAAAAAGTAAAACTGATCAGAAAAACATTAACCTAGGTCTGTATGAGCTCAAAAATAAAATAGAACTTTATGATGTGGGAAAAGGCAATAATAAAATAAATATTGAACAAAGCATCCTGGTTAATCACTGTCGCAGATGTAAGAATAGCCAAACTGGAGCTCTGGATATCAGCAGTTATGGATTTGAGTCAAATCACCTTTTTTTTTTTTTTGTTTTGTTTTGTTTTAGTCTGTAGAATTTGCTTTGGTTAGTTTCTCTGGAATTCAAATTGGCTGCTGTTCTCCCTGTGGAAACACACAAACAGAACCCCGACTCCAGACAATCACTGGGTGAGGACCTTAGTTAATCTCTCTGGAATCCAAATCGGCTGCTGTTCTCCCTGTGGAAATACACAAACAGACCCCCGATTCCAGACAATCACTGGGTCAGGACCTTTCCATTGTCCTGTTAGAATATCCTTCCAAAGTACCTTAGGCTTATGTACATTTTTTGGACACATATGCCTTTCCGCAGCAATAAGTCCTGATGAATCCAAATTTTAAAAGTTTAGAGTAAAAAGGGTTATTTTAAGTTTATCTTTGGGGGATATATACCCCTTTCCAATTCCCTCTTTTTGCTTTAATAAGTACATTTTAATAGTTTGATGAGCTCTTTCAACTATGCCTTGTCCCTGTGGATTGTATGGGATTCCTGTTATATGAGTAATGCCAAATAATGAGCAAAATTGTTTAAAAGAGGTAGAAGTATAACCAGGACCATTATCTGTTTTTAACTGTTTTGGAATGCTCACAGTGGCAAAATTTTGTAAGCAATGAGCTATAACATCTCTAGTTTTTTCTCCGGCATGAAGGGAGCCCATCAAAAATCTGGAAGAAGTATCAACTGTAACATGCAAATATTATAATTTTCCAAATTCTGGCAAGTGTGTGACGTCCATCTGCCAAATATGGTTAGGTATCAGTCCTCTAGGATTGACTCCAAGATTAACTTCTGGTAAATGGTCACACAATTTTGACATTGTTTTATTATTTGTCTAGCTTGTCACTTAGTTATTTTAAAACGCTTTTGTAAAGTATTAGCATTGACATGGAACCTTTTATGAAAATGTGTAGCTTCTTCTAGTGTAGAGAAAATATGTATATCATGTGTAGTTTCATCTGCTAAATCGTTGCCCAAACTAAGGGCTCCAGGCAATCCTGTATGTGCTCTGATATGTCCTATAAAGAATGGATCTTTTCGTCCCAGATTAGACTTTGTATAGCAGAAAACAAAGAGAAAACTGTAGAGGAAGGGGAAATCCTACCAGCATCTTCAAGGGATACTATAGCATTAACTATATACTGACTATCAGAAAATAAATTAAATACAGAATGTTTAAACATCACAAAAGCTTGTAAAACTGCATTAAGTTCTACCTTTTGAGCTGATTGTTTGGGTACTAAAAATGTAAAGGTTTGATCAGTGGTAACTACTGCTACTGTACCATTATTTGACCCATCAGTGAATATATTTGGAGTATTCATGATAGGGGTTTTTCTTGTCATTTTTGGAAAAACTACAGGATGCTTAGACCAAAAAGACAACAAAGGATGAGATGGTAAGTGATTATCAAATGAAACATTAGATTTACACATGATTATTGCCCAAGTATTTAACTCATTAGCTAACTCATCAATTTGATCCATAGTATATGGAGTAATAATTTTATTGGGAGAAATTCCAAACACTCCCTTTGCTGCTTTTATTCCTTTGAGTATTAATTGTCCTACAGCCTCAGGATACCTAGTAAGAATAGTGTTAGGAGAATAAGATAAATGTATCCACAATAATGGACCTTCTTGCCAAAATACGCCTGTAGGAATATTTTTTGTTGGTATTACAATAAATAATAAAGGCAAAGTTATATCAATTCTATCCAAATGCATATTTTCCATATGTTTCAATAATTTTTAATGCATTTCTTGCTTCAGGCGTTAACATGAGGGGTGAATTTGGATCTGATGGACCTTTTAGGATATCAAATAAAGGTCCCAACTCTCCTGTTGGTATACCTAGATAAGGCCTTATCCAATTTATGTCTCCTAATAACTTTTGAAAGTCGTTAAGTGATTTGAGTTGATCTACCCGTATTTGAATTTTTGGTGGACAGACTATGGTTGAGGATAATAGAACTCCTAAATCATTAATTGGAAAATTTAATTGTACTTTATCTATTGCTATCTCTAGATTATAAATTTTTAATAAATTTGTAAGTGTGGCATAATATTCTAGCAATGTGTTTTTATCTTTGTGTGCTAACAATACATCATCCATATAGTGAAATATTTGTAGTTCAGGATTTTGATTTCTAAGTGGCTGGATTGCTTTGTTAACATAAATTTGACACATAGTTGGACTGTTAGCCATCCCTTGAGGGAGTACTTTCCATTCATATCTCTGATCAGGACCTTCATGATTCAGTGCAGGGATAGTAAAAGCAAAACGTGGACTATCCCCAGGATGAATTGGAATTGAAAAAAAAAATAATCTTTAATATCTATAGCTAAAACGTACCAGGCTTTTGGCAAAGCAGACAATTGAGGGATCCCCAATTGAGCAGGTCCCATAATAACCATCTCATTATTAATGGCTCTTAAATCTTGCAATAATCTCCATTTACCAGATTTCTTTTTAATGACAAAAATTGGAGTATTATAGGGAGATACAGAAGGTTGTATATATCCCTCCGCTAATTGTTGTTTGACAAGGTCATGGGCTGCTTGTATCTTTTCTTTAGTCAGGGTCCACAGAGGAACCCATACTGGTCTATCTGATTTCCAAATAATTTTTATTGCCTCAGTGACCCCTTCTGAAAACCCAGTCCGTGTCTATTTATCCTTTGATCTATTCGAATTGGTGCTGCTATACCTTGTTCTCCTAATCTTTTTTTCTTTCCTGAAACCTTGTCTAGCCCTAATAGTGGGCACATTTGGATTGATGTTATTTGTTAATGTCAAACCTAATTGATCTAGGACATCTTGTCCCCGTAAATTTATAGGAAGATGATCCAATACATAGGGCTGTATAGTTCCTTCACATCCTTCAGGATCCTTCCAATCTAATACCATTGCACTTCTATGGGGATTAGTTGCCACTCCTAGGCCTCGAAGCATTTGAGTGGCTTGTTGTAATGGCCAATGTTTTGGCCATTCTTGACGAGATATGATGCTAAGGTCTGCATCTGTATCCAGTAGCCCATTAAATTCATGTCCTTGAATATTTAGTTTTAGCATTGGGCGAGAATCTAAATTCAAAGACAGCATAGCCCAATCTACACCTGTGGAGCCTAATCCCCTGGAACCTCTTTCCATAGTACTACTGGAAAATTTATCATGCAGGCTGGGTATTATTAATAACTGTGCTATTCTATCTCCTGGTGAAATTACTGATATACCCTTTGGAGAACTAGCTATGATTTTTATTTCACCTTCATAATCGGGATCAATTACCCCGGGACTTATCATAAGTCATTTTAGCGTAGAAGAACTGCGTCCTAATAATAAGCCTACTGTTCTTTTGGGAAGAGGTCCTTTTACCCCTGTGGGAATGATTTGAACTCCCATCTCTGGAGTTAATACTGCTCTGGCAGAGGAGCAGATGTCCAACCCTGCGCTCCCTCTGGTTCATCTGAAGAGAGATCTGATGAATAATGTGTCCTGGGCACTACCCTGATGGTATTGCTGGGTTCCTCCATGGTGTTTCTGGGTTCCTCCTGTGCCCCGTACATTTGTGGTTGTGGGCCCCGGAGCATTGGGCCCCCCTGTCCGTTTTTTGGCAATGGAGCCCGATGCCTTTCTACACGATATCGTGGGTAAACACCTGGTCCTTGTCCATTTTTTGATAATGGAGTACCCTCTATGGTGGTTTGAGAACAGCATTCATTAGCCCAATGTCTTCCTCTACGTTATCATGGGCAAATACCTGGTATTCTATTTCTTTGATACCTAGCTTTGTTAAACCCTCCTCCTATGGGGCAACTCCTTTTAAAATGTCCTGTTTGTTCACAATTGTAGCATGCTTTTGGCCTGGCATCTAAAGCCTTTTGTACTGGTGCCAAGACTTGTCCTTGCTCATTAATGTCTCTACATAATTTAATATATGTGTTTAAATCTTCATGTATCCATGGTCTAATGACCTCTCTGCAGCAACGATTTGCTTGGTCATAAGCCAGTTGTTTTATAAATGGCATTGCTTGTTCTGTATCCCCCAAAATTCTGGAAGCTGCTTGAATAAGCCTATCTACAAATTCAGCGTAAGGTTCATTAGTTCCTTGTATTACCTTAGATAATTGACCTTGTAAATCTCCATGCCCCTGTAAAATTTTCCATGCCCTAACCGCATCTACAGCAATTTGTGCGTATACTGCAGGATCATATTCAATTTGTTGCTGTTGACCCTCATAAGGTCTTTTTCCTAACAACATATCTAGATTTCTTTGAGGTAACTGGCTGCTGCATTTCGCCTAGCTGTCTCCCTGCAAAATTCCTCATTGGCAACCTTCCATAACAATTATTGTCCTCCATTTAGCACAGATTTACACATACTAGCCCAATCTTCTGGCATCATGTCCAAGTTGGTAATGGATTTGACCATGCTTACAGTGAAGGGTGCTTGAGGACCATAGGTTGTTACAGCCTCCTTTAACTGCTTCACTGTTTTGAAATCTAAAGCACGGTGAATTCGCTGCCCTCCTGCCTGCTCAAGTACAGGGCATGCTAATCTTTGAGGTCCTGTCTCAGGATCCCATTTATCAACTACGGGGGTTGAGGGCCACTCAGCTATCTCCATAGATGGAGCTGTTGGTTGAATTACGCCCTCTGGTGATAGAATGTTGTTAGTAGCAGCCTCCTGTTGTAGCTTTTTCCCTAATAGCTGTTTCTTCTCTAAGCTTTCTTCCTTTAAATTTTCTTCCTCTGTCTGACTAGCTTGAGAGACCTTCTCTTTTGCTTGATCTAAAATGTCTTTCTCCATGGTCTGAACCTCTAACAATTTACTTAACACTCTTTCAGTTTGTTTTTTTTATTAATTTCTAATCTGTTATAAAGATAACACAACCCAATAAGATAACACAAAACAAAACCGAAACAGAATGAAACAAAAACGGAACAAAAAATCGTTGTATCAATTTTCCTATTTTCTTCACATGTGCATTTGTGGTCTATTTCTATCTCTTCCTCAGGGGCGAACAACTTCAAACCTTGAGCCAACCATTTTTCCCAGTCTGCCTGAGAAAATTCTAGGGATAGGCAGCTTGAAACAAACACAAAACAAATCAAAACAAAAACATATTGTTTTTTAAAATGATCACCCATTCTCTCGCCTTCCCTTAGGGGCAAGCAGTTTCACTTACCCCGAAGCTTTAGACGTTCCCTGTAAGGGCGGCCAATTGCTGCAGTCTGGCTGGGCACAAATCACGAGCCACTGAAGCAGGAACAAACTTTATTTTTGAACTGCAAGAAAAAACTTCACACACGCTCCTGGGGGATTCTCCCGAATGCCACGAGGCTAGTCCAGGAACCCCCAGCCAGAAATATCCTCCCCGAAATCCCTCTTCCTGCACTTCCCCAACCAATGGGAACTCTCGGGGAATCCCCAGAAATCCCCACGAGAACTCCAAAATAGTGTGAGAACTCAAAAGTAGCGGCAGAGGCGGATATTAATGCCTCGCCTGTCAATCAATACTGTTGGCAAAATGCCAGGGGCCATACAGACTTGGCCATGGCTCTCAGCAAAAGAAGAGCATATATTTGGTTTAATTAATGAATGCTGGAGGTGACAAGGTGAAACAGTTTGGAAAAGATTTTACACATAGCTACTCTGGTGCACAACTGTAATCCCAGCAAGTCAGGAGGCTGAGACAAAAGGATGGAAGGTTCAAGACCAGCCTTAGCAACTTGGTAAGGCCCTACACAATTTAATGAGACCCTGCCTCAAAATTAAATAAATAATTAGATAGATAGATAGATAGATAGATAGATAAAAGGTATATAGCTCAGTAGTAAAGCCTCCCTGGGGGAAATCCCCTGTACAAAATATAAAAAACCAAACCAAACAAAAAAATATGTCATCCATAAGAGGAAGAAAGATCATTAAATAATTTGAAGATAAGCTATTGCATTCTTTATATAAGATTATTTTGTAGGATATTGGATAAAAATCTAAGGGATGTATTTCTGTAATACCTTCAGCTTTCCTGTGCAATTTTGGTAAGTCATCTGAGGCAAACTGAATGTGGTGGAATTAATAACAATTAAAAATTTGAAAAAATGCATATAGATAATGAGAAAGGGAGTTTGCTACATTCATGTATAAGTCTGAATAAGTGTATTAAAGATACACTTTAATATTGAAAAGTAGTATACAATGGTCAAATGATGTTCAATAACCAGGATTTAGGAGAATAGAGCCTGATTTTGAATTAATTCATAATTAGTGACTTAAAGCATATCTAATTGAGAAAAATAGCCAACAGGAATGGCAAGAGGATAATAAAAATTTCTATCATCCAAGACAGATTTGAAACATATTTTATTATCAAAGATGGTTTTGAATGTTAAAATGAGCAAAGATATCAAGGGAACACAGGTAGTTTAAGAGCTTGAATATACAATATAGTGTGCAAAAGAAAATTCCCCAAACACTGGATGAGTCTTTGAGCTCATAGTAAATGGAAATGTCTAGAATTTTCATGTTTGTTGCCTGAAGGTTAACTAAATCTACACTCTTCTTAACATGAACTAACACTCTCTTAGTTCTTACTTTCCTATTAGCCTCTATCAAACTTCATTAACTTCTCAGTCAGTCATTGTCTTTATTACTGACCTATGCCAGGTATGAAAATAGGCAAGGGGAGGGGGCTGGGGTTGTGGCTCAGCAGTAGAGCATTTGCCTAGCATATGCAAGGCCCTAGGTTCAAACATCAACACCACATAAACATAAATAAAATAAAAAGTATTGTGTCCAACTACAACTAAAAATCAATAAGTAATAAGTAAATAAGTAAATAAATATGGAAGGGGAGTAGATATTGAAAAATTGGACCACTGTTGAAAAATTATTGATATATTTGACTTTTAAAAAAAAACTTTGTGAAGTTATTATTACATGCAATTCAATTGTTTTAAGTACATTGACAGTGCTGTGCAAACAATCACAAATTTCTAATTCCAGAATATCTCATTGCACCAAAGAGAAACAGTATATCCCTGAAATTTCGTATGTACACTAGTTCAAAGCAAACACTCATTTGTTTATTGTCTTTATATATTTGCCAACTCTGAATATTTTCTATAATCAGAAACATACAATAACTTCTTCGTGCTACTATTTCCTTTACCATGTTTTGAAGGATTATCCATGTTGCAGCACATATTAGTATTTTTTTATTGCCAAATGATATACTCTTGAGCAATGGGCTGGTATTTTTAGTCCACTCCTTCCCAAATACATATTTAAAGCCTTAACCCCTAAGGGAATGACATTAAGGGGTAGGGATAGTGAAAAATGATTAGATCATGAGGACTGAGTTTTTATGGTTAGCACTGGGGTTTATATCAAAGAGGCCTTAGGAAACATGATCATCCCTTCCACTATCTGAGAATACAACCAGAACAAAGGCATACTTTCTGAAAAACTAGACCTGACCAAACATAACTGGCACTTTGTTATTGGATCTCTAAGCCTCCAGAGCTATGAGAAATAAATTGATGTTGTTTATAAATTGCCCTAAGATATTTTGCTATATCAGTCAAACAGACTAAGACATTTTGTATGCATATAACACATATTGTTTATGTATGCTTCTACTTGATAGATAATTAGAAAGTCTTCTGTTTTTGGCTATCATGAATAATGTTGATATGAACTGTTTTGAGTGTGTGGTACTAGGAATTGATCCTAGGGAATTCTACCACTGAGCTATATCCCCAGACATTTTTATTTTGAGATGGTGACTCACTAATTTGCTGAGGCTGGCCTGGAACATGAGATCCTCCTGCCTCTGCCTCCCAAGTCAATTGGATTACAGGCATGCACCATCATGCCAAGCTGCCATGAACATTCTTATACAGGATTTTTTTTCCCTGTGGAAATTAATTTATTTTAGGTATATACCTAATAATGGAGTAGTTGGATTATATGAAAATGCTATGTGTAATTACTTACAGAACTGTCAGACTAGTTTTCAAAGCAAGTATTCTATCTTATAATTCTGCCAGAAATCTCTCCATGTGGTGCTAGCCAACAACCATTACTGTTTCTTTGATATGAACATTACATTGTGTTTTTTAAAATTAATGATTCCTTTTATTAAAGTCTTGTTTTTTAAATTTAATGGATTCTATATTTTTAAATACATGGCAATGGAATGATTTACAATTCTTATTACACATATACAGCATAATTATTCATATCTTGGTATATAAAGTATTATCACACCCAATCATATCTTTATACATGTACATTATTTTTTGCTATTACAATTCTTATTACACATATATAACACAATTTTTCATATCTCTGTTTGTATATAAAGTAAGTTGACACCCAATTTGTGTTTTCATACATGTACTTTGGATAGTAACATTTCCTCACAAACAAAAAAATGAGGATCATCTTTTATCCTGGTTTTTAGATATATTCTTTGGATAAATGTGCATTCAAATTCTTTTCTCATTTTAATTAAAGTTTTTAAAATTACAGTGTTGTTAGATCCTTTATATATCCTAACTAAACGTCTATTTTCAGTTATTTGATTTATAAAAGTTGGTCTTAATCAGTGTTTTTAAAATTTTCTTGAAGATATACTTTGAAGTATAAATTTTTAATTTTGATGATGCCTAATATATTTTTGTTTTTGTTCCTTTATTGGATATCTTAAGAAACTAATGCATAATCCACGGTTTCAAATGTTTACTTTCCTAAAACGTTGTATTTTACACAATGAGATCAGAGTTAAGAGCAAAAAAGAATCTGTTGGATAGGGACTTTTCTAAACAGTAAGCTAAGACCAACTTTGATTGGGTTTTAAGTTTTTTTAATTGTACTTTTTTGTTTGAATATGCATTTTGACTGGAAGAAAAGGAAAGCTTATATTTCTGTTAGTCCACTTTTCATCACTATGACTGAAGACCTGAGAATAAGAAATTAAAAGGAGGAAATATTTATGTAGCCTCATACTTTCAGATGTTTTACTTCATGGTCACTTGGTCCATCACTTTGGGCTTTGGTGAGACAGAATATCAATGTGGGTAGTGGATGTTGGAGCAGAACTGCACAATTCATGGCAGCCAGAAATTAGAAAGTAAAATATAGAGAAAGAGAGTGTGAGATAGAGGAGAGAGAGGAAGTAACTTTCCAGGGCATGTCCCCTATTAAATATTTCTTCCAACTAAGCCCCACTTCCTATAGTTTCTATCACCTCTGTGTAGCCCATTCATTTATGAAACAATCAATGGAGTAATCCATTGATTAGAAGAGAGCCTTCATGATTCAATTATTTGCCCCAAAGCCCCACTTATGAACATTTTTCCATTGGGGACCAACCTTCCAACACATAAGCCTTTAGTGGACCTTCCAGATCCAAAATATAACACTGACAATGGATCGTGCTACTTATTATATAAGAATAATTAAAATGCAAAATCTGTCAAGGGAGGGAAAAACAAAGAAACAAAGCCAAAATGGATTTTATTGATATTGAATGAGACATGGCATTTGGGGTAAAATTGGGGGTTCATAACCCACTTCAATCTAATGTATGAAGTATGATATGTCAAGAGCTTTGTAATGTTGTGAACAACCAATAAAAAAAAAGAATGAGACATGGCAGTTTACTAACAAGGAGAATAATGAAGGGATACCAAATAAAAAAACTGAAAATGAGTGAGCTAAAACATTGCAATCATTTAAAAAAGCAAAACATGAATACAAAAAAATATTTTTTTTCTAGATTTTCTGATCATCTTAATTTATCAAACCCTGAAAAAGTGAGTTAATTCAATTCTGAAACACAGAAATCATACGGAGCCAGTGGATTCAGCAGGGAAAACAGAAAAAAAAGCCTAGGAGATAAAGAATAGGTATCATAAATATCAGTATTTCTTTTTTTATATTTTTAGTTGTAAATGGACAAAATACATTTTATTTATTTATTTATTTTTAGTGTGGTGCATAGGATTGAACCTAGTGCCTCACACATGTAAGGCAATCACTGTACCTCTCAGCTATAACCCCAAACCATCAGCACTTCTTAATTTAGATAACCCATGTGAAGGGAATAAAGATTACACAATAGATGTAGAATAGAAAAACAAAACAAAACAAACAAAAATACTAAGATAAAAAACAAAGTAAAATTTGTCTTCATAAATTCAAAGAAAAATAAAACATAAGAATGAGGAAAAATTATCTATAGAAAATATCCTAGAATGGTTATATGAGTAAGTGCTACATTAAATTTGGGGTAGCAAAATTATTTATATCATAACTCTCATTATACTCAGTAAGTATTGAATGATTAACCTAAGCTCCAATATGATTAACAGCTAATGAAAATACAATTTGCATTTCTCCATGAGACCTGTGTTCTCTCTTAGAGAATCCTAATCGATCTGAGGATATTTCTTACCCCCTGTTGTTATAATTATATTTCTGATAAATGTGCTATCATATCCTTAAGTGTTATTAGTTTCTCTTCATGTAACTTTTTAAAGATTATTCAGCTATCCCAGAACTGATAAACTTCTTTACTCTAAAAATAAAATCATGGATCACCTTTATTGTAACTCCTGAGTGAACTTTTCTAACAACTATGCAGTTCTTAATCTGAGAGCAAATCTAATAGAAAGAGGGTAAAGATTAGTAAGCACAACCTAGAGAAAGGAATTTTATTCATAATAGGAGTGATTAATCATGTGAGTTGAAAGAATACATTTCATACTTTGTGCATGCACACACACACACACACACACACACACACACACACACTGTAAAATATAATACCATATGAATTTTGCCAATAAGTCCATTGATACTTTTATGAGTGTTATTTTCTCAGGTTTCTGGAAGGGAAAATGTCTGAAAACATGTTACTTTAGATCTTGTTAAACTTGCCACTGAATTACTGAAATAACTGAACTAGTGATCCCACTAATCACTCATTCCATGAATTATGATCAGTCAAATAAATCAATATAATTATTAATTACAACTCAAATCACAGTAAGAAATATTGAATAGGTATTATGATGGAATAATAAACATAGCAAAGGCATTTGTTAAAATGAAATTTTTTTTAGTGGTCCTGAATTTCAATCACTTTAAACATTTTTGTATAGTGCAAGTGAGAGAGCTATATTTGTTTTCATAGCAAAACAAAAATGAATACATGGCTGTTTTAAAAATTGAAAACATGATCACTCTAAAAAAATAAAGCAAAATGTTACACATAAAGACATTTCCCAGGGGTAAACAGCAATGATATTTGCTAGTATATTATTCTTGTCTCTTTTGCTTAGAAAATAATGATGAAAAATAGGTTCGACTGCAGGTGATTTTGAGGTTTTTTATCCTAAGAAGAATTTAGGAATATCTATTTTGTCTCTATAGAACTTCATCATGCTGGGAGCAGTGCTGCATATCTATAATCCTAGCAGCTCCAAAAGCTGAGGCAGAAGGATCACAAGTTCAAACCCAGTCTCAGCAACTTAGAGAGGCTCTGAGCAAATTAGTGACACCCTGTCTCAAAATAAAAAAATAAAAATAAAAATAAAAAAGGGCTTGGGATGAAGCTCAATAATTGAGTGCCCTTGGGTTCAATCCTCATTATCAAAACCAACAAACAAATAAGAAAAAACAGAACTCTGTCATAATTTTAAATGACTATAAATTAATTTATTATAGGCACCTCACACATTTAATTAACCAACTCATATTTAGAAATCTTTAGAGTTATTTTCAAATTTTGACTACTATAAAAATAAATTTAGGATGAACACTTTTGCAGTTAACTCTTTACATTCATCTTCAGTTCTTTTGTTCATTAAATGGTGCACATTTAAAAAAAATTATCCAATTTGCCAAGACACTATGTAATAAGGTTGGAGTGATATTTAAGAATGCTTCACAAAGTTAAGGTTTAAAACAAACAAATATTCTTATTTATTCTGTTGATACTAAGCAGTAATAGAGGGTGTTTATTATTTGGATTTTATACAAAAAAGGAAAGCTTCAAAATTTCTTTTTAAATAGTTTGGGTAAAAATGGGCAGAAACACTGACAGTCAATACCATACATACTCACTGAAATCAATAAAAATGAGAGGACCCTTTGTTTCCACAGGTTTTGCTACAAAGACGCTAAATCTGGAGATATTGAACCTAGTGTCAGGGTAAAATATAAACATAGAAAAGATCCTATTGCAAGAAAAGTTTCAGGTTCAAAGTTATGGAGGGTTTTGCTTTTATATAGTGGTACAAAAAATGATAGCTTAGTTATAAATAACCATGTTTTGTAGGATTTTTTGTGTCCCAAGATATTGTGATGTTTGAATTTCTTTTTTTGGAGAGTGATTATTGTGTCCCTAAAGATAATGATTGCTATAAAGTAATATGTTTACAAAGAGTATCCTTTTCCCCTTCAAATTACATTTTATCTCTATAAAATACACTTTCACTCTTCTTTCCACAATAAGTACTCAGTGTTTGTGCAGACATGCATAGACAAGGACCATGATGAGTCCTTATTTTGTAGAATATACTCATAATTGATCTTTCACTTTCAAAAATATTTGCTTCTATATTAAATTAAATTTGTAAAAGATTGTCAGGTAGGGCTCTAACACTGGGGGGGGAGATTTGAGCTCTCAGCAGATGGAAGAAGATGTAAGGTGCTGGTGGAAAAATATAATTTTTTTTTTTTTGAATTGACAACAACCAGCTCCCAGCTCTAGCTTCAACCCATACCAGTCCCATTTAGCTCCCTGAGTTCTTCTGTAGGTCATTTTTATATTCAGGACAGACAAAAAAGGCACATTGCCAACAAGTTACATAAGTAGGTATATGCTCACAAGCAAATGTTAATGACCTTGAGTATGAGTACATACACTGAATCATGATGTTCATGACCTTTGCTACATACTAAAAACATATCCCACTGGAATCTTTGGCAAGGGAGCCTAACTGTCTCTATCTTGGACCTGCCTTACAAAGACGTAAAAATTTATATGGTTGTTATATAAATATGTCAACTTAAAATAAGTCTTATATTTCATATATTTTAGATTATTATGCTACTTGTAAAAAGAAAGATGTAATGTGTTGACTTGTTTGTCAGGGCTTTTTTTCTGACAAAAAATACCTTAAAAGAACAACTTTGAGGATTTAAGGGAAGAAAAATTTATTTTGGAATCATGGTTTTCAGAGGATCAGTTGACGTTGAGCTTACTCTATTGTTCTTGACATGAGATGAGGTAGAACACCATGGTAAAATTGCATGACAGAGGACAATTCATCAGCTCATGGCAGCTGGAGAGCAGAAAGAGGGAACATCATAAATGTATATGATCTATGCCATGCCCACATGACTTACATCCTCCATCCACACTATGCCTGCATAGAGTTACTACTCAGAAGTCCATTCAAAACATTTATTTATCAGGCAATTAATCCACTGATGATATTAGAGTTATCATAATCTGATCATTTTACCTATGAACATTTTTGCATTGCCTAACACATAGGTTTTGGGGGAACATTACAGATCCAAACCATGACAGTCAAATAAAAAATGTTTCTCCTAACAAAATCTAATCCAAATTGGACACATACCATGGAATATTCACATTTCATGTTAAAGAAAATTATTTTAAAAATATTTATTATTAAATTATTTAAAAATGTGATCTTAGTTAATATAAGATTGTCTCTCAAAATTTCCATTATAAATAAATGAAAATTTGCATTTACAAAATTAAAAAGCAATGAGAAAAAAATGCCACGATAACATATCTAAATATGTGTTTCAATAAAAATAGTATTAAAGTTTCTTTCTCATTTTTCTGAGACTTTGTTGCTTAAGGCCTTTCATTTTTAGTTTTGTAAATACTATTTAAAATATAAGTTATTGGAAAATTTTAACACTATATTAGGGAATATGTCATCTTGGAGCTATATATAAACTTTGGTTTTAACCCAGCATGTGTAAGTCCTTGGGTTTTGTCCCAGCACCACAAAAATAAAATTTAGAAAATATTGTCTGGCTTCATGGCTATAAAAAATACAGTCTGATTAAATGAAATGTAGTGAGTATACAGCAAGGATCTGATTCCTCAGCTTATTTTTATTTTTTCCTTCCTATTCTCTCTAGATAAATAAATTGTACAGAAAAGAAACGGGCCAACTAGTTCCCATACCTTTCACACAAAGACGCTACAGGCTGGCATTTTATAGCATTCTGGTTAGAATGCTGGGGTTGTGAAATGGCATTGCTTGATTTCAAAACTGAAGCAAGGTTCTAATTGGAAAAGATATTATGTTCATATTTTAAATAAATCTAATGGGGCTTTTGGTTAAAATTCTGTTGAACAATATGAAATTCTATATGATGAAAAAATACTTTCCAAAAATAGCATGTTGTTTCAATGAATAATATCACTTTTGTGATTTCTTAAAATTGTTTTTTTTCTGTAATTTGTCCAGATAATTTGGGTTTTCAAGCACAAATATATACATATATGTGTTTGTGAGAGCAAATATAAATATGTGTATATTCTCTTATTTACATATGTGTAGATTTATTTTTTTTACTTTTATTATCAGTCATGGGTCTGTAGTCTATATTTATTTTATAAATAAGTAGCAATATAATAATAAATAAATAAACAATTAATAAATAGCAGCATTTCTCATTTTTGATAGATACTTATCCATAAATATATTAATTTTTTTCTTATATTTGGTGCATGAAAAATAAAATAATTACTTTATTCACACTAGTTGCAAAGAGCTTTCTCACTATTATTTCTATTTTTTCTCCTTTTTATTTCTTCTTTCTTTTCTCATATTCTTACTTTTTCCTTTCCTTGAGTGTGTTTGTGTGTGTGTGTGTGTGTGTGTGTGTGTGTGTGTTATTGGAAATTGAACCCAGGGCCCAACTAATGATAGTAAGTTTTGTATCACTCAGCTGAATTCTCACATCCTCAGGTTATTTCATTTTTTTTCTAATTTACAAAACTAATAGGATTCAATATTTTTTTAAATTTCAATCAAGACTAGAAGCTAAGCTCTCCTCCATCTAAATAGAATTAAAAAAATGCCTTTTACTTTGGATTTTGTCACATAATCAAATTAAAAGCATGAAGCAATATTATTCCAAATAAGTTAATACTAGCCAGTGTAACATTTAAGGTATACACAATTTAATCACATTAACAAAATACCTTTTGTACAATTATTGATTCAGTGAAATACCTATTCAAAGTCCAGAATTTTAATAACTAACAAATAATTTTAAAATTACAAGACAAATTCACTGGCACCAATAAAATGTAAGGTAGGTTTTTCAATCAACTTTTCATCACAGTGATCAAAAGCCCTGACAAGAACACTTAGAAGAGGAAAAGTTTACCTCAGTCTCTCCATTTAAAACTTTCAGTACATGGTCTTCTGACATTACCCTGGACCCAAATTGAGGCAGAACAAGACCATTACAGAAAGCTGTTCAACTCATGGAAGCCAGAACTCAAAGAGAGAGAAAATCCATAAGGATCCAGGGACAAAATATAATACCTCTAGGGCATATTACCGGTGACTTACTTCCTCCACCCATGCTCCTACTAGCCTACAATTAATATCTAGTAGTATATTCAAATCCACTGATGAGATTATGGCTCTCATAACCTATTTCACTTCTGAACATTCCTGTGCTTTTGAGAAGATACCTGACATGCAAATCATAGCATTATGCTTCTGTCCCCAAAATGTTTATGTCCATCTTACAACTAAAACTAGATACATTACATATTCAAGAGTCCTCATAATCTGAAGAGTTCCAACATTGCCCAAAATTCCAATTCAAAAATTTCCTGTGAAACTAATGGTAAATTCTGGGCTGTGAATTCCTGTATGTATCAAATGCAAGTTACATGCATCCAATACATGATGGAACAGAGTAAATATTTCCATTCCAAAAGGGAGGAAAGGGTACATAGAAAGATAGCATGGGACCAAATAAGCCAATAACTTAGCTGGAAAAATAATTCCTATAGCTCCACATCTAGCATCCAAGACTTGTGGTGCCAAATAAAATCTCTGAAGGACTTGTGAAGTCCTTCCCTTTGGGACTTGGTGGTTGCAGTTAATGTGGTCTCCTTCTTAAGCTGGCTCTGTCCTCAGCCTTCCACTTTCCTCATCATACTTCCACACTGATGGAATCTCTTTTTTTAATATTTATTTTTTAGTTTTCGGTGGACACAACATCTTTGTTTGTATGTGGTGCTGAGGATCGAACCCAGGCGGCACGCATGCCAGGCGAGCGGGCTACCGCTTGAGCCACATCCCCAGGCCCCTGATGGAATCTCTTTATTTCATGAGTCTACATTCTGACTTTGGTTTCATTTTCACAGCTTCATGCATCATCATACCAAGAACTGCCTGTAGGGATTTTGATCCTACTAATCTTTACCCTCAAGGGCTTCCATTGAAATCTTCATGAAAGCCTAAATTAGCCCTAATTTTAGCATTCTTGTAGATCTACCATTATATGGATAATGCCAATGTCTTCGATCAGCTCCAGAAGTAGCCAAGTCCTCATGGACCATAGCTGTAGTGGAATCTGAGTGCCTGGGAAGTTGTCCATGGTGAAATAAATCCCATGTTTTTTTAAAAAAATTCTGAAGCATTTTTGAATATTGCCTGAAGGTCTTTTTAAAAGGAGTTTTCACATCTGCATTCTTGAGCCTATGATGGTGTTGTCTTATGAACTCCTGACAAGCCCTCAAATCATCTTTCCTATTGTCTCTGTCCCAAAGCACTGATCTTCCCTTTAATAGAGATAATCTCCTCAGCAACCACATCTTCTTTAACCCCAATTTTACCTATGCTTTATCTCTGGTGAAACTGCAGGTTTTCAAAATTTTGCTTTACTTTCTGATTCCAATTCTCACAGTAAACCTGACTAAAAGATACTAGGAATACCAATGCCCACCTAAATGCTGTGTTGCTTTGAAATTTATATCACCAAATTCATTTGAATTCAAAAAATTAATAAAAACAAAATACTGAACTCAAAATAATTTTAATAAAATTATATAACATAATTAATGTAAAATTAATTAATTAAAATTATTTATTTTAAATTCTGAATTTAAACTTACTCAAATTCAGTGTCACTGAAAGACTTAGGATATGGAAAAATTTGTACACGTTCTTTGCCAAAATGAATCATAAATAATTTCTACTACAATTCCCAACAGACTCTTCAGTCCCCTCTGATACCTCATGATCACAGTCTTTACTGTTCACATATCTATCAACATTCTTGTCTTTTGAGCTCCAAAATTTCCCATTAAACTATCTTTAAAAGCATTATAAACCTTTTCCATAGTACATCTCTAAACATTTCCAAACTCCTCCTGCAAATCATTCTAAAAGTTTCAGAACAACATAGTGAGATTTGTCACTGAAACAACCCTACTTCTCAGCAAAACAATTTTTTATTAGTTTTCCTTCACTGTGATCAAAATACCTGACAAGAACAACATATAATATTCTAATGGTTTAGATGTTATGTGTCCCCAAAAAGCTCATGAATGAGACAGTGCAAGAACATTCAGTGAAATGATTGGGTTTGGAGAGCTTTACCCAATCAGTAAATTAATCCCCTGAGTGGTAACTGAAGGCAGATAGGATATGGGTGGAACAGGTGGGTCATTAAGGGCATGACTTTGGCATATATATATTTTGTGGACTGAGTTTAGTATCTCCACTTCTTGGTTGGATATCCTGAGCTGATTTTCTCTGCCACACTCTTCTGCCATTGTGTTCTTCCTCACCTCTGGCCCAGAGCAATGGAGCTGGCTCTCTAAAGCCTGAGAACTCTAAAATTCTGAGACCCCAAATAAAATTTTTCTTCTCTAAAATTGTCTTTTAGTAACAGCAGTGAAAAGGCTGACTAAAAGAATTTGGAACCATGAAGTGTGGTTGTTGCTGTGACTTACCTGTTCATGTGATTCAGAAGCTTTTGGAACATTTTGGATTTTTGGAGGAATTTTGGAAAGTTTCCAAATGCAAGCTGGAAAAGCTTTAGATTATTTGAAGTGTTTCTTGTGGGAGCTCAGAAGACCAGAGTGCCAATATGACTGCAGACTGTAAAAATGGAGTTTATAAGGATTTGGAGAAGGTTTGTATTGGAAATTGGACTAGAGGCCATTAGTGTTACTTTCTGGCAATGAAGCTGTCTATATTTTGCACGTATCCCGAGACTTTCTGTGAGGATTATTTTAAAGGTAATGGACTTCTTAATCTAGCCAAAAAACTTATAGGCTGCATGATATGCAGGAAATGGCAGATACCCAAGTTTATTATGATAAACAGAACAGAATGAAAAGTGGAAATATTTGAAAAACTTGCACTTAACCACTAGTAGTAAAATTGGGGTAAGAAAGTTGCAGATTTACACAAAGGCTAAATAAATGCTAAAAACTTTGCTCAGAGACAATAAGAAAGATGGCTTGAGGGCATCTCGGGATTTGAAAGACCACAGCCCCCTCAGATTCAAGGGTATAAAATAAAAATTCCCCTTAGAAGATACCTGTTTGGTATCCTACTTCCATAGGACGATGGAGAATGTTGTTTAATCATGCTTAACCACCCAGGCACTCAAAGGGTGCTGCAGCCAGGGTCACTGAATGCTTCTTTACTGCTCAAAATGGTGGCAGACCCTGGCATGAATTGTTCGATGCTTATTCTGTGGGAATGCCACATGTTGGAGTTAGGGGTTCATTGAGGCTTCTAGTGAGATTTCAAAGGAAGGCCTGGGAGACCAGGAAAAGTGCTCCAGGGTTAAAGTATCCGTAGGCAGTCCATGAGAGTGTGAAGCATGGAGATGTGAGAAAGAAACTAAAGCTACAGTGGAGACCCCTGAGACCAAGAAATGCCAATACCATGGAATATCTGCTAAAGAAGACTCTAAGAATCAATTAGAAACAAGCCAAGAGAGAGGGCATAGCAAAGGCATAGGGGTAGAACTACACAAGCCTTCGGAGAGAATACCAAGATGCCAGGTGCTTCAGATGTGTGTCATATACGGGACTTTGAACTACAGGACTTGTTTGCCCAGCTATGCCTTCTCTGTATGCCCATATTTTTCTGAAGAGAAATATTTATTCTGTACCTTTATATATTGGATACTTGCAAATTTGTTTTGATTTTCATAGGGGCTCAAGCTGATTGTTTGCTGGAGGCTTTGGGTTTGAAGTTTGGGGCAATGCTTGAACTGTTAAGACTACGGGGAAACTTTGAAATAGACTAATGGATTTTTCATTGTGAGATGAGCATAAGCTTTTGGGGACCATGGGTAAAATATTATAGTTTAGATATTAGGTATTCCCCCAAAACTCTTATGAGCCAATGAAAGAACACTCAGAAGTGAAATGAGTGTGTTAGAAAAACCTTAACCCAATCAGTTAATTAATCCCTTGATGAGGATTAACTGAATTGTAACTGAAGGAAGGTGGGGTGTGGCTAGAGGATGTGGGCATTAGGGGTTTGACTTTGGAGTGTATATTTTGTATCTGGTGATTGGAATCTCTCTCTGCTTTCTGATTATCATGTGAGCCACTTCCCTTCACCACACTCTTCTACCATGATATTCTGCCTCACCTTGAGCCCAGAAGAATGGAGCTGGCTGTCTACAGACTGAGACCTCTTAAACTGTGAGCCCCCAAATAAACTTTTTTTCCTCTAAAATTATTCTTTTCAGATCTTTAAGTGACAGCAGCCCCAAAACTGACTAAAACAAGGACTTATAAGGAGGAAAAATTTGTTTTGGGTTCATTGTTTTAGAGTTTCAATCCCTTGGTCAGCTGAATCTATTGCTCTAAAGGTGAAGCACAACACCATGACAGAAGGAAATGGTAGAGGAGAGCTGTTTAGCTCATGGCAGCCAGGAAGCAGAGAAAGCATGAAGTACCCAGGACAAAATATAATCCTCAAGGAACCTACTTCCCCGACCTATGCCCTACAAGCCTACTGTTACTACCTAGTAGTTGGTTCAAATTATTAATCCATCACATGGATTAATCCACTGCTGTGTATGGTTCACATAACCTAATAATTTCACCTCTTAACATTCTTTTAATGCCTAACACATGAATTTTTCAGGAAACACCTCATATTCAAACCTTAACATTACATCTCTGGCCTCAAAAATGTAATATACATCTTACATTGCCAAATGACCCTGGTATGCTTCATTGGTTTAAAATGTAACAAAACCTAATATAACAGTCAAAATTAAAATAATAATTAATACATTAAGGAGAGACCTATACAGAAAAAAAAAATGAAGTTAGTTACATATTCCTTCACATGAATATAATTTTCTCTTTAAGAATTGATTAGTCAATATACTGTAAATAGTCTGCTTTGATTATGTTCTACTTGTGAAAACCACTGAAATAAAAATAAATTAAATCAAAACAACATATATGCTTTTCTCTACTATGTCCTTCTGTCACAATGTTCTGCTTCACCTTTAGAGCAATGGATTCATTTTAAGTTTTTACATAGATTTTGATAGTAATTTCATTTTAGAAACTAATTAATATTCAATTAATAACATGCCAATACTTGTCAGACTAATACTAATGGATTTGTATTCAGATTTATATTTATAATTATATTCAGGAAGTTCAGATTTCATAAGAAAAACTTTTTCACAATTACTTCAATAATGAACATTGCAAAGGTTTATTACGTGATGGTGTAAAGTAATTTGACATAATGTAATTTGGGCTTTGATATTTGATATCGATGAACTATATTTGAAACTATGCCACCAGAAAGCATGGGCACTCTATTTTCTGTTTTTTTTTTCATTATTCATGTATTGACTCTTATGTGTCCTGTGATCCATATGTATACACACATCTCTTACATCCTCTTCATGATATTTTCATTTAATATTAAATTATATTTTAAATAATACATATCCTTGGACAAATTTTGTAATTATAAAAGACAAAATATTCACAGCATATTTACATAGATCTTCAGCTGTAAAGGATGAATACAGAAATCATAATTAAACATCAATTAGTAAAAATTCCGTAATAAACCAGAGTTTTAGGTTTTAAAGTTTTAGGTTTTAAAAAAAGCAACTTAAATTCTTTTTATATCATGAATTTTATTTTCACCTGCACTTCTCAAGTAACTATTAAAACCAGTCACTAAATAATATTATATTCTTTTTTTCCAAATAAGGTCAACAATTAACATTTTTTGCAGTATAGTACAAAAGAAATAAATAGTTTAAGATAACCTAGGGAATGTTAAGATTTTTTACATCACCAGATTCTCATTTAAAATGAAGTTAAATAATAAACATTAGCAATTGTCAGAGAAAAATCATACTGCTACCCAAACTACTAACATGAGATAAACTGAGAAAGTGATTTCATTATGAGTTCACTTCTTCAACTGTTTTCTACCTCCCAAAATTATGCACACATGATAGATATCAAATGATGTGGATGAGAAGAGAAAAGGATCAATGACTTTAAAACAATCTCTACAATTATTTTTGAGAAAAAAGCAACCCTGATCTCACAGAAACACAATCCACTTCCTCTATCATACACTTTTATGCTTTTGAAATGTCAAGTTGTTGAGGAAATAATTAATTTTCTCATATAAATTATTTTATTCAAAAATGTGCAAATTTATCCTAAGAAGAGGCTGTAATGAAAAAAATTTTTTTCTTAGTAGAGATTCAGTCATTGAACCAAGGAGATTTCATGTAAATAATTTAGTAGGGCTTAAAATTGTATATCCTGGGAGAATAATGCAGCACATTGGTTTTCTTTGGTTAGATGACCATCTAAATGTTACTACAAGACTATTCCTATTTAGGAAGAACTTTTTTCTTTTATTTACTGTTTATTCTTTATGCCCTAATAATTTCTCCCCTTTTTTTAACCTCTGGCTTTATGGCAAAAATGATAGAAAAAAAATGGATGGAAAATGTCATATTATATCAGAAGTAAACATGCCTACTCAGATTTTATCCTAATATAAGAAATCAATGCATTTTCAGTAAAATTATGAATTAAGATCCTTGAGTTTAAAAGTGAAAACATTCTTTGTTCCATTGCAGATAAATGTGCTGTCAAAAATCTAAAATTTGTATCAAAAGGGAAATATTTTCACTTCCATTTATTCTCAATTGTTCTATAAATATTAGTCCACATTTGTTTAGTGACACAAATAAATATATCAGGAACTTAACTAGACCCTTGAACTAACAGAATGTCATACTATTTTTTAACTTAAGAAATCTTATTTATTTTGTGTTGAAACCAGAGATAAGATGAATGAAGAAGGTCAGTGAATCAATTCAGACCCTATAGATTTCCTAAACTATTAGAATAGAAAACAAATATATATTAAAAGTCAAAGTAATATTTCATTACTTTCTAATTCCTGATAGCTTACTTTTGTGTACATTCTAATAACAAATAAATAGTTTCAGTGGAAAACAGACTAATGTGATCTTCCCTGAATCCTGCCTCCTAGTGTTCATGTTTTAGTATAATACTCTCTTCTGGAGTACAGATGGGATATAGGTTCCAAATGAAAGAATTTGGCAAAAGTTATGGGTCATCAATTTCTATGTCACATTATATTCTTTAAAAAGTTTATTTTGCTAGTAGACTTGCTAACTAGAAGAATTTTGCCATGCTGGGGAAGCCAACATGGCAAAGAACTGTGGACTGCCATAGTTATTGTGAGAGGACTCTAGCGTGTGAGAAGAACTTCCTATAAAATGACCAGAAAGAAACTTGGTCATTCATTCCAACAAATGAAGAAAATGAATTCTGAGGGCAGCCTGAGTGTGCTCGGAAGAAGCATTTCCCCATTCAAGCCTCCAAATAGGAAATCAGTGCAGGTGATAACTTGATTACACACTTACTGAACCCTAGGAAAAGGCCTGGTTAGACTTGTGACACAAAGAAATTGTGAAAAACTAAATATGTTTAGCTTTAGCCATCAATGGTATGAATATTTTTAATATTGTTCATTCTAATAACAAATAAATAGTTTCAGTGGAAAACAGACTAATGTGACCTTCTCTGAACCCGCCTCCTAGTGTTCACATTTTAGTATAATACTCTCTTCTGGATTTCAAACAAACAAAATAATTAAATTAACATTTCAATAATGCTTTTTGTCTGATGAAATTATTAATCATGTTTGTGCTCTGGCTTTATGAAAAGATTTAAGCATGTTTTGTTAACTTTCTGAAATAGCAGTTATGGATTCCAGTCCAACACTGGCTTATACAAATGTCTACCAATGTGGTCATGAGTAAACTAATATCAGACATTGTTGTTGATGAACCTTTGTTTTATTTATTTTATTTTTATGTGATGCTGTAGGCAAGCACTCTACCACTGAACCACAATGCCAGCCCCCATACCATTTATTGATTCTTGATTTTACTTCTTGCACTTTAGGAGTCTTGTTAAAAAAATCAGATCCTAAGCTGACATGGTGAAAATTTGGGCCTATTTTTTTTTTTTTTTTTTGTATTAGATGTCATGTGTCTTTGTTGTAGTGCCCAAGTCTTTGATCCACTTTCAGTTAGGTTTTGTGCAGGATGAGAGATATGGGTTTATTTTCATCTTGATACATATGGATTTCCAGTTTTCCCAGAACCATTTGTTGAAGAAAATATCTTTTCTTCAATGAATGTTTTTGGCACCCTTGTCTAGTATGAAATAACTGTATTAATGTGGGTTTGTCTCTGTGTCTTCTATTCTGTACCATTGGTCTATGTGTCTGTTTTGGTGCAATAATATACAATTTTTTTTTACTAAGGCTCTCCAGTATAGTCTAAGATCTAGTACTATGATGCCAATTGTATTATTTTTCTTGCTAAGGATTGCTTTGACTACTCTGGGTCTCTTGTTTCTCCAAATGTATTTCTTGATTGCTTTTCCTAATTCTATGAAGAATATTATTGGGATTTTAATAGGAATTGCATTAAATCTGTATAATGCTTTTGACTATTCTGACAATATTAATTCTGCCTATTCAATGGCATGAGAGACCTTTCCATCTTCTAAGGTTTTCAGTTACATTCTTCTGTGTTCTTTAGTTTTCATTGTAAAGATCTTTCACCTTTTTGTTAGATTGATTCACAAGTATTTTATTTTATTTTTTGAGGCTATTGTGCATGAAGTAGTTATCCTAACTTCTCTTTCAGTGGATTTATCACTGATGTGTAGGAACATGTTTGATTTATGGGTGTTGATTTTATATCCTGCATATTGCTGATTTCATTATTCCTAGAAGTTTTCTCATGGAATTTCTTGGATCTTCTAAATATTGAATCATGTCTTCAGTAAATAGTTAATAGTTTTAGTTCTTCTTTTCCTATTCTTATACCTTTAATTTTTTTCACCTGTCTAATTGCTCTGGCTAGAGTTTCCAGAACTATGTTGAATAGAAGTGGTGGGAGAGGGAATCCTTGTCTCATTCCAGTTTTTAGAGGGAATACTTTCAATTTTCCGCAATTTTTAATTATGAAGGCCTTTGCTTTAGCATATAAAGCTTTTACAATGTTACGGTATGTTTATACTATTCCTAGATTTTCTATTGCTTTGAACATGAAGCAATGTTGAATTTTCAAATGCTGTTTGTGCATCCATTGAGATAATCATATGATTCTTGTCTTTAATTGTATTGGTTTGATGAATTACATATATTGATTTCTGTATTTGAAACCAACCTTGAATCCCTGGGATGAACCCCAGTTGATTGTGGTGTACCATCTTTTTAATGTTTTTATGAGATTTGCAAGAATTTTATTGAGAATTTTTGCATATATGTTCATCAGGAATATTCATCTCGAGTTTTCTTTCCTTGATATGTTTTTGTCTGGTTTTGGTATAAAGGGTGATCCTAGCATCATAGAATGAGTTTGGAAGGTTTCCCACTTTTTCTATTCCATAGAATAATGTGAGAAGTATTGGTGTTAATTCTTCTTTCATTGTCTTGTAGAATTTGGTTGAGAATCTGTCTGGTCCAGGGCTTTTCTTGATTGGTACACTTTTGATGCCATCTTCTGTTTCATTGCTTGAAATTGATCCAATTAAATTGTGTATATCCTCTTTATTCAGGTTTGTCTCTCAAAAATTGTCAATGTCTTCAAGATTTTCTATTTTATTCGACTATAACTTTTCAAAATACTTTCTAATTATCTTCTGTATTTCAGCAGTGTCTGTGGTGATATTTCCTTTATCATCACAAATTTAGGTAGCTTAAGTTTTCTCTTTCTCTTCATTAATGTGGCTAAGGATTTATTAGTTTTATTTATTTTTTCAAAGAACCAACTCTTTGTTTTGTCAAATTTTGAATTGTTTCTTTTGTTTCAATTTCATTGATTTCAGCTCTGATTTTAAGTATTTCCTTTCTACTGTTTTGGTGTTGATTTATTTTTCTTTTTCTAGGACTTGGAGATGTAATGTTAGATCATTTATCCATTGACTTTCTATTATTTTAATGAATGAGCTCAACATGATCAACATTTTTCTTAACATTGCCTTCATTGTGTCCCAGAGGTTTCTATATGTTCTATCACTATTATCATTAGTCTCTAAGCATTTTTTAATTTCAACCATCATTTCTTCTACTATCCATTTGTCATTCAATAGTATATTATTTAGTCTCCAGGTGTTAGGGTGTCTTCTATTTATATTTTATTCTTGATTTCTAATTTTAATTCATTGTGATCTGATAGAATGAATGGTACTATATCTGTGTGTATGTGTGTGTGTGTGTGTGTGTTTGTGTGTGTGTGTGTGTTTGTAAGAGTTGCTTTGTGGCATGAGATATGGTCTATTTTATAGAAGGATCCATATGCTGCTGAGAAGAAAATGTATTAGCTCTGTGATGGATGAAATATTCTATATATTCCATTAAGTCTAAGTTATTGATTATAATACTTGCTTCTATAGTGTTGTTTTTTTTTTTTTTTGATCCAGGTTTTGTTTGCAAGATCTGGTGAGAAAGGTGTATTATTGTCACACAGTATTATTGTGTTGTGGTCATTTTGATTCTTGGAATTGTGAAAGGATTGTTTGATATACTTAGATGTTTCATTTTGAGAGGCGTAAATATTTATAATTGTTATTTCTTATTGATGTATGTTTCCTTTGAACAGTATGAAATGTCCTTATTTGTCATTTATGATTAACTTTAGCTTGAAGTCTACTTTATCTGATATGAAGATAGAAACACCTGCTTGTTTGTGAGATCCATGTGAATGATATGGAGAGCCATGTGAATGATATATATTTTTCCTTATTCTTTTACCTTCAATCTGTGGATGCCTTTGCCTATGAGGCAAAACTCTTGGAGACAATATATTCTTGGATCGTGTTTTTTAATCCAGTTTTCCCATCTATGTATTTTGATTGATGAGTTTAGGTATGCCCATTATACAATAGATTTACAGTGGATAAACTGCACCACTAATTGAGTACAGTTAACCTATATTTCACTTAATGAGGCTTTGGGTTACTGCAAAGGTCAAAGCTTGGAGTATTGTAATGTTTGTGGTATTTGCAGATTTTTTTTGTATTTGGAATTTTTTTTTACAAATTATTTTCTTGACCTATAAATTTACCTTTATATCTCATTTTAAGAAATTTTGTATTCTTGTATTCTTGGATCATTAGATGTTGGTTCACAGTTCCCCTATCTTCACCAACAAAGGCACTACTTCAGGGCATCATAGAATAGTATTGGTGTGAGTTATTAGCAACACCTGATATGAACATGATTCTTTTTACAACATATAAAATATGTGAAATATCAACTCTGATAGTAAGTTATTCACACAAAATAACCACAAGACTTCTATTTGTGGTATTATTCTTCTTCCTTTCCCACTTCTGTTCTTCATCATTTATGTTCACATTATCATCATTCTAGAAGTAACAATAAGTAGTATTTATTGAGTGTTAATTACTTATTAAGTTACTTGAATTATATTTTTTCCAATCCTCTCTATACTGTTATGAGATATGCAATATTAATAATTTTCAGAGATCACAAATGAAGATCAGAGAGGTTAAGTATGGGCTCACATTTATACAGCTAGAAAATGAATGAAGTACAGTAGCAAAGTAATCAAGATCAAAATAATTTTATATACAAAGGTTTTGTTTAGTTTTTGTTACTTTCCTAAATTAGAAAAAAAATGGCTACACATGTACTAATTTATATTCTGCTTTTGATAATTTTCATAAAAATCTAGTATGTAAGGAAAAAAAGCCCAAAATACTAGTGAGCATGGATATTTTCAAAGACTTATCTACCGTTTAATTTTCAGTCACCGACTACCTTCAATTTTTAATTTTCTTGTTAAACATAATCAGAATGATATTGTATGAAGTAAAATAATTTATCCTTCAAGTTCTGTTTATCCAGTATATTGTCATAAGTATTAACTAAAAATGAAAGATTTCTTTGAGAATAACATGTACTTTGTAAAATACTAAGTATTAAGAAGACAAATTCTCAAGGTTACCAAAATACTGAAGTATCAACACCTGTTTTGATGCTAGTTTTTGTTGTTGCTGTTCTTGTTGTTCTGTACTTTAAGGGATGTGTTAAAACATTTGTCATAAAAATCAGTCTTTCTTCTAATTCCAAATAATCCAAACACATAATGTTTTCAAAAGTAAATGTTGCTATGGTTTGTCTATGGTTTACCCCTAAAGTGTAATATGCTAGAAGCTTGCTCCCAGTGTAAAGGTATTGAACAGTGTGGATGACTTTAATAGGTCAGACTAGTGGAAGGTGATTGTATCATGATTAATGTTGGTCATACAGAAGTCAATCAGTTTCCATGAGAGTGGGCTGTTATAAAACAGTGAGCCTTAGCCCTTCCCCATCTCTTGCTTCCTCCATCACCATGTGATCTGTATTATAATTTTTTCAACTATGTGATACTATCTGGGATGAGATCTCACCATAGCTAATCAGAGGCTGGCACCATTCTCTCAGATCTCCAGAACTGTGAGCTAATAAATGCATATGCTTTTATAAAGTAGGTAGCCTCAGAAATACTGCTATAATAATACAAAAGTGATTAAAACAATTATTTACATTTGATTTCATATCAAAATAGTTCTCATGATGCTAAGTCTATATTCTTCAAAGATATAATAAGTTCCCTAGACAAATAATTAGACTCTCAGTAAATAAATTTTACATGTCTTACTGAATGTTCATTTCTACTTTTGTTCAAATATGAATATGTTATAAAGCATATTCAATTTATATTTTAATTATATTTACTTTTAAAAGAATCATATAAATATGCACATGCATTACAAAATAATAAGCATTAGACATTATAATAAACTGCTAGAAATTGTGAGAACACAAAGTGGCCTGAATACCTTTTGACTGTACATGTATATGTACACACGAATTATAATAAGCATAAAATGTAATTATCAGAAAATTAAAATCACACAATGATATTATGCTGAGATTGTAGTGTGGATTGGAAGTTACTTTCACTTTAGTACAAATCACAAGAAGCTTATATAGACAGGTGAAAATGGCTCTGTGGCTTTGATACTTATTTCAAGAAGTAATATTACCAATTAAATTTAATATTATTTCTAAGGTCTGATAAGCCATTTTGTTTTTACTGGTGCTATTCCAAACTTCAGTAAAATATGTTATTAAGGTAATATGATTACTATTGAAGTTGTAAAATAATGTATTTTGTGTAATTAAAAATATAAGATGCCTAAATGCATTCTACTGTCATATATAACTAATTAGAAAAAAATGCAGAGTATACAGAAAAAATATGAGATATTTATTAGATTTTTACAGAGAAGCAGCATCAATGGGATAAATCTATCTATGAATTTTTTTTATTTTCCTATTTGTAGATCTATCTGTATCAGAACTATTATGAATAATTGACTAACATAATGTGGAGGCTTAGCATTCCCACAATCTACCAACAGCAATTTGCATCTCAATGAAAGCTGACATAATAGTTCTGTTGGAGTCCAAAGTCCTGAGAAATAGGGAAGTTGATCGGGTAAAATCCATCTGAAGGGTGGAACAAATCAGAAGAGATGTCCCAGTCAGAGAGATAGGAATAAAAGGGTGAATTACTCCTTCTTCCCTATGTTATTTTATTCAATCCCTCAATAGATAGGTTGATGACTAAGGATGATGACTACCCACATAAGAAGAGGCCATATGCTTTCAGATCCACAATTTAAATGCTAATCTCATCCAGAAATACTTTGACAGACATACCCATAAATAATTTTTATTATGGAAGTCTGTGGTTGTAGCTCAGTGGTAGAGCACTTGCCTAGCATTTGTGAGGCACTGGGTTTGGTCCTCAGCACCACATACAAATAAATAGATAAAATAAATATATTGTGTTCATGTGCAACTATAAAACATGAAGAAAATATTTATTATGGGCTCCCTGTTTCAAACTGGCACAAAATTAATCATCACAAGTCCAGTGCTTGTCCACATGGCACCCATACATATAGTTTTAAACCATACTTAATTTCAAATAAAGAGAATACCAAAGTCATGATTCTACCCACTATGATAAAAATACCATGAATAAAACTTAAAATGTATTTTCTTCTCAAATGAGGAAGACTTTAAATTCTTCGGATAAATGCTGAGAAGTGAAATAACCATGTCATATATAACTAATTATATAACCATGTCATATAATAACTATAATGGTTCCATTTCTAGTTTTTTGAGGAATCTCTGTATTGCATTCCAGAGTGATTGTACGAAATTGCAGTCCCACCAACAATGAATGGGTGTACCCATTTCCCTACATACTCTCCAACAATTATTGTTACTTGTATTCTTGATAGTCATGACTCTCACTGGAGTGAGATGAAATTTCAGTGTAGTTTTAATTTGCATTTCTTTAATTGGTAAAGATTTTGAACATTTTTCCACATATTTGTTGACCACTCATAATTCTTCTTTTGAGAATGGTCTATATAGTTCCTTTGCCTGTTTATTAATTGGATTATTTATGTTTTATTTGCATTGAGTTTCTTGATTTCTTTGTATATCCTGAAAGTTAATGTCCTATCTGAGGAGAGGGGGCAAAGACTTTCTCACATTCTGTAGGCTCTCTCTTCATGGTCTTGATTCTTTCCTTCCACCATCATGTACACCCACAAGAATGGGGTCCTGATTAGAAGAAGGTATATTCCATGCTTGTATACTTTTATCAAAATGAATTCTACTGTCATATAGAAGTAAATAGAACCAAAAAAACTAGCAAAATCAAACAAATTATATAACAGAAAGTTCTGAATAGAAAAAACAGAAGGAGACTTCTTGATATACTATGACTTAATATGGTGATCTAAAATAAACAATAATTAAATACTATTATTTAAACTCAATATGTCTTGTATTGCAAGATAAGGGAATACAAAAGATTGGGGAATAAACATCCATAGACAGGAGAAGAAACACATGTATAGCAAATTAAGTAGAAAATACAAACCGTTCAATATTATTTTTGGGTACTGACATAGTGAGAGTTGTATTTATAAATATATTTTCTATTGCCTATTATATATCCTCTTTGTATTCAGTAAGCACTCCAGTTGGTCATGATTTTTTACCTTTAGATCTGGAATGCCACCAAAATTTCATGTGTTGAAGACTTGGTCCCTAATTCAACCATGTTCAGAGGTAGGTTCTTTGAGAGTTTATAGGATCATGAGGGCTCTAACCTCATCAATGGACTATTGAAGAATTCATGTCTGAATGGGTTATTGGGATGTAGAAACTGTAAGAGGTGTAACCTGTAAGAGATGAAACCAAGTTGGAGAGAATGGGTCCTTGGAGGCAAACACACGAAGAGTATATCTTGTTGCTGAACCTTCTCTCTATGTCTTGGTTTCCTGGTCACCAGGAGGTGTGAAGATTTGCTTCATTATTCCCTTTCTACAATGATGCTCTGCCTCACAACAAGCCAGTAGCAACAGAGCTATCTAATCTTGGACTGAATCCTCAAACTGTGAGCCAAAATAAATCTTTCCTTCTTTAAGTTTTTTAATCCAGATATTTTGTCACAGTGACAAAAAGCTGATTAATACAAATGGGATGAACCAAGCCTTCATTCCTTTCATTCTTGAAGAGTCTGGGCCATTAGTTGTCTTGCTTCTCTCTATATTTTTTCATCTCTTGTTTCCATGTTGAGAGAAAGCATGCAAATCTTTACTTTCTGAGTTATTTGGCTTAACATAATGATCTCCAGTTACATTTATTTTCTTGCAAATGACATAATTTCATTTTTCTTTATGGGTGAATATAACTTCATTTTGTATTTATGTCATATTTTATGTATCCACTGATGAACACCCAGCCTTGTTCCATAGTTTGGTGTTGTGAATTGTACTTCTCTAAACATAGGTATGCATGTATCACTATATAGTATGATGACTTTAATTTAGATCTGGTCCTTGTACATTTCCATTAACTTTAATCACAAGGAACAATAGTACTAAGATGTGCTCTAAGGAATCTCTTATGTTCCAGACATATTCTTTCTTGAGTTCATTGTGAAGAATTGTCCAATTTCTCCTTGGTAGTGAGGATCAATTAATATTCTACTTCCCTTCCTTTGCCTGTTGATTCAGAGATACTTAGGAGTCCTAAGAGTCTTGGTGGCTATTTTTATTTTGAATTCAATGGAAACATTTTGTCTCTTGGTGGTAGCATTTCTCCCACTGAATCTAAGACTCTGGTGTATCAAGATAAATTGGGGAAACAGGAAGAAAAATATTTCCTAGGAGTTCACTAGAGATAGTGGTGACTGATGTAACATCAATTTCCTTTAATTCCGGAACCTATGAATCCTGGCAGTAAGAGAAATTCCATCATACACTGCATTGATTTCAAGCATGTACAACTTTTTAGCTAATCTTATCCCAGCTGTTGCAGATATTGCCACCTAGCTATTGTTATTTCTATGTCTTCAAAACGCCATTTCAGCCACATTATCAAGCTAACTTCTTCAAGATGGTGGGGAGTATGTAGACCAATAAATTCCATTATAAGGTAGCTATTGATACACTTCTTTTTCTGTCAAGTGAGTTTTGATACAATACTTTTTAGATCATCTTGACAGTGGCTAAGGCATTCTGTCAGTAAACTGATGGTAGTTTTCTGAAGCACTATGTACAAGGAAGGAAAATTACTTTCCCGAGTGTCTGTTCTATTAAAACACACACACACACACACACACACACACACACACACACACACACACACATACACACACTGCCCCTTCCAGGATAAAATGAGTCCAATGTAACCAACAGGTAACTGGCTAAAGACTCCAGGTAAAGATACCCTGTTGAGGGTTCAGGGTTCCAATTTGGTGTTTGGTGGTTATGATAGAGAGTTCAGTCTTGGTGAGTAGAATTCCATATTGTTGAGCAAATGTCCATCAAATTCCATATTGTTAAGGAAATATCCATCACTGCCACTTTATTCAGGAAGATGTATTAGATAAGGACAGGGAGGTGTAGAAAGAAAGGCTAATAGGTATTCATAGAATCAATTAGTGTATTCACTTTATTATTAAAATTCAACTGAATTTAGCTAATTTTAAGTGACTATTTACCTGGAACACAAATATCTTTATGTGTTTTGCTCATTCCGGTAGTTTTAACCACATACCTCCTCCCCAAATACCTTTATTATCTTTTTTTACAATCATGTTACTTCCAAGTCACTAACCAAGCATCCGGTCAAATTGTTTACCACAGTCCATGAATCAGTATGTAATTATACCCCTGTTATTTTGCATTCCAAGGATAATGAAGAACCAGGTGTATTGCTTAAAGTTTTCAGAGGAATTCCCGTTTGACACACATTGTCCTTCAGGAAAGTCCTTGAATGTGGGTGAAGAGATACAGCTGTCCTCTTTTGGATTGTGCCTGCATATTTTGCTTTATCACCAGTAAGCCAGTCCATAGAATTCTCTTCCTCTTTCAAATAATCATAGATACCTCATGAAGCAATGGGCATATGCCGGGATAGAGGAGATAGTATAGCAGGAAAGAAGGCAATGGGCATTTGTACCAATTTTAAAGTAACTTACTTATATTTTTAGGGTCTCCATAGGCTTGATCATGCATATATCACTTCTACTTAACAAGAGTTCTACTCTGCATATTCTATGGTATGGCTTGGTGGCTAATATAACACCTAGTTCATAATAATAAGCTCAATTTGCATCATAATTTGATTATCTTAGTTAAGCAGTCAGTACTGTTAAGGATCAGTATCAGGCATAGTGGTGTTTCTGGAAAGGTAAGTAGTTTTCTGTAGAGAATAGCAGTGCCTTGCTTGAAAATTTTAAACACCTACATTACAATTTACATATAAGGGCCCAAAAAGGTCTTGAAATAACATCTTTATCTGCCAACTGATACTTGGAGCATCATTAGATCTGCTGGACTAAATGATCCAAATGGTAGAGTCTTATACTTGAACCTAAACTTATTGTAGATGCTTATCTTACTTTGAACCCTATTCAAAACTTGCCACTTTCTTATATACTCATTAAATGGGTTGAAGTAAAATACTCAATTGAGAAATATGGTTCATTCAAAATACAAAGAGGGACTCTTGGAGTTATATTAATTTATTTATTGTAGAAAGAGTCAAATGATACAACTTACCTTTTACTTTAGAGGAAATATCTTGAGATGTTTCACATCATTGGACCTCACTATATATCACTGAGATAAAAGGCCATGAATTCATATCCCATCCTGTGATGTGCAAATATTTCACAAAGTAGTACAGAATATTTGGTTTTCTTACTGCACTGAGGCAATCATCATAATATCATTATTTTAATTAGCTAGTGTTATATCTTATTGAAGATAATGCTCTCAAGTTGTATGTAGACTAATTTACAACATATGGATTGAGAATTGATCTACATTTGATATAGCACAGTGAAGTTCTGTTGCTGGTATAGCCAGCTGAAATGAAACTGCTCATTTTAGATGATATGCACATATTTGGAGGGAAAGCATCTGATAGATCATTAGCTTCATACTAGACACCAAGGAATGTGTTAATTTGCTCATGTATTCAAACTACATATAGTGACTTTTATTGGAGTCATTCCCTTGTTAAGTTTAAGTATGGGGAGCCATCCAGGAACTCTGTATGAATTAAAGGTGATGTTGGAGCCATTAGGCAGAAAATCCTGGAATCAGGAACTCCCAGTAGCAATCTGCTGGTTTTAGAATGTCTGGTTAATGTGGCATCATGCTTAGCTCCATCTCAAACTCAGCACAGCACTGGAGATGGGCGTGACACATTAAGAACTGCTTGCTTACCCCCACCCATATCCTGTTTTTCTTGAAGAAGAAAGCACTGAGACAAGACTCCTCCCACACTGAAATGTTATACCTACCAATCCTCTTTGATCTGTACCACTGTAAATAAAGTAAGTGCGGGCTTGGGTTGCATCTTTGTTAGACACCATGCCCCTCAGGTTGGCTTAATCCCTCACTGCCCCTGCTCTGTAAAACATACTTCTGATCTTTCTGTCTATTTGGTAGTTCTACTTTTATAGCTTTTATTTCTCAGCCGCCCATACATCCAACAGGAACCCTTTCCTTCACCCACACAGGACATGAGTGAGAGATTAAGGTAATCCACTGTCATTCCCTAATATCCATCCATCATCTTCACTGACCAAGTAGGAATGAATAATGGAAATAATGTGCAAATCTCCAACTATAAATCCTTCAAGTTCTTGAGAGTGGAAATAACCTCCACAACTTATCCAGGCACGCAGTATTGCTTTGATTTACTATTATCCTAGGTAAATTTCCAATAGATTTCACTCAATCTTTCATACTATAATACTGCTCAGTTCACAGTTCAGGAAACAAATGTAGGAATTTAATCATAAGTTATGTATGTCTATTTCTATTATGTATTTCAAAACTTTGGAAATAACTGCAGAAAAGGTTTGGAGACACAGTAAACCCTCTGTGGATGGAGCACCCCCTATAAGCTAAAACTCTTTTGATCCCTTGGCCTCCATAAGCTGTTAATGATGGGCCATAGTAACATTTTTGAAGTCCTAGAATTAGTTCTGCATTAGTATCTAAAAGGTTTGATTATTTCTTTTTAGTTTCACCTTAGGAAGATTGAAAAAAAATAATAATGTAAATTTAGTCTAGTATGCCATGGCACTTCCCCAAGGGGCCTTGATGCTCTCTTCATTTATGTTTTTTTTTTTATTAGTTGTTCAAGACAATACAATGATCTTGACATATCATACATTTGATTCAAATAGGGTATGAATTCTAATTTTTCCACGTGTACAGATTGCAGGATCTCATTGGTTATACATCCATGTGTATACATACAGCAATCCTAGTGTCAGTTGTATTCTGCTGCCCTCCCTATCCCTCACTCTCCCCCCCTCCCCTCCCCTCCCTATTGTCTACCCATACTACTGTGACACTTATCTCTCTCTTTTTTTCCCCTTCCCTTCCCCCTCACACCATCGTATATGTATTTTGTGAACCCATGAGGGTCTCCTTTTGTTTTCCGTGCATTTATGTTGTTTTGTGTCTGTATACTGGAGGAAATATGAGAGACTATTAAGAAAACTTGACATAATTTTTATAATTCAGGATAGACTTCTATTGACTTGACTTATTATTTTTCAGTTTATACACATCAAGTGGAAATTTAGTAGGCTTCCTATTTATTTTACTTCTAGAAACCCATTGTCAATCAACCAACATCCAGTTCTGCATGAGTCAGATTATTCTGATTGCTACTTTTACCCTAATGCCTATTTTTGTTACCACACCTACTTTGCTTTTGATAGTAAAGTGTCAACCCAGGATCCAAGTTCTCCCATTGCACTTAGGTTTCCCAATTTAATGATTGTGGTTCAATTGTGCACTGTGTCAATTGTGCAATGTGATTTCTGTCAAACAGAAGAGTGATGAAAGAGCTCTTCATAAATTCAAAGAAGTCCCCTTAACAGTGTATTCCTTTCCATATTAGTAAAAGTTATGCCTTTTGAACACTTCCAGTTGGGTGAGTAATCTTAAATGACAAATTCTAATATTCCACTTTCTGTAAGTATGTGAATGCCTAACTGTACACTAAATCAAGACACCTGGAATTTCTAATTTGCTGATGGTGGCCCACCTTTTAATTTGTTTCATTATTCAACCAAACTGTGAAAGCCCTTTCAAATTATGGACCTATAACATTAAGTGCAGGATTTATTTTATTGCCCCCATCTCAATAATTTTAGCATAATGCAACTTTATGTTTCTTCCTCCATTATCCCACATCATTAGTATTCATTCCCATATATTTTCTCTGGATGTCTGTCTGTATACATTAGAAAACTCAGATAGCTATTTTGAAATGTAATGTACCTCCTCATGGGCCTAGGTTATATGTCACTTTTAGAGACCTGATAGAACTTGAGTTTAATTACAGCTTCAAAAGCAAAGAAGGGGTGATGGTGGTGAATTTCAAGGATAATCAATATTGTCTTGCACAGCAGTAGTCTTCAGGGAGATCATTTCTCAAGGGAGATAATTACATTTTTCTCAAGCAGCACTGGGTTAATTGCTTTAGATGAAAGTGTAAAAGTTGACACCAGTAGAGTTGGGGAGACCACTTCCTCTAGGATTTGAGAGGCCATTTCTGCTGGGAGTGGTGATGTCAATTGTGCTAGTAATGAGAAGTCCCTTTCTATTTGGAATGGGTATAGCCCGTTCTGTTAGAAAAGACTCATTGGAATTTAGGGGATCAATATTCCCAACTTTATCAGAAATTTTCCATACATTCTCATCCCAAATTAAAGGATTTCCTCCCAGTACTGCTCTTACTTTAGCAGCAAAAGCCCTGTATGGCTGGGAATTTAAATTTCATTGTACTTAAACCAACCATCAAATGATATTCTGTGTTTTATTTTCAGCAGTTTTAGTCCTGTGAATACAGAATCAGATTCTCCTTAAATGCATACACAAAAACTCTTAGATAATTTATATGAAGGTGGAATCAGGAATCAACATCCCTGAACTCATTTATTTATCTTAATTCCGTCCTTCCTTTATTTTTTTTCTTTCTTCCACTTACTCATTAGCTCTTTCTTTTTCTGTCACCACTTTGTCCAAGAACATAGAGAACAATCAACTAAGGTACCTGAGAATCAAAGTAGATAGCACAGTCAAACTTGATTCTTGGACATTGTGTTTAAGATTAGAGCACAACTGTAGCATAGAGGGAAAATTAAAATGAGATGGATATAATTGAAATCAAGTTTACTGTAAAGGGAAAGAAATTGAAAGAAAAACAAGGTACACCCCAGAGGGCAAGGAGGGCAAATCAGTAAGAGACCAACATTATCCCAAACAATTGGTTCTGGGACTTTTGTTAGTACAGTGGATGAAATGTTAGCATAGGCAGAAAATTTGGTGCCAATGATAGTGATGCCTTTTCAGTCCTAAGCTCCCACAGTTGCTATCCTGTTGGGGAAAGTCATAGGTCTATGCTGTGTGAGAGCTGAGCATATGTAGCTGTGCATTCTGATCATTCTGATCTTTCTGATCTGGAACAACTGGAGAAAAGTTATATAGTGGCCAAATAACTCTCAAGGAAGCTCTCTGGGTGCATATGCTACATTGAAAACAAGGATGTTAGATGCTTTTGTGTAGTCGGTCTGCTTTCCCCATTTGATCTTTTCCACAGAGCAACCTACACAACAAGGAAAAGATGTACTTATGTTCTTATATGGTTTGCCTCCTTACAAGATGGTATCAGTGCATGATGGATATTTAGTATTCTGGGTCAAGTCCCAGTCCGGGGCCCCCTTACACCTGCCTCCTCCTTCTCCTGTTGATTTTTAACTAACTGATACTTAACCCTAGCATCATTATTTTATTAGTTTTTGCAATATACTTGAAACTATCATTTACAGAGCTGTCAGTTTCTTGATTCTTATAAGTGATTGTTTAAGGGTATATTTTGTGTACTTTTATAAACAGTCCACACCATGAATTATCACTGATGTCTTTGATATTGGAAATAATCTTTAGCACTTATAAAATATAGTGAAAGTAGAAATACAAATCCAGAAACTCCAAAACCAATGCAGAAAACTTATCCTTAAAAAAATCTGTCCCTCTAGAAACACTCTATATATGAAATAATTCTGTGTTAGGGTTCTTGAGAGAAACAAAACCAATAAGATATAAATGCCCCCCATATCTCGTGTTCTCTCTCTCTCTCTCTCTCACACACACACACCCTCTCTCTTTCTCTCTCTCTCTCTTTCTCACTCTCTCTCTCTCACTCTGTTTCTCTCTCTCTATACACACACACACACACACACACACACACACACACACGTGTATACATATATGTACACAGACTCACAAAAACACAATGATACATGCACACTATACATATGCACACATTCATATATTCATATTTAAACATATGTACATGCACACATATTTATATAGAAAGAGACAGAGATTATGGGAAATTGTTTCAAGAGACTGTGGAAGTAAAACTTATGATCTTCAATTTGGAAGCTGGAGATACAGGTTAAATTTGTGGTTCAAATCAGTTCATGGTCAAAAGCTTGAGCCCTTTTCTTAAATTCCATTCAGATGGCTGGACAGGATGAGATTAGATGTCCCAGACCAAATAATGAAGCAGGAAAAAGAGAAACTAATTCCTCTTTCTTCTTCCTTTTGTTACACTTTCACCCTCAGTGGATTGAATAATTCTAATCCATTTTGAGAATGCTACTCTACTTCACTGATTTCAGCAATCCAAATGATAATATCACTTAGAATCAATTCCATAGTCCTTTTTTGGGCACCTAGAAATAATCTTTAATCTGGGCACTCCATGCCCAGGCAAATTGACACAATTCACCATCAGAAGACATAATCTTAAATTTAGAGTGATGTACAAAAGTTCATATATATAAACCAGAAGTCAGATTTGAATAATTAGAGAAGAAAGAATAAAGGAGTGAATAGACTGTAAATATTTGCATCATCAAAATGTAAATAGCCTCATCAAAACACTCGAAGTACAGTATTACATAGCACTAATAGTATTACAAATTCACTAAAAGCATATGTAATGTTAGATTGTTATAATAGATATACCACTATAATTTGTTTATATTGTTCTTAGTATTCTTATTTGATAGATACTTTAATAGCACTTATAGGCATGGTTTTAAGCATCTTATAAATATTTATTCATTTGCTCCTTATGAAATCCTTACAGATTAATTAGTCATTGCTCATACTTTGTAGATAACTTTTAAGTAACTTGCCAAATTCACAAATTTACAAAATGACAGATCTCAACTAGGCAGAATCTCGGGTCATTAACCAGGTGCCAAAATACTTTTAATCCTCCTTTGTTTTAACACGATAATAAACTGGAAATTATATTTATGTTGAGAGCAAAATAACCATTTGAATTATCTTTAGTATGATAGAAAATTAAAGAAAACATGGAACAATTCAGCAAATTTAAAAAAGGGGGGGGTCATTACCATTTTTAACACAATTCCTCCCAACACAGTGAATTAATGTTAGCTGTGATTTAAATCCCAGTGAAATTCAGAAAAAATAACTAAAATGACTGTAGGGTTTTTCTTAGGAAAATAAATATTGACTGTAAAAATTTCCTGGGAAATGGAAGCCATTTCAAATTCATGGGACTGTGGAGTTTTGTGTATCTATATGGAGAGTGCAGAGCTGAATATATTAGAAAAATCTGAGTTTTGCTCTGTGATTTCTCCTGTCATTACTTTGGGTTAACCAATATCAACATTCTCAATATGGAATTCTGTGAAAAAGTTCCATAATTTAATTCAATTGTCCATATGGGAAAACAATGCAAAAATACTGCTCCTGGCATTTTTGCCTTAGCCATTCACTTCTTCAGACTCTCAGGCCTATTTGGTTATTATCTAGGACATTGTCCAGATAACTTTTTCTGTAGAAGGATAGACAGTAAATACTTTACACATTGGAGTCCACACAGGTATCTCTTACATACAATTCTTTATCTTTTAATAATCCTATAAAATGTGTCAACTGTTGTTATTGAAACACCTGTAAGAACTAGGTCATATATAGTTTTTATTTCTCCTATGGGATTTTTTTTTTCTTGCCAAGTGCTGATCTAGGGCACTCCTCCTCCCAATACTCTTTTTCCCTCAATTTCTAATGCCCAGGCACTACCTTAAAAGAGTTGCCTGGAGGGGAATATAAGACTGGAGTGAGTGAGAAATTTTGTTGTTGTTTGTTCTCTTCACTCAACAAACCCACCTATGCTTCTATTTCAGTTTACCTCTTAAGGAAGGGCATAGGGGTTATAAGAGAAACAGACTAGAGTATGGCTAGCCTTTCATGCAGATGTGCATTTGCAGTTATATTTACTCAAGTGTCACAGACGAAAAAGGAATCTGAAAAGTACAATTTCTTTTAAAAAATAAAATTAAAAGTACCTCAGAAGACATAGATATTGGATCACATATGTCATTTCAAACAGTTATGTTGAATTCATAATTGTAATACACACATGTATATATGTATATATAATGAGAATTTTAAGAAATTTTAGTGCTATAACAAAAAGTATAAACAGGTAATCATTTTAGTCATGAGAAGCATAATTATTGAAATGAAAATATAATTCATGGCATTGATACTTAAATAAAAATTGCATGCAAAATGAACTATTGAATCAGGAAAACAGATTGAGAAATTTTCCTAGAGTAAAATAAAATAAAGCAAAACAAATATAAAACAAAGTTAAAAATTAGGAGAGCAGCCATACAGGATGGCGCACACTTGTTATCCCAGTGGCTGCCCCGGGGCGGGGGGAGGGGGGGCGGTTGCTGAGATAAGAGGATCATGAGTTCAATACCAGCCTCAGTGAATCCAAAGCCTTAAGCAACTCAGTGAGATCCTGTCTCTAAGTAAAATATGAAATAGGGGTGGGATGTAACTCAGTGGGCAAGTGCCCCTGAGTTCAATCCCTGGTACCCCCCAAAAATGTTAGAAGAGCAATAACAAATATATAAATTATACAAAAAAAATATATATATATATATATTCCTCAAAACTTCTATCATGCATTCATCAAAATATTTGCAGAAAAGATTCATTTTAAAAACTTTGTTGGAGAAAAATAAGAAAAACAAATAAAGGAAATGTTGCAAATGACATGTAAATTTATTTATTTTTTTAAACTTTTTTTTAGAGAGAGAGAGAGAGAGAGAGAGAGAGAGAGAGAGAATTTTTTAATATTTCTTTTTCAGTACTTGGCGGACACAACATCTTTGTTTGTATGTGGTGCTGAGGATCGAATCCGGGCCGCAGGCATGCCAGGCGAGCGCGCTACTGCTTGAGCCACATCCCCAGCCCCCGAAATGTAAATTTAAAGTGATGAAATCCCTTGATACACTGATACACATTTTTGTTGTCTAAATAACAATCAATAACAAAGAGAAAGGAGAAAGAATTCAAGGAAAACAAAATAACAAAATATGCATGGAATGTTTTTTTGACAGATCAAGAATGTGAAAACATCTACTATTTTTTTCATATTAGAATGAAGAGATGAATATTTGGTAGAGATTTTTGTGCTTATCTGTTGTGTGTGCATATATGTATATGTATGTGTTTAGTAATGAAGGAATTACATCTAACACATTGAGTCAAATTAAAATAAAAATCCAGGATGGTAGCAACAAAGCTAAAAATTTCAATATTTGGAAAAAAATATTCTAAACTGATCATTTAAAAGACAGTTATCCAAGTTGCATAGCATTGATAATTATAAGAGTAACAACAATAACATTGATATTAACCAGCCTTATATATTGTTGTATTTTTTTAAATCACATATTTAAAAAGACAAAAAATTGAGAACAAAAGTATGGAAATATGCCTATAATCCCAGTGAGTCGGGAGGCTAAACTAGAGGATTGCAAGTTGAAGGCCAGCCTCAGCAAATTAGAGAGGTCTCAAAAAGGCGGGGGGCTTGGGATGTAGCTCAGTGGTAAAGCACCCCTGGATTCAATCCCTGGAACAAGAGATTTAAAAAAAAGAGTGGAAATCAACATATCATAAGAGGAAATCCACATATTATAACATTACTAACAAAAAAAGCTGATATATCATACTTATTTTATTATGTCCCAACAATATAAAAAAGCATTGTTAGAAAGAGAGTTTAATAACATAATATTGCAATATTCTCTACATTTTTTTTGTGGTGCTGGGAATTGAACCCAGGGTCTTGGGCATGCTAGGCAAGCACTCTACCAACTGAGCTATATCCCCAGTCCTACAATATTCTATTCACTAAGATAACATAACAATTTTATGTGGACATCTAAAAATGTCATTTAACATACATAACAAAAATTCATAAGACTTAGGAATAATAAATATCCACTTTTATAATGGGAAATTTCAGCATGGTTGAGGCATGTAACATTTATAAACAAAGCAAAACCTTAGAGTCACTTAATAAAATGTTAAGTAAGGAAGCTCTAAGTCCTTGTTCTCCTGTTGACACACACAAAAAAATGTAACTGAGACTTAACTAAAATGTCTCTGTGGGTGCTCTGTATGCTACAGCATACTCGTGAACATCCAATGAAGGAAAAAACACATTAAAATAGGAGGAAATTTTGTTGTGCTTTTGTTTATCTTTATTCCACACTCTTTCTGAAATAACACAGTCAACCAAAAGTGACATCAGTTCCATATTCCCTCTATCAAATTGAAAGAGTCAGAGTAGATGCTAGTTGTAATGTTCTAAACTTAGCGCTACTCAGATGAATTATTTCTGTTTGGTCTACCTTGGAACTCAGGGAAACGATGAACATAACCAGCCAGTGCTCTTAAACATTATAGGAATACAAAGAACACCATGTACCCAGGGCAAGAGATTATGAGTGGAATTAGAGAATAGATAATCTCAGTATCTGAAGAGAAGCTAGGGTGAGAATTTAGGAAATTAAGAGAAGCTGTGTACTGCGTTTAAGGTGCTACATTGTTTTTGGTTTAAAAAAATACCTGAGGCTAGGCAATGATTAAAGAAAAGGGTCTTATTAAAGTCACATTTTATAAGCCAAAAATTCAAGATCAAATGGTGTCATTTGTTTTGCCTCTGATGAAGTCCTCATGATGGATGGAATCACAATGGCCTGAGGTTGTACAGAAAATAGTATGTGACAAGTGAGGAAGTCAGAGAGATTTGGGGACCATATTTTATCATTTTTAACAATCTGTTTTTGCCAGGCTTAACCATTGTTTAATGAGAGAATACATTAGTTACTCCTGAGGACAGTGTCCCAAATGAACTAACCATTCCTTACAAGGTCACACCTCATAAAGGTCCCAACACCCTTCAATACCACTACAACAAGGACCATGTTTCCAGTGCATGAACTTTTTGAGAGTGTATCAAACTATATTCAAACCATGGCAAAGAGGATTAAAAAAAAAAAAAAAAACTACTCAAAATCCCAGACAAGGCTCTTGATCAAAAAATACCAGAGAAAATTATTTGCAATAAAATTAATGAAAGCATAACCTGTCCAGAAATTCCTTGGCTCAGTCTCCAAATACTAAAAGAAGAAACTGCTTTTTTTCAAATATTTAATTTTCAACAACAACAAAACAATAATAAAGCACATACTTCACAAAAAAGTCACAGAAACTGACTCTGGAGAAACATAAGCATTAATTTACTAAACAAAAATTATAAAATAGGTGCTGCTGGCTGTGCCAGCTAACATGTTTAATTCTACCCATTTTGAAGACTGAGGCAGAAACATTGCAAGTTCGAGGCCAAACTCAGCAAATTAGTGAGGCTGTAAACAACTTAGCAAGACCTTCTATCTCTAAATAAATAAATTAATTAATAGTAAATAAGTAAGTAAATAAATTGAAGGGTTGGAGATGCATTTAAAAACAAAACAATTTTAAAACAATTTTCTTAACAGCTTATGGAAAAGATCTAAAGAAAAATCAGAAAATAATATGGGAACTAAATGAGAGTATCAACAGAGATAGTAACTGTAAAAGTGTAAAGTTTTACAGAAAATCTGGTGCTATAAAAATAGTATAACTGGATTGTTAATATACAAGAGGATCCAACATCAGATTCAAGCAATCAATAACTTGAAGATAGATCGATCATTTGAGTTTATTGATATGAGTCACAAAGAGAATAAAACAAAGGACAAAGGAGAACAAAAACTAAAGAACTCATAGAACACCATAAATTAAAAACAAAATTATATATTAATTCATACCTGTACAATAGGGTATTTTCAAAATGTCAAAGTTAGCAAGTGTTAAAAAGGATGTGGAGTAAAGGGAACACTTGGACACCATTGCTGAGAATATAAAGTAGTTACAGCCATTGTGGAAAACAGTACAGAGGTTCCTGAAAATATTATTTTTAAAAATTAGAACCTGTACATAAAATCCTACAGTCCTACTCCAGGTATTTACTTGAAAATTTTGAAATCAGGATGTAGAGATGCCTGCACTTCCAAAATTATTGCAACTTACTCACAATTGTTATGTTACATAATAAACCAAATTATCCATCAGGGATTATTGGATAATGGATATGTGGAACATATTCACAAACAATTCAGCCAGAGAGGAAAATATTTTCATTTGTGATACAATGGATGGAAATTGAGAACATTTCATGAAGTGAAATAAGCAAAAAAAAAAAAAATGGAGGGAATTTATTATCCTAGATAAGTACTAAAAGAAATTCTAAAGGGAGCCCATCTTGTTGAGATAAAAGAACATAAAACAGTAAGTCAAAGTCAAGTCAAAATGATTAGAGACATCAATGTAAAATGGAAGCTATACAACATCTAGAAGCAAATTCAAGATAGAATGTATGCAACCTTGAGTTTAGTGATGAATTTTTATATCCACTATTAAAAAAATGCCATCCACTAAAATGTCGTTGAGCTTTGTTGAAGCATAATACTTTTCTGTTAAGGGAATGAAAAGACAAACCACAAATTAAGATATAATATTATCAAGCCAGGCATAGTGGCACACTCCTGTAATCCCAGTGACCTTGGAGGCTGAGGCAGGAGGATTGTGAGTTCAAAGCCAGCCTCAGAAAAAACAAGTTGCTAAGTAACTCAGTAAGACCCTGTCTCCAAATAAAATACAAAATAGCACTGAGGATGTGGATCCGTGGTCAAGTGCCCCTGAGTTCAATCCCCAGTACCAAAAAAAGATACAATATTTTCAAAACACATATCCAATAAAGTACATGTATTCAAAATATGTAAAGAACTCTTCAAGTTCAAAAATCACAAAAAAAACCCCTCAATTTAAAAATAGATGAGGGCTGGGGATGTGGCTCAAGCGGTAGCGTGCTCGCCTGGCATGTGTGTGGCCCGGGTTCGATCCTCAGCACCACATACCAACAAAGATGTTGTGTCTGACGAGAACTAAAAAATAAATATTAAAAATTCTCTCTCTCTCCCCTCTCTCACTGTCTCTTTAAAAAAAAATAGAAACCTTACCAAAGAAGATATACTAATGACAAATGTGAAAAGATCAATGACATTTGTCATTAGGAAAATGTTATTTTAAATACCAGTGATATATTACTACATGCCTATTAAAATGGTTAAAAATCAAAATAAATTGACAATTCAACTTGTTGGAGAAGATGTTGAAATAGGGAAATTTTCATTTATTGGTCATGGAAATATATAAATGTAGGGCACATCACATCAGAGAAATAGAAACCTATGATGGAGAAAAGGAAACCTAACTTGCAGACTGATGCTCACTTCCTGATCTTGAGGCTGCACATGGCTAAGATGACGCCTGACAATCAGCCAGAAGCTCTTACCATGGGTTGTGACGAAAAATCAGACCATCTCTAGGATAGGCTCAGAACCCTTCAGCCCTTGTGGACAGCTCGTGTCTCCCGTTACTGCCTGTAGAATGGGTGTACACGTGAACTCTCCTCACCCTGCTGACCTTTATCTTGATTGGCTCCTGTGCCTTATATTAGCTGTGTGTGCTTCCTCAATAAATGAACTCCAGCCTTGACTGGTCTCCCTGATGCATCTGATTGTTCTCCAGCGACGGAGGGCTGGTTGTTATGAACTTACTCACCTGATTTGAATATTCATGCCATATGTAAAACTGTCAGTGGGCATTTACAGCTGACCTATTTATAATCTTCCTAAAATGCAAACAATCAATGCTTATCAGAATGTGAATTGATAAAATCTCAAATATTTATACTACATAGTAATATTCAGTTATGAATATAAGTGAGTTAGCATATCTGAAAAGATGTGGTTAAAACATAAATGTATATTGCTTAGTGAAAGAAGCCACTTTGAAAATGCAAACTGATGGATATTGCAAAGCATGGTCAGTTCAGAAGGAAGAGAAAGGTTGAACAGACTAAACAGAGGTGATATTTTTAAGATAATAAAATAATTCTGAATAATTATTTTGGCATCATAAAAAAATCCAGTTTTATTTTCCAGGTTCAGAGCACAAATTTCCAAATACCTTTAGGATTTCTCTACCAACAATTGGCTTTGTAATGCAAATAAGATGACACAGGAGGCTTCTAGATAATTTCAAGACTTGGTATGCTCACCAGAAGGATGATGCACTTTATTGGAGAGTTGAACTTTTCAGGCCAGCATAAATTTTAAGAATTTAGATATTGGTTTTAATCATATATTCAATTATTTATCAACAATACCCATGTAATTATGTTGTTCAATTTTATGTACCTTAATAAATTTCTGAGATAACACATTTGTTAAGGAAAAGTTTTGTTGTGCTCACAGATTTGGGAATTTCAGTTCATGATCACACTGTTCCCGTTTTTTTGTTTTTATTTTGTTTTTAGTTTTTCTTTTTTAGTTTTAGTTATATATGACAATTAGAACAAATAGAATCTATCTTGATATATTGTTACAAACTTGATTATATCATACTCTAACAAGGATCCCGGTCTTATGGATTTACACAATGTTGTGATTCACTGTGGTGTATTTGTGTATGTTAATAGGAAAGTTATGTCAGAATAATTCCATTGTTTTTCCTATTCCTATTCCTCATTACTTTCTTTTATTCCTGTTTAGCTAATCCACTGAACTATTCTTCCCTTCCTTTCTTTGTTGTGTTTTATCATCCACATATCGAGGAGAATAATTCACCTATGATTTTGGGGGGATTTGCTTATTTCACTTAACATGATAATCTCCATATCCATCCATTTACAAGTAAATGTCATAAAGTCATTCTTTTTTTTTTAAGAGAGAGTGAGAGAGGAGAGAGAGAGAGAGAGAATTTTTAATATTTATTTTTTAGTTTTTGGCGGACACAACATCTTTGTTAGTATGTGGTGCTGAGGATCGAACCCGGGCCGCACGCATGCCCGGCGAGCGCGCCACCGCTTGAGCCACATCCCCAGCCCCATAAAGTCATTCTTAATGGCTGAGTAATATTTCATTGTGTATAAATACCAAAGTTCCTTTATCCATTCATCTGTTTATGGGCATCTAGTGTGGTCCAATAACTTAGTTATTGTAAATTATTATGCTGTAAACACTAATGTGGCTGCATCACTGTAGTATGTTGATTTTAGTTTCTTTGGATATATACTGAAGGGTCATATAATTGGGTCAAATTGTGGTTTCATTCCTAGTTACTTGAGGAATCACCATACTTCTTTCCAGAGTGGTTGCACTAATTTGCAGTCCCACTCACAATGTACCCTTTTCTCCACACACAGGCCACATTTCTTTGGGTCTGTGGTGGCACATCATGCATGGGTAGTGCATGGTGAAGCAAAGTAATTTACCATCTGGCTGGGAAATGAAAGAGAGAAAGGAGTCAGTTTCCCAACATCACCTTTAAGGATGTATCGCTTGGCCTCAATTATTTCCACCACATTTCAGTACTGCCAATCTGAAGACTAAACCTTTAACACATGAGACTTTTCTTGAAATTTTAGATCTACAATGCAGCATTAATTCCCTGATTCCAAAAGCACATGCCCATCTCACAATGCAAAATGAATCCCTTTTAATCTCTAGGAATTCTGAGTCTCACTATTGTAGTATTGCTCAAAATCCATGTTCAAAGTTTCTTCCGAGGCTCAACTCAAAACCTTAGCTGTGAGTCTATAAAACCACAAAGTACAGGTTTCATACATTCACAATGCAATGGCACAAGGTAAAATATTCATTTTCCAAAAAGAGGAACCGAGGCATAGGAAGGGTAAATTGGATCAAAGGTATATCTCAAACCAGCAAGGCAAGTATTAAACCTCTTGTCCATGTCTGTCATGTTGGGCACATTGTGCAGTGTGGGATGCCAAGGAATTGAGAAACCCCACTCCAAAACTTGCTGGTCACGTCATACTTCATGACCACTCTCTTAGGATGGCTTTTTGGTTGCCTCAAACTTCCTTTTTCAAGTGTTCCACATGCTAGGGTTCTCTGTCTGTGATCTCAACATGGCTTCAGCTTTACTCTCAAAGCTTTTGCTAAGTATTGCTATGTTAGAGAACAATTTTGCTAAGTATTGCCATGTTAGTAGACACTGCAATATATACTGTCTGAACTTCCAAGCTTCTTTCAAGTCTCAGTGGACACCTACATGACCCTAAATCTCTTACATTTGTAAAACCAGCATTAAATAGATGATTCCAATGTTTGGTGTCACCATGTGTTGTACCTGGGCCCATTTGGAGCATGTTTACAGTAGCCTCTGAATAACATGCTTATTTAGGTCCTCCTAGGTGAACAGGATGTCCCCAGGTTTCTTTTCTCAGAAAACTACACTCTGAAAGGTCTTTAATACAAAGCTGCACCTTTATATCTCTGAGCCTATGACAGCTGTGGCCTTGCCATTTTCTAAGGTGACATCAATGGATTTATTTTCTATTGTCCCACTGCTAAACACTTGGCTTATTTTTAATGGGGGTAGTCTCTTTAGCAACTGCACCCTCTTTAGCTATACCTTTACAAATGCTGTTTTTCTGACCAAACTGAAAGCTTCTGAAATTTTTCTGTGCTGCTCCTTTTTGCTCCTGGTTCTATCAATCTGACTAGAAGCAGTCAGTGATACCCATCCTACTTCCTGAGTGCTTTCTCCTCTACCAGAAAAACTAGGCTTCCACCTTTAAGCACTTCCTCCCCCAAAGTCTTAAGGAATTGATATATTGCAGCCATTAGTAAGGCCATAGTGTGCTAAGAAGGGCCATTAGTTCAACTTAAAACAAAACAAAACAAAACAAATAAAGAAAGAAACAAAAAAAATCACCTCATTTTGATTTAAAACCTCATCAACATAGCCTTTACTATCTGCATTCTTATCAATATTCTGATCAGTGGTGGAGTGCTTGCCTGGTATGCATGACGATCTGGGTTCAATCCCCTGCACCACATAAAAATAAACAAACAAAATAAAGGTTTTGTGTCTATCTACAACTTAATTTAAAAAAAAGAAAAAAATTCTGATTTTCTGAGCACCCTCCAAAACTGCACTTTAAGCTATTTACAGTATTCTAAGATTTTTATAGACCAAACCTCCAAAATTTTGCAAACTTCTTCTATGAACCAATTCCAAATTCATCTGAACTACAAGTTCAGATGTAGTCACACAATAATCCCACTCTTGTTACCAAATTCATACATTAGATATCTTTTCATACATTTGATATATTTTCCATAACAAATACCTGAGATAAATTTACAAACAGAAAAGGTTAATTTTTGCTCAGAATTTTGGAGGTTTCACTCCATGATCAATTCATTCCATTACTTTTGACCTGTGGCAGTACATAATAGAAAGAAACATTGGCGAAACAATATCATTCACTTCATGACTAAGAAGCAAAAGAGGAGGGTCATAGGCCAAGTAGGCCTCTGACTTCCTAATAGTTCCAATCTAAGGAATAAAGCTTCAAAACATTGGCCCTTGATGGCTTTTTGAGATCCAAACTATAGGAATAATGGCATCTTAGTTATTGGATTCTTGAGTCTCAATTGGCTTTTTCTAGTTGGCAAATATATTGATATGCCAGGAGGGTCATGCACCTAGTTGGAGATGTACAGAAGTCCTTCATTCCATTCTATACCTTAATGCATATCTCTATTTGTTTTATAATTCCTGATCAGTGTCATTAATAATAAAACTATGATAAATAATATAGAACTTTATGGCATCCTATGAGTAGTTCTAATGTTTTAACAAGCTAGAGGGATTTTGTGAATCCCCAAATTGTTAGTCTATCATACACATAGGTGGTCTGTAGACCCCCTGAAGTGTGGCTAGTATCATAAATTAGAACATTTTTTGTGGATGACTGAGTCCTTAAATCTGTGTGTTTGATACTAACTCCAGGCAATTACTTTCAGAATTGAATTTCAATACACCCAGATAGGGGTGAAACATAATACTATAATTACAGATACATGATATTATGTATTTTGGAAAACCCAGTGAACTGTATGGCAAAAACTAAACACTAATGGATGCAATTGTTTTTAAGTCACATAGGAAGTAGAAGATATGAAAATAGAATGCAAATAAGTAAAACAATCTAACTCACATATTACAAATATGTGATACAACATCACTTAAGTCACTTTGGAAATGAATGTAGCTATTATATTTAAGGTAACAAACTATTCATAACCAATGGGCTAGAGTTGATAATACAGTTAACACTAGGGTATGGGTTAAGAATTTTGATACATGTATATTGGAAATTAACAAGCAAATGGTAAGAACCAGATTTCTTACTATTAGAGTGGGAACTTACAAGGAAGCTATCTGGGAAATCTGAAATATTTATATGGTAATGGATTAAATTGTAGAAATCAGTCTGAACTCATATTTAACTTAATAAAGACACAGATGGCAATGTAAAATATTGATCAATATGTGTATGTACACAGATTAATGTACACACATATATTTCTTTGCTCTTTCAACTGAGAGGGCCTAAGAGAAATTAGATTTCAGCAGCAAAGAGCATAACTAATATGCCCAATTCTTGGCTTATAATGTCATCCTCCAAGAAAAGAATAAAGGCTCCTTGGGGAATTGGCTTATTCTAGGACTGGAATGAAAATGGAAAAAATTGAGCCTAGGTAATTTTTTAGGACCTGAAAGCAAAGAAGCAATCAATGGGAAAAATGATGAGGATTATATCAAAACAAAGAGGAGCCAAATGGAAAAGCGTCCATTGGCCAACATTGGAAAATTTGAGTAATACAATCTAGGATTGTAACTTAAAGTAGAAAATAAATCCCCATAACTCAAAAGTCATAATAAGTAAATGACTAGATAAACTAATGGATAGGAATGAAGAAACTAATTGTCCCCCCAGAAAAATTCCAAATAAAATGTGCAGATAATTCACTTTAACAGAAGGGAATCTCTCCACTCCATACAGATGTGTTGTATGTAGTAACTTCTTTTCAAAAAGTAGAGTATGGAAGAGGGGGGAAGAGGACTTCTAGAGTATAGAAGTATAATATAGAGTACTTCAGCCAGGTTATCAATGTAAATATCAATAGTCATAAGCAGTGGTGACAGTTTATACCTGTAGTATGTTATGATAATAATGACACTTTGCTCTTATGAATGAGTTCCAAAATCTAATTGTGAAATATATTGCATGATCCCCAATTGATGGACTTCCTATAAAACACCTAAGCAGTACTCTTCAAAACCATCAAGAAAAATTGAGAAAAATCTGCATCAAAAACAAGAAAAAATACTGGGAAAATCATAGCCAAAAGTAGCCTAAGGAGACATGGTAAAATGTATGCAATGTGGAATTTAGAGTGGTATTCTGAAACTGAAGAAAAAGGACAGTAGGAAAAAGCAAAAAAAAAAAAAATCTGAAAAAGTAATAATGTACGAGTATGGATTTATTGATTGCTATAAATGTTCCATACATAAATGAAATGAAGGCCAGTATGTTTGGAAAAGAAAAACACATTGTATTTTGCAGGAAGGTAAATAAATATACATATACAGATAGAGATGTGTACATGGGAAAGATGGGATAATATGATATTAGAATAGTGGTCACTTCCTTTTGGGGAGAAAAATGTGTATGTGTGTGTGTGTGTTTTTATACACACATGAAAAATATTTTTAATGCTTTACATATCATGTTTAAAGTGCATTCACAGGTTTTATTAGAACTAAATATTTCTAGAGGTAAATTACAGAGAAATGCCAGCTTCTGAGGTAGTTAACTAGTTGGCTAGATTAAATTGATACATGCATGCCTAAATACAAACATGCATACATTTGTAAATATGGAAGCAAAGTCATACACACACCAATCATGGGGAAAGTGTTATGAACATTTAAGTATGTTTATTCAAATTTACCTAAAATATGTTCATCAGTAAATAAGTAAGAGATATGTGTTGTATATTGGAATTGCAAGGGTAAACACTATAGTATAAAAAGTCTATTTTTGTGATTTGATATCAGTCTAAATTAAAAAAAAATTCTGAGGAGAAGGAATGACACTATTGAAATACTGGAATCAAAATAAGGGAAAAGTAAGAGACAAGGTTAATAAACTTGAATATGATAAAAGTAGATATTTATGGCAAATAAGGGTGAGCTATGAAGATTTCTGGAGAGAGATCATTTTGGAGGTGTTAATAATGTGGTATAAAAGTAAATTTGGGAACTATATCTGAGGGATTTATTAGCTAGAGATCCTTTGAAAAAAAGAAGACAGCTATTGCATACTGCCAAGAGAAAAATGACTCAATCATCAAAATAGACTTTCCCTCAGAAAGCTTTTGCTTTTCCTATTGTTGAGGAAAGATAAGCCAGATGAATTAAAGAACAGATGGGTTGCCATCTACAAACACTGCATCACAATCAGAGTTAAAATACTCCTGAGATTAATTTCAAATTAATTAGACATTGCAAATAAACAAAAATAGCTTTTCCATTATTCTCATTCCTATGCATTTGCCTTAATTGTTTGTTGGGAGATTCAGAAGTGGAACCCTGGTGGGTTGGAGAAAAAGAAAATTTCCCTAAAATGAAAAAAAAATAATTTATGAAAAGATTCCTTAAGTTCCTGTGATGATTACAATAACACTAACCCAAATTAGGCATGAAGCCTAATGTTGTTCTGAGGTTTAACTTATATTTCTGAACTCAATTCAGGAGACAGATGTCCTAAAAATTATTACTACTGTAAAATATAGAGAAAATTCCATTTGGAATCCTCTGGAATTTACATCAAAATCAAATCATAATAACTGCAAAAGGGTAAAAGGAAGAGCAATAAAAAATCTAGTAGAAAGCTAGAAAGAAGGGCTCGGGATGTGGCTCAAGAGGTAGTACACTTGCCTGGTATGCATGAGGCACTGGGTTTGATCCTTAGCATCCCTTAAAAAGAAATAAAGATATTCTGTCCACCTAAAACTATAGAATAAATATTTTTTTTAAAAAAAAAAGAAAGCTAGAAGAACAGAAATATATGCAAAGCCATCTGATTCTCTATACTGAGTCCAAATCATTTAATCATTGAGTGCGAGGTATAAGGAAGAGTTTACAGAATATTTGTCAAAATATTTAGTCTTTGGAGTTTTACACATAGAGTTAGTCAAAGAATGATTCATTTCCCCTCAGATTCACCTGCTTTTAAGAAAAAAAAATGTTTTTAAACATGTCACTCCTGCCTCTATCCTTAGCTTTTATGTAGTAAGTCACACAACTCAACAGAAGAACTTATACGTCCACATAATTAGTTTAAGTGATCTCACCTCCTTTTTACAGAATACTATCTTCTTGTAACTGGAATGCCTATATTACAACTTAAGAATGGAATTTGAATTTCCTAACCCAACTCTTGTAAGTTTGAAGGGTGGCTATGATTTAAGTAAAAGTGATATTTCCTCATACAAAATATATTGTTCATTAAATTGAAATATTTTTAGGCAAAACTTACCAAGGTAGCAACTAAATAAAATTGAGAAAACTCTCAAGTTTTGCACTTAAGAAATTCCACATATGAAAGCAAAACAAACTTCAATTTAACTCCCCTCTCTTTCCAATTGCTCATAGTTGATACTGTACAGACTTTAGAAGTGATTATTTTATCATTATTTACTAAAACATTCATATCACAGTGTTTGCTAGAAGATGTGTGGTTTCCAAAATATTATTATATTCCAGGCACTTAAGCTATTTAGCACCCATGAGTCAGAGAGCTGTCCTATTTGTGCTTGAACAAGGAGGACCTACATGGAATTCTATAGGATGAAAATATCTAGATTTAGTTGTTGTATATGTACATTGATGTTGGCTTGTGAATTTTATTGTGGGATATAAGGCCTAGGAGTATTTATTTACTTTAAACCTAGGATATGTGATTCTTAAGTAGCTTTGCTTAGTTAAAAATTTGGTAGGATATTCAGAATATTCAACATGAACCCACAGTCTTGATCCATTCTCTGAAATGTTTTTTTTTTTTCTATTAATTTTTTTTACTATAAATTGTAAATGGGAAAAAAATATAGAACTAAGTTGTTAACTGGTTTGGCAAAAAAACATATGTCATTTTTAATTGCAGCTCTGGTTTTCAGAATGCCAATAATTTCCCTCAAAAGGAGAATACCTTGTGTTCTTCATTTTTATTTTTTTTTTTTGCTTCCTTAGAGGCAAACTTACAGTTAGATGTAACTCAGGAAAAATAGAAAAGCAATAAATATATTTTTGAACTATGTAAAATAAAAATATTATTTTTAATCATCCTGATAACATTTGAGATGATTGTTGTATTAGATTTTTATTGCTATTTAACAAAATAACAAAAACATAATAGCTTAAAATTATCAGTTCAAAATTCAGCAGGTCACGATTTTGGACACAACTGACTAGATTCTTTGCTAAGGGTTTCAAGAAGCTGAAACCAATACATTGGCAGAGCTATGGAGGCTTTGAGGAAGAATCTATTTCTTGTCTTGTTTGGGTTTTGGAGAAATCCATTTTCTTGTGGTTTTAGCACAGACATCATCCTTTTTCTTGCTGAACATTCTCAGCTCCTAGAGCTTGATTTCAATTCCTTTCATGTGACTACCTCCACCTTCAAAGATAGCAATAGTTTGCAGAATTCATTGCATACATTCAAGCATATTTCCTTCCTTTTTGCTAAAAAAAAACAGAGAAAACTCTCCTTAAAGGATTCATGTGATTAGATTCAGCCCTTCGATCAGCTCAAAGTCACTAATAATTTTTCTTAACTTTACTTTTAACTGATGCATAAAAACAAAAATTTTGCATATTTATGAGGTTCCATGTGATGTTTTGATACATGTGTATGTTGAGTGTTATTTAAATCAAATTAAGTATATCTATGTCCTGACATTAATTTTTATTTGAAAAATTTCAACAGATTTTATTCTAGTGTATGGAAATGTACAGTTTGTTATTGTTATCTAGTCACCCTTCTGTGAAATAGCACAGCAATTAGTAATAGTTGAATTTGCAAAATATCTTATACATAAAATTAAAAAAAATCATAGACTTGATTTCTCATCAGATGCACAATCCAGAAGATTTTGGTAAGGATTTTTACAGAACAATTTTTAAATTCTGCCTACTACAATCACTTACATTAACTTTGGGTGACTACCATAAGACAAAATTTAATTGATGTACAGCTAATTCTGATCACTTAATTTGCCAATATGCTGTTGAAAAATGCAACACTATTTGGCACACAGTCTAAAGTTCTTTATTATCTAAAAGTAGCTGGAAAATTTTCAAAGCTGTTTTGTCTGACAACCAAAGTACAAACATGTCATATTTGAGTACTATTATTGCTCTTAATTTTTAACTTCTTAACTCCTTCACAGTTCTATCTATGTGAGTGTTTTTCTATGATATTTAAAATGGGTTATTTATAATCTATTTTGGTGAAAAGTCTGTATAAGATGAAGTAAAGTCATAGGCAGTTCATATAATTTTGTAGAATAACAAAAAAATTCATGAAAAATTGACTCAGTATATTTTAATGTATTTTATCAGAAAAAAATGTAATCTTATGTGTGAAATGCACTTTTATGCCTTTGGCATACAAAAACTTTTATGTGAAAAATTTTATTGTGAATATCAGTCATTAACTGGGAAGATACGTTAATTCAATAATATCCTAATACATTACTATGCCTCTTTTTTCCCACATTATCAAAATAGTAGGCATGAAGTTGACTCTATGTTAAAAAAGAAAATTTTATTACCTTCAGGATTAAAAGTACCAAAAAATAAAAAAGGAAGCATTTATGAAAAAATTGAAAGCACTATGAATCACCAAAACAAATATTCTCATGCAATCTGTGGAACATACTTTTATTCGTTATTTATCTGAAATTCAAATGTAGCTGAGTATCCTAGATTATACCAGGAAATTTTAAATGTAAATATTCAGCAAAAATACATTAATAGCATCACATATATCATCTTCTTTATTAAGTTTCATTACATCAAAGAGACTCTTTTAAGTTTGCAAAATTTTGTAAGGGAAGTGGTCTAGGTGAGTTCAGTAGTACATACATTGTTCAATAGTAATTTAAGTTTCCTACACAGCAGAAACTAATGAATGGAGAAAATAATTATGGGGTAGTGAATTTTGAGGTAATGGACCACTTTAAGTATGTTAAGCTGTAAAATAAATACTTAAAAATATAATGTGAGCATACATAATCAAAACCATTTATAAATTAATGTAGTTACTTTATATTTTATTTTCTAATATTTATTAAGACAGTTTACTTTTCCTGAAAAAACAATATTCTCTATCATATCCCCAACAATATACTGCAAATAATCCTAACCTGTCAGTATATTAATTATCTCTTGAACTAATTTGAAACATCTTGAATGCAGCAATAAGCTTTTATCCATGCTTGTATTTCTCCTTACTTAGTTTTCAAATGGAACATCCTGCTTTCAAAACTACAGCATCTAAGAGAGTCTGTGCTTTTAATCATTGCTAAATAATGTCCTATATAAAAATAGTGGGAAACACATTTAAGTCAAATTTACTTTTCTGTCATTCATTTTCTTTGTGCTTTTGGGATGCTATAACCAAATACCACAGAAAAGGGAGCATATGTTATGGTTTTGATATAAAGTGTCCTCCAAAGCTCCTGTGTTAATGCAGGAATATCCAGAGGTGAATAATTAGATTAAAAGAGTTGTAAGCTAATGAATAATTTTATCAATTTGATGGATTAATTTAAATGGAGTAACTGAATGATAACTCTATGCAGGCAGTGCATGACTGGAAGGAGTAGTTCAGGGGGAGGCAAGCCGTGGAAATTTATATTTCCTTGACACCACCCCTGTAAACTACCCCCTCCCTTTGCTCTCAGGGTACCTACCTTGAGCTTAGTAGCTTTACTCTTCTGGGTCCTTCATTCATGATATTCTGCCTCACCTCAGGCTCAGAGCAATGGAGTCACCCATTCATGAACTGAAACCATGAGCCAAAAATAAACTTTTCTTCCTCTAAGTTGTTGTTGCCAGGTACTTGGGTCACAGTGACATAAATCTGACTAAGATAGATCATAAACAATTTTATTTTTCTCATGGAATCTGGATGTCCAAAATCAAGATACAAGCCAATTTTGTGTATAATAAGAACTTACTTTGTGATTTACAGATGACAGCTTCTAGCTATGTTCTCCCATAGTGTAAGGTGAGATCTCTGGACTCTTTAACCCTATGTAAGACACTAATTCTCTTCATGAAGGTGCTGCCTTCATGACTAATGACCTTCCAAAGGCCCTATCTCCAAATAATAATAATACATTGTTGTTTAGGTTTCATCATGAATTTTAGGGAAACATAAATATTCAGTCCACAGTTATTGTATATTATTTTCTGTCCTAAAGTTAGACAAATTAATTCAGGAGTGACTGGTTTTTCCCTTACATCTATTAATTATTATTATTATTAGTAGTAGTAGTAGTAGTTCCAGGAATTGAACCCAAGGTTGTTTAACCACTGAGTGACATTTCCAGTCCTTTTTTTTAGTTTGTTTTTTTTTAGATATGCATTAGAGTAGAAGGCATTTTGAAATATTATATATAAATCGAGTATCCAGTTCTTTGTAATTTTTTTTGAGACAGGATCCTGCTAATTTGCTTAGAGCTTCACTAAGTTGCCAAGGCTGGTCTCAAGCTTGCAATCTTCCTGCCTCAACCTCTCAAATTGTTGGGATTACAGGTGTGTGCCACCACACCTAGCATGTCCTTGCATCTATTTAAAGTAGCATATGAGTAGATCATGAATCACTGCTTACTAGGTCATTTGTATAACTTTCTTTAAATGATCTTAAAAACCTTTGTGGTTCTTTAAATCTTACTTGCAAGAGTTTTGCTTTTCTTATTTTTCAAACAGTGATGTTTGAGGACTTATACACAGTCATGTGAATTTAAAGTTGAAAAGCTATACTAGCTTAATACTAATTATAACTATATTTTGAGCAATGATAATGACATTTTTCTTCCTGCATGATTTGAATAAATCATTTTGAATAGTTTAGTTCTGTGTATAAATTTTTAAAAATACCATTTCAAAGAAAGATTATTAAATTTAGAGGACCACACTATTTTCCCTTCAATAGAAGTTCCAAAGGCTTTTATGTTACAAAAATAATTGCATGAAATTATTAACAGACTATATGTTAATAGAAATTACTCTGAATGTTTCCATAAAAGAATATTTTCTTAAGTCTTAATATCATCTATAATTTTTCTTGTTAGATATGTACTTCATAAGAAACTAAATTGGGCTCCATGATTTTAACATGCCATAATATATTTGTAGAACACTTCATTTCCTTGTCATGCTATATAACAATTTTCTCTTTTAACAATATCTTGTTCTCTTCAACATTTGAATATCTTTCAAAAATATGAATTACAGATATTTCTATTAAATATAAAAAGGTCCCTTAAAATATATTCCTATGTTATGCAAAATTCTGAGTTAATACAATAATTCTATATGCATTATAGTTTTTAAAAATGTTCCTTTGCCTGTGAAAAAGATTCACCTTATTTTTAAGATGGAGATAATCTCGTCCTAATGATTCCTCTGACAACTAATTACTTAATTCCTGTCATAAAAGGAAGAGATATTAGGAGCTAAATGAGAAAAGGAAAGAATATAGAAGTCTTCGATAGGTCTAGGTAAAAAAAAAAATAGAAGATAAAGAGGAAAAGAAGAGAAAGAAGCTTCTTGTAGTTGATGCCTTTCAGAACTTAAGGAGAGTCCTGTTTTTGAACACTGAATTTGATTCCCTGCAGTCAACCTTAAAAATACATACAGAATACAAATTGAATTGAGTCCTTTAAAGTGCAGAAGGTGAAGGGCTGTTGTTAGTTGGAGTTCTTCCAGAAGACAATTCTGTTTCAAACAGTGTTTGGTTCTTATGAGAGGTTAACTTCCCAGCGTGAATATGACACTAAGGAGCTAATCATCAGTTTTCCTCTTTCCTGACAGATCTCTCATCCACAGTTGAACTTTTTTCTTTTTCTTTTAAACTGCATTCAGTTGTAGTCCCTGCAGGAAAGTCAGATCCCTGTTGATTGTCCTCAGCAAAAGGAGAAGGGTTTAATCTTTATTTAGAGCATTTGTTAAGTACCCACAGGACACAGCAATGTCAGACATGTAGCTAAGGCCTCAGATTCATCCAAGATATATAGAAATGAGATAACTTTTTCATCCTCTAGAAACTTATATTCTAAAGTATAGATTCAATTCTCTTTGACATTCTAACTATTTGGAATGAAAGAGAATAGTAATGCATTGGAGAAGCAAATGCATGGCAACAAATCAACCTGGAATACTGAATAGAAGTCTAGTACTGTATTTAATTACATGAAAACCTTCTCAGACCAGGTTGTGAACTTCTGAATTTGTATTTTTACAATCTTGCAAAAGTGGTTCTGAACCTTGTCTGAACTCTACTATCACTTAAAGAGCTTTGAAAACTTTTGCTGTCAGACCTTACTATAACTAACATCTCTGGAGATAAGGTCAGAATATTAGCATTTAAAATAACTCATCAAGTGGTTCCAATGTGGACCCAAGTTGTAGAACCAATGTTATAAAGAATACCTGACTCAAGAGAATAGAATCAAATTAGTGTTTATATATATATCCTTAAGTGTACTTGTTTTTAAACATGTAAAATAGTCCCTTTAGTGTAAACTTCTGTCAATTTTTTTTCTAAATGAAATTTAATTAGTTTTACATATTGATTCTTATTATAAACAGATTTCCCCAAAATTGAACCTGAAAAATTGTTTTTTATTATATATCTCAAAAGATATATAATCTAAGATATTATATATATTATATATCTTGGATATTGTCGAATTTATTAATTTTGTTCTTTTCATTTTTAAAGATTATTTCATAATTTTAAATTTTAATTTTCAAAGCATAATAATAAAGTGATAAATATTTTTTATTTGTCTCAGTATAAGGAAATGTGTGTGTTTGAACCCATAAAACTATTCCTGACTCAACAGATACTTTGTTCATGGTCCCATTGAATAAGAACCAATGTGGCTGTGGGAAAAGATTACCTGACATTTAGGACAGGTCACCTTATATACCTGGTTAAATATCATGTTATAGTGGATTCCTTCAGGTGGACAGCTTTATGAATGAATATATTCACTCTATCATGAATATATTCACTCTGTATACCTGTTCTGATAAATCAATTACATACATCCACCGTACATTACTGTTCTTCCAATCTTATTCTATTTAGTATCTGATGAACCAGCCAAATTAGCCACTATCGGTAAATCATTATACATCCATATTTGGGATAATATTTTCCTTTATGCAAAATATATAGCTACATTGTTCCTACTAAGATACTGTCCTTTCAATATTGTCTTTCAATTTCACCTGTTAATGGGAGTGTAGTAAAATGACTATTCATGGGGCTAGGGTATCATGGAAATCTACTTGTAAAATAGGATTGCACTTCTTAGCTCCTTCAATGATAAAACAGATTCTCTCATTAGCTTCTAAACTTATATGAATTGTGAGTAAAATAGCAGAGCAGCAAGATTAAGTACCATAGAAATCTGAGACTCCTACACATTCGGTGTACTTGAGCCTTATAGGCTTGTACAAGACTTGTGCATACCATATCAATTTTATAAAGTTATATTCCTGTGCATAACCAATTGAATCATTCTTTAATCAGACATTTAAAACTTCAGGATAAACAGTCACTTTCACATTCAATTTATTTCCTGTTAAATAAGTAGTCTCTTGAGATCCCAAATATGTTAGTGACTCAATCCCAGAATCTCATTTCAGGGGTCTGTTCTGAGGACGCCTTTGGTGACTATTGATACTGTATCTGCATCAGTAGGAATATCTGTAGAAAATTGATGCTATCCTTAATCAGATTCCTGAGGAATTGAGTAGTAAGGTTAACTTCAAAACTGTGCATACATTTTAGGAAAACAAATGTTGGAGTGATTATCACAATTGAGAATTGAAAAAATTTTAAGGGTCATTTACCAAAAAAAAAAAAAAAAAAAAAGAAAGAAAGAAAGAAAGATTGGAAAGAGAAAGAAATGACACAGAGAATGTTATAATCTGTGATCTTTGATAAAAGAACAGAGAGGGAAACTATAACACATTAAGAGACAAAGCAAAAAAATAGATTTTTTTTCATTCTTCCACCTTTTTACTTGCTGTCACAGGCCTCCATTTTTAAAAACCAAATATAATCTAGAGGGCAAGTGAAGGTAGTTCATATATGTTAGCCCCCATAGATGTACACAGGGTGGAAGACAGTGGATTGTAAAAACTGGAAATTAAAATAGACATTTTGAAAAAAAAATATATATATACAAATTTTCTTCATTGTTTATTTTCTGAAATGTCCTTGAATTTTGTTTAACTTTAACATGAACTTTAAAATAATTTACCTTCTTACAGAAATAAGAAAATCTGAGTTATATCTTTGGTTGTTATTACATATATTTCTAGGTCAGTTCAGATAAAATTGCTACTTTTTAAAAGTTGAGCTCCTATTTAAAGCAAGAAATTCTTCTCTACATAGTCAAATGATTTTTGCCTTTGAGTAGAGTTCTACAGTTTTCTATAGAATTTGTTTGACTTAATATTATATTCCTCAATATTTTATGCACTTTTATATTAAGAATGATAATTTTCTTTCATTATATTTTATTACTTATATAGTTTGCATATTATGAGAATAGTATTCATCATTTGGGTACATCAACTCAACAATGAGCAAAAACTACAGACTAATCATTATCTCTAATTTGGTTAGTTGATTCTCTTGAGTTTTTCCTAACCCTAACCCTAAACTTAACTAATGCTTTATTTAATTGTTGCCAAATCTTCCTTGCATCTGGTTTTTCAGAAAAATCCAGGCCTAAAAGAATTACTCTTTTTCTCTTCCTACTGCCTCACACAGTAGAATATTTCTAGGGAAAAGATGAAAGAAGGATAAAGTATTATTATTATTATTATTATTATTATTATTATTATTAATGATTTTCAACATCAAGTGAACTCATGTCATTATAAGCCCATGCACTATGTCTTTCCAGTGAACTATCTTCTTATTTAACAGTGACTAGATCTGGCCTTTTGATTCTGCTCAAAACCCATGTTCCAATTATCATATTTATTCTCCATAGACTACATTCCATCTAAAAAAATAGGATGAAGAGAAACTTTTAAATTACGCCTTTGCAATTTTTTTTTATTTTTCAAAATCTTCCTTTATGTTAGATATGCATAAAGAGATTTGTTTTGCAATTTGATTCTATTTCTAATCAACTTTCGAAATATCAACATTTCTAATAATCTAATAAGGAAGATCTTTAGCATTTCAATATCTTAGATGAATTAAGAGTGTTGGAAGTTGTGTATGAAATATGGATTATTTTGAGCCATTATAAGGCAGGGAGGCTGCTTTTCTTGAAAATCCTCGGTGAAATTCCCTGGTTTGAGAAAGTCCTGCCTTAGCTCACAGACTTATGTTCAAACACAGCTCAAGGGAGATGGGCGTAACCTATTAATCCCCAAACAAATTGTTTTCCATCTTTATCTTGTTTTCTGTGGGAGGCCATCCTCCCAGTGATTTGAGTTACCTCTCTGGCTGGGTGAGAGATGCTTAAACCCAGCTGTGTTAAAAGCCTTCCCCACCCTTTCCCAGGTCGGAGGGCTTGTCCATGCAGAGGTGTGTCTGTCCACTGCCCCGAAGACCCAATCGTTGCCCCTGTCCTTGGGATGCTGCCCCCCTTAACCTTCATTGGATGGGATTTTCCCTTGAATTTTTTGTTCCCCAATAAAAGCTCACTCCCTGGCATGTGCTCTCTGTCTCGCTAGCCTCTTCTGTAAACCTCGCCACCTCATAAGGTGGCTGGAGGAGGGAGCTAGGAGAAGCTGTCTTGGAGCTGGTATTAAAGGTAATGAGAGTCTGTCTCTTTAATTTAAAACTCACTAGCAATTTCTTATGAACTGAACCTTCTTTCATGAAGCTCCTGCTGTTTGCCTGGCAGAATTTTCCTCAAGAAGTCTGTCACACTGAAACTTTTTAATGTATTTTCCCTTAAATAAAGGACTGGACCCTTTTTCTGTTGTTCAGTTCTAGTTTCTATCAGGGCTGGAAAACCCACAAGGCACCCAGCTTTTAAAACAAATTTCTGTCTTTTGTCTTTTATTCCTTACTGATTATTTTCAGAATTTTTATTTTCCCCATCAGTTCATACCTCCAAGCAGAGGTATTTTTTTTTCCCATACACGACTTGAATTTTCTCAACTTTGGTATGTAATGTAAATTTGACCATAGTATATTTGTATATAGGTGCATACATATACACACGTACATGTGCCTTTGTGTCTATGTAATTGGTTTAATTGTATTAACTATTCGCAGAATTATTACATTTATGCATATAAGTTAAATTTAAAGTATGTAGCAATTTTCTTTCCTTTGTGCCATCTTTCCTCATTCAGGTATTAAGAGTATGCTGGTTTTACAGAATAAAAAAAATGAAGGACTATTATTTGACACAATACCTTTATTTATTTATTTTTATGTGGTGCTGAGTATCGAACTCAGGGCTTCACACGTGCTAGACAAGCACTCTACTGCTGAGCCACAATCCCAGCCCCAAGGACTATTCTTTAATTTTATGTTATTTAAGATATTTTTAAATTTTGTAATGATCTTTGCTTACAAATCTGATGGAAATTGAGTTATAAAATAATATTTGTACAATTTTGTATGCTTTTGTAAAACTATTTTATGTGGCTTTTAATTTTTTTATTTATGATTTTTTTTAAATCATTCAATCAGATTTATTTATGATAATCTTTTAGTAACTTTAATCACTACTTTATCTCCAATGCTACATTTCTTTTTATTCATAGCATCATTTACTTGTGCTTTGACTCTCATTTTTTTCAACAAATCTGCCAGATCCCCATATTTTACATGGGTTTTTTTGGAAACCAAATTTTGTTTTTCTTATTTATTTATTTTACTAAACAGTTTTAAAATTCTCATGGTTTTATTATTTCACCTCTTTGTTTAAGATAATATAAATGGAATAAATTTCTTAATTTCTCTTTCATATAGTTGACTATCAGTGCATTGAATGGTAGCTAATTTTTGTAAGCTGGCTGTGTATTCCAAAATTGCACTAAACTTATTATTTGTAACTAGTTTTCATGGAGTCTTTAGGGCTTCTTAAATATATGAACATTCTATTTACAAATAAAGAAGTTTTTATCTTTTCACATCTGCTTTGGATGCCTTTTATACCTTTTTCTTGACTTATATATCTGTCTAGGATTTCTAGTACTATGTTAAATAATAAACGTGATAGTGGATGCTGGTTTCAGGCTTGATCTTAGAGAAAGAGATTTAAGATTTTATTGATTATGATATTGGCTGTGGGATTCCCCTATAATACTTACTGCATTAAGTTCTGCTTCTTCTAGAATTTAACACCATAAAAGCTATATATGAGAAACCAAAAATCAACAACACACTGAATGGGGGAAAAATAAAGCACTTCCTCAAAAATCAAAAACACCACTCCCACAACTTCTATTTAATATAATAGACAGATATTTAACAAATGGTTCTGGGAAAACTGGATATCTATATGTAGAAGAATAGAACTAGACCCATATCTCTCATGCTACTCAAAAGTCAACTCAAAGTAGATCAAAAACTTAAGAATCAGACCAGGAACTTTGCAGCTAGTATAAGAAATCGTAAGAGCAACACTCCACCAAAATAGGCATAGGCAATGACTTCTTCAGTATGGAAACCTAAGATTAGGAAAAGATACCAATAATACCAAGAATTACTAAACTGGATGGCATCAAATTAAACACTTTTGCACAAGCAAAGGAAAAAAATTAACATCATGAAGACATAGCCTAATGGAAGAAAATCTTTGTTAACTACTCTTTCTACAGAGGATTAATATTCAGAATACAAACATAAGTTTAAAAAATACCTTAAAATAAGTAAAACAATCAATAAATGAGCAAACAAACTAAATTGTTATTTCTCAAAAGAAGAAATAAAATTTGCCTGCAAATATGTGAAAAATATTCAAAAAGTTCAGCAATCAGGGAAATACATATCAATCCCCAATATTTTATCTCATCCTCTTTAGAATGGAACTGAATATCATCTCGTTCTGTGATGTAATCCAGGCTACAGAAATGGAAGAGTTGCATATTGTCTCATATTTGAAAGCTAGAGAGGGAAAAAATAAAAAAAAAAAATCATGAAACAGAAATAGACCACTAAATAGAGGTAATGGATCAAGGGGAAGAATGACAGGAATAGGGGGGTAAAGTTGTTGATGGGGAGGGGAGGAAGGAAATTTATAATTTATATATAATCATAATAAGTCAATACAAATAAAAAGTTATTCATTAATTACTACTTGAGCTTAGGTCTATTTATTTTTCATCATGAAGGGATGTTGAGTGAATCTTTTTTTTTTTGTCTTTTATCCTTTTATGTTATATATCACATGGATTGATTTTTGTACATTGAGTCCTTCTTGCATACCAGGCATCAATCATCTTCATCAAGGTGGATGACCCTTTTAATGTGTTTTTAAATCTGATTTGAAAATATTTTACTTAGGATAAACACATCTATGTTAATGAAGGATAATTAACTGTTATTTTCTTTGTTGTGTTGCCTTTGTTTGGCTGTGGAATTGCAATGATACTGTCCTCATTAAATAAGTTTAGAAGAGTTTGTCTTCATTTTTGGAACACTTTATAATTGTTGATATTATTTAAATTTTTGGTAGAAATCAATATCGTAGCCATTTGATAATGGGCATTTCATTGTCAGACATTTTATGATGACCACTTCATGTTTTTGTTGTTGTTTTTTATTTATCTGTCAAGACTTTCTATTTCTCTTTGGTTGAGTCTCCACACGTTATAAGTATATAGGGTTTTTCCCCCTCTTTTGTATGTGTGTGTGACCCAATGAATTACCTAATGTGTACTAATTATTATTTTGTATGACATTTTATTAGGTTGAATCTAGACTTATAACATTTTTTTAAAAGAGAGAGAGAGAGAGAGAGAGAGAGAGAGAAAGAAATTTTTTTAATATTTATTTTTTAGTTTTCGGCAGACACAACATCTTTGTTTGTATGTGGTGCTGAGGATCGAACCTGGGCTGCACGCATGCCAGGCGAGCATGCTAACGCTTGACCCACATCCCCAGCCCAACTTATAGCATTTTAGTACATCATTTTGTATTGTTTTCTCAGTTATTCTATATATTTTTCACTCTATATATGCACATACATATAAACTATGCATAAACTTTTATATATAAATTTAAAGTAGTCTACTATTATTGAACTTTAACTTTTAGAAAATTGTTAACATTTATTTATTTATTTGTGGTGCCAGGATCAAACCTAGGTATTGTGCATGTTTGTAAAATGCAATACAATGAAGTTACAGCCCTAGCATGGAAGCTTTTTGTTTTCAAATGAAATACAGAAAATTTATCCCTACCTAAGTTCTTTTGTTTTCTCCAATTTTTAAAATATATTTGTCATGAATATTTCCTCAAAATACTTTTAATCCCATATTAGATGGTGTAATAATTTTTCTTTGAATTATCAAATATAACTTAATCAATTTACCAGAAGTGTGGTGTAATGCATTCACGTATATTTTGACTTTTCCGCTATTTTTTTTCTGAAGCTACAATTCTTATTCCATTTTCATTATTTGCCTGTTTAAAGAAGTTCATTTTTTTCCATATTTCGAGGGTAGATTGATAGCAACAAATTATCTTATCCTTATTTCACCTGAAAATGTTTTTTGTATGATACAAAATTTCTTTCAATATTTGAAAAATATTTTGTCACTTTTCTGTGACCTCCATAATTTCAGAAAAAAAAGCATCTCATCATTTGACTAGTATGCCAGTATTATTAATTCCATCTCATATTTAATATTTTAATTATTATATTTAATTTATTCATGATTTTTTTTGGTCTGGATCTTTTTGTATATGGTAATTGTGGTTTACGCAGTTCTGTAAGATTACAGATTTATGTCCTTCCATAATTTGGGGAATTTTAAACTGTTATTTCTTCAAATAATCATTCAGATCATACTCTTCCATTTCTAAAACTCCAATGATAAAAATGTTAATTCTTTTGTTATTATTCTACAAGTCCTTAAATCTCTTTCCTTCTTCTGTCATTTTATTGTTTTCTTTTTTTCTGATTCGGTAAATTCCAATGATCTGTCCCCAATATTTCTCTTTTTCTGGTGTTTTGCACTCGATTGTGATTCCATTCACTGATTTTTTTCTGGTTATTACAAATTTCAGTTACATAATTACCACTTATATATATTTTAACTTCTATTTTCCTCTGACATTTTCTGTTTTTCTAAATGTGCCAAGATAATTCTAAATTTCTTATTTTTTTTATATTTGCTCTTGTTAGAGGGTTCCAACATCTGATTCACTTTGATATTGGTGAATTTTTTTTTCATTCCGATTGTGATTTTAGTGGTTCCTGCTACTGTGATTGACTTTCAATTGCATTTTATCAGGCAGCTTCCCTATTAATAATGTAGTATGAAGGCCTGATTGGTATGTGTCTGTTTCTTACTGGTCCCCTCAGACTCTACCTCAACAGAAGTGGACTGGATTAATGATTTACACTACCTGATTGCAGCAAGTTAGTGTGTTATTTTAGCTCTTCCTCTGTCTTACTGACATGCTTCTGACAAATGTAGGACAACAACTTATAAAAATGTTTTGCTCCAATTGGTGTTCTAATCTCAGCTCTCAGCTGAACTCTTATTTAATACTAACTCATACTACATTGATGTTGCAAAGTGGTAATCAAAACATATCTCTAAGATGGGCACCTCTGGTACCAGGAGAAGGAGGAGGAAACACAAAACAATATGTAGCGCAGTCTCATCAATTCATTTTACTCCACTGATGTAAGATGGAAGTAAGTGTTATGCTGTCCACCAACTTTTACTGACATAATGGAAGGACAAGTTGTTACAGCACTTATTAACCCTGTTTCCTACCATCTTGAATTTCATATCACTTAAGTCCTCTTGTTGTTACATGAAGGAGTATACTCTTCTTACTGATAAGCCCCATGTGCATTACCTGGTATGATATATGTATGGTATGATGTCAAATTTTATTCTTTTTCTTGTGGCTATCCAGCTGTCCCAGCATTATTCATCAAAAATACTTTTCTTTTCCTCATTGAGTTATCTTGGCATTCTTGACCAAAATTAAGTCACTGTGGATGCACAGGTTTATTTCTGGACTCTCGATTCTTATACCAGTATCACACTATTTTGATTAATGAAGCTTATTTTAAGGTTTCAATTAAGAAACTGTGAGTCTTTCAACTTAGTTTTCCTATGCAATATTGTTTGAGGTACTTTTGGTCCCTTGTATTTTCAAATGAATTTTAGGGTCAAGTTATTAACTTGTGCAAAAGAGAGTCAGCTAGGATTTTTGAAAAGGATTTCACTGGTACTCTGGATTAATTTGTGAAGAATGTTTTATAAATAATATTTACATCTAAACTTGAATACAGATACCTTTTGCATTTCTTTAAATGATTATTGAAATAATGTTTTATAATTTTCAGAGCATGAAATTTACAATTATTTTTTGCTGAATTTATTTCTAATTTTCCTCTTTCATGGAATTTCAAATGAGAATATCTAAATTTATTTTTGTTTCTTACTACTGTATAGAAAGAACTATAGTACATTTTATATACTGATATACATGACAGTAGAGTGATTTTGACATATTATACATACATAGAGTATAACATAGTCTAATTAGAACCAGTTTCTGTGGTTGTATATGATGTGGAATTTCACTGGTCATGTATTCATATATGAACATGGGAAAGTTATTTCTAAACCATTCTACTCTCTTTCCTACTTCCAAACCCCTTCCCTTCCTCTTCTTTAATCCAGTGAACTTCTCTTTTTCTCTACCCACTCCTTATTTTGTGTTAGTACCTACCTAACAGAGAGAACATTCAGGCTTTGGTATTTGGGGGTTGGCTTATTTCACTAGCATGGTAGTCTCTGGTTCCATCCATTTACCAGCAAATGCCATAATTTCATTCTTCTTTATATCTGAGTAATATTCCATTGTATGTATATACCACATTTTCTTTATCCAATCATCGGTTGAAGGGCACCTAGGCTGATTCCATACCTTAACTATTGTGAATTGAGCTGACATAAACATTGATGTGGCTGTTTCCCTGCAGTATGCAGATTTTAAGTACTTTGGGTATGTATTGAGGATTGTGAAACTGGGTCAAAAGTGGTTTCATTCCAAGTGTTCTGAGGAATTTCCATACTGTTTTCCATGGTGGTTGCACCAAATTGCAGACCCACCAGCTATATATGAGTAAATATTTTCCCCATATCCCTGCCAAAATTTATTGCTACTTGTATTCTTTTTTTTTTAAGAGAGAGAGAGAGAGAATTTTAATATTTATTTTTTAGTTATTGGCGAGCACAACATCTTTGTTTGTATGTGGTGCTGAGGATCGAACCCGGGCCGCATGCATGCCAGGCGAGTGCGCTACCGCTTGAGTCACATCCCCAGCCCTACTTGTATTCTTAATAATTGCCATTTTGACTGGAGTGAGATGGAATCTCAGTGTGGTGTTGATTTGAATTTCTTTAAGTGCTAGAGATATTGAAGATTTTTTTCATAGAAAGCAAGTTTTATTTAAAGGGTAGAACATAGCCAGACTTTTTCTGAAGGGGAAAGGAATCCAAAGCTGGTATCCATAGGGAGGAGTGAATCTTGTGTTATAGTTTTGAGGTTTTTTACTTCTTATGCCCCTTTCTTCTTTCCTGGGCAAGAAGCAAAATGACAGGAAGGGAGCAATTCAGGTGTACCTTTTCTCAGTTTCCATTATCTGCCCAGAAAAAGAGGAAAAGCCACCAAGTGAATCCGCATTAAACATTCTCTGCTGGGAGGAACAATCCTACTGGAGGGAGATGACTTTGGCCACACATGAGGGGAAGGGATGTGTCCTAGTATTAACATTCTGATATTAACATTCCAATCCCTTTGAATCAGCTTCCATTTTCCTGGACTTGTCTGAATTATCTATCTAGGCTAACTCCCTGTTCATTGTTCCTGCTTCATTCCCCCCTTCTAACTTGAGGGAAGCTTTACTGCTCTAAGGGAAAATGTACTATGACCATTTTGAGCTGTTTTGAGCTGAGAGGAAGTGATGCAAGACTAGCAATTTGTCTTTCCCCTTTTTAGGAACTTGGTTGGTCAAGGCATCCATGGTAAAATGCTGGTTTGGAAGGAGTTGTAATGTCATTTGAGAGGCAGGTGATCTGTGAGAGAAACAAGAAGATATGAGGAGTGGAATAAGATTAATGCAACCATAAATGCTGCAACATGCAAACATGCCAATGAGTATCATGATGATGACAGAAATTAACAATATTTTCCATCAGTATGATTATCTAGCCCAAATTGATAGTAATAAAGAGAACCATGAACTAAGAAGTTGATGTCATGATAAAGCTGATGAAGACATGGCTTCTTTCTTGGAATAATTACTGGAATTGTCAGAAATGTAAACACAATACTTAGTTTTTATAATACCATAGATGCTCCCATAATATGTAGTTAAAGATATATAATATCATCTGATTCTTGTAAAACACCTTTTTATTGGCACAGCCTCTGTGTTTAGTAGAAAACTAAAACAGCCTCTATGTTTAGTATCTATCTAGATAGATAATCCAGACAAGCCCAGGAAAATGGAAGCTGATTCAAAGGGATTGGAATGTTAATACCAGAATATTTTAAAAAATTTCTTTTTTTAAACAATTTTAACATATTCCTTTATTTCTATCAATTCGGGCTAGATAATCATACTAGCAAACACTGATTAAGCCTACTTGTGTAGGAGATTAGGAAGATTTTTAAGCCTAAAAATGACTATTGACTAAAAAAATCTTCTGACTCTGGCAGTTTCTTTTGATAGTTATCAAGCACTCCTCTCAAAAAATCCCTCTTTTCTACCTTCCAGTCTTATTTATTCTTGGTGGGGCTAACACAAGCATTCATATTAAGTTATAGTAAAAGAGCTGTTACTCTTAAATGCCCAGGTATAGCTGTATTTTAGTTATTATCTTTTTTGCTAGGTGTTTAAGATCAAGCTGGTCAAATTGACCTTGTCATTATCTATTGCTAAGGGACAGCTGAGCTCCCCTAGGGGGTCACTCTTGGGAACTTGAAAGCAGCTTCTTGGCAACTTTGGTGCCATCTTTTAGGATTGGTTAGGGTTTTCTTGATAATGTTGCTTCTCTAGGACGCATCAGTGACATCTCCCTCTGCAATGACCATCTTTTTTACAACAGTGCACTGGTCAGCTTTCTGTCATCCATGGTCTCATTGATACCCCTGATCGGAGAAGGTTATGTGGCCCAGAGTTGCAAAGTGCTTAGAGACGTACCCATATTCCCTGGGTTTAAGCTAACTCAGAGGGCAAGATCCAAATAATGCCTATTTTCTTTTTTGTCCCTTTTACTTTTTAAAATTTATTCTCCAAATTTTGGTCTTGAACACCCAGCAATCCAGCTTCACCACCTTAAAGAGTATGGGCTTAATGTCTATAACTTCAGAGTTATTTACCTTTCTATTTCCTGGAGGTGATGCCTGTTATCTTAAACTAATTTAGGCTGTTATGTCTTTGTAAGGCAATAACAGACAACAATTATAAAGTTTTCAAGTAAAACGAAAAATGAAATTAATTAGAGTAAAAACATACTAAGTTTGTATAATAGCTATGAACCAAGAAACATAATTTTATAATCCAAAATATTTACTTAAAATTCAGTTTGAAAAACACCGGCTTGATAAAGTGTTCTTCTAAACCTTATACTTTAAAAATGTATATACTTGGAAGATGATCAAGGTAGTCACAGTTCCATGATTACACTGATGTTCTGATATAAACCAAGTTTAGCTTTCAGTGAAAAAATTTGACTCAGTAATGTAGTGTAATACTTAAAATAACAGTTGTTCTTTAACCAGAGTTGTACAAACTGCCTTTTTCCATTTACTCATTTATAAATATACACATAATGTTTAAATATGTTACCTTATGAAATTTAAGAAGTTTAGTACTTTATTTCATATTTAGCAGTAGATGTTTTAGCACTTTAACCTCATAAATTAATCATATCTTCTTAACAAACACATTTATGATGATCAATCCCATTGATGTTAAATCTATTTTACTTATGTTTAACTGTAAAAAACAAGATATCAGACAACTGTAGTGAACAATACAAATGATCTCTTTCTTGTTGAAGAAAAATCCTAGAAGCAAAGGATATTATATTCTAGACATTTTATAGAAGCTAACACTCTATTAATTGTCTGATCACTTAGAAAAACTTGTGAGTTAGTAATTTTAAAGACATCTTTATTCTCATTTGTTTGCCTAATTAAAATAGAACTTTTTGAGTTACATGAACTAAAAATATTGGGATACATTTCTCTTTTAAATTTTAATTTATGAATGCCCATTTGTGTATATTTTGATACCATGTAAATGATATATAAATACAAGTATATATGTAGACAGAACAACACAATACACAGGTGTGCACACACACATAAGAGATGTAGTTATTTGTAGGTAGATCTTCACTTCAATGCTACAGATGTTTATTAAAGTTTCTATACTTAGATAACATAAGACTAATTGAAAACTATTCACCATAAAACCATGAGCTCAAAAATATAGAAATAATGGGCTGAGGCTGTAGCTCAGTGGCAGAGCACTTGTCTAGCATGTGTGAAGCACTGGGTTTGATCCTTAGCACATAAAAAATCAAATAAAGTTATGCTGTCCATCTACAAACATAAAAATATTTTTTAAAAATACAGAATTTTTAAAAAGTTCTAAAAAATGGCACAGCTGTTATAAAATCAGTTAACATCGTGGTTTAGAATAAAGTTAATTTATATTTAAAGAATGAGAGAGCTCTCAAATTCTTAGGTAAAGGAGGAAGGTGTGGTGGTAAGCCTGTAATTCTAGTGACTCAGGAGGCTGTAGCAGGGGGATTGCAAGTTAAAAGCCAGCCTCAGCAACTCAGCGAGTCTCTAAGCAATTTGATGAGAACCAATCTCTAAATAAAATATAAAAAAAAAGGTCTGGAGAGGTAGCTTAGTGGCTATCTACCCCTGGGATCAATTCCTGGTATCAAAATATAAAAATTCTCAAGGTAACAAAGACTTGACCAGTCCATTTTCCCTTCCTATGCTATAGTCTTAGGGAGGTACTTGAATAGAGTGCAGGATGGTCCTACTAGCAGTTTGGATTTAAAAGTGACACTTTTTCTTTCTTCTGTCACAAATCAGTTCTCTATAAGCCTTGTGAATTTTGCAAGCTCTGCAGGCCTTTGCAATTTATATTTCAAATGCAATCCTTGGTGAGACAGATCTGGCAGAAGTTAAGTAGGTGAAGCTGCTGTTTTGAGTACAACCTCAGGCCTAGGGCATTTTAAACATTTTCCTTTGTAAAATCAGTCTCTTAAGGTTTGGTTCTGTAGTTTATATTAACTCCATAGGCCAGAATTATTTCACAGTCGTTAATTAAGCCAGGTTGGGTGTGGAAAATACAACTGTGGGTCAAACTTATCCCAATTTTCCAGAACACAGGCTAATGGCATAACTGTTGAGAACAAAACTCCCTTCCCAGTGTGAGAAAACAGAACTCAGGCACCTGGGCCAGAGAAAACTGTCTATTTCACCACAGACATCTCTCCATGAGCTTATGATAGTCTAGAAAATCAGTCTCTCACCACATGATTTGCCAAGTTTATTTCTGGCCTCATTGTCAAAATGCTAGATTCCCTGCTCACCCCATGCCAAGGACCTAGAATTCAGATTCAGGGGCATGACTGACCTTCTTCTACCACAACAAACTTCCAAATGTGATGACTCCCAAGAACACCTAAGATGGGGCACATTTCTCTGCTCTGTGGGCCAAAGAAATCTCCAGAGGGTAAGGGGGACATCGTGTAGTCATTAGACATTTAATACCGTTTTCCTGGAGGAGTTTACAGATGGGGTGAACTATAAATGCCTGTTTTCAGGCAAAGAAATTTGTGGAGCACATTGGAGCACAGAAACAACAATGGGGAGAACCCCTAAACACTTGTAAAATTGTGCTGTGTAAACAAAGGGAACCCAAGCATTTCCTTGTGGACTCCATGTAAAATGTCCTTTTCAGTGATTAGAGTTTGATGAACAAGGGAAGAGGGGTGCTCAGGAAAAGTGAGCACAGGAGAGTGCAGTACAGCTCATTCAGAGGCATATGTCATTGACAATTTCACTAAATGCTGCTTGATTGACTTATTGCCACAGGATACTACATTGGGGTGATAGGAAGAGGACTCAGGAGAAGAAATCTTTGAGGTTCACCTTAGTGTGGCACAGAAAATATTTCACAGTTCTTCTAACCCTTTGTCCATCTCCATGCATCCAAAGGCCAACTGAGATTAGAGACACTGTATATGTACACCAAATATGCTCCAAGACTGGATAGGGTTGGGGAAAACATCTTCAGAAGAACCCAACATGCCTGATACACAGAACAGGTGATTCAGAACCACCTAGGCCACCACAAATCCTCTCACTCATGTCTTTTGGAATGTCCACTTGCACTAACTGCATTTAATTAGCCAATGTGTGCCCATTATCTTGCTCCAGAAAGTAAGAAAGAGACAGACACACCTCAGAAAGAAGTGAGGTACAAATGAAAAGGCTTACCCTTAGTGCTGATCTCTGTGGAACCTCCAAATATTATGCCAGTGATAAAAATCAGGCTCAAGTCCCATTTCACTGATGTGAATATTAAACATCTGAGAAATACTAAGGCAAGCAGAGAAAGCAAGTTTTATTTAAAGTATAAAACAGAGACAGCCTTAGCCTTTTGGGGAAAGGGATCCAGAGCTGGTATCCAGGTGTTGAACATTTTTTAATATATATTCTTTTTACTTTTAGTATTTCTTTTTTATGTGAAGTAACTATTCAGTTTCTTTGCTCATTTATTGATTGGCTTATGAGTCTTTGGGAATTAATTTTTGTGTACTATTTATATCCTGGAGATTAATGGTCTATCCAACATGCAGGTGGCAAAAATTTTCTCCCATTCTGTAGGCTCTCTCTTTACATTCTTAATTGTTTTCTTTGCTGTGAAGAAGTTTTTAGTTTGAATCCATCCAATTTATTGATTCTTGATTTTACTTCTTGGGCTTTAGGAGTTTTGTTAAGGAAATTGGTTCCTAAGCCAACATGGTAAATATTTGGGCCTACATTTTCTTCTAGTAGGCACAGGGTCTCTGATATAATACCTAAATTCTTGATCCACTTTGAGATGAGTTCCGTGCATGGTGAGAGATAGGGGTTGAATTTCTAGCTGTCTCAGTACCATTTGTTAAAGAGACTATCTTTTTATCCAATGTATATTTCTAGCAGCGTTTTCTTGTATGAGATAACTGTATATATGTAGGATTGACTGACTCTGTATGTTCTATTCAGTCCCATGTCACTTTTGTCACTATAGCTCCATAGTATAATTTAAGGTCTAATATTGTGATGCTTCCTGCTTTACTTTTTCTTACTAAGGATTGCTTTGGCTATTCTGGGCCAGTCATTTTTCCAAATGAATTTCATGACTGCTTTTTCTAATTCTATGAATAATGTCATTGGAATTTTCATAGGAATTTTATTTACTCTATATAAGGCTTTTGATAGTATGGCCATTTTGACAATATTAATTCTGGCTATCCAAGAACATGGGAGTTCTTCTACCTTGTAAGGCCTTTCTCAATTTCTTTCTTTAGTTTTCTCTAATATTCATTGTAGAGGTCTTTCACCTCTTTTGTTAGATTAATTACCAAGTATTTTATTTTTTTTGTCTCTATTTTGAATGTGATAATTTTCCTCATTTCTCTTTTTGCTGTTTCATCATTGGCATATAGGAACACAACTGATTTATGAGTGTTAATTTTATATTCTGTTACTTTACTGAAGTTGTTTTCTGGTGGAATTTTTTTGATCTTCCAAATATAGAATCCTGTCTTCAGCAAATAGGGATAGTTTGAATTCTTCTTCTCCTATTTGTATCCCTTTAATTTCTTTCATCTGTCTAATTGTTCTGACTAGAATTTTCATGTTAATTAGAAATGGTGAAAGAGGGCATCCCTATCTCATTCCAGTGCTTAGAGGGCATGTTTTTAATTATTATCCATTTAGAATGATGTTGGCCTGAGATTAATGTATATGGCTTTCACTATTCCTAGCTTTTCTAGTATTGCGAACATAAATTAGTACTGTATTTTTTCAAATGCTTTTTATGAATCTATTGAGATAATCATGTGATTATTGTCTTTAAGTCTACTGATGTATTGGATTATGTTAATTGATTTCTATATGTTGATCAGTGTGATATTAGCTTCATAGAATGAATTGGGAAAGATTCCCTGTTTTCTATCTAAAGGAATGATTTGAGGCATATGTGTGTAAGTTCTTTGAATGTCTGGCTGAGAATTTATCTCATCCTGTGTGTTTCTTTGTTGCTAGACTTTTGATGGTGTCTTCAATTTTACTGCTTGAAATTGATGTGTTGAAATTTTATATGTCTTTGTTTTTTTTTTAATTTGGGCTTGTCATATGTCTCTAAAAATTTGTCAATATCTTCATGAATTTATATTTTATTAAAGTACAGATTTTCAAAATTATCATGTGTATTTCAGTAGTGTCAATGGTAATATATTCTGTTTTATCAAGAAATTTAGTAATTTGAATTTCTTTATTTATTTTCATTAACTTGGATAAGATTTTATCAATTTTATTATTTTTTAAAGAATCAACTTTTCAATTGATTTTTTAAAAATTTTGTTTGTTTCAATTTCATATATTTCAGATCTGATTTTAATTATTTCCTATCTTCTACTGCTTTTGATTTTTATTTGTTCTTTCTTTTCTAGAGCTTTGAGTTTTTATAATTTTAGGTTATTTATTTGATGACTTTCTATTCTTTTTAAAAATGTTCTTTTAGTTGTAGATAGACATAATAATGTTATTTTATTTATTTTTTTAATGTGGTGCTGAGGATCTAACCCGTTGTCTCACACATGATAGGCAAGTGCTCTCCCATTGAGCCCCAGCCCCAGCCTGCTTTATATTCTTTTAAAGAGAGAGCTTATTGCAATACAGTTTTTTCTTAGAACCAGAAATTTCAATTTGCTGTGTCACTATTCTCATTTACCTCTAAATATTTTTTATTTCATCTCCTATTTTTCAGCTATCCATTGCCCACTCAATAGCATATAATTTAGTCTCCAGATGGTAGTGTAGCTTCTAGTTTTTATTTTATAATTGATTTATAATTGCATTCCATTGTGATATGATAGAATGTAAGACATGATCTCTCTCTCTCTCTCTCTCTCTCTCTCTCTCTCTCTCTCTCTCTCTTAATTTGGTAAGAGTCACTTTACCTAAGATATGGTATATTTTAGTGAAGCATTCATGTGCTGATGAGAAGAAAGTGTATTTAGTCATTGATTGATAAAATATATACGTGTGTGTGTGTGTGAAGTGTAAATTATTAATTCTATTTTTTTAGTTATTTAGCTTCTTTATTTAATTTTTGTTTGGATATATCCAGTGATACAAGAGGCATGTTAAAGTCACCCGGTATTATTGTGTTGTGGTCTATTTGATTCTTGAAATTGAGACACTTTATCGTGTGGAGTATAAATATTTAAATTGTTATGTTTTGGTGATACATAGTTCTGTTAAGTGGCATGAAATGGTCCCTTTTTTCCCTCATTTTATTACCTTAGGCTTGAAATCTACTTTTGTCTGATATGAGGATAGAAACCCCTGCTTGTTTACATGATCCATGTAAATTATATGTTTTCTTTTTCCATCTTTTTACCTTCCGTCTGTGGATGTCTTTGCCTATGAGGTAAATCTCTTGGAGATAGCATATTGTTGGTTCCTGTTTTTTAAACCAATCTTCTAGTCTGTGTCTTTTTTTTAGCTTAAGACATTTATATTCACTGTTATTATTGAGATATGATTTTTATTTCCAGTAATTTTTTATGGATTTTAATGTGGATTAGTTCTTCATTTGCTTGACAATTCTTCTAGTGTAGTTCCTCCCTTGGCTGGTATTCACATTAATTTTTATTTCTTCTTCATGAAATATGTAATTGATTATGTTTTATCATTCAGGCTTTCTAGTTGTAAATTCTTTTTAACTCTTGTTTATCATGGAAGGCTTTTATTTCATCGTTATTTCTGAAGCTTAATTTTTCTTGGTATGGTATTCTTGTCAGGCATCTGTTTTCTTCCCTAGGCCTTTGTGTGGGTCTACTGAAATTTTCTATACTTGGAAACCTGTATGCCTCTTGTATTTGATTTTCCATTCTATTCTTAACATTTGGGAAATTTTCAGATATTAATTCTTTGAAATTTTGTGTATTATTTTGGTTTGTAACTCCAAGTCTTCATCTATCTCAATAAATCTTAAGTTTAGTCTTTTCATGTTATCCCGTATTTCATGGCAGTTCTCTTCATAGTCTCCTAACATCTTTTCTCCATGGTCAACTTCATTTTCAAAATTATATATTTTGTCTCCATTGCCTAAATCTCTGTCTTCCAAGTGGTCTAGTCTGCAGAAGAGGCTTTCTAATGAATTTTTTATATTGTCTTATTGATTCTTTCATTCCGAGGATTTCTGACTGATTCTTCCACAGGATCTCTCTCCTTTTGAATTGATATTTTACTTCTCATATTTTCTTTCTGATTTTTTTCCTTAAGTCATCTTTTTTGTTATAAGATTAGTCTAAACATACATTTTCTAAATTCCATCTCTCACATTTCGTCCACTGCAGTGCCAATGGAATCTGTTATTGAGGCATTCTGTGCTGTTTGGGATAGCTTGTTTTCTTGCTTTTTCATATTGTTTGTACATCTATCCGTCTATCTTGGTAAGTCTGAAGCAGTAAATTTCCTACCTTTCATGACTATAGTGTCCCTCTGTGATACTAGTACCTCACTTATTGGGAGGGGGGTAGTAATGATTGCAAAAATGTATGTAAAAAAATTATAGAAGCGGACTACATACTTTGTTTCTATTTTGTTACCTATAGTGTTAACTGTTTCAATATGCAAAAATAGTAGAATCAGTAATTTTCATCTGTGAAAACAGTAAATAATCATGAATTATATGTGGCATAAAATTAAACAATAAGTATTTCCTATGATTTCTGCCATATTAATTATTTCTGTGGCATTGGTGGTAGGGGTAGATGTCATATACATCAATTAATATTAAGAGGTGTAATGGATAGAGTTGAGTATAAAAAAAGAAATAAAGATAGAAGGATAGAAAAGTGTTTGCAATTACAAAGTGTGAATAGGACAGAATATATTGCTAATAGGAAAGGGGAAAAAATAGAAATAAGAAAAAGGAGGAAAGAGCGTATAGAACTTGGCTTTTCAAAAAAAGTAAAACAAAAGGGAGACAAAGGAGATAGAATAGTGGCAAAAACTATACCAAAAAAATAAAAATATGTGAATCAAAAATCCTAACCCTCAAATTATAATGCATGGGAAAATAACTCCTTCAAAAAAAAAAAAAAAAAAAACAGAGGAACAACAGAATAAGGGGAAAAAGCAGGAGAAATATTGGTGAAAAATTAAGAAATTAAGCAGTTGAAGGAGTTCTTTCCACTGATGGACAAAACAGTAGTTAAGCACTATGTGTTCACTCTCTGGGCCTAACTGATTTTGTTTCTTCTTGATGTATGAACTAAGTGTGGGAGTATGGGCCATAGACTGTTGAGTCCTACCATTTACTTTGTTGTTCACCAAGTTCAAGATTGGGGTTTAAGACTTTCCAACTTCCCTTCTTGAGTCGTTGTGGGTGGGCCAGCCTGTGGAACAGTTGTCAAAGACATTGGCTGGAACAATTGGCCCTGGCTGCAAAGTGGTAGGCCAGGTAGGCTGGACTGTGGCTGGGTGGTGTGTATCAAACTGGCATTGTAGGCTGAATGTGAAGCTATAGTTTGGGCTGGGTAAGCCTGTAGCCAAGCGGCAGCCTGTCAGATTGAGCTATGAGCCCATGGCAAAACTGTGGGGCCAATAGGCAGGGCAGTGGGCCAGGTGGGTGCCTGGGTAGTTGCCGCAGTCTGGCTGGGCACAGAATCACGAGCCACTCACAACTTTGTAGATTCAAACAGCAATTCTTTATTCCAAACTCACACCGGCCCTCTACAAACACGTTCTGGGGAAATCCACGTTCTGCCGCAAAATTCACGTACTCCACCAGGCTTTGAATCCCAAATACTTTCTGAATTCCACGACAACTCAACCGGGAACTCAGGCAGCAGGATACGCCCTATTCCCAGCAGGAATAACCTTAAACCTGGAACTGCCCTAAACCCAGATTGTCCTAAACCGGGAACGCCCTAAACCCAAGGAGTGGGATACTTCCTAAAACCTGCAGGATACACCCTAAACCTGGATCCACCCTGGTTTTTGAGCAGGGTCACCTTTCTCAAACATACATGCAATGTCACAGCGAATGTCCAAGGCAAGTCCATATCCACGAGTCCTTCCTCTAAGCAACATAGGGTACGCTGGCAAGGAAATTTCGATGCGTCATTACTACTTGGCAATGGCCCTCAACAGGTAGTTGGGGGAGTGGGAGCTGGGGACTAGGGGTCCCAGGAGGGGACCAGACTGGTGCCAAACCTAGAGGGCTCCAGGGACCTGAGGACTCAATGAGTTCCAGACCAAGTAGGGTGCTAGAACCTTGTGGGTGTTAACCCATGTGGGCCCCAGTAACCCAGTGGGTGCTGGACCACTGGGTCACCAGGACTAGTTGTCCAGGCAAGTTGAGAGCTGGATCCCTTCACACCCACCCTTTCAAATTCCTGACCGGCTGCAGCTGGCCTTTTTAATACCTGCAAGACTCATTGGGTTGGGAAAAGCCTGGTTCTCTCTAGCCTCTCTAACTTCTGTTCCCCCAGGCAAAATTTTCTCAGTTTCTGGTTTTACTTTTTTTATTTTTTTGGTTCAGTTAAGTCTTTACTAGGCTCAGATAGTTTTACACAGATCTAGCTTCAGAACTCATGGATCTGAGTTTTCAGTTCCTGTTGGCTCCACTGTGTTTTGGTTCCAATATAGCTACTGAATCAGCTTTCCATGGACACTTGATAAATTCAGGGAGACTTTTTTATGTTTTTTACATTACTTTAATGAATTTAACAGATTCTGGTTCAGGTAAGGTACACTGCCTTCTAGTCTTAGGATTTTTCATACTAAGCTTCAGAGAGAAGCAGTATTCATGCTGTTTTTGTTCTGGGTAGACAAATTGGGAGAATGATGTCTCATTATAATCTTCAACACATTCCCATTTTTTGAGTCATTTTTATTAATTTCTATCATTTCTTCCTAAGAATACAATTTATTTAACTTATTAATTTGGTCAGCATTTAGTTGTTTAGTTATTCTTTTTATTTCTTTTTAATTTTTTTAAGTTGGAGATGAACATAATACTTTTATTTTATTTATTTTTATGTGGTGCTATGGATTGAACCCAGTGTCTTGCACATGCTAGCCAAGTGCTCTGCTACAGAGCTACAATTCCAGCACTATACTTTTTATTTTTTTAAGGTCAGTAGAAAATATAAATTTTTATCCCTAATATTTGAGGGTATTTTGCTTTTTATCTGGGGTCATCTATGATTCATCAAGTTTTTGAGCTTTAGAGAGGAGAAACAAAACTAACTGGCTATTTTGAAGTACAACTCCCAAAGAAGCATCCCTATTACAGAAGTACCTGTTAATTCAAAGTATCTCTACAACTCTGAAGTAGCACTTATAAAGGTGCAAAGGAAATCAGTGGCAAAGAAGCTAGCTAAAATACTACTAAACAATCTTTCTTTAAACTTATGGATCCCAGAATATCTGGTGACCTTTGTAATGCCCCTACTTAGTTTATTAATGTATCAACTAGCACAAATATTGTAAATTGCCATGATATTAAATTGCAGAAAAATGATATGCACAATAATAACTTGCAGAAGGTAAAGGTAGATTGTAGTGTTTTGACCTGAGGGTGGAATAAGGGAGATGTACAACCTAGGTGATGAAGACACACTGGTCAGTACATTGACTTCCTGCCAATTATTTCACTCACTATACTTCTTTCCCTCCTTATAAATACCCTTTGCACCCCTGAGTTCCTGAAGATGGAGCTTTAAGGTCAATAACCCCTCTATTTTCCAAGAAGCTGACTGTTGAACAATCCTGATTTATTCCTATATATTCTCCTTTTCTAAATATTGTCCATCAAGTGGCAAGCAGCTTGGGCTTTTATCAAGTAACATTTTTTTTATTATCAAGAGATTTCCATATTGTCTTCTTCATTTCCACAATTTCATTACTATTCTTCTAGACATTGGAATTACAGGGTTGAATAATTCAGCATACACCAAAGGAATAGTTATAGATTTTAGAGATCAGAGATTCCCTATACTGCTAACAAGGCTTACTCCAAGTTTGCCTGGTGTTATTGACCATGTTTAGTTGTTGTGCCAACTCAGTTGCTCCAAATTGCCTTCTAAGAAAGAGAATAGTATTTGCAGAGCCTCTTTTCATAACACAGGAGACACAGAAATGGTACATTTCAAACAAAAAGAGGTGGTGGCAGTTCTGCTAGACTTTTTTTTTCCTACTATCCCTCTGGGAAGGGAGCATGCTGAGAATAGAATCTGTAAATATCAGGTGTTTGATTGTTGTTGGCAGCATACCTCAATTTGGAATGGCAGGAAAGAATCCAAGTTGTTAGGAAAGTTGGTGATGTATCTCTTCGCACCATTACTTGTAAAAATTGTGTGTTCCTGCTAGTACTCCAGAGACCTGGCAGAACAACTGGTACTTTTCTGGAATGGAGGCAATGCACATCAAGTAGACATTTGGGAATCTCAGAGGCAGATGGTATTGTATATGCAGAACAAATGACAGAGAATGTATTAATTTATGGACACTACAGAATTTAAATATCATTTAAAGAGTGCTAGAGTAGGCCTGAGTTCAGAGAGTACAATGTTATTACCCTGAAGGGCAGCTAAGAAAGATTGGAAACTTATACCCAGGCAGTTTTTGGAGAGAACCACATAATGGCAATAAATGAGTGTATCTTGGCACAGGCATCAACCACAGACAAAGGAGAAAAAGGCTTTTCTTTTTAAACCACCTTCCAAAATATGTGAATTTCAAAAATAATTTAGAGTATAAACTTTTCATTCTTTTAATGATTATTTTTTCAGTATCTTTTTAGAAACCATAGGCACTTATTTTAAATTAAGTGTCACCTTTCTATCAGATGGGGAAAGCAGGAAGATAGGAAAAAGGATTTATTTTAAAAAACAAGGTATAATAGGCACAATCTCCCTTATCTATATCTGTGCTTTTGTGTCTTTAAAAAAGTGGGTTATTTGGGCTGGGATTGTAGCACAGTGGCAGAGCACTTGCCTCCTAAGTATGAGACACTGGGTTCGATCCTCAATATCACATAAATTAAATAAATAAAATAATGGTACTGTGTCCATCTACAACTAAAACATAAAAAATGGGTAATTTCAGAAAAACAGAAAATGTCCTTATTTATAATACTTAGAATAGTACTTAGTACACAGAATACACATCAATATTTGTGTATTTTTCTGAACAAAATGATTTGATGGAGGGATGTGAAAATACTTAATTACTCAACAATCACTAGTTTAATTTTATTTACAAATTTCTTCCAAAATACTATGCTAAGGTTTGAACAAATAATTAATTTATTCAATTAATCTAAAATAGTCTTTCAATTATCACATATAAAAAGATTATTTTGTAATAAATTAGAAATGATTTCACTTGCTTTTTGTACAAAGAAACATCAAATTTACTGCAAGTTCTAGGATACCAAATGACCTGACTTTGTACATAAAGAGGATTAATAATATTTGATTAATTATGCTAAACCAAAACTTATAAGATAAGTTTTGATCTTTGATATAAGATCAAAACCATCACAACTTTAACCCATGACTTAATTTAAGTTGCTTTAATAAAAACAAAATAAAAATGAAAGCAAATTTGTAGGAAATATAACTGTCATTAAATCTTTCATTTACTTTTATCCATCTTTTTATATTCCCTCCTCCCCATACTCTATGGGTTTTATTTGGCCTATATTATTCACATTAGAATGACTTAAAACAAAAATATATGGATAATGAAATTTTTGTCTATAGTTTCTACATTAAAGAGGCAGGGTGCTGGGGTTGTGGCTCAGTGGTAGAGTGCTTGCCTAGCATGTGTGAGGCACTGTATTTGATTCTCAGCACCACATATAAAAGTAAAGGCCCATTGACAATTAAAAGAAAAAAATAAAAAATCGAGAGAGAGAGAGAGAGAGAGAGAGAGAGAAAGTATAGGAGGCTCCAGTATGGAATTTGAGAATTTTGACAATATATATAAAGGGTTTAGAAAACATTAAGTAGTATCTTGGGTTGTAAAATGTGAATTTCCCTATTTTTTTGAAGAAATGTAATAATGGGGTGTTTGGCAAAGGAAAAGTAGTCACTTCATTAATATAAACAACTACTTATTAAAGCTTAACAATGCGTAATACTCAACACAAGAATGAGTCTGAAGGAAACACTCCATTAGAAGGTGAAGAGGGATTATTCACAATGACCATCTGCTAAATATGCCTCAGCATTTTCTATTCTCATTATTGTCCAACCTTAGGACTCGGACCCTAAATTGTAAAGTAAGAGTGATTTGAATACTTATTTAGTAAAAAATGTGATAAAATATATTTCCTTTTGCTACAATGCCCAAATGAACTGATCAACCATGAAATATGCATGTAAATATTATATGCATATAATATATATATACAAATATATATACTCATATTTCTTATATCAGGCTAAATGCAAAATAAAATTCATTGTCCACCAAAATTAGTAATTTTACGCAGAAATTACCTGTAAGCATTTTTCAAGATAATTTTTCAAGATTTAATCCCTAGAAAAATTTATCAAGAAATTGGTGAAATTCAAGTATCAATCTCTTATAAGCATTAAAAGTTTGGAACTTATACAGATATTACTGGTACTAAGAAAACCACTAACATCAACTTGAAAGCAAAAGAAATTTACACTGACTTGGTGCTTCAATGTTAAGTTCAACATTTCTAGGATCACAGGGATACATAGGAGCAATGCAAAGGCAATCTAATCAGTCAGTCATACTTGGATCTATTTTTACATTATAAATGTATATTTGTGGCTTTATTGCTAATAGCAAATAATTCTTGCAGATGAAGTAATTGAATGTGCACACTGTACTTTAAATAAATTCTGTGAGTGATAGTTCAAGAAATAAGAAATTTTAAAAGAAAAATAAGTCCATTAATTGGTAATTTGACATGTGATTCCATGTAGTATTACAAACCTTGCTAGGAGATCTGAATTTTCAGTAACTTTAGTATTACCCAAAACAATTACTGATGTTTTATATTATTTAAATATTTTTAATAGACCACATTTCCTGGTAAATATTTCAATGGAAGTGATGACAAGAGAGGATACAAGATTTGCTCTAGTATAATCTACAAGATCAAAAATTGATCTATAATCTGAATTAGCAAAAAGCATGTTGCAATCAAGTGCAAAATTACAACTGCTGCAAGAAGACAAAGAAATTTCCTTATCTAAACAGAGACAATTTGTTTCTAAAAACTTAAGTATCCTATTGACAAATATGACAATGGTTTCCTTACATTCTTAACATTTAAGACAATCTCAGAAAAAAAAAATCCGTCTAGAACGTTTGCAATGAGATGACCATTAAGACTATCAGATAGCAATATAGGCTTCGTGTATTTCAAAATTTCATTTTAAAAGTAAATTTTAAATATTAAATATGTTGTTATGGTATTCCACATATTTAATGATTTTTATTTGTTACTTATTTTGAGTTCTAAAAATATTTGAAGTACGGAACATTATCACTTCTATACCAGGATAGCATTTTTGTATGATATTAAAGTATATAATCTTGTCATAATATATTTGCTCAGAGTAATAATAAATCATGCATTTATTAATTTTTATTGAAAAGTATATTTGGAACTTTTAGTGTAACTCTGTTATAGAAAAACATGATTTTTTATATTGTTAGATAACTTCTTATTAAAAAATATAATAATTCATGCTTTAGAGAATTACCAAGATTTATCATGAATTCTGATTTACCATTTCTATGTCTCAAATATCTATTGATAATATGAAAACTTTGGCTGTATTCAATTTCTTGCTTTCTACATAGGCATTCAACATCAATGTTTTGTTATCCCAGGTAAGAAGCTAAAGATAATTGAAATTCACTCTAATATTTTGAATATAAGCTCCCATCTTTGTACCAAAAGGGAAGGCTGTATCTGTAATCAAAAGAAATTTACAGTTACATGGAAAAGAAAAAAAAAATATTAATCATCGCCTAAATACTAAAAACTGTGCTAAGCATTTTCCATATGTTCTTGCCGTACACAAAAGTCCTAAAAGTTAAACACATAAGTGTCCTCATTTTACTCATAAGTAAACTTATATAGAAATATTGGGTAAAATGCCAGAGACAACTTACATAATAAGAGAGAATTGAATCCAATATTAGTTGTCAGCTAATTTTATTTTATTTTTTTTGTCAGCTAAATTTAAATGTACTTTCGAAGAGCCTTATGAAATATATATATATATATATATATATATATATATATATATATATATATATATATATTACCAGGGATTGAACTCAGGGGCATTCAATCACTGAGCCACATCTCTAGATCATTTTTGTATTTTATTTGGAGACAGGGTCTCACTGAGTTGCTCAGCACCTCACTTTTACTGAGTCTGACTTTGAACTCATGATCCTCCTGCCTCAGTCTCCTGAGCCACTGGGATTATAGGCATGCATCACTGTGCTGGGTGGAAAAAATATATAGTTTAAAAAGTATCAAAGTATCTTCTAGCAAATTTTAAACCTGTAGATAGCAAAATATTTTTCATTCACAGCATGATGCCTTTCTCTCACATGCCAATATTACTGAAGATATTTTTAATTTTATTTTTAATCAAAACTATCAGCTTCAGCTTCTGTCTACCTTTAATAATTCTCTGACTTATCACCAGAACATTCTAAATGTTTGATCTCTCTGAAAGAGTAAGACAAGAAAAAAATTTGTTATACCCACAGATGGAATATGAGAAGAATATGACTTCACATAACAAGAGATGGAAATTTGTATTGCACTTTTTTGCACATTCTTAATTCAAATAATTCCTTTAAAATGGCAGAAAGTGAGTTCACAGGGAACTAACAATTTTTAACATCTTGTTTGAGAATAGATGTAAATATAAATAAAAGGCAATAGGACATATGGTGGAGGCTCAGTAATCAAAGTTGAGAATCTACAGGAAAGTTGATCCAAGAAAATTAGTCTACGAGGGAAAACTCTTACAGTCCTTTTATAGCATCTTTTGAAATATCAATGGATTTACTGCACCTGGTATACAGCTCTGCTGAATAACCAAGAGAGGACCCTAGGGCCACTTGGACTGTGTCACATTCTGGTAATCCATTTCATCATGAAGTAGGTAAGGTGATCACTTGCCAAATCCTTTGATAAGTTTCTCTAGAGATGAATATAAGCATGGGGAAAAAGGAAGCAAATTTACAAGAACTTAAATCATGTTTCTTTCAGATAAAAAAAAATTAATAGCTACTGTTGACCTGGAAACATTTTTCTATAACATACTTGCTCAAAAACTGAAGTCCTCTGAATATCCAGGAGATTGTGTAGAAGTGGGACAGTTATACTTCAGTGAATGGAACAGTTACCTGACAATTTAATGAGAGAATAAAGGTAGCAATGAAGAGGAAAAACAACAAATGAGAATCTTTTGATTTCATTAAAATTCAATTTGTGTAAAAATCAACCAGGCCAAAAAAAAAAAAAAAAAAAAAAAAAACCCTCTCATTTCTACCTATCTCTAATTACTCCTGTAATCCACCTAGAGTTATATACTATGCTTTCTTGTACCATAATCATTTTTTAAAAAGTACTTTACACCCTAAATATGTACTTCTAAATAAAATAGTTTATATAAATAATTTATATAAATGTATTGAACCTTGAAAAATATATTTTGCAACAATTTTTTTTTGCTTAAAACCATATTGCTAAGATTTAAACTTGCTGCTGCACTATCATTCAATCATTCTCAAGTTTCTATATCATTTCTCTGTACAAATATATCACAACTTAATGATTTCCTGCTTTGAAGATGGATGTTTGAGTTAATTCTTATTTAGTGAAATTAGTAATAATGTTGATTTGAACATTGTTGAACATGGCTCTTAATACACATATTTCAGTTGGATGTATACCTAGAAGTGAAATTTCCTGTATAGGAGGAATGTGTAATTTTATCTTCAACAATAATAAGAAATATATTCCAAAATTTGTACTATTTACAACCTCACAACTTCCCCCAAATTTAGAAAATGATAAAGATTTAGTTATTTAGATTTATTTGTATTATTTAACTATGGATTTAAATAACTTTTTGCCTGACTACTAACAGTATGGCCACTTAGACAGTATGATAGTTAATCTAGTATATCAATTAGTCAGGATATGTTACATGGTTATTTGGTAAGATAATACTCCAGATATTTGCATGGAGGTATGTTTTTTAAATGAGTTTGACATTTAAATCAGTAGACTCTGAGTAAAGCATATTGTATTCCATAATGTGGGTGGGCCTCATCCAATCATGTGAAAGCCTTAATAGAAAAAGTTTAACTTCTACTGAAAGAAGATTAAATTTTGCCAGTAAACAAAACTGCCTGTGAGCTGAAACATCAACTCTGCTCTGAGTTTCCAGATTCCTGACCTTCTCTGCAGATTCTGTAGTTGTCAGCCAGAAAAACTGTGTAAGCTAATTCTTTAAAAATCTCTCTCTTGACTCGCTGATCCTAACTCCATGTGTGTGTGTGTGTGTGTGTGTGTTTGTATATCATATGTGAAATCATATGGGGGAGAGAGAGAGAGAGAGAGAGAGAGAGAGAGAGAGAGAGAGAGAGAGAGAGAGGGAGATTCATATCTGTGTGTGTGTGTGTGTGTGTGTGTGTGTGTGTATTTGTGTCTTTGAAAAAACTCTTAGCAAGGCAGGTTTCTTATTTTAGAATTACCTGTTCTTGGGCTGGGGTTATAGCTCTCTGGTAGAGCACTTGCCTAGCATGGGTGAGGCACTGTGTTCAATTCTCAGCACTACATAAAAATGAATAAAATAAAAGATCTATTGAATATATATATATATATATATATATATATATATATATATATATATACACACACACACACACACATACATATATATATATATATATAATTACCTGTTCTTGAGCCTTACGTTTTGTACTACTATTGTTTGTGGTTTTACTTGAACTCTAAACATTCATAAAGTATACTTTTATATTCAATTATTTTTAATTGAAATGTCTTTCTGGACTTTTTTTTACTAGTTTTATTCTCAATGATATCATATGAGTTATAGCTTTCAACATTTTGTCATCATTTACCTTAAGATTTTTGTGGCAACCTTTTGTTGATTTGCATGTTATTTAGAAGCATTTTGTATACTGTGTGCCTCTAGGCTTGAGATCTCATATTTCTTTTTCTTTTTAAAGTGCTCTGTTCTCTGCTCCTCTGCAGCCTCCATCTTTATGTAGCCTAGCTCGGCTACATGCTTATATAAATGTAAGAATGTTCTGCCAACTGTAGTGGTGCAGGGTAGAGTATGTTGAACCATTGAGCTGAAACCTCATCACCTGAAACATTGTACTTTTAATCTTTGGTAAAAGGCAATTTTTTATGCTACTAGATTTGAATTAGAAAGCATAATTTCACAATTACTGCTTTACCACTAGTAACCATTGTTTTGTTTTGTTTTGTTTTTTGTGCTGAGGATTAAACTCAGGGTTAATCAACCATTGAGCCACATCCCCAGCCCTGTTTTCTATTTCATTTAGAGACAGGTTCTCGCTGAGTTGCTTAGTGCCTACCCATTGCTGAGGCTGGCTTTGAACTTGTGACCCTCCTTCCTCAGCTTCCTGGACTGCTGGAATTATAGGTGCATGCCATTGTGCCCAGATACTGCTGGTAATAATTTTATGCACATATGGGAGACTATCTTTAGGAAAGATATGAAGTGATTGTGAGAGAGAGAGACCATCCATAGGCAGCTAGGGGAATGATCTTGGAGAAGAAAAGGACGAAGAAAAAAAGTGGTAAATCATGTTTCTGACCCCAGCCAGTTCTAGCTACAGGACAGTTCCTTAACAACCCCTAGCAATGACCACCCACAAATGTTCTCTAAAATACTTCACCTCATCTCAGGAGAGTAGGAAACTAAAAATCCAAACTTTGGCTCTCATTTCCCAATGAAAGAAAATTTAAAGTCAGATCCAAAAGTCATGCAAGAGAATTTTATTAGACAGTAGAAGCAAAGCAATAGTGGGGGAAAACAGAGTAATGCTGAAGCAAGGAGCACTCTTTTTTTTTCATTTTGTTAAATAAATGTGTTTTAATAATTAGAGCTTTCATTTTAACTACATTTGGGGTATTTGCTTTACATAATCAAAATTTATATTGAGCAAGGATGCCTGGTTCCATAAAGTCACATTTTTTGATTTATAGTTAATGCAAATTTTTTTACTAGTTGCTCAAGACAATACAATGATCTTGACATATCATACATTTGATTCAAATAGGGTATGAATTCTCATTTTTCCACATGTACCAATTGCAGGATCACATAGGTTATACATCCATGTGTATACATACAGCAATCCTAATGTCAGTTGTATTCTCCTGCCCTCCCTATCCCCCCTCCCCTCTCCTCCCCTCCCCTCCCCTCTCCTCCCCTCCCATTACTATTCTCTACCCATTCTACTGTAACACTTATCTCTCTCTCTCTCTCTTTTTTTCCCCTTCCCTTTCCCCTCACACCATCGTATATGTATTTTCTGAAACCATGAGGGTCTTCTTCCATCTTCTGTGCAATTCCCCTTCTCCCTCCCATTCCCTCCCACCTCTTTTCCTTGTTTTGAGATAATCTTCTTCTCATGCTCTTCTTCCCTACTCTGTTCTTAGTTACTCTCCTTATATCAAAGAAGACATTTGGCATTTGCTTTTTAGGGATTGGCTAAGTTCACTTAGCATAATCTGCTCTAATGCTATCCATTTCCCTGCAAATGCCATGATTTCATTATTTTTTAGTGTTGAGTAATATTCCATGGTGTATAAATGCCACATTTTTTATCCATTCATCTGTTGAAGGGCACGTAGATTGGTTCCACAGTCTAGCTATTGTGAATTTTGCTGCTATGAACATTGATGTAGCTGTGTCCCTGAGCACTCTTGAGAACAAAAGTGGGCCATTTCTAAGCAGATAACAACAAAGGGAATAGTGCCATCTGCATATTTATTACTCACTGATGGTTTTCTTGAGAATTGGGGCCATCCTTCAGCAACCTTCACCAATAAGGTGTTCAACTACTTGGTTATGTCTGGCAGTGGAGTTTTTTACCTTAGTTGGTCCTCTCTGTAACTGTAATGGTGGTAATCCTCTTTAGTGGTCTTTATCTACAAGTCAATCCCATGTTAATATCAGCCACCAGTCAGGTGTTACCCTAAAGCACTTTAGTCACTAAAGAATTCCCCCCCCCTTCTGAGATAGAAGGAGGTACTTGGGACCATAACTTCTAGTATTGTCTTGACCTTTATGGGCCTTGCAAAAAGTTAGTCCCATAGATTTCTCTTTCTTGGTGTATTTCACCCCTCAATTATCTTATTTTACTTTTGTTCATTTATTCTCAAATTTTGTGTACCAGTGCTTTTCTCCAGGTTATTTGTTCCAAGTTATTTACACACCTGTCTTGGCATTAACATAAAGAAAACTTTAGAGCCAGGCACAGTGGTGCTTACCTCTAATCTCAGCAACTCAGGAGGCTGAGGCAGGAGGATCATGTGTTCAAACCTAGCCATAGCAACTCAGTGAGGCCTTGAGCAACTCAGCGACACCATGTCACTAATAATATATTTTAAAACAAGGTTGGGGATGTGATTTGGTGGTATTCCATTCCTCTACTCTCACACCCGTTTAATACCTGCTACAAAAAAAAAAAAGGGAAATTTTACAAGCAATTTAAAGAAAACTTGTGACCTTGCCATGTATTCCCCAGCTCCTTACTAATGTCTATGTAACACTTTTATTTGGCATAATAAATTACACTATTGGTTAAGTTAATTGGAGTTCAGGTTTTTTAATTTAAAATGAAAATTTTTGTGTGAATACAGATACATAACAGTTTTGTTGTATAAAGGAGAACATTTCACAAATACATTTTGTATCTTGTGTTTATTAAAAAATAATACATTTTCAATCAATTTTATAGGATCAGCACATGTATATTTACATCATTCCTTTAATACCTGCACATTATTTTATTGTGTGGTAATACCAAATATGTTTGAATTTGCAATTATCATGTGAGAAAGTGTCACAAATTTAGCATCTAAATCAACACAAAGTTATATAATATTGAATTTTCTCTAGGTCAGTAGTACATGGTTGTATCAGCCAGTTTCTTATCTCAGTCTCAAAATGCAGAAGCAAAGTACCAGCCAAAGCTATAATCTGATCTGAGAATTCAGATCCTCTTTCAAGGTCAAAATCTGTGCTTACAACATGTACCATGGTGCAGGCCTGTAGTCCCAGCAGACTGGGGAGGTTGAGGCAGGAGGATCATGAACTCAAAGCCAGCCTCAGCAAAAGCAAGGCACCAAGGAACTCTGTGAGATGTTGTCTCTAAATAAATACAAAATAGGACTGGGGATGTGGCTCAGTGGTCGAGTGCCCCTGTTCAATTCCTAGTACCCACCCAAAAATTGTGTTCAAGTAGAAACTCATAGACAAATTATAAATAATAAAAGTAGTATATAAACAAAAAATAAATTAAATTAAAAAAACAAACTTAAAAAACAAGGTAAAACCAAATTTCTACAATCATGAAATCACAGTAGTGTGGTTATCTATCTGTATATCTATCTGTGTACACACGCATCCTTTTATATGTATGCATTCATTTGATCACATATTTCTGTTTGGCCTTTAATTTATTTTAATAAATTTTGCCCTTTTCAATGTATAAATTTTAAAGATTTTTGTTAACTTTTTCATATATATTTTAATCTTTTGATGTTATTATAGATAGAATCGTTTTCACAATTCCATTCATTTTCAGTCAATTTCACAGTCATTTTCTTACTGTTCATTGAATATAGAAATATAATCAATTCATAAACAATCCCAAACTGTTTATTAACTCTAATAGTGAACTCCTTAGGGTTTCCCATAACTTAGATAAGGTCATTTGCATAGTAATTATTGGCATCAGTTAAATATTGGCATCAAATCAATATTGGCATCAGATTCACCATTTTAGGTAGGAGGCCATTTTATCTAGAGGCTCCAAAGTTTCATTTCGGAGGCAATGCTGCTTCACTTCCTGTTAGAAAAAACAAAAAAGCTGTGTCTTCTTAAAGATCAACCCCACCCCAGCTTATGACACAACTCCTAAGCAGCTTATGAAAGGATTCTTGCTGAATAGAAAGCTGCTCTCTGAGTGCCTATATGCTGCTGCTCTCCTTGGAGGGACAGCCTTGTCAGTTTGCCTTGTGCTGACAATAAATCTCTTGAGTGAGATTCTGATGTGTGGCATGTTCTTTTGATTTTGCGTGGACTCTGTAAGTGTCCTTTCAGTAATTGCATTAATGCACAAAGATTTGTCTTCTCACTGCAAGATGAAAGTCAATTAGTCGAGAGGGAAGACAGTGTTATAGAAATAACACTATTATGAGGAGTTATCTGATTGGAAAATGGCTAGACAATGGTCCTAAGGACTTTCTTATTATGGAAACCTCAGTCCTTGTCCCCACTGCCAATCCAATAATAAGAACATGGTTTTCAGAAATAGGAAAAATAAGTTTTATTGTTTTGCTAGCAAAGGAGAAACACAGGGCACTCCTTTCCCAGAGACTGTGATTTTGCCCATCAGGGGGAACAGGGTTTTTAAAGGAGGTGATTCAAAAACTATAGTCAAGTGTTCTCTCGGTCCTGGGGTAGTAATTTACTTGTTAATTTGGGAGATAATAATTTCTTAAATCATCCATGCCATCCCAGAAGTCTGAATTATTTCATTCTTGTTCATGTGGTGGGTGTGAACTTAAGGAAAGATAAGTCTCTGCGGAGTGGGGAAGAAATGTAATCCTGTTTCCCTGAGATTAGAATGGGGAATATTAGCGAGGGAAGAGATTTGGGAGGTATGAGGGAGAGAAGAATAGAAATAAACATGTCCATGTTAAAAAGAAGTCACAGTGACAGGGCAGCAAGAGCTATATTTAAAGAATAAAATAGACCACTATTACTGTCTTATCTAATAACTGCAAAAGAACTGCTTATACTGGAAATTTAAAATATTAGATTTTTCAGTCACAGAAGAGTGGGTACCAGAGTAAAGATTAATCACACAGTGCTCCATTTCTTTAGTGGACATTCTGATATTTTCTGAAGGTCATTATGAAAAACATGAATTTGTTGGCTTTTTTGTCTCATGAATTTGAAGAATGAGATCCAGGGACAGGAAAGGTGAGAGAAAAATACCTTATTACTTATTAAAGTAATAGAAAGAAAGCAGAGCTCCTACAGAAGGGAGGGGTCACAACACAGGGTTGCCACTGGCTATTGTCTAGGGATTTATTTGAAAATGTTAGAGGGGATTTAGGTGGCCTTGAAGACCATAGGATAGAGATTTTAACGAAGTAGTTTTTTGACTCCAATCAATATCTTGATCACAAACTGGCTCACCTCAATGACTGGGTCAGTGTTCTGTCATATATTTTCAGGCTCCAGGGGAGTCCCAGGTCCAAAATTATCTGGTTCTCTAGGGCTTTTGTGTTCAATGGCATAAATGTAGAAACACGTACAGAGGATTCCTTAACACTGTCTGCATAACACATTTCTAACTCCTGCTCTAAATTAGATGCCCTGAATTCTGTAAATCTAAAATAAATTTGTTGATTAGATGAAGAGGCTTGATATCTAATGTTTCTCATTTTTCTATTTCCTAGAATAATTGACTCTAGCAATTAATAATTTAATCAGGAAGATGCAAATTTTCTTTAAAATTTAAAATTCTAGGTAAATATTTAAAAATCAAATTGTTAAAGGACAATTTGCAAAGGACAAGAATTTTCAATAGTTTTATCAATTTCTTTTCAGTAGGAAAACATTTTATTTCATTTTCTTGCCCAATAGAACTGGTCAGAGTTTTCAATAAAAGTGGAACAGTTGATGTCATTATCTTGTTCTTTATTTTAAGGGTAAAATATTTCAGTTTTCTTGTATAACATGAACTGTGAATTTTGGTCGGAGATACTCTATTGAGTTGAATAAATTTTCTTCTATTTCTCAATTCTTGATTGTTTTTATCATAACAAGATGTTGAATTTTGTTAGAATTTTATTTTCTGCTTGAGATGATTAATCATGTGATTCTTTCTATTAATATTTTTTTTTATTTTGACTGATTTTCTTATGGAAAACAGTGCAATTATAATACAAAAAAGCTTTTTTGATTGTGTACAATTCTTTCTATATGCTGCAAATTTGTTTTGCTTTTATGTTGTTGAATATTTTGCAATTTTATTATAAAGTATATTTTCTTGTGTTTACTTTTTTTCTGGTTTTGAAAATGTTAAAGTTTAGTGTTGTGATATACCCTAGAAAATCCTATATTTGAGAAAATGTAGCAATATTCAGAGGTGAAATGTATAAGTCATGAGAGTTTAATGGATTAATCCATTAATATGGATTAACTGGATGGTAACTGTAGGGAGGTAGGTTGTGCCTGGAAACTGGGTAGTAACTTTACACTGGTTACTATAAATAAAATCAATAAAAGGAAGAAGAAGGTCATTGGCAGCATACCTTTTTGATTTTTATTTTATCCATGGTATCAGAGCTCTTTCTCTGCTTCCTTCTTACTGTGTCCTTAGCTGCTTTATTTGTCCTCTAAAATGTTCTTATCAAATATTTTGATCACAGTAAAGAAAAAAATAACTAAAATTCATTATCAAAAGATTTAATACTAACTTCTTTACTTTATGGGGGGGAAGTTATTTTTAAAAGTTTCCATATTCTTAAATGTATTTAGAATACACTAGTAAAAGCATCATATCCTGGGTTATTTTATTGTGGGAATTTTTTGCTTATTAGTTCAATTGCATTCTATAAGTATATTTAAATTTTTCATTTGTTCTAAAGAAATTTTTGTAGTTTTTTTGCATTTTCTATAAGATCTATAGTAATATATTTACTTTTCTTTTTGATTTTAGGTTCCCCTCCTCTGCCCTATTCAAGGATTAAATCCAGGACACTTAATCACTAAGCTACATCATCAGCCCTTTTTATATTTTATTTTGAAACAGTTTCTTCTTAAGTTAACTATGGCCTCAATAACTTGCTTAGCCTGAGTTTGAGTTTGCCATTGTTATGCCTCAGCCTTGCTAGTTGTTGATATTACAGGCATGTATCAATACACATGGCAACTTTAGTATTGGTTTAAGGTGTGTGTGTGTGTGTGTGTGTGTGTGTGTGTGTGTATTTGGTTAGTTTACCCTAAGGTTTATAAGTTTTTAAAATTTATTAAAATAATTAACCTTATAAAATGATATAAAATATTACTTGTGTGTTGAGAGCCACAGCCGAAGGGGCCCCAGCAAACTTCTAGCTGCCAACTGATTGGCTCCTCTGCGGTGATGCTCATTGGGTTGTTTCCCCACCCTTTCAGACCACGGAGCTGCTCTTTGGGGGACCTTTTTTGTCTCCACCCACGCAACCCAGCCAATCGGCCTCAAGAGCAGGAGGAGTGGGGGAGGTTGAGAGGCTTGTGGGAAGCCTGTGGTGGCAGTTGGCTCTAAAGGTTTTCCTGAAGAGCTGTGTGGTTTGGTGTGTGTGTTCTAAAAATAAAGTTTGTTTCTTTTGACAAGTGGCTCCTGAATTGTGCCCAGCCAGACTGTGACATTTGGTGGCCCGTATGGGGAATGAACCCGTGACCTTGGCGTTATCAGCACCAAGCTCTTACTGCCATTCCATCGAGAAATGAAAAAGCAATTTTCCTTTGAAGTTCTGTGTTTTTTTTTCATTTCAGATTCCAGTTCTCCGGAGGGTATATCAGTAATTTCACCAGGAGATAGAATAGCACAGTTACTAATAATACCCAGCCTACATGATAAATTTTCCAGTCGTGCTGTAGAAAGAGGTTCCAAGGGATTAGGCTCCACAGGTGTAGATTGGGCTATGCTTTCTTTAAATTTAGATTCTCGCCCCATGCTAAAACTAAATATTCAAGGACATGAATTTAATGGGCTAATCGATACAGGTGCAGACCTTAGCATCATCTCTCGTCAAGAATGACCAAAACATTGGCCATTACAACAAGCCACTCAAATGCTTCGAGGCCTAGGAGTGGTGACTAATCCCCATAGAAGTGCAATGGTATTAGATTGGAAGGATCCTGAAGGATGTGAAGGAACTATACAACCATATGTATTGGATCATCTTCCTGTAAATTTATGGGGACGAGATGTCCTAGATCAATTAGGTTTGGCTAGATGCATTAAATGTGTTGAATCAGAAACCAGTGCAACCAGGATACTCGGATGGAAGGATCAGGTTGCCATCCTAGCTAACTGGAGATCTCTGATGCTGGGCATGAACGCTGCCCTCGGGGCAAGAGCAGTTTACCTTATCACTTACCCTCAGTCGTTCCCCGTGCGGCCCACCAAATGCTGCAGTCTGGCTGGGCACAATTCAGGAGCCACTTGTCAAAAGAAACAAACTTTATTTTTAGAACACACACGCCAAACCACACAGCTCTTCAGGAAAACCTTCAAAGCCCAACTGCCACCACAGGCTTCCCACAAGCCTCTCAACCTCCCCCACTCCTCCTGCTCTTGAGGCCAATTGGCTGGGTCACTTGGCCGAGACAAAAAAGGTCCCCCAATGAGCAGCTCCATGGTCTGAAAGGGTGGGGAAACAACCCAATGAGCATCACCGCAGAGAAGCCAATCAGTTGGCAGCTAGAAGTTTGCTGGGGCCGCTGTGAGCCAATCATCAGCTGGCAGCTGGAAGTTTGGTGGCAGCTGGAAGTTTGCTGGGGCCCCTTTGGCTGTGGCTTTCAACACTTGTGTTTCTATTTTTTGTTTTTATTTCTGCATTATATTTGTACATAATATTGGGGCTCATTTTGACATAATCATAAATGCATGGAATTTAATTTACTCCACTTCAATTCCCAGTGTCCTCATTTTTCCTCCACTCCTCCCTTCCCTTATTCCCTTTTTGCTATTATCCTTGTCTACCTTCCACTCATTTATATATGTTTAATAGGTATTTTGTAGATATACATAAAGGTAAATTTTACTGTTATATTTATACATGCAAATAGGGAATTTTGTCATATTCATTCTGTATTTTCCTATTATTGCCCATCCTTCCTTCCACCCCCTAATCTCTACTCCACTGTTATTCCTTCTGTCATTAGGATATCTGACAGTTCCCTGTTTCTCCTTTACTTTACTCTAGCTTCTGCATTTAAGAGAGAATACTCAACTCCTAATTTTCTTAGTCTTGCTTATTTCACTTAGCATGATGTTCTCCAGTTTTATTAATTTAGTGGTAAATTCTATAATTTTATTTTTCTTTATAGCTAAGTAAAACACCATTGTATATACACTACAGTTTCTAAAAGAACTATTTTTTTTATTTTTATAGAAAAATATCTTATTTTCTGTAAACTTTATTAAGATATAGTTGATAAACAGAAATTGGATATATTTAGAGGACAACATTATGACTTACTACCTGTATATCCATTGTGAAATGATTAAATAAAGCTAATTGACATATCCATTGCCACACATACTTAACATTTTTTATGTGTCATGGATATATAAGATATCATTGTAGCAATTTTGAAGAACAAATTACATTATTATTAATCGTAGTCACAATGCTTAAATATAAATGCCCAGAAGTCAATTCTCATTTTTAAATGTAATAATACATTCTTTGAGAATATTTATCCATTTGGTAGCCTTCATGACCCCTGGAAAACCCCATTCTAATTTTCTTCCATGAGTCCATGTTTTATATTACAAATATAAGTGCTGTCATGCTGTATTTGGTTATCTATGTCTGAGTTTGTTCAGTTAGCTTGATAGCCTCCAGGTTCATCTATGTATCCACAAACAATTCCATATATATATATATATATATATATATATATATATATATATATTTATATATATATAAAATACACACACACACACACACACACACACATACCATGCTTTCTCTATCCATTTATCTATAGATAACAATTTAATTGATTCTCTATCTTGGTTTAATCATGCTGTAATGAAAATAAGTGTGTAAATATCTCTGTGATATCTGGATTCCATCTCCTTTTTATATGTGTACTTAGAAGTATAATTTTTGTATTATTTGTTAGTTGATTTTATAATGTTTTTGAGGAATCTCCATACAAATGTGTAAAATGACTGTACTAATTGCATTCCCAACATCTACAATGGTTGTAATTTCTATATATTTTCACCAATTTTTATTTTTTGTGTTCTTTTGTTCATAGACATGCTATTATATCTGATGTGATATGCCTTTTTAGTTTTAATTTGCATTTCTCTGATGATTACTTATGTTCTGTCTTTTTTTATGCATGTTGATTCTTTGTACTCTTGAGAAAAGTATATTCATATCCTTTGTGTATTTTTTTAAAGAGAGAGAGAGAGAGAGAGAGAGAGAGAGAGAGAGAGAGAGAGAATGAATTTTATTATTTTTTAGTTTTTTCGGCGGGCACAACATCTTTGTTTGTATGTGGTGCTGAGGATCGAACCCGGGTCGCACGCATGCCAGGCAAGCGTGCTACCACTTGAGCCACATCCCCAGCCCCCCTTTGTGTATTTTTAAGATGGGCAATTTATTTTCTCAATTTTGGAATTGATTGAGGTTGTTACACATTTTGGATATTTAAACCCTATAAGATGTACGGTGGTTTAGTCAGCTTTATTCACTGCTGTGACTAAATGACTCAAAAAGAAAAACTTTAAAGAGGGAAAGGTTTTTAGAGGGCTCACAGTTTCAGAGGTCTTAGTCCACAGCAGGCCAGCTCCATTTTCCATTTTTCAGGGCTTGAGACAAGGCCGAAAATCATGAAGGGAGAGTGTGGTGGAAGGAAGCAGCTCATATCATGATCAGAAAGCAAAGACGTCTCCACTTGCCAGAAACAAATATATTCCCGAAAGCCATGCCTCAATTCCCCCTCCTCCAACCAAATCCTACAGTTCAGTTATCACTCAGTGAATCCATGTCAGGGGATTAATTCATTGATTGGGTTCAGACTCTCACAACTCAATCATTTTTCCTCTGAACCTTCTTGCATTGTCTCATATGTGAGCTTTTGGAGAACACCTAATATCTAAAGCATAACATATGGTTTGTAAATATGTTTTTACTTTCAACAGATTGTCTCTCAACACTGTTGATAGTTTATTTAACTCTAAAGAAACTTCTTAGTTCAATGCAATTATATGGTCTATTTTTTTTTTTTTTTATTGCTCTTGCCTGTGTCTTATGGTCAAATAAAAAAAATTAAAATTAATGCCAGAACTATCTTTCCCTGTGTTTTCTTTGGTAGTTTTTATAGTTTCATAACTTGCACTTAAGTTTTTATTCATTTTGCATTGATATTTGTATATGGTGTGAACTAAGTATCCAATTTTATTTTTTTGCTTGTGAAAATCCATTTTTCCTGCAATTTTTATTAATGAAGCTGTCATTTCTGCATTGTGTGTTCTTTGCCAAATATCAATTACCTTTAAATACTTGGGTTTGTTTGTAAGCTAAAGATTTTTTTTTATCTACAAATCTGGTTTTATTCCATTATTATGATATTTTCATCATTTTCACTTTTTAGCATCTTTATAGTATATTTGGAAATTAATCAGATAGTACAATGACTCCAGCTTTGTTATCTTTGCTTAAATTTGCTTTGACTATTTGGAGGCATTTTGTAGTTACTTATGCATTTTGGGATTGTTTTCTAATTATTAAAATAAAAAACTCAACATCATTTTATAATTAAGCCTGATAATCAATTATGTGTAAAAGGAATGTACATCAACATAATAAGAGGACACATAAGATGATCTCACATATAACATAAATCATGCTCAAGATAAAAATCTGAAAGCTTTAATTAGGAACGCAAAAAGGATGCCTTCTCTTGTCATTTCTAGTTAACATAGTACTGGAAATCTTCACAAGAGCAATTAGGCAAGAAAAGAATCATCTGTCTTGGAAAGGAGAAATATAAAATTGCTTATTTTTGCAATAAACACACACACAAATAAAATACCAGGCATCTGCTATAAATATGAAGCTTTGTTAAAAATGTAGGATGGTAATTTTCAATTTAACTGCAGACCTAGACTTTAGGAAATTGTTATAGGTCAACTTGAAACACCAAAACCACACTATTATTGAAAAAATCTAATTTTTATTTCAAATAATTTCAGAATTAATGTGATCCTTTTTAATTTCTAGCATTCTGAAAATCTTGGTTCTGAAAATTGTTGTCATTTTTCTAGATGCATTTATGGAAGAAAGAAATTTTGGAATTTTCTCTTTTTTTTGGTCCTTTTGTGTCTGGTTTATTTCTATTGCTTCCATTTTTTATTGGTTCATTGTAATTGTACAAAATGTTGCATTTGTTTTTTCATATTCATACACTCATAAAATATCACAACCTATTTGGAAAATATTATTTCCAATATTTCTTCTTTATTGTCCCCTCTTTCCTTCTGGTCCCTTTACTCTACTTTACTGATCTTCCTTCAAGTTTATAAGAATCACCCCACCTTGTTTCTCCTCTTTCCTCTCTGTCTTCCATATACAAGATAAAACTTGCATTGCTTGATTTTCTGAATTTGAATTATTTTGCTTAACATAATTTCCTCAAATTTTATCCACTTTCATACAAGTGACATCATTTCCTTATTATGTATGTCTGAATAATACATCATTGTGTATATATATATCATATATTTTATCCATTCATCCATTGACATAAAACCAGGTTACTTCCATATTTTGGCTATTGTGAATTGTGCTTATGTAAATATTGGTATGTGTACATCACCATAGTACAATGAATTTAGATCTTTTGCCTAAATACCAAGGAGTGCAATAGCTGGTCATATGGTGTTTCCATTCCTAGACTTTTGAGAAATCACAATATTGATTTTCATATTGGTTATACTAAGTTACATTCCCACCAACAGTGTAAAAGTGTATTTTTTCTTCACATCCTCTACAGCATTATTATTGTTTGTATTCTTTATGGCTGCCATTCTAACTGGAGTGAGATGAAATCTCAGTGTATTTATGTTTTGAATTTCCTTAATTGTGAAGGATGCTGAACATGTTTTGTCATACATTTTTTGGCCATTTTTAGTTGTTCCTTTGAGAAATGTCTATTTAATTTATTTTTTTTTTCATTTTTAATTGTTTTTTTGGGGTGGTGTTACATTTTTTGAGTTATTTGTGTATTCTGGATATTAATCCTCTGTCAGAAGAGTAGCTAGCAAAGTTTCTCTTTCATTCTGTTATTTCCTTCTCCTCTGTTAATTTCCTTTGCTGTGCATAAGCTTTTTAATTAGATTCCATCTCATTTAGTAATCATTATTTCTTGAATTGTAGGGATCCTATTAAGAAGTTGTTGCCTGTGTGTATATGCTGGATTGTTGATTCTGAATTTTCTTCTAGGAGTTGAATAGTTTCTGGTCTAATTCCTAGGTATTTGGGGGTTTGACTTTTGTACAGTGAAAGCAGGAAGGGACTATTCTCATTCTTCTATATCTGGATAACTAGTTTTACCAGTACTATTTATTTAAAAAGCTGTCTTTTCTCCATTGTATGTTTCAGGCATTTTATCAAGGATCAGGTGACTCTATTTGTGTGAATTTATCTCTGTGTCTTCAATTTTTTTTAACATGGGTATATTTATCTCTTTTTATGCCAGTACTCTGTAGTTTTTGTTATTATAGCTCTCTAGTATAATGTGAAGCAAAGTATTGTCATGGCTCCATCCTGGCTTTTTGGATTAGAATTGCTTGGGCTACTCTGGATCTTTTATTCTGCCAAATAAAATTCAGGACTGTTTTTCTCTAGCTGTGTTAAAAATGTCATTGGTATTTTGGTAGGTATTACATTGAATTTGTATGCTTTTGGTAATATGGCCATTTTTTACAATACTAATTCTGCCTATCCATGAACATGGGAGTTCTTTTCATTTTCTTGTGTCTTCTTCAATTTCTTTCTTTAATTTTCATTGTAGAAGCCTTTCACCTTTTCATTAAATTTATTCCTAGTTTTTTAGACTATCATTATAAATGAGATTGTTTTCCTGATTTATTTGTCAGCAGATTCATTTTTGGTATATATAAAAGATATTGATTATTTCATTTTGATTATGTAATCTACTACTTTGTTAAATTTGTTTATTATATCTATCAATCTTCTGATGTAAATTTTGGATCTTCTAAATATAGGATTATATCATCTGCCAACAGTGCTAATTTGATTTCTTCCTTACTTATTTTTTATTATTTTATTTCCATTAATTAATTGCTCTGACTAGAATTTCTAGTATTATAGTAAGTAGAAAATGTGAGAGTGGACATCCTTTTCTTGTTATATACTTTAATGGAAATGCTTTCAGTTTTTTCCCCACTCATTATGACACTGGCTTTCATTTTTAATATAAAAACTTTATGATGTTGAGTTAGGTTCTTTCAATTCTTAACTTCTTCAATATTTTCATAATAAATAGGTTTTGAATATTTTGAAGGATTTATCTGCTTCCTTTCAGTTGACTAGGTGACTTTTGTTTTTAATTCTATTTATGTGATGAATTATATTCATTGATTAGCATATGTTAAACCATTCATACATTCCTGGTATAAAATCAACTTTGTCATGATATACAATTTTCTTAATATATTGTTGGATACAATTTGATAATATTTTATTCAGAAATTTTGCAACTAATTTCATCAGAGATATTGTTCTCTAATTTTCTTTCCTTGATGTGTTTTTATCTAGTTTTGATATAAAAGTGATACTGGTTTCATAAAATAAACCTGGAACTTTTCCACCCCTTTCTATCTCATTGAATAATTTGAGAAACATTGGTGTTATTTCTTCCTTGAAGATTTAGTTGAATTCATCTCGTTGTGGGGTTTTTTTTGTTGTTGTTATTGTTGTTGGAAGGCTTTTTTATTATTGCTTTTATCTCATTGCTAGTCTTTAGTGTGTTTTGGTATTTTATGCACTTTTGATTCAACTTTGGAAGGTTGTATGTGTCTAGAAATGTTTGAATTCCTTTTAGGTTTTTCAATTGATTTGAGTATAAATTTTCAAAATAGTCCCTAATGATCTTCTGGAATTCTGTGATATCTGTGGTGATTAGTTGTATTCATCTCAAATTTTATTAATTTAAGACTCTCTTTTTGCTGTTAATTATTATGGTTAAGAGATTATCAAATTTGCTTATGTTTAAGAAAAGCACCTCTTTCTTTCATTGATCCTTTACATCCCCCCCCCCTCCGAATTTCATTGACTGCAGCTCTGAACTTAATTATTTCCTTCCTTCTACTGGAGTTGCAATTGGTTCATTCTTGTTTTTCCAGGGTGTTTGAGATGACCCATTAGGTTATTTTTTTGGGAGCATTCTGATTTTTTTATGTAACTCAATCTATAAACTGTCCTCTTAAAACTGCCTTCACAGTGTCACAGAGTTACTGATATGTTGTGTCACTATTTGTGTTTGATCTTAATAGTTTTTAATTTATCCTCAGATTTTTTTCTATCACTCATTAAATTCCTAAGTGTATTGTTCAATCTCCATGTGATTATATAGTTTTATATATTGATTTGTAATTTAATTCCATCATGGCCTAATAAGATGCTAAAAATTATATTGAATTCCTCTTGTATTTTCTCAAAGTTGCATTGTGGCCTAAGATATTGTATATTTTGCAGAAGGTTCCATGAGCTGCTGCGAACAAGATGTATTTTATTGTTGCTGGATGACAGAGACTATAGATGTTTGTGAAATCTATTCCATTTATAATATTTTCAGGTCCAAAGGGTCTTTAAAGAATTTATGTCTTGTGACCTATCTACTAATGTGAAAGATGTGTGGAAATCACCCAGTAATATTGTATTGATATCTACATGATTTTTTGAGTAGTGTTAATTTTGTGTTACACAGTAGACCCATAGAAGGGGCATAAAAATGTGCTGTTGTTATATTGTTTTGTTAAATTATTCCTTTTTCCAATATAATGTGAAGTTCTTTATCTTTAATTTTGATTTGAAGTTTGCTTTGTAAGCTATGAGAGTAAATAGTACTGTTTGTTTTTAGGTTCTGTTTTCATGGCATATCAATTGACTATCTTCCTTTAAGGTGAATCTCTTGTAAAAAATCTATTTTACCTGTCTATGTTTTTTAATTGGAGAATTAGAACATTTATATTTAATGTTGTATTGTGAGACATATGTTCATTCCTGGCATTTTTATTTATTCCTATTTTTAAATTTGGTCTTGTTTATTGCTCGCTTAATTTTCAAATTAGATTTGTTAATTTGTGAGCTCTGAGGTTTTTTTCTTTAATTTCTTCTATGTGAGGTGGTTTTATTAAGTATTTTTTCTAGTGCTGATTTAGAATTCTTTTAATTTCTATTTTACTCAATTCTGAAGGATATCTTTGCTGGATATAGCAAACTTGGTTGACAATTATTTTCTTTCTGAACTTGAAACACATAATTCCAAGCCCTCCTGGATTTTACCGTTTGTGCTTAGAAATCAGAAGTACCTTTGATTAACTTGCATCTAAATGTGACCTAATATTTTTCTCTTGAAGCTTTTAAAAATATATCCCCCCTTTGTATCTTAGGCATTTTATTTATATTTTTATATTGTGGAGAGTTTGTTTTTTTTTTTTTTAAATTTTATCTATTTGTGGTTCTGAATACATCCTGTACATGGATGTTGATATCATTATCAATGTTTGAGAATTTTTATGTTATTATTTTTTCTGAAGAGGTTATCCATTTCAATACCCTGTTTGTCACAATCCTCCTCAATTCCAGTGATTATTAAATTTGGTCTCTTTAGGTTGTCCCAAAGTTCTTAAATGATCTTGTCATATTTTTTTTCCCTTAATACTGTTCAAGACCAGCCATCTTGTCCTCCATCTCATATAGCCTACCTAAAGCAATGTCTACTCTTTAAGGGTTTCAATTGAACATTTTCTACAGTTTATTTACCTTCATTTCCATGATTTCTCTTTGAAAATATTTCTATCTCCTTGTTGAATTTTTGTTCATATTCTGTACTGACACCTTAATTCATTCTGTACTTTTTCTGTTTTCTCTTGGAATTTATTTTGTTTTACATTTATTTTGAATGTATTTATTTACATTTGTTCATTTGAATTCTTTATCTGATATTTCATCCACCCCAATATTTTTGGAGTTATTTATTGGTGAATTATGAACTTTAGGTTAGATTATGTTTTCTTGGGTTTTTTTTCCTATTTCTTGTTTTCTTGTGTTGAATTTTATGCATCTGTTGGGATAATTTGTTTCATTATTATGCATGGTCATTTTCACGACTTGATCTTCTCTTGATGAAGTGTCCTAGTGTGATCTTTATTGAGAATCATCATAAGTGTGGTATCCACAGTGTTTGTGTTAACTCTCTTCCTTTGATATAAGAGTGGATGCCCATGTGTGAGACCTAAAACCCACACCTAGCCATTTCTGTTTTGGACCTGGTCATTAGTTTGGGGTGTTTTCATCTCCCACTCTTTGTATTAAAGTATAGCTGAAACTTGAATGTGGTTAGTCTGTGTACAAAGAAAGTCATGCTCTCTTTTTGCTAGGTTTAGATCAGCAGCAGAATTTCTACCCTGTGAACTTGTAGAGTCCCTGTACATTCCAAACACCTCACAGAAAAGGAGGAAACAAACAATAGCAACAACTGAAGAAAACAATATGCATCATTAAAATAAATACCCATTTATACTATGACATCTGCAAGTCTAATTTCCAAAAATGCAGATAGAAAAATAAGTGGTGGATTGAGCAATTGCCAAGAGCAAAAACAACAAATAACTGTGAACTATATCTGGCATTGAATTAAACAGCAAGTGCTGATTCATCCACAGCCATAATAACTGAAAAAAAAAAACCATGAATAATGTAGGCAGGAGTTATATAAACTAAAAAGTTCTAAAAGGTGGTAAAAATACAATTCGTTAAGAGATGTAGCAAGTGACGTTTATAAGGAAGGAGAAAGAATAGGATAAAAAAGTAAAAGGAGAAATACAGAATAATAAAATTTGGTTGTTAGTGGAAGAAGAAGGAAGAGAAAAAAGTAAGAAAAACAAAATAAAACAAAAATAAACAAGCCAAAAACCCTAATCCTCAAAAGAGAAGACAAGGAAAAAAGAAAAAAAAAAACTTTCGAGAATTCTAAAACTTAGGGAGTAAAAACAAAATAATATGCATATATCAAAAAATCAATTATTACAGTGGAATGACTAAACAAAAGAAAGAAAGAAGAAAGATCATTAATGAATAATGGGGAAAAATGCCACCACTGAGGAGATGAAGACAGTTGATGAAGATGGATGATCACTTCCTATGCCCAACTCTTCTTTCTATTTTTTCTTAGGATATGTAACCAGAGAGAAAGAGAGAGAAAGATACTATGAGGTAAGAATTGTTGAACTTTTTCTATTTTAGTGTGCTCACCAAATTGCTAGCTGGAGTGGTCTAAAGCTGAATTCGGTTGAAATAACTTTCAGCTTCCCTGATCACTAGTTAGTGCAAGGTAGAATGAAATGGGAAATACTGTTGACTGAAATTTTGTCTATCTAGACTAGTTGATTCACTGCCAGGGTGTAGTTTTTGCAGAATTCTATGAGGGAAATTCTGGTGGCTTGGGCTTCAGTCTAATTAGGTCTTAGAGGCTTTGTTGGGTGATATCTGCTCTGGAGAAATTAGAGCAATATGTCTACCAGGCAGATGCTAATCTCTGCTGGGTGTCTGAATCTCAGGAGCTTCCCAAGAATTTAACTTGAAGGGCAGAGAAGCCAACTGTTCATAAATTCTGCCACCCACAAATATAGTTTTTCAAAGCTTAGTTCCTGAGAGTATTCACATCCGCCTCTTCAGTTTTCCAACTCTCTTTAGCTGGTCACATAAGCCACAGTCTCAAAGTAAAAAGTATTTGTTCAATCTCAAGCTTGAATCCCAAGCCACAGAGCAAGTGGAAATTCAGCCTTCCTTTATTATGACAATTTGCATCTTTCAAATTTTCACATTTTGAAATTTATTACATAATTCATTCCACTGTTTTATCCTCACTATTTTTTAGAAGAATGCAATTGACTCTTTTGTAGAACTGATATTTCTATGTTCTCATGGGTATTAGACACAGGCAGTTCTTAACACCTGATCACTTTCTCCCACATCACTCTTTTTACAACCTAAATATTTACACCTTCATTCTTTGACATTATTTGAAAATGAGCATAGTCCTTTTCAAGTGTTGAACTGATTAGATGAAGCACACCAATGATGATCTCTAATTTGATTATTTCCTACTCACCTGCTTAGTAATCTAAATAATGAAAGTGATATCCTATTTTATACCCAGTTTTCACAGATACTCTTTGGAAGAGACTTGTACATGGTATGTTGTGGTAAAACATATTATAAGACTTCTTATTCCAGTATCTCACGGTATTATGTTAATAGTGATTGAGGTTGCCTTAAGGGTTTTGAGAGGAGCAGACAAAAAAGGAAAATAAAAAATTCTGGGGGATTTTTATATTGTTACTTTATTTATTTACCAAATAAACATTTCTAAATTCAAAATGGCTACCTCAGGGATATGTGCATCTTATTTTTTGTAGATACTGACAAAATGTTGTGATAATTCTTTGAAAAAATGAACTCTACTATAACCAACAATGTATCTTATCTGTATTGAGTACTTATTTGTTCCAGTTAAGGATTTGATATCTTTGCATGTATTATTATACTAATGCTTTAATGCATAAAATTTAAGTATAAGGAGGAAGATGGAACCTAATTTAAAATTTTCACATATATCTTTATTACATTATTGTGTCAGTGATAGTTGTTTTCTCTTAATAATGGCAATTAAAAGTGTGTTTAGCTAATTTTATTTTAAAATGGAAGACTTTCTGATTTGTCTCCAAATAGGAAACACACTATTATTGAATAAACAGTGAAACATAATAAATTATTTATAATAGCATTAAAATCTGCTGTTACCCATGGTAAGAAAAGATTGAAAAATGTTATTTAAGCTTGCTATACTTATTTTAAGGTATTTTACATATATACACAATAAATAGTCATGGTAATATCAGGCAGTGAAAATTTTTAGGCATCAAACCTTAGCTAAATTCCTATAGTGTCAAATATAGTTTAATAGGTATATTAATCAAATTTGCACTAAGTGTTCCTAAGTTATACATTGTTTCTTAAATTTTGCTCTGTTGCCAATATTGATCAAGTCATTAGCTCTTTATTTATAAAATATATCTTTTATCAGACATGAACCTGGTTTCTTTAGCGCTAAGTAGAATTAATTTATTAAAGACATTTAAATTCTGAACTTCAGATGGTATTTACATATCCTTAAAATTCAACTGACTTTAACTTTTATGAATCTTTAAATATATATAATTTTCTTTATTTAAAATATTTTATACTATTGAGGCACAACAAAACAATAGCAGAGTGCAGATAGTCATTTTAAATAATATACTTAAAATTAAAATAATGTTAATCTAATATGAAAATCATTTCAAATTTGATCACTGTGTTATCTCTCTTAACTCTTTCAAATAACTGGGCTACTATTTATGCTATTACAGGAAAGAAAAAGAAAAACATGTAGTCCTTGCATTCCAGCTCTAACATATAAAGGGTTTGGATATTGTAATGTCTGTCCTTCAAAGAATTAAGAAAAAAAGCCAAAGATAGTGAAAGTCAGCAGTATAATTTGGACTCATCATATAATTTATGTCACAAGGAATACTGTCATTCTGAAATCTGGAGTGGAAACAGAACACAAGTAATCAATATAAGATCAACTTATCTGCATAAAAAGTTCCAATAGCAAGAATATTTAGGAAAATTTATATAATAATTTTGTGAACTGCTTGATACTATGTATGGAAACCCATGAGAATAAAAAAAAACCTGCTGGGTTCAGTGTCAGGGACACCTATACAATTTCATAATTTTTTATCTCCTTTAGCCTCTGTAGGCTTTCTTGATGACCAAGCAAGTACATTTTGCTTCTTATACTGGGAGAACACTATCTACTTTGAAATATGCCCTGATTGTGCTCCACTATTACAACTTAATTTCTAATGAAAAAGAACTTACTAGAGTTTTAACCAACCTGGTAAAATGCTAATTATCCAAATCCAGATCCCTCTCATCTTCCTAACTCACCACAGCACAAGGACAGAAGGCCATCAAGAAACTGTGATAAAATTAAAAGATTACTTATTACATACTTTCATGAATACATGGCCAACACATCCACATGGTTACTATATAGTAATAATAAAAAGCTAAAAATCATTAATTGTATTGTATGAATTGATAGAATTTATAGGGAAAATCAAAACAATCAGAATGACTTTAGAAGAAATTAAATTTCTGGCACAATTATTATAGAAAACATTAAACAAACATAACTCCTAGACATAGAAACATACTACATCACACTAAAAGCTTATTTAACTTGATTTCTATTACTCAATATATTATGTTTAACTTCAACAAAGATAATAAGTCATAATAAGAGAAAAGAATGTACACATTCTGATTACAACAAAAATACAAAAACCTGACTCAATTATGACACATATTTTAATAATATGGAATTTTTTTATCACCAGCAATAATAAGTTAAGACCTCTAGTGAAAAGTGTAGCAAACATGCAAGTTCAAGTAGGAAATGTAAATGAAGTAATTTAATATATAACAAAGAAAAAAAGACAAAAATATTATGAATGATGCATCTTGTTGGCTGATAAATATTCTGGATACTGATGAGGAAGAATTTTTTGAGTGAAAAGTATATGAATAGAAATTTTCAAAGCTGAAGAGCAAAAATTTTGTAAAATGAAAAATTAGAACTCAACATCCAAAAAACATGTGATTATTTAAACAAAACAAAACAACAATAACAAATCCTCTACACTCATCAGTGAAATATACAAGGGAGAAAATAGACCAAAAGAGAAAAATTTGGAGAAATAATGGATAATTTACTGAAATGAATCCACAAAACTGTGGATTCAATAAACTTAGAAAACAACAAAAAGGATATATACCAAAAAATTGAGAGCTGTACCTATATAAAAATTGCAGAAAACCAAAGACAAGGAGAACTGCTTCAAAGAAAAACACCTTACTTACAAAGGTGTAAGGATAAGAATTAAATCAAATTATTTTCTAGAAGCCCTACAACTAAGAGGAATTATTTACAATATTTAAGATGTTCAAAGAAAAAAAAAAAACAACTGTCACCTATGGTTCTATGACTTGTAAAATGTTATATGATGTAGTAAAAAAAATAGGCAATTTACTTTTGTTGTTAACTTCTCTGAAGCTCAAAGCCCTATTCTAATCATGAGAAAGACATCAGGAAAAATATAATATAATGTAATACTATAGTATATCTGGCCAACAACAAACACCAGGGAAATAACAAACTTTCACAGCCAAGAAGAGTTAAGTATGATAGTTAAAAAGTAAAGAATTATGTTTCTCATCCAGGATGATATTGCATGTATATTTCTGGAGCTAGGTTATAGAAAAACAAACTTATTAAAAATGATAAAATATTACTTTTAAAGTGTTTAGAAATTGTTCTAAGGACACGCAGCAAATAAATATCAAAGCAGTTAATATTATCTCAGTAAGAATAGTGAATATAAAGGGGTGGAGATAATACCATGCATTTTATCTGATCATAATGGAATGAAACTGGAAATCAATGATAAAAGAAGGAAGGAAAAATCCTGCATCACATGGAAAATGAACAATATGTTACTGAATGATCAATGGGTTACAGAAGACATAAAGGAGGAAATCAAAAAATTCTTAGAGATAAATGAAAATACAGACACAACATATTGGAATCTATGGGACACAATGAAAGCAGTTTTAAGAGGAAAATTCATCGCCTGGTGGTCATTCCTCAAAAAAAGAAAAAAACAACAAATAAATGAGCTCACACTTCATCTCAAAGCCCTAGAAAAGGAAGAGCAAAACAACAGCAAATGTAGCAGAAGGCTAGAAATAATTAAAATCAGAGTGGAAATCAATGAAATTGAAACAAAAGAAACTATTGAAACAATTAACAAAACTAAAAGTTGGTTCTTCGAAAAAATAAATAAGATCGACAGACCTTTAGCCATGCTAATGAAGAGAAGAAGAGAGAGAACTCAAATTACTAACATACAGGATGAAAAGGACAATATCACAACAGATGCTACAGAAATACAGAAGACAATTAGAAATTATTTTGAAAACCTATATTCCAACAAAATAGAAGATAGTGAAGACATCGATAAATTTCTTAAGTCATATGATTTACCCAGACTGAGTCAGGAGGATACACAAAATTTGAACAGACCAATATCAATGGATGAAATTGAAGGAGCAATCAAAAGACTACCAACCAAGAAAAGCCCAGGACTGGATGGGTATACAGCGGAGTTTTACAAAACCTTTAAAGAAGAATTAATACCAATACTTTTCAAGTTATTTCAGGAAATAGCAAAAGAGGGAGCTCTTCCAAATTCATTCTATGAGGCCAACATCACCCTGATTCCGAAACCAGACAAAGACACCTCAAAGAAAGAAAACTACAGACCAATATCTCTAATGAACCTAGATGCAAAAATCCTCAATAAAATTCTGGCGAATCGAATACAAAAACACATCAAAAAAATTGTGCACCATGATCAAGTAGGATTCATCCCTGGGATGCAAGGATGGTTCAACATACGGAAATCAATAAATGTTATTCACCACATCAATAGACTTAAAGATAAGAACCATATGATCATCTCGATAGATGCAGAGAAAGCATTTGACAAAGTACAGCATCCCTTTATGTTCAAAACATTAGAAAAATTAGGGATAACAGGAACTTACCTTGACATTGTAAAAGCTATCTATGCTAAGCCTCAGGCTAGCATCATTCTGAATGGACAAAAGTTGAAGGCATTCCCTCTAAAATCCGGAACAAGACAGGGATGCCCTCAATCTCCACTTCTATTCAATATAGTTCTCGAAACACTGGCCAGAGCAATTAGACAGACGAAAGAAATTAAAGGCATAAAAATTGGAAAAGAAGAACTTAAATTATCACTGTTTGCAGATGACATGATTCTATACCTAGAAGACCCAAAAGGGTCTACAAAGAAACTACTAGAACTAATAAATGAATTCAGCAACGTGGCAGGATATAAAATCAACACGCATAAATCAAAGGCATTTCTGTATATCAGCGACAAAACTTCTGAAACGGAAATGAGGAAAAACACTCCATTCACAATATCCTCAAAAAAAAAATAAAATACTTGGGAATTAACCTAACAAAAGAGGTGAAAGATTTATATAATGAAAACTACAGAACCCTAAAGAGAGAAGTTGATGAAGATCTTAGAAGATGGAAAAACATACCCTGTTCATGGATAGGCAGAACTAACATCATCAAAATGGTGATATTACCAAAAGTTCTCTATAGGTTTAATGCAATGCCAATCAAAATCCCAATGGCATATCTTGTAGAAATTGATAAATCAATCATGAAATTCATATGGAAAAAATAAAACACCCAGAATAGCAAAAGCAATTCTAAACAGGAAGTGTGAATCAGGTGGTATAGCGATACCAGATTTCAAACTATATTACAGAGCAATAGTGACAAAAACAGCATGGTACTGGTACCAAAACAGGCGGGTGGACCAATGGTTTAGAATAGAGGAAACAGAGACTAATCCACAAAGTTACAACTATCTTATATTTGATAAAGGGGCTAAAAGCATGCAATGGAGGAAGGATAGCATCTTCAACAAATGGTGTTGGGAAAACTGGAAATCCATATGCAACAAAATGAAACTGAATCCCTTTCTCTCGCCATGCACAAAAGTTAACTCAAAATGGATCAAGGAGCTTGATATCAAACCAGAGACTCTGTGTCTGATAGAAGAAAAAGTTGGCTCCGATCTACAGATTGTGGGGTCGGGCTCCAAATTCCTTAATAGGACACCCATAGCACAAGAGTTAACAACAAGAATCAACAAATGGAACTTAATTAAACTTAAAAGTTTTTTTCTCAGCAAGAGAAACAATAAGAGAGGTAAATAGGGAGCCTACATCCTGGGAACAAATTTTTACTCCTCACACTTCAGATAGAGCCCTAATATCCAGAGTATACAAAGAACTCAAAAAATTAGACAATAAGATAACAAATAACCCAATCAACAAATGGGCCAAGGACCTGAACAGACACTTCTCAGAGGAGGATATACAATCAATCAACAAGTACATGAAAAAATGCTCACCATCTCTAGCAGTCAGAGAAATGCAAATCAAAACCACCCTAAGATACCATCTCACTCCAGTAAGATTGGCAGCCACTATGAAGTCAAACAACAACAAGTGCTGGCGAGGATGTGGAGAAAAGGGTACACTTGTACATTGCTGGTGGGACTGCAAATTGGTGCGGCCAATTTGGAAAGCAGTTTGGAGATTCCTGGGAAAATTGGCAATGGAACCACCATTTGACCCTGCTATTGCCCTTCTCGGACTATTCCCTGAAGACCTTAAAAGAGCATGCTACAGGGATACTGCCACATCGATGTTCATAGCAGCACAATTCACAATTGCTAGACTGTGGAACCAACCCAGATGCCCCTCAATAGATGAATGGATAAAAAAAATGTGGCATCTATACACAATGGAGTACTATGCAGCAATATAAAATGACAAAATCATAGAATTTGCAGGGAAATGGACGGCACTAGAGCAGACTATGCTTAGTGAAGCTAGCCAATCCCTAAAAAACAAATACCAAATGTCTTCTTTGATATAATGAGAGCAACTATGAACAGAGCAGGGAGGAAGAGCAGGAAGAAAAGAGTAACATGAATCAGTGACATGAGATGGGAGGGAAAGGGAGAGATGAGGAAAATTGCATGGAAATGAAGGGAGACCCTCATTGCTATACAAAATTACATATAAGAGGTTGTGAGGGGAATGGGAAAATAAACAAGAAGAGAAATGAATTACAGTAGATGGGGTAGAGAGAGAAGAAGGGAGGGGAGGGGAGGGGGGATAGTAGGGGATAGGAAAGGTAGCAGAATACAACAATTACTAATAGGGCATTATGTAAAATTGTGGATGTGTAACCGAAGTGATTCTGCAATTTGCATTTGGGGTAAAATTGGGGGCTCATAACCCACTTCAATCTAATGTATGAAGTATGATATGTCAAGAGCTTTGTAAAGTTTTGAACAACCAATAAAAAAAAGAATAAAAGTCTTCACTCTAGAACCTCAAAAAAAAAAAAAAAGAAAATCTGTAGCATTTATGTATTGACCCACTTCCTTCCATTCCCTCAAGTCAATTTGTTGTAATCTTCACTCTTGGTAGATGTGGCTAAAATATAATATTAAGCTTTCTATCAAGAATTATCACACTTAACAATGTGGGACAAAATGATAGCATTTATCATCCTTGCCTACTCTGAGTTGAAGTGGCTAACTTCTTAAAATTCATGACCAAGAGTATCCCAATAAACTTAGTAACTTTACTTTCTTACAAGGGAGAACAAAAATCAGTACACTAATATTTTTTTTTTAATCCTGAGAGAACAAAAAAAAATCTTTCATTTACTTTCATTATTAAATTTATTTTCCAAAAATAAAGATGAAATTAAGATCTTCATACATAATCAAAATTTGAGAGAATTTGTTGCAAGTGCATCTGCCTTACAAGACATAATAAATAAGATTTTTATAATGAAAACAAGTAAATATAGAGGAATTAAAAAACAAAACCCAAAGAATAAAGAGCATTTTTATAGGTTATTTTATAATTATAAAAGACAGTACACATGCATGTTTTAACCTTTATTTAATTAATACTTGCATAAAACAATACCTTATATTTTATTGTATACCTTTATTGTGCATTTTGAATAATTAATTATATAAATTGAATATATTTTATAAGAACCAGCATGAAGATGGTGGGAGGAAGGAGCAAGTGGTGGATACATGAGTTTAAGGAAATAATTCTAAAAAGTGGGCCCATTTTGCTGAACTCCATATGCTTTCTTTTCCAAGAAGCAATTTTCCTAAAGCCCTGCCTGTCTTAAGTGGACAGTATATGTCACATTTCTCAGCAAACTACCTCTTATCTGCAGAAGAAATGCAGACCTGAAATAATTCCAATAAGAGGAATAAAAGTTACCTTGAAGTAGGGGACTTTTGTGATTCTTACACAGACCAGATCACAACACCTAGGGATAATTCCTCCTAACCATAAAATGTGTAAAAAAAGATTTCAATTAGAATTGATCAACATGGGCTAAAGTGACCTGAAATGGTCATGGCACTGGGGACTTGAAAGTTTGATGTTATGCTGCTCTCAGTCTAAAGTCAAAAGATGGACATCAGTGAGACTCTGGAAACTTCCCTGGGACTACAATAAAATGGGAGGGCAGGAAAGGCATGTTGCTCTTCTCTCTGAAAGGATACACTCTCTCCCTTGAGAGTGTCTCCTTTCCCCTTTCCCATCTCTTCTAATAAATCCATGCTTGTTACCCTGAGTAGGATGTCTAAAGTCTTTCTGACTTAATCACAAGAACCAGTTTTTGAAAGGATTTCTTCATGCTGCCTCGGTTTGCCTAAAGGCCCTGGCTCTATAACACATCCAGCAAAAGAATCCTGAAATACATGAAGTAAAGACAGAAGAAATTTAGGGCAAAACTACGGAGCTTAATACTTACATACTTTACATTACTCAAATTCAATAATGGCAAGAAAAATGAAGTAGAAGATAAATAGGAAATAGAGGTCTGGAATAGGAATAGATAAATAGGAAATAGAGGTCTGAATTACCTCTAACACATTTCTATAGAGCATTGTTTAAAGACTCTTAACAACAGCAGATTACACATTATCAGGACACCAGAATTTATATTTTAATTGCAAATAAAACACACTCTATGATAGGCTCAAATATGCTGAAGGCATTAAATAGTAAAAAAGGATGCTCATTCATAGTAATGGAGAGAAATTTATAATAAATAAAACAAAAGTTTGTGAAATTGTCAGATACATTAAAAGTGTTCAAAATACTACTAAATAATAGTTCAATGAAAGAAAATGACAAGGTGAATTAAACATATTTTCATATAAATGAAAATAGAAAAGCATTATAAAACTGTTGGATGCAACTAAGGAAGGAAGTTTAAATTTACAAGATCCCTTCATAAAAGGGATGATCTTCAATCAATAATTTAATCATGCATTTTAAGATACCAGATGAATTAGAGAAAAACAAACCCAAACCAAACAGAAGGAAACAATAAGAACTACAGCATAAACGAATGAAATAAAAAATAGAAGAACAGTGGAAACCAATCAGTTAAACAAAATTTGATTCATTAATAGATCAAACAAACTGAAATAAAATTTAGCATAATTTTTCAAAAAATGGTCAACCTGAATTACTAAAATAATAACTTAAACCAGAAGTATTACTACTAAGCATGCTGAAATATATAAAAGAAATTATAATAATCACTTACTGTATGACAATAACCCAGATAATTTAGACAGAATAGAAAAATTCCTAGGAAGACATAATCTATGTAAATTAATTCAAAATCTGAATATTCTGAGCCATAACCAAATGTTTGAATTAGTAATTAAAAAAAGAAAACTTGATGCAATCAAACCCCCAAAGTTGTGTTTACTATTGAGTTATACCAAAGATTTAAAGAAGTGCCAATTCTTCACAATTTCCTCAAACAAATAGAAGAGGGACTCAGTGCAACTGTTATCATCAAGGTAATATTAACCAATTATGGGGCCAGAAAAAAATATGACAAGAAAGTAACTTTTAGATCTGTACTGCTTTTGAACAGAGATGTATAATCCTCCAGAAAATAATGGCAAAACAAATTTTCTCATATTTAAAAAGATGTTAAGCTATGATCACATAGAATTTATGTTAATTAACATCATGTACTGCATTAATATAATAAAATTTATTGAACACATGATCAGCTTAATGGTTGTAGAAAAATAATTTAACAATAATAAAATTTATTTATTGTAAAAATACTAAATACTAATCAAAAAGGAATGCTTCTTCATTTGGTAAAGTGTTTACGGAGATAGATTGAATATTTATATAATATAATATCAAATATAATATTTATATAATATAATATAATATTTATAGAATATAACATCAAAAAATATCAGCAATAAGAATATAGTCTTTGATAATCTTTACTCAATATATAAAGTGTCATATATAGCATTTCCATTTAATAATGAAGTGCTGATATATATATACAAATTTAATACTTTGTAATACAGAAAAATCTGAGTTTATCATAGGTAGCTTAGATCTCATAATAACTTGAGGGCATATATTTAAGTGACCAATTTCTACTAAAGTGTAATAGCAAGGCAAAATCAGGTTCTCAGAGGATGGTAGGATTGTGCTTCAAACTCCTAAAGACATGCACTGGAATTCACATATGGAGACTTGCCAAAAGTTCCTAAAAATGTTTCTTTCTTCCTTTGACAATTAAAGCACAGTTGGATTTTTTTTGGACCGTATGGCCCAAGTGTCAGTGCAGCTTGAATGGCATTCTTGACCTGTTAGAGAGCCTTCTTTTGTGTGACCTACTGAAATCCAGCAGTTTTTTGGATCATTTACTAAATTGCTTTGAATAGAAAACCCAAATGAGATATATGTCCTTTCTGTTGTTGTTTTTCAAAATCAAAAAAGGCCCACTACATATTTTCTTCTACTTTGGTTTCAGGAGATATTTGATGAAACAACCTACCACCCTTAGAAGGGATATCTCAATATGCTCCTTAGAAATTTCACTGTGTTTAAAGACACCTGAAATTTTGTTGACTAACTTCCAACACCAAATACTCAAAATATTTAAGGATTATTCTAAAGTAGTTGCTAATTTTTGTTCACTTGGTTCAATAATCACAATGTTCTTTATATAATGAGTCATTATGTTATCTTATAGAAGATAATGCATGATGGTTTGATTAGAATGTTTATATATCCTTTAGGCAGAATAATAAATGATACTTTGATAGTTTGAAAAAAAAGTGCTTCTGTTTGTCTTTATTAACAGATATTGAGAGAAAAGCATTTGCTACATCAGTAGTCACTACTAGTTAAAAAGGGATGTCTTAATTTGCTCAAGCAATTAAACCACATCTGGAACAACAGCTGAAGTTGGAGTCACCATCTGGTTATGCTTATTATAAACTCCTGTTATTCTCCAAGATGAATTTACATTCTGCACAGTATTAATAGGTGAGTTGTAAGGAGATATGGTGACATCATCACCCTTGAAACTTCCATGTCTTTGATGAGCATTAATCTCTACATTCACTACAGGAATAAGGTATTGCTTTTGGTTCATTGTTTTCATAGAAACAGGCAGTTGTATTGGCTTCTATTTGACCTTTTCTTTCATAAATCTGCTTGCTCCAAAGATCAGGGAATGAATGTGGATATTCTATAGGATACCAATTATGTCTACTCCAGTATGAATTCTGGGAAAGAACTACAACATAAATTTGGGCACACACTATAAGCATTCTGAGATAAACCTTAGGTAATACTCCATTGATCCCCTGAACCCACAATCCCCTACTACTTTGGGGGATACCAGGGATTAAACTAAGGGGCACTGGACAGCTGAGCCATATCCCCAGCCCTATTTTGTGCTTTATTTAGAGTCAAGATCTCACTGAGTTGCTTAGTTCCTCGCTTTTGCTGAGGCTGACTTTGAACTCATGCTCCTCCTGCCTCAGTCTCCTGAGCAGCTGGGAACACAGGCATAAGCCTCCACACCTGGCACAATTTACTACTTTTAATGGTAAAGCAAAGTGGCATTTTGGCTCTCCTTAAATTAGTGCCCTTTCAAAATTTGTTAATCACCAAAATGTCTTATGTCTTTTTCATAATGCACAACTATCACTTTGCCTACTTGAAGTACTAAGATCCCTTTAAAGAAATCTGGGAGAACTATTAATAGTAAAAAAAAAGGCAAAGTACTGAGATTCTTTTAACATTTTGTTTAGTTGTAGATGAACACAATACCTGTATTTTATTTATTTTTATGTGATGCTGAGGGTCGAATTCCTGTGAGGCTCTACCACTGAGTTACAACTCCATATCTAGTAGTGGGGTTCTTCCTGAAGAGGAAATTACCTTATGGTTTCTTCTTTTGTGGTACTAGGGATTACAGTTAGGGCACTGTACCACAGAAATACATTACAAGCATTTTTCTTTTTTTTTTCTTTCTTTCTTTTTTTTTATATGGGTCTTGCTAAGTTGCTCAAGCTGCACTCAAACTTGTGATCCTCCTACGTCAAGAGGATTACAAGGCCTGTTTCTCACAGGTGGTTCCTTATTGATGCCCACCTATGGTAGAAGAGATGGAAGTAGATGAAGAAATCCATGGATTCTTGTGTATAATGTCATTAATTCCATCTATGAAGCTGCACCCTCATGACATAATCACCTTCTAAAAACCCCATCTCTCAATATTATAATATTGACCATAAAATTTCAACATAGAAACTTTGGTGGAACAAAAGTTTACAATTGTAATATGACTGTTTTGATGATACAGATTAGATTTTTATTCATCCAGCCTAGAACTCTGGAACTCATACAGATCAAGTAGGAATATAACTGAATGAATGCTCATCCATTTAACAACAAGTGACACTATGATCAAGTAGGCAAAGTGATAGTTATCTGTGAGTCAAACTATGCAATTATTGCTTTGATTCTGTCATTCATTAGAGCAACAATGCAAACATTGTCTTCAGCAAGTAAGTGTTGCCATTTTGTCACACCTCTTTAGGATCTATGTATCACTGTTTCATTTAGGTTTCCTAATGCAGTAGTAGCATTTCTCACTATCATTCCTTCACTGGGTTGGGGGCATGAAGTTATTTGTTGAGAACCACAGCCTAAGTGGCCCCAGCAAGCTTCCAGCTGATTGGCTCACCATGGCCCCAGCAAACTTCTAGCTGATTGGTTCTCCACGGCCCCAGAAAAGTTCCAGCTGATTGGCTCCTCTGCGGTGATGCACATTGGGCTGTTTCCCTGCCCTTTCAGACGACACAGCTGCTCATTGGGGAACTCTTTTGGCTCTACCCATGCGACCCAGCCAATCGGCCTCAAGAGCGGGAGGAGTGGGGGTTGAGAAGCTCACTGGAAGCCGGTGGTGGCAGTTAGGCTCTGAGGGAATTCCTGAAGAGCTCCTGTGGTGCAGCATGTGTGTTGTAAAAATAAAGTTCATTTCTGCTTGACAAGTGGCTCATGAATTGTGCCCAGCCAGACTGTGGCATTTGGTGGCCCATACGGGGATCGAGTGAGGGTAAGTGACAAGGTAAACTGCTCGCCACTGAGGGCAGGGCAAGAGGATGGGTAGCCATTTTAAGATTCTTCTTTAGTTTTGTTTTGCTTTTGTTTTAAGTTGCCTGTCCCTGGAGATGGGTGAGACGGAAGAAAAACCACTCACATCTGAGGAAAAACTATTTGCGTCTGAGGAAGAGATAGGGAGAAAGGACGGATGGACAAATAACCCTCTGGTGATAGAAAGGTGTTAGTAACAACCTCCTGTTGTAACTTCTTCCCTGATGGCTTTTCCTCCTTTAAATTTTCTTTCTCTGTCTGACTAGCTTCAGACACCTTCTCTTTTACTTGATCTAACATGTCTTCTACCATAGTCTCAACTGAAGGCTTTGGACTAGGCAAACAAAATCGTATCATCATCCACAATGGCAATGTGCCAACTGGCAGAGTTCCTGGGTTTTTCTTTTCCCTCTCTCTTAAATCTTTACCATGATGGTCCCATTGTGATATATTCAACAACTCCTCCTTAAAAAGCCATGGGCTACATTTTTGTATTGTATCAATATATGCCCTAACTGTTCTTGGTTTTACTGGGGTGCATCCTTCCTTTAACAATTTACTTAACACTCTTTCGGTTTGTTTTTTACTAATTTCTGATCCCATATTTCTACTATAAAGATAACACAACCCAACAAGATAACACAACCCAAACAAAACCACAACAGAATGAAACAAAATTGGAACAAAAATTCATTATATCAACCTTTCTATCCTCCTGAAATGTCCAATCTGCTGGTGTCATGCTCAAATTGGTAATGGATTCGACCATGTTTACAGTGAAGGGTGCTTGAGGACCATAGGTTGTTACAGCCTCTTTTAGCTGCTTCACTGTTTTGAAATCTAAAACATGGTGAATTTGATGCCCTCCTGCCTGTTCAAATACAGGGCATGCCAATCTTTGTGGGCCACCAATCCATCCTTTATCCCTATCTGTTCCTCAGACGCAAATAGTTTTTCCTCAGATGTGAATGGTTTTCTTCCAACTCACCCATCTCCAGGGACAGGCAAAACAAAAACAAAAACAAAAACAAAAACAACAAAAATGAAACAAAAGAGAAACAAAAGGAGAGAAGAATCTTAAAATGGCTACCCATCCTCTCGCCCTGCCCTCAGGGCCAAGCAGTTTATCTTATCACTTACCCTCAGTGGATCCCCGTACGGGCCACCAAATGCCGCAGACTGGCTGGGCACAATTCATGAGCCACTTGTCAAGTAGAAACAAACTTTATTTTTACAACACACACGCAGCAGCACACAAGCTCTTCAGGAATTCCCTCAGAGCCCAAGTGCCACCACCGGCTTCCAGCGAGCTTCTCAACCCCCACTCCTCCCACTCTTGAGGCCTATTGGCTGGGTCATGTGGGTGGAGCCAAAAGAGTCCCCGAATGAGCAGCTGTGTGGTCTGAAAGGGCGGGGAAACAGCCCAATGAGCATCACCGCAGAGGAGCCAATCAGCTGGAAGTTTGCTGGGGCCGTGGTGAGCCAATCAGCTAGAAGTTTGCTGGGGCCTCTGTGAGCCAATCAGCTGGAAGTTTGCTGGAGCCACTTCAGCTGTGGCTCTCAACAGTTATTCAAAGGTTCTGGAGCTTTCTTCTCAAAAGTATTTTTCACAATTATGATAAAAGATTTGTCCTATGTATATTCCCTTCTTGTCTTTAGATACATTCCTCTATAATTTTATTTATTTATTTATTTATTTATTTTTTTAAAAAAAGAGAGTGAGAGAGAGAGAGAGAGAAAGAGAGAGAATTTTTAATATTTAATATTTATTTTTTGGTTATCAGCGGACACAACATCTTTGTTTATATGTGGTGCTGAGAATCGAACCCAGGCTGCACGCATGCCAGGTGAGCGTGCTACAGCTTGAGCCACATCCCCAGCCCTCCTTTCTAATTTATTCAGGGAATGTGAGCATTTCAACTTTAATTAAGGTAGGCTACCTCTTTGTTTCAGCCAAACAAATTATTAGAGTATATTTTTAGTTCCTTAAACTATAACATTGAGTCCAGAATTTCTGCTTAGTGGTCCAATATAAAATTTAGCTTAATCCTATTTTATATTACTTCCACCATTATGCTATACTCAATATCCATTTCTACCACACATGTGTTCTAGATTTCTGTCTGTATAAATTGAAAAAATGCTACAGTTGTATCATAGTGGGCCACACTTTGGAACTTATCATTTGAAGTCTGCTGGCATTTGTCTATACTTACAGTGTTAGAAGCAAAGTGACAAAGAGAATTTGTAAGCATAGTGTCTAATGAAAATACATCAATAAATAGGCTCACATGGTTATGGTCTGACAGGTCTAAAATCCACATTCAGGTGAACAGGTTGAAAGTTTTCTTGGGAAGGGGTCAATTTTGCAATCTCAATTTTATTTTCCCACAATGGCTATATGAAATCTTAAGAACTAGAGAAACCAGTAACTGAACAATTCAAGAAGCTGGAGCCTCAGAAGAAGAGGGACCAACAATGCAACCCCAGACTGTGACTAGAGACCTGGGTAATCCTTGGAAAGTCACTGGACAGAGTCTACTTTGAAAGTGTGAAGGAACTTGGGTCCAGTGTCTTCAGATAACCATAGCAGCAATCCAAGTAGTCTTCCACAGACAAAATATAGCATGTGTATCCATATTGACTTCCTTCTATCTCCATCCCTCTAGGCTCCCAGCCCATTGGGATGCACTGCCCAAATTCAGGGTCATTGACTCCCTCTCAGTTTGCTGTCCCACATGTCAATAAACTCTGGAAACATGCTTATTGACACAAAGATACCTTAATCCAATCAAGTTGACAATTCATATTAACCATCACCCCAATGCTAATGTGTTATATATAAATATTTGTATATAATGTTCACATAGGTTAATTTCTGAAAACAGGAAATAAATTAGTTCTTGTTTAGAACTGAGGAAAATAGGAGGATTAGGTTATGACTAAGATATAAAGAGTTTCTTTTTGGTATAATAAAATATGCATTTCCTAAAATTGTGGTGATGGTTGCACATTCCTAAATATATTATAAAGCCACTGAATTTAACTCTTTAAATGAGTTAATTGTATTGTATGTTGATATATCTCAAAGTTTTAATAATAACAATATAGCAAAACTAATATAATATATTACGGAATTTAGTTATCAATAATGTATCAATATTGATTATTTAATTGTATATTTATTTTTCTTTATTATTGATTTTTAAATAAGTGACAGTGGAATGCATTACAATTCTTATTACACATATACAGCACTTTTTTTTATATCTCTGACTGTATATAAAATATGTTGACACCCAATTTGTGTCTTCATACATGTACTTTGAATAATGATGTCTGTCACATTCCACCATTCTTGCTAATCCCTTGCCCCTTCCCTTTTTCTCCCACCCTTCTGCCCTATCTAGAATTAATCTATTCCTCCCATGCTCTCCCTCCGTATACCATTATGAGTCAGCCTCCTTATATCAGAGAAAACATTTGGCATTTGTTTTTTGGGGATTGGCTAACTTCATTTAGTATTATCTTCTCCAATGCCATCCTTTTACCTACAAATGTCATGATTTTGTTCTCTTTTATTGCTGAGTAAAATTTCATTGTGTATATATGCCACATTTTTTTATCCATTCATCCACTGAAGGGCATCTAGATTGGCTCCACAGTTAAATTATTGTTAATTGTGCTGCTATAAATATTGATGTAGCTGTGTCCTTGCAGTATGCTCTTTTTTAGTCTTTTGGGTATAGAGTTAGGAGAAGGATAGCTGGATCAAATGGTGGTTCCATTCCCAGATTTCCAAGGAATCTCCATACTGCTTTCCATATTGGCTGCACCAATTTGCAGTCCCACTAGCAATGTGTGAGTGTGCCTTTTTTCCCACATTGTCGCCAACAATTATTGTTGTTTGTTATCATAATAGCTGCCATTCTGACTGGAGTGAGATGATATCTTAGAGTAGTTTTGATTTGTATTTCTCTAATTGCTAGAGATGATGAACATTTTTTCATATATTTGTTGATTGATTGTATATCCTCTTCTAAGAAGTGTCTGTTCAGGTCCTTGGCCCATTTGTTGATTAGGTTATTTATTTTTTGGTGCTTAGCTTTTTTAGTTCTTTATGTACCCTAGAGATTAGTGCTCTATCTGATGTGTGAGGGGTAAAAATTTGCTCCCAGGATATAGGCTCTGTGTTAACATCACAGATTTTTTTCTTTTGCTGAGAAGAAACTTTTTAGTTTAATTCCATTCCATTTATTGATTCTTGTGTTTAATTCTTGTGCTATAGAAATATTATTAAGGAAGTTGAGGCCTAATCCCACATGATGAAGATTAGGGCCTACTTTTTCTTCTATTAGATGCAGAGTCTCTGGTTTGATTCCTAGGTCCTTGATCCACATTGAATTGAGTTTTGTGCATGATGAGAGACAGTGGTTTAATGTCATTTTGTTGCATATGGATTTCCAGTTATCCCAGCACCATTTGTTGAAGATGCTATCTTTTCTCCAGTGCATGTTTTTGGTGCTTTTGTCTAATATAAGATAATTGTAGTTTTGTGGGTTATTCTCTGTGTCCTCTATTCTTTACCTTTGGTCTACCAGTGTGTTTTGATGCCAATACCAGGCTGTTTTTATTACTATTCTTCTGTAGTATACTTTAAGGTCTGATATAGTGATGCCACTTGCTTCACTCTTCCTTCTAAGGATTACTTTAGTTATTCTGGGTCTCTTATTTTTCCAGATGAATTTCATGATTGCTTTTTTATTTATATGAGCAATGCCATTGGGATTTTGATTGGAATTGCATTAAATCTGTATAGTGCTTTTGGTAGTATGGTCATTTTGATAATATTAATTCTGCCTATCCAAGAGCAAGATAGATACTTTCATCTCCTAAGGTCTTCTTTAATTTCTTTCTTTAGAGGTCTAAATAGATCTTTCACCTCTTTCATTAATTTGATTCCCAAGTATCTTATTTTTTTTTGAAGTTATTGTAAATGGGGTAGTTTTTTTTTTCTCATTTCCTTCTCAGAGGATTTGCAACTGATATACAGATATGCCTTTGATTTATAAGTGTTGATTTTATATCCTGCTATATTGCTGAATTTATTTAGTGCTTCTAGAATTTTTCTGGTGGAGCTTTTTGTATCTTCTAATTATAGAATCATATCATCATCGAATAGTGCTAATTTAAGTTCTTACTTTCCTATACATATCCCTTTAGTTTGTTGTTGTTGTTATTTCTTTCTTTTTTTGGTGTGTGTGTGTGTGTGTGTGTGTGTGTGTGTGTGTGTGTGTGTGTATGTCTTTCTAATTGCTCTGACCAGTGTTTCAAGAACTCTGTTGAATAGAAGCAGTGAAGAGGGCAAACCTGGCTTTTTCCAGATTTTAGGGGAAATGACTTCTATTTTTCTGTTTAGAATGATGTTGTCCTGAGATTAAGGTAGATAGCCTTTATGATGTTGAGATATGTTCCTGTCATCCCTAATTTTTCTAGTGTTTTGAACATAAAGGGTGCTGTATTTTGTTGAATGATTTTTTCTGCATCTATTGAGACAATCATATGATTCTCATATTTGAGTCTATTGATGTGATGAATTACATTTAATAATTTCCATATGTTGAACCAACCTTGCATCTCTGGGATAAATCCCACTTGATCATGGTGCATGATCTTTTTGATATGTTTTTGTGTTTGATTTGCCAGAATTTTATTAAGAATTTTTGCATCTATGTTCGTTAGAGACATTGGTCTGAAGGTTTTTTTTTTTCTTTGATGTGTCTTTGCTTGGTTTTGGGATCAGGGTGATATTGGCCTCATTAAATGAGTTTGGAAGTGCTACCCCTTTTTTATTTTCTGAAATACACTGGAGAGTATTGGTATTACTCTTTAAAGGTCTTGTAGAACTCAGCTGTGTATCTATCTGGTCCTGAGCTTTTCTTGGTTGGTTAGTTTCTGATGGCATGTTCTATTTCATCACTTGATATTGGTCTGTTTAAATTGTGTATATCTTCCTGATTCAATCTGGACAAATCCTATGACTTAAGAAATTTGTTGATGCCTTCAATGTCTTCTATTTTATTGGAGTATAAGTTTTCAAAACAATTTCTAATTATCCTCTATATTTCTGTAGTTTCTCTTATGATATTACCTTTTCACCACTTATGTTGGAAATTTGAGTTTTCTCTTTCCTTCTCTTCATTAGCGTAGCCATGGGCTTGTCAATTTTATTTATTTTTTCAAAGAGACAAATTTTTCTTTTGTCAATTTTTTCAATAATTTTTTTGTTTTTATTTCATTGTTTTCAGCTCTAATTTTAATTATTTCTTGCCTTCTGCTTTTGCTGTTGATTTGTTCTTCTTTTTCTAGGGCTTTGAGATGTAGTGTGACATCATTTATTTGTTGACTTTTTCTTCTTTTAAGGAATGATCTCCATGCAATGAATTTTCCTCTTAGTACTGCTTTCATAGTGTCCCAGAGATTTTGATATGTGGGGTCTATGTTCTCATTTACCTCTAAGAATTTTTTAGTCTCCTCCTTGATGTCTTCTGTAATCCATTGTTCATTCAGTAGCATATTGTTTAGTCTCCAGGTGATGGAGAGATTTTTATTTTTTATTTTGTCATTGATTTCCAATTTCATTCCATTATGATCTGATAAAATGCATGGTAGTATCACTACTTTTTTTTTCTATTTGCTAAGAGTTGCTTTATGGCATATTATATGGTCTATTTTAGAGAAGGTTCCATGTGTTGCTGAGAAAAATGTATATCCACGTTAGGTACATTGAAATATTCTATATATGCCAGTTAAGTCTAAGTTATTGATTGTATTTTTGAGTTCTATAGTTTCTTTATTATGAGATAAAATATTATTAATGGAGGGAATCTGTGTAAGACTATAACTTTGCAATGCCTCCAATTTTTCTGTGAAGCTAAAGTGTTCTAATAAGCTAAGCTGATTAAAATAAATGCAGAAATCAAATGTGAATAAACTATAACAAGATGATTTGAGGTATTGGCAGTGTTTTTTAAACCTGGGCAATTATCTTATGATTCAACTTTAGAAACTTCCTATGATCTTTAAAATAATATTTGGTTTTACTTCAATTTCAATTAATCTGTCTATTTTGGAATCATTTGTTGATGCCTTCAATGTCTTCTATTTATTGGGGTATAAATTTCAAAATATTTTCTAATTATCTTCTGTATTTCTGTAATTTCTGTTGTGATATTACCTTTTTCAACACTTATGCTGGAAATTTGAGTTTTCTCTTTCCATCTCTTCATTAGAGTAGCTAAGGGTCTGTCAATTTTATTTTTTTTTTTTCCAAAGGATCAGTAGAGCAGATGCTAATGATTGACTATATATATTACCCAAGTTTATGGGTCACATGATGCTAGAGGCCTAAAGTCAGTAAGAAACAATAGAACAAATAGGATTTTGTCATATTGAGAATTTGGGAGTAAACAATGGATGAACAATTAGAAGAATAAATTCATTTGTCAAAGTCATCACCAATGCAGGATAATCAAAATATAAACAAATAACTTGGATAATCACCCATAGACAATAGTAGTTCAGTTTTTTGGAAGATAATTTCAAAGTGAATAGCTTCAAATACCCCCAAAGTAAGGCAAAGTCCAAGACATTTGATCAATAAACTGACTTATTTTTAAATAAAGACCAATGAAAGAAAAGGGCATTCCAATCATACAAAAAATATCGGGGCAGTAATTTTCTGCTTAAGTTTTAAAATTATCTATAATTTACATACCAGGAAACCATTCCAACATAGTAATTATAGACTCTAAAGAGGATCAGTATAATTTATTCAAGACTAATATTTAATCCCCAGTAGACAAGCAGAAGTTTCTGAAAAGTAGACTTTGACAATTTCTTAAAGAGACAATTTCTTTTCAAAACTTTATCTGTAATTTCTTTCTAATGGATTCCCATGTTTAATTATAATTTTAAACACTCACTTGATGTTCTATCTGACTTCTTAATGGCATTTTCCTTTGACTGCCAAATAATTTTTGCATCTTTTGAAATGAGCATATGGCTTTTTTTTGTGTGTAAACAAAGTGAAATAAACATATTGCCTTTTAAATATTAAAATATTCAATATTATCATACCAATTCATGTATAGCATATAAATGTTATATTATTCTTCAATTTCACCATTCCTGGCCTTTGAATACTTTGTTTTTTTGTTTTCATATTTTCTAATGAGAAATGTGTTTTATACTCTCTTTGACCATCTGTTCATAATGTGTATTATTTTTCCTCTCACTGCCTTTAACATTTATTTTTTATTAATCTATCACTCTATTTTGGCAATTTAATTATGATGTAGACACCTTTGTTCATGCCTTGAGTAGTAGAAAAACTTGAAGGATGACTCCCAATGAACTCTGCCTCCTGATATATATGTCTTAGTGTAATTTCCATCTCTTAACAGTGAACCAGACCTAGTGACCTACAAATTGAAAATGACAACACTTACAGAATGTGACTTTTGAGTTGAGCTTTAAAAAGACTGGCTTCAGTCTTTGGCACTTCTTGCCCTTGCTGTCTTATTCATTTGCTCTGAGGGAAGCCTGCTGTCCTATTATGAGTGGCATTATGGAGAAGAACACATTGCAAGAAGCTGATGTTTCAATCTAGCAGTCAGAAATGACCTGTGGTCTGCCAATAACCATGTGAGTGAACCTGGGAGAAGAAATGTGCTCATTCAAGCACTGAGATCACTACAGTCTAAATAACACTTTGATTTATGAGAAATTCCATAGATCAAGGGCAACAAACTAAGCTATATCTGGAATTCTAACCCACAGAATCTTTGAAATAGCAAATATTTGTATTTTAAGTTATTTTGTTTGGGGGTAATTTATTATTCATTAATTTATAACTAATAAATTACTTTGGTAAGTGTATTATTCATGTTTCTTTTATTTGGTGTTTTTGATCTCCTTAGATCTATAACTTTAAATTTTCTCCTGAGTATGACAAATTTTCAGTCATTATTTTTTAAATATTATTCTCTAACTCCTTCCTGCTCTATTCCTTTGAAAAATACAAGTATATACACATAAAATCATTTCAATTATACTATAGCATATTTATTCTCTGTTCTTTTTAAATTCTCTCCTTTTTTATTTTCAATATTTTTTATTACCACATTTTCAAGTTAACAAATCTCTCTATTGAAATGACCGAGTTGCTATTGTGTAGTCAGTCCATGTTACTATTACAAAGTTCCATGAATTACATAGCTGATAAAACATAGAATTTTCCAGGCACAGTGGTGCACACCTGTAATCCCAGCAGCTTTGGGCAGCTAAGTCAGGGGAATCACAAGTTCAAAGCCAGCCTTAGCAAAAGTGAGGTGCTAAGCAACTCATTGAGACTCTGTCTCTAAGTAAAATATAAACTAGAGCTAGGGATGTTGCTCAGCTACAGAGTGATCCTGAGTTTAATCCCTGATACCCCCGCTGCCTACCCCACTCCAAAAACAAAATACACACAAGTATAGGGCTTAGGATGTAGCTCAACAGTAAATTTTTTTCCTATTATACATGAGACCTTGGGTCCAATCCTTAGTTCTGACGAGAGAGAGAGAGAGAGAGAGAGAGAGAGAGAGAGAGAGAGAGAGAGAGAGAGAGGAATTTATTTACCACTTTCCTGGAGTCTGAGATCAGGGGGCTAGTATTATCAGATTCTGGTGAGGATCTTCTTCTGGGTTTCAGAGATCCAACTTTTTATTTTTTTGTTATGTGGAAAAATTATATGAGCTTTTTTGCCTTTTTTATTATGGCACTAATCCCAACTAATAGGATCTCATCCTTATGACCTAACCGACACCCAAAAGCCCCCTTTTCAAGTACTATCCCTTTGGGGATTAGATTTTAACATCTGAATTCAAGAGGAGGATGCAAACATTCAATCTGTAACACTTTCTAATCTTAATATGTTTTTCATTTCAGACACTGTAGTATTCATCCATAGTTTTTATTTGGTTCTTTAAAATATTCTCCTAAGTCTGTAAAAATTATAGTTGTTTTCTTTTTTTTTCCTTTTTTTTTTTTTTTTGTACCAAGGATTGAAATCCAGTGGTGCTTAACTACTGAGCCACATCCTCAGCCACTTTTATTTTATATTTTTTTGAGAGTCTCACTAAGTTGCTTAGAGCCTCTCTAAATTGCCAAGGCTGGCTTTGGAATTTCAATCCTCCTGCCTCAACCTACCAAACCACTGGGATTAAAATACAGTTTTAATAAATGCTTTTATGTTCTTATCTGGTAACTCTAAAATCTATGTCAAATCTGAGTCATTTTCAATTTATTAATTTATTTCTTCATCATGAGTTAAATTCTCTCTGCAAGTCTAGGATTTTTTTTTAATTGTAAGATATACATTTTGAATTTTACATTATTGGGTGCTAAATATTTCTGTAGTTTTACAAACATTCTTTGAGTATTTGTGAGGGGCACAGTTAAGTTATTTGTAAGCCTATGATCCTTGAGTTCTTTTTTGAAATTATATTTTATTTTATTTTATTTTTTTTTAATTTTTTATTGATTATTTAAAGCATTACATAGCTCATGATATATCATCTTTCATACATTAGACTCAAATTGTGTTTTGAACTCCCATTTTCACCCCAAATATAGATTGCAGAATCACATCTGTTACATATTCACATTTTTACATAATGCCCTATTAGTGTCTGTTGTATTCTGCTACCTTTCCTAACCCCTACTATCACCCCTCCCCTCCCCTCCCCTCCCATCTTCCCTCTCTATCTCCCCTGCTGTTGTTCAATTCTCTCCCTTTTTTTCCCTCCCCCTTGCCCCTCATAGCCTCTTGTAATTTTATGTATCCTTGAAGGTCTCCTACCATTTCCATATGCTTTCCCTTCTCTCTCCGTTTCTCTCCCCCCATTCGTCTTTGTTATCTGTAGTCTTTTCCACATGCTCTTCCTTCCTGTTCTGTTCTTAGTTGTTCTCTTTATATCAAAGCAGACATTTGGCATTTGTTTTTTAGGGCTTGGCTAGCTTCACTTAGCATAATCTGCTCTAATGCCATCCATTTCCCTGCAAATTCTATGATTTTGTCATTTCTTAGTGCTGCATAATATTCCATTGTGTATAGATGCCACATTTTCTTTATCCATTCATCTATTGAAGGGCATCTAGGTTGGTTCCACAGTCTAGCTATTGTGAATTGTGCCGCTATAATCATTGATGCAGCCGTATCCCTATAGTGCGCTCTTTTAAGGTCCTCAGGGAATAGTCCGAGAAGTGCAATAGCTGGGTCAAATGGTGGTTCCATTCCCAGCTTTCCCAGGAATCTCCATACTGCTTTCCAAATTGGCCTCACCATTTTGCAGCCCCACCAGCAGTGTACAAGTGTACCTTTTTCCCCACATCCCCGCCAACACTTGTTGTTGTTTGACTTCATAATGGCTGCCAATCTTACTGGAGTGAGATGGTATCTTAGGGTGGTTTTGATTTGCATTTCTCTGATTGCTAGAGATGGTGAGCATTTTCTCGCCATCCACAAAAATTAACTCAAAATGGATCAGGGAGCTAGATATCAAATCAGAGACACTGCGTCTGATAGAAGAAAAAGTTGGCTACGATCTACAAATTGTGGGGTCGGGCTCCAAATTCCTTAATAGGACACCCATAGCCCAAGAGTTAACAACCAGAATAAACAAATGGGACTTACTTAAACTAAAAAGTTTTTTCTCAGCAAGAGAAACAATAAAAGAGGTAAATAGAGAGCCTACATCCTGGGAACAAATCTTTACCCCCCACACCTCTGATAGAGCCCTAATATCCAGAATGTACAAAGAACTCAAAAAATTAAATAATAAGATAACAAATAACCCAATTAACAAATGGGCCAAGGACCTCAACAGACACTTCTCAGAGGAGGACATACAATCAATCAACAAGTTCTTGAAATTATATTTTAAACATACACCAAGTCATTCTGTTTAGGGTTATTTCCCATGATTCAGGCAAACACCAATTAGAATTTTATCAAATCCCCTATGAATCTTGAACATTTCCTTTATGGCTGGTGGAAACAGCAATGATTTATGGCTTTGTTGGACCATTGGATACTGTTACCTATATGACTTCTGCTAAAATTTTCTCATCTTCAGATAGCTTATTCTTGTGGATGCCAGTTCTCAACTCATTATTTATGGGAGACACTTCACAGATCTCTGGGTTCTCATTCTGCTCCATACTCTCCCCTCCAGTACGTTTTGTGGGAAAATCAAGATGTCTTGGTATCCCTCAGTTCTGTCTTTAAGTCAGAGTCTATCAGATTATTTCTGAGTTCTTTCTTCTGGTACTGTTGCCTAGAAACTTACTAGATGCAGTGGCTAAGGCAAAAACATTATCTCATTAGTTTATTTCTTCTATTTTAGTGATTACTGTATTTTGTTGCCCAATGAATGGTACTTGAAAAATGTTACTTTATATAGTTGTCAAAGTTTTTGGTTTTTTTCAGGTGTGAAATTAAATATTACTTTTTTAGCTCCATCTTGACCAGAATCATAAATTGACACATGCCTAATTTTATCATGTATAATTTTAAACTAATTTTATTTTTTAAACTAAATTTATTGTTGACTAACTTTGGGGGCATTATCTATGTTATTTTAATACCATGAAGGCTTAGAGTATAATATATGTTATTAAATAGCTGATAATTAAGTTCTTTATATAAACATTCATTTAAATTTCTCATATTCATTAGTAAAACTCAATTGTAAATCTATTTGTAGGTGCTGTGGGAAATAATAACATAGATTAAATTGGATCCTCTTTCAGAAAGATTACATATCTATAGAACATTACTCTAAACAAATTTGGTGAAAAAAAACATCAAAGAGATATCAATATACGGGGTAAAAATGGGAGTTCATAACCCACTTGAATCAAACTGTGAAATATGATATATTAAGAACTATGTAATGTTTTGAATGACTAACAATAAAAAAAGAGATATCAAAATATACTGAGCTATAAAAATAAATACATACTTACGTTTTTTCATAATATCTGAAAAGTACTCACCATCTCAAATTATTTAATGGTTTCATATATATACCCTCATTTAAATATTTGAATTAAACTACTTCTACAATGAATATAATTGTTTCAATTTAGTAATACAAAAATAATAAGTCAATCTAACAGTAATTATCTTTTTATTTCAATTAGTCAGGATTCTCCATAAAAAATAATGAGGGAGAAAAAAGCAGATATTTTTTCAAAATATATGCATATAAATACAAAAATGTGACTTGAAAAAAGGAAGAAATTCTTATGATGATTAGAATCCCTATATTTGTAATTGGTCATGTGGTTATAGCTGATATTCATAAATACTTTTATCCACTATCCATTACATATTCCCTTTGCCTTCAGCAAGCACATCAGTAAGTCATGGTTCTTCATCTGATGAAGGGTCTAGGTTATTTGTAATCCTGGCTTGATTGATTGGATTGCTGTAGTTTAGTATTGACCATAATCACAGAACATACAAATATTAAAAGATGCCCCAAGGAATCTCCTATACTTAAGGCATACTCTTCCCTCCCTCCACTGTGTAGTAGAAATCCAATTTTCCTTTGGTAGTCTGAATCAATCACCCCAGCCAACATCATAACTCACTTCTTGACCTGTTGACTCAGAGGCCTAAGGAGCTGAAAGGGGCTGGGAGGCATTTTTATATTCATTTCAATGGAGTCATTGCTGTGTCTCAATGATGGTAAAAAATTTCTCTTTGAAACAAATATTACTAGGAAAGCATAAATTTAGGGAACAAAGAAAACCTATTTTCTATTATGTCACTAGGATTTATGTTGAATTGTATCACATACATTTATACATTTTTTAAAAAAAATCCCTGATACAGTGTATCCTGGCAATAGGAAACCCAGTATTATATATTTACTTCAGAACATATACACCTTTCTATAGTACTTCAATCCAGTGTTGAATGTATGGTTACATATCTAGAACTGTAACTGAATATTTTGGGAAAGCCATTATTCCTTTATATCAAGCAAGCTGTTTCAGGTTTGTAGAAAAAGTGGTAAGACCAATGAATTTCATGAACATGAATCCATTGTTGCACTTATTTGACTATGATATAAATTGCTTTGCCAGAAGCAATGCAGTGTGAATTTATCATGGTGGATAAAGTATTATAAGTCCAAGGATGGCAGAAGGATTGCATTCATGGATGGTAAAATCCATATCAAGAATATGTGTCTATACCAGTGAGGGAAAAATGTTACTCCTTCCATAATGGAATCAGTTCCATGTAATCAACTTGCTACCAAGCAGCCAGATGACCACCCTGAAGAATACTGCTATCGTGGTGCTCAATATTAGTCTTTAATGTGGCAAAAAAATATTTGGTGGTGGGCATATGCCCACCAGGTCAGTCTTGGTGAATCAGAATCTATGTTTGAACAAAGGCATGACTTTTATCCCTGATATCATGACCAATTTGTTCATAAGCCCATTGGATGATGACAGTGTTAGAAGAAGATTGGTTACCTCAGCATCTATCATCCTATCAAATTTATTATTAAAATCCCCTTCTACTAAAGTCATGATTAGTTAAAATATTCATATGTAATACAAATATGTTCTTTTTATGTTTTTGTCAATCCAAAGAAAATTGTCCACATTGCTTCCAGTTTCTTTGTCAACACTTTTCCGATCATAGTATTTTCAAGTCTCTGAATTAATTAGAGTCTATGATTGAATATATAATCTCATTGTCTGATAATTTCTTCTTCCAAGCAAAATTTACCAATTGCACAGCCTGAAGAATTTTCTTTACCATTGTCCTTCGGGATGTCCTAGAAAGTGTATGTAGTGCTTCAATTTTCCACTTTTAGGTGGTGCATACACATCACTCAGAGAGGTCTTTAAATCCAACCTGGATCTTCTCTTCATCTGTAAGAAGACTGTAGGATATTCCCCATGAGCCTGCAGGTGCAGACTTGGAAGGAGAGAAGGCAATGTAGAAAATAAGGAACCATGGCATTTGGGCTACTTCCTCATGTACATTACTTGTGCTTTCATGTATAATCAGGATTGATCTCACACATACGACTTTCATTTGGTGATAAAATGTTGCCATACACACCCAATTTTAATATGGGCATCTCAGATTGCATGGCAACTTGCTAGCTCATGGTCAAGTAGTCCATTTCTACTAAGGTACAATAACAGGTCAAGAGCTATTTCTCAAAAACTAGAATACTCATCTGTAAATGATAGCAGAATTTTGCTCCAAAATTGTACTGCAATTATCCCACAGAAGCTAGCCTTATGTTCAAAACAGCATCTATATTTTCCACTAACACCAATCACTATTGTATATGATGGACTATATGGTTAAAGCAGCAGAGCAACTGGCACAGCAGCCTGGGTATGTAGCAAATCCTTCTTTAATTATGGTCCCTTCTCAAAAATAGCAAGATTTTTAGATTTTACTGGAGTTAAACATACAAAAGAGGACTATGTTTCTTCAAAAATTCAAATTGACCCAATAGTAATTGTTCCTTTTTCTTAGTTGTAGCAGGGGCCAGGGATGAGATGAAATAATTGTGGTGCTCTTAGAAGAGTTATCTGAACATACTTGACATGATAGAACCCCTACAAATTTGATTGAGGTGGAAGGGCCCTGAATTTTAGATTTATTTCCCACTCTCTAAAACACACACACCGAAATATATAGAGAACTTTTTATTTATTTATAACTTATTTCAATTAGTGTAATTTCATGAATATTATTAACCAGTATGATAAAAATATCTATGTTCTAAATTATGGCACAGTGCTAAACTATATATATATATATACACCTGAGGTAGGAGAATGAGGGTATATTGATGGTCTTGCTAGATGAAGTAAACTTTTTCTTGTGGGCATTATGACCAGATGTAGAGAAAAAGTCATTTGTCATTTCAATAGATGCATACCTATTATGACAAGATGTATTAATTTGCTCACATAAGTAAACCATACCTGGTTAGCAGCTACAATTGTAGTCAACAATTGAGTAAGCTTTAAATAAACCATGGTCACAATCCAACATCCAATTGACTTCTTCACAGGCCAATAGAGATAAATGTGATTGTAGTGAGAATCTTTACCCTACATCTTCCAAGTTCTTGTTGGTGACACTAATATGTTCAAACAATCTAGAAATGCAGTACTACTTTCAGTTTACTAGTTTCCAGGGAGGTAGAAGTGCCTTCCCTTTAGCCTTTTCAACTATTATAGTTTATACTCTACAAGTAAGGAAACCAAGGTAGGCATTCTACTAAGTATATCTCTTCTAATTATTCATTCTGGAAACAAACCATAGGATGGTTTTAGGAGCATATTGAACCCATGATGAATTGGATCTGAGCTAAGTTCTAATTGTTTTTTTTTTCCTATTCTACAATGGAAATTTACCTTGATAAGTATCTGCAGACCCCTTCAAGGGAATCTGGGAGAAAGGCTGGCAACAACAACAACAAAAAATGGTAGTGCACTACATTCATCCTTCATTGGAACTCGGGCATCCCATCATTCAAGAGGTTCTACATCTATGAATTTTTCAAGTCTGGGAATTGGTTGAGGGAGCACCCATGATTTTAAAGTTTGACTTCTGTTTACTTGATCTGATAGTTTCCTGCTTATACATGTCAAGTAGAAATTCAGTAAGCTTCCTGGTTATTTTATTTCCAGAAACACCATGATGTACTGGTAATAATTGGTATCTGCTGCACATTCTAGTAGACTCATCATCCATCTTGGTTTGGGTTCTGGCCACCTGGGATATAATTATTCCTATTGCATTTAAGTTTTCTGGTTGTATGAGTACCTTCACACTGTAAGATCTGGCTTGCAAAGAATGGTCACAAAAGCTCTTCAAGTATTCTGAGATTCCTCTCACAAATTTATTTCTTGAAGTACTGATGAATATATGCTTTCTGGAATCTCTTTCTCTGGGTGCCTAGGTCTCACGTGAACATTTCAGAATTTGAAGCTCTTTCCCTTCTTTAAGCCTATGCATGTCTGGCATTTTTAGATCACTCTCAGTAGGCTCTTTTTTTTCCATGCTTAACCCAACACACCAAATAGTTAAAGCCCTTTCTAATTCTTTATGAAGCAACACTAATGACATTAATGTGCCTACATAAGCAAGTTTTGACTGATCTAACTATATGATCCCTCTACATTTTTCCATACTCTCAGTATCTATCCTTCCATATATTACCTAGATGTTTGCTTGTGTATGCTAGAAAACTTAAATAGATATTTTAAGATGCAGTGAGTCTACTTAGGATACATTTTGTGTCTTGATTTTTAAATCTAGCTTGAAGTTGAGTCTAGATATAGATCTACAACCAAAAAGAGGTGATGAGGGTGCATCCTGAAGATAATCAGCATTATTTTGGTAAACAACTCCCTCAGATGAGGCCATTGCTATTTCTCCAGTTAATTCAGGGCTAATATCATCAGAAGAAGGTGGAAAGGCTCATGCCATTGTGTGTGAGGAGGCTACTTCTACTGGGGGAAGGGATGCCCATTTCACTGGGATTGACTGGAAAAATATGACTTAGAATTTAGTAGCTCACATCTCTAGCTTTATGAGTCTCTTATTACATATACCAATCTCATTTAAGCAGGATTTCAGTGTCTCCCAATCATTGAATGTTCTCTAGCAATAGACATCATGGCTAAGAGTTAAATTCTACTTTCTTGAACCAATTACATGATGAAGAATTGTCTGATTCTTAGCATTTTTTTCTCTAGAGCTGCAGGAAATAAGATTATTCTTCAAGATTCATCTAGATTTTAGATCATTTGTGCAGTCCATGTGCTGAGAGTTCAAATCCCTAAGATCATACTACTTATTACTTTGACTAGGAATAATGGACTTTGAACTACAGGACGTTTTTGCCTAGCAAGTTACATATATCCTCATGCTGATGGTTTGGTTTGAGTCCATCTTAATTTTAGGGTCTTCACTGACAAGAACAACATAGAGTTTAAATCTAGAATTGGCTGAATCCACTTCTCTGGGTGTGATGTGAGATAGAACATCATGTCAGAAGTTTATAGTTCAGGAAATTTTCTGAGCTAATTAGCTCATGGAGAGAGAGGATAAAGAGAGGAAACACCTGATGGAGTAGGGACAAAATACAATCCCCAAGGCCCCTAGTGACAGTGACTAGCTTCCTCCAGCCATGCCCCACCTGTCTACAGTTACTACTCAATAACCCATGCAAATTATTAATCCATCAAATGTACTAATCCACTGACAAGTTTGCACCTCTCATAATTAAGTCAGTTCATCTCTGAACACTCCTGCACTGTTTAAGATGAGTTTTTCATGAGATATCTCATATCAAAAATAGAACAGCAGATTATCTTAGTGTTGGCAAATTGAGTTGCTGCTGCAACTACATAGAGTCTCCCAATGAACTCACTGCTGAACTCTCTCAATTTCTTAAATAGAAAGAAAGGATGTTTTGGTGATTTCTCCTCAGATCCTTCTCCTGTCCACTCTGTCATTCTGATCGAGTTCCGCCTGGGAGTGATATCTCAATAAAGCCTCCTTTGGCGGCCCTTTTAAAATCTGCCTCCTTTGGTTGCTGCCCACCTCACCTGATGTGACAAGAACAAATTTAAAAATTAAAGAAAAATTGTCACAAAAAAAGAAAGATAAGGATTTCTTTTTTCCTCTCTCCTCTTCCTCCTCCTCCTCCTCCTTCTTCTCTTTCTTCTCCTTCTTCTCATTCTTCTTCTCCTTCTCCTTCTCTCTCTTTATGTTTTTCTTTTAATATATGTCTATTTTTTTCAGCTATATCAGGCTGCATGGCTCTTCACAGCCAATCCAGTAATTAAGGGAGGCAAAAAAATAACAAGAAGTTAATCATTGTGAACATTTAAATTCTATGATATCTAACCTAATTGATCTGCACTTATGTTTCTCCCTTTTATTGGATATTGTGAACAGTGCTGCAATAAAAATGGGAGTTCAGCTGGGTTCTGTGTCATATGCCTGTAATCCCAGTGGCTTGGGAGGCTGAGACAAGAGAATCACAAGTTCAAAGTCAGCCTCAGCAAAATGTGAGGCGCTACGCAGCTCAGTGAGACCCTGTCTCTAAATAAAATACAAAATAAATGAGAATTCAGATGTCTCTTTGACAAACTGATTGAATTTCATTTAGATATACTCAGGGGTGGGATTACTTTATCAGATTTTTTAAGATATTCCATGCTGTTCCTGAAAATGGCTGTACTTTTCTACTTTTCCAGCCACAGTGTAAAAGGGTTCCCTTTTACCAATATCCCAACCAGCACCTGTAATCTTTACACTTTTAAATAAGAATCATTCTTCCTGGATTGAGTTGGTATGTCATTGAAATTTCATATTCATTTCACACATGAATAGTTCTGTTGAGAATTTGCCATATACCTGTTGGCTACTTTTATGTATTCCTTTGTGAAATGTCTATTTAGGTGTATTGCTGATTATTAACTGAATTATTTGTGTTTTTATGATTGAATTCTGTATGTTGATATTGTATCATGCAACTTTGTTGAGTTAATTTATTAGTTCTAATAGCTTTTTGGTGGAGTCTTCTGGGTTTTCTCCATATACAGAAATGTGCTATAAATGTCTTTTGTTGTATTTTTTTTTAGTTTCAGCTCAAAAATTTTCTTTCAAGTTTTTTAAATTGTTTTCACCTCTTTATTAAATTTCTCTGTTAGAGTACTGAAGTATTTTGGGGTGTGTGCACAAACACAAGTATGTATATATGTATGTTTCTTTAAACTCTTAAATTCTCTGGAAATTCTTCTATAGTGATTGTTATCTGCTCTGTTTCTGGCACCTTATTTTAACTATAAGGGGAGATCATGGTTTTGTGAAAACTCTTGTTGCTTGTTGGTATGTGAAATTGACTAGTCACTGAAAGATTACATACTTATTTCAGTTATCCTAATATGGTTTTGCTTGTGCACATCTTTTTGAAAATTCTAAGTCCACTGCCAGTTTTCGCTTAGCTCTTACTCTTTTTAATCATTTCATCATTTCTTTATTAACTCCTCCACTTTACTTTCAGATAATTCTATTGGAAAGAATACATTGCTAGGATTCTTTTAATATATATTCCATATTTCTTTACTGATATATATAATTTTGTGATTTGCAAAATATCCTGAAGATGATGAAGAACATTCCTGTAACCTCAGATCTAATTTCTCCCATTAATGTCCTTATTTATTCATAGTCTGTTCTTTTTTTAGTCATCATTTCTCATCATGTTACTTTTGACTGTGATAGTGCTTGAATTTGGTACTTTGACAGTTTTAAGGTGTTATTGTAAGGTATTCTGTAACATGTCTTGTAATTGGGATATGCATGATGTTTGCAATACTATTTTCATGAGTTCTATTAACAATGTATGAAATGCAAATATTACCAACATGATTTATCACTACTGATGTTTCTCAGTTACCTATCAGAAGTAATATTTGTCAATTTTCTCTACCTAAAAGATACTTAGTGTTTTTCTCTTTAAATAGTTTACATTTCAAGAGAAGCCACTATATGCAGCCCACCCTTAAACAGTGGAAAGATATCTTCCATCTCTTTTATGGGAGAATATGTAAATATTTATTTGGAATTCTGCAATGGTTATGTTGCCTGTTCTCTCCATATAACTATTTATTCACTCATTTGTTCATATCAGTATGAAATTATACATTGATTTTATACTTTGGTTATATTAAAATACATTTTTATTTTGTTGCTCAGTTTCACTAGATTTTGCCCCTGGAGATTCTTTAACTCCTGTGTCCCTTTGACATTTTTTTTCATAATTTTATTTTAGTTCTTTCTTATTTTTTAACATCACAATATGCAAAGAAATATATGTGTCTACAATAATCATGTGTATATAATACCCATGAATATTTAAATGTGCAACCCTTTATGTCTAAATTAAGCCTAACATGAATTTATACTGATGTTTCCAATTCTAATCCATTATCACAGTTGTAGCCTCCTCTTATTAGTTTTATGTTACCTACTATCTCAAAAATGAAAAACTACCACTATATTAATTTCTCAAATTTAATATATATATATATATATATATATATATATATATATATATATATATAAAGAGAGAGAGAGAGAGAGAGAGAGAGAGAGAGAGAGAGAGAGAGAGAACAGTATTAGAATTGTTAACTTGGGCTGGGGATGTGGCTCAAGCGGTAGCGCGCTCGCCTGGCATGCGTGCGGCCCGGGTTCGATCCTCAGCACCACATACCAACAAAGATGTTGTGTCCGCCGAGAACTAAAAAATAAATATTAAAAATTCTCTCTCTCTCTCTCTCTCTCTCTCTCTCTCTCTCTCTCTCTCTCTCTCTTCCCTCTCTCACTCTCTCTTTAAAAAAAAAAAAAAAGAATTGTTAACTTTTCCCCTTAAAGGAAACAGCTTTGTTAACTAGAATATAGTGCTTATCTACAATTTTTTTCCCATTAGTTTCACAGACTCCACTTATTTCTAAATTTAAAGATGAACACTCTTTGCTCAACCCTTTGAGTGAGGTAGTTTTATACATTTGTAATTCATTTAACTTCTTTTGTCACAGCCTTCCTTCCATATGGGGATTTCTATGATCTCCTAAATGATTTTTTAAGAGTTTATACCCTGTTTTAATTCTGTTAGTCAGTTTCAGAAGCCATACCCATAGGAGATGATGATCCTTTCAATTAGACAGCAATACAGTTCTGGTTTACCACTTAGGATTCTACATTATCAAGTCCACCTACATTGTACATAGCATTTAAAATATTTAAATTCCCATATAGTCAATAAATGAAAGTGATATTCTTCATAGAATTTACATTTGAAGACAGTTCTGTTATCTACTTCTTTTGTAAATTCTGGAAGAAAAGAATTTTTCAACAAAGAGAGTCTATGTTCCATGCAGTTTAATCACCAAAACATGTAAACTTTCATTTATATAAAGTTTGATATCTAGAAAAAAAGATCAATATCATTAACATAACATCTTTAAAAAGATACTTTTAAGTGTCATGATTTTTGTTTTTATTCAGAGCAAACATTGTACATAAAGAAACTGAATATAATTTATATTTTTAACATATTGCTCTTAGAATTTGTTAATAAAAATAAAAAGTTAGTGTCACTTGAACATCTGATGTCTTCTTACTTTGATGGAGAAAATTTCTAAACTAAGTTAAAAGGTCAACTAAATCCATTATGTTAGCCCTTGAAATATTTGTGCACTTGTCATTGAAAAGCTTTTTATTTTACAAAGCTATACACTAATTTACATTTTTCTTATATTTTAAATAAAGATTTTTTACCAAATATTTGTATACATAAAGGTTTAGTCTTTGTTCTATGAATTTAAATTGATGGTGAAAAATGAATAATGTTATATATCCACCATTATAGAATCATAAAAATAGTTTCATTGCTCATAGCTTCATTTATTCAACCCTCTATTTCTCCCTCCAAATTTTTACTAAGCACTGAACATTTACTCTCTTCATAATTTTACCTTTTCCAAAAAAATTGTATAATGGAATCATATAGTATAAAGACTTTTGAGGCTATCTTCTTCCACTTAATAATATACAGATAGGGGCTGGGGATGTGGCTCAAGCGGTAGCGCGCTCGCCTCGCATGCGTGCGGCCCGGGTTCGATCCTCAGCACCACATACCAACAAAGATGTTGTGTCCGCCGAGAACTAAAGGATAAATATTAAAAAAAAATTCTCTCTCTCTCTCTCTCTCTCCTCTCTCACTCTCTCTTTAAAAAAAAAATAATAATAATATACAGATAAGATTAATACTTCGAGAGACAGAAATCCTGAGGTACAAACACATTAATACAATAAGGCATTTCTTGGTTCATCTGAATTCCAGCAGAGGATAAAAGTGAAACTTAGGGTGAAAATTACTATAAAACCCCAGAAATTAAAGGAGGAAAAAGAAAACAAGGAGTTAGAAAAACTTCAGATAGTGTTCTCAGCATCACATTTATGTTAGAAAAATGCATTTCTTTCCAATCCTCATCATCTTCTTGGGGCCAAGTGCTTATCAAAGACCCCAAATGGGGACAGCTCCAGGATGATGGTGATGACCATAGTATCTTGGGGGCTCTTTTACCCTGCCAATATTCCTCAAAGAGACATTTCAGAGGATGATAGGATCAGTTTAATTATATCACAGAAGCCTTGGTTGGAGGGCCTGATTAGGGCTTAGATTGTAGACACCCAGGGAACTTGGTGAGGGAATCCCCTTTTAACCATTGAAGTAGCACATCAGGAAGTGCTTGCTGATATAGTTGATGTAGGAAGGGAACTAGGTAAGAGGCTTAGTACTGGGGTCTGGCCTTCCCAGGTGGATGGCTTAGTGGACAGTTCCATTTGAGGGAGAAGAATGTGGGGAAGAGCAAGTTGTGGAATGCAGAATTAGGCCTACAGATATGAACTGTATATTCTCAGGAGGCCAAAGAAAACCCAAAATGATGATACAGGTTTATAGCCCTTAGAGGTCAAAAAACTGGCATTCAGAGTGGTTTGGATTGTCATTTTGACATTATAGGCCTCTAAGGTCTGCCTGGCCCAAAAGAGCCCCATCTCCATTTTTCTATGAAGCACAGGGGCTTATAAGCTGGATAGACCTTGAATGAAAGTTATTTATGACTTTGACTATCCCCCTCCACCCAGAACCAGCTAACCACATCTCTCTCCACCTGCCAAAACTAGGAGCACCACAACTTCAAATATCTGCTATCCCTCTACCTTCTTTAACGACCTCACCCTGGGGTCTTTGAAATTCTCAGCTGCCCAATAGCTGGTATTACACATGTTGGCACTGAGAATTAGAAAATCCCCCCAAAATTTGAAGTGATCAGAGTGAGGGAAACCAGCCTGAGTACCCTGAACCTGGAGGAAAATACTCCTTGTTTTCTTTGCTCTTACTAGCCACCTGAAGCCTAAATGTTCACAATAATCCCTTTGCAAAGGTCAAAAAAACCCCACTTCTGCCTAATGTATGACATGTATAACTTCCTTTTTTATAATCATAGGACAAAGACTGGCAGATAGAAATAGCCCTTACACCAACATCTCACTGTGAAATCTACATCTGTAAATGAGACAAGACTGACCAACTTTCCATTGTATCTCAGGCATCTGTGCACACTCACAACCAATGTTCCAAAATACAGTGTGGTACTGTAGACCACTCCTCTGAATTTAATGAAGAAAGGAGAAAAGCAAGGACTCCAATCCATTTGGAGATCTCAGGTACTATTCATCCTATTAACATACAAATGATACCCTTATAAATGATCAGGAAATTCCAAGTATTTTGGAGTTGTGGGTCAGGAAACAGGGTTAAAGGCTGCTATATTTCACAGTGATCACAATTTTAAAAAATGAGAATACAGTCCTTTTTTATAATATTTCTTACCATAGGGAAAACCAACATTTCTGAGAACAGCCAACAGGTCACTAGAGGGCTCCCATTATCTCAGTTTTAGGTCAGAAATGAGTAGATAAATTCAGAATATCTGACTATCATGTTCAATCCTAGTTCAAGAGACAGAGCTAGGACTTACTAGTCCATGTCAGTCATCACAGGTGATTGGCACATCTGTCTGAGAGTTAATTATGACAACCCCAGTTTCAGAATCATATCACCCTAAGACAATGTAGTCTTTCCCATAAACTCTTATGAGGTGGCTTGGTCTGACCACCAAGAACATTACAAGCAGGGTTGCCTATGAGAATGTTATTGTTGCTATGTATAGAAAAGATAACATAATGCTTAATTGATTTTGACTCCATAATTTAAAAAAAATCTAATTTCATGGTTATACAGGCTTTCATTTTGATAATTTACTGAAAAATCTTGGTGATGTAGAAAAAGAATTTCAGAAACTCTCGGTATGTATTTGCAGAAACATAGCTAAATTATTTTGCATTTGGAGCTGTTGGCCCAGAATCTTTAGAATTATGCCCTAGTTATAATTAGGAAGATTTTTTTCCAAATTTTCCAAAACCCACTCCCATTTTTTCTTGCTAAGTTATCTAATAAGACTAGTTTAAGTGCTACTCAGAAGAGATCTGGTTAATGCAATTAAATCTAACACATTTTAATTTAATAAAACAGGGGTGCTCACTAGATAGACATGATTTGATCAATTGGGTAATTAATCTTCCCCTTCATAATTTTAATATCAAAACTCAGAGAGGAAAAAGAACATTCCTGAGATTCTAGAGCAAGTGAGAGTATAAGACTCAATCTCAGATCATTTCACTGAAAACAAAGGTCTTCTAAGAAAAGGAAGAAGAACAAGAAACTAACAAGCTGTTTTCCTGCACTTATTCAACTATTTCAGGAACGGTTTAAAGCTGAAGAAAAGGTAAGCTCCAAAATATAATAACACATCTCTATGGTTTCCTCCTAAAGAGAATCTACCCCCATGTGTGTCAAATTACCTATTACCACAAGTAATAGAGGGTTTTGGAGAGGGAAGTGCTTTTCCATGGACTCAAGTGACCCATTATGCACTAAATGTGTGCGTGGGGGATAATGCCCAATTCACTAGCCATTTAGGTGATGCTGTAGAAAAAAATTAATATGATGCAATATCTTGACAAGGACAGCCAAAAGACAAATTTATTTATAGCAAGTATACAGATTTGGTTGCAAAGTAACTCAGAGAAGTGGATGGTCCAGATTTCTTTAATTTCAATGAATAAGCTTGTAAATATATAACACAGAAGTCAGGTGTAGTTTGAGGTAAATATTTATTGCAGATTTCTTGAACCATGACAGTTGAAGCAGCAGATCAACTGGCCCTTGTCAGTATATCCAATGCACACCATCTCTGCAACAGAATTTCTTTCAAAGCTGGTGCTAAACAAATGACTGGTGGAAATGCAGAAATATCCAGTGATACCTCTAAGGTTTAAAACTTATAAAAAAATCCCTGGGAACTGATATCTACTTCTGAACCCCTAATTCATTCTCCCATCCAAAAGATAACTATGAAATCACAAGAATGGAAGAGTTTTCCTTGTGTTAACAAGCAACAAAAAGAAAAAAACAGAAAAGCTTAAAGAATTCCTTTAGATAAGCACCTACCTGCTGTAGGATGAGTACTGCACAAATTTTATGTTAATGAAATGTTTACCAAACTGAATGAACTCTGACACATTTCTTGTGGAAGGCTCATGGAATTATGGAAATACATTCTCAGATAAAGAGGTGGCTTGAATGTATACATACATACTAATATACATATACGTAATGTAATATATATGTAATGTATACATACATACTAAGTATACGTAATGTATACCTTATGTATACATAATGTATACCTTATGTATACATAATGTATACATAAGATGTACCCAGAAGCTCTTGTATTAATATAAAAATATGCAGAGGTGATTATCACATTATGAAATCCGTAACATAATCAGTCCGTACTGGTTTGAATGGAGGAACACGGTGGTAATGTTAGCAGGGTCAGGCATGGCTGGAGAAGGTGGATTACTGGCAGCATGCCCTGAAAGGATGCATTTTCTCTGTGGCCCTTTCTTCAATCTCTTACACTCTGATCCTGACCCCATCATGAGTTTAGCAGCTTTCCTTTGCTGGGCCCTACCACAATGATGTGCTGCCTCATCTTGGGCCCAGAATAATGGAATTGACAATGGACTGAAAACTTTAAAACCATTAGCACAAATAAACTTTCCTTACTCTAAGTTATTCTTGTGAAGTATTTTTGTCAGAGTGATGCAAAAGCTCATTAAAATACATACATACATGCATACGTGAAGAAACATCAATAGACTTAGAGGAATGACTCAAAAAAGAGAAGAAAGAGCTTAGACAAAGATGATGTGGAGACACTGGCACATGAAAAATATGTAATTCATCATGACAGGCAATAAGAGAGACATTAGAAGGGAATGTATCTAGCAAAGTTCTTTTTAAAAAATCAAAATTACAGAGAAATGAAAATTGAGTTGTTATTGAAGACATTGGTCTTGGAGTACCCAATACTTATATATGCAAAAGAGTTCGGTATGACCAAGGCTTTTCAATACTTATATATGCAAAAGAGTTCAGTATGATCAAGGCTTTTCAATAAATTCAAATGTATGCACAGTGAATTAAATGAGAAGATAAATTTTAAAAACTTTAATGAGCATGAGGTTGTAATGATGTGACCCAGAAAATTTATACACCCAGGAAAAATGGATAAGTACCTGTATGACAATGATCTAGAAAACAGAATGGACACCAAGAGTTTTATTACAGTTAAGCAGTTTTATTTTTATTGGTTCATCGTAATTATACATAGTAATGGGATTTGTTACATATTTATGCATACACGCAACATAATTTGGTCAGGTATTTTTCTCAGTATAATGAGGAAGTTTCTGGAACAGACTGTGTTAAGAGGTGAGAAAGACCAACTCAGTTTCAAGAAAATATTTTGATATAGACAATTTTTTAGAAGAAGTCAAATAACATGCTCACTGGAAAAAAACTCTCTCAGGTAGAAATTTAAAAAAAAATTGGCATGAAGGGGAGGAGGAGGAGGAGGAATAAATCCCTTTCTCTTTAAAAGTATCTATAGTACTAATGATTCAAATCATTGAGGTAACACTTTGTAAATGATCAGGATAAAAATTTCTAGATTCCAGTGCTATGTTTTATCATGACACAAAGAAGGATAGAAATTCTACTTTGGATTATCGTATTTTGTATTTTTTAGAGTGGCTTTTATTTGTTCTTTTGTCACTGCTTGGCATTTATGGAACATACTGCCCTACCTACTAATTGAGTACCACTTCTTTTGTGTTACACGAGTAGTTGGAGTTAATATTTGGTGTAAGAACTAGTGCTTATGAATAAAGTTATTCCAATCACAATGACTAGGAGTATGCTCACATTTTATAATTGACCTGCTGAATGAATTTGGCCTCTGTTATGTTCTGTTTCAGTTCAGAACATGTAAAGTAAGTTCTTTCTTGAAACAACAATTTGTTTCATATGAAAACACTTAAACAGAAAGAGAGATTAATATATTTTTGTCAATTGATAGCATTTATTTTTTATCATATAATAATATTCTATTTCATGAATGTAGCTCTGTTTAGCAATTCATTTACTGAATGACATGTTGATTACTTCTGATATTTGGTGATCATGAATAAAGCTACTATAAACATTTGAATGCAGGTTTTAATTTGAATATAGTTTTTTAAATAAGTTGGATTAATACCTAAGAGCATAATTTCTGGATTTTTTAGACATGCATATAATTGCCAAACTGTTTACAAATGTGTCTGAACTGTCTGAAAAAGTTCTATACTCTCCAGCAACGGATTATAGTTTCTTTGGCTATACATTCTTATTAGCATTTGATATTGTAAATTTTAGGATTTTAGCCATTCTAATAGAAGATGTATGGTGACATTTCATTATTGTTTAATTTTCAATTAAATTACTTAATGACAAATTACATTGAATATCCTCCCTGAAAACTGACTTATAGAAATTTTGTAGTCCTCTTATAAAAGAAACATGTAGGATACAACATATTTAATCATGAAGACATTAAGTCATGGTTCTAAAACTAAGTAAATATCTTAATTCTCAAGACTGCTGCTTTAAATCCATACTTTGCTTATTAGAAAGTGATGTGTTACTAAATATTTGTCAAGCCTCTTTTTCAGTAGGAAAGTTTGGCATCTCCTCCAGCAACTATTTTTATATAATGACATGACCATAATTATTATTTTCTTTTTTAATATTTTATTTTTTAGTTGTACACAATACCTTTGTTTTTTATTTATTTATTTTTATGCGGTGCTGAGGATCAAACCCAGGACCTCGCATGCACTAGGTGAGTGTTCTACCACTGAGCCACAACCACAGTCCCTAGTTATTTTTTTTAATCACATTTATTTAAGTTGAGCATAGATCTAATCCACCAAGGCATGTTTTCTGATGAAGACTTCAACAGCCCTGTGGCTTTAGAATCATTTACTGCCTTGAGTTTTAATTTAAGTTTTTTTTAATGTCCACAAACTTTTTATATGAGCTTTATAAATATTTTTTTTTTTACTTATGCTTTTTAATCATTGTTCCACATACATGTAAGGACATAATCTAATAGGAATCTCATAATGCCCTTTCTGTAAATTAATCTCATGCTATCATTCTCCCCTTGAGTGTTAGAAATTGAATTCCTCCCATCCAATAAAACAACAAAAGTGATGGAATGTCACATAGGTGACATTACATGTAATTGTAACATGTCTTCTATGAGATTCCCACCATTGTTACTTTAAAGAAACAAGCTATATTTTGAGCTGCTTTATTTAAAGAATTAAAGACAGCTTCTGACTGATAACCAGTAAGAAATCTCAGCTCTTAGCCGGACAGCATGCAAGGAACCGGATGTTGATAATAACTATGTGAGCTTAGAAATAGATTCCTGAAGGACACCTTGGTTGCAGCTTTATAGAGGACCCAGCTAAGTCTTGTGCAGATTCTTGACTAAGAGAAACTGTGAAATATTAGATGTTTTCAGGATACTGCACAAATATCATCTTTAATCATTGCTTACCCTAATCATTAGCATTGGAATAGCAATCACCCTCTTTTCATTCGGTGTCTCTCTTAACTTACTGATTATTCTTTAATAGCAATGATCTGATTCTGAAAGACTATTTTGTTTACTTATTTATTGCTTATATACCTAAAGATCAAATATAAACTGCTGGAGACAAAGGGTATTTGACTACCTTTTGTCTGTTCTCTAAATAGAATCTGTTTTTGAGTAAGCACTAACATTTTTCTTATACATATTTATTTTTTTAAAAAAAATTTATTATTGGTTGTTCAAAACATTACATAGTTCTTGAAATATCATATTTCATATATTTGATTCAAGTGGGTTATGAACTCCCATTTTTACCCTGTATACAGATTGCAGAATCACATCGGTTACACATCCACTGTTTTACATATTGCCATGTTAGTGTCTAATGTGTTCTGCTGCCTTTCCTATCCTCTACTATCCCCCCTCCCCTCCCCTCCCCTCCCATCTTCTCTCTCTATCCCATCTACTGTAATTCATTTCTCCCCTTTCCCCTCACTTCCTCTTATATGTAATTTTGTATAACAATGAGGGTCTCCTTCCATTTCCATTTATGACATATACTATACCAAATGAAAAAAATTACTGAAAATTAGTGAATTGGCACTTAAATTTGAGTTTTAACATGAAAAAGGAGAGTCAATTTTCAACATGTTTTTAAAAATGACTTATGTGTAGGACAAAAATATAACTCTATTTGTGACTTAACTAGAGTACCTATGGATACTAGACTTTTAAGATGGAGAAGCAAATAATATAAATGTTAAGAGTGAGGTCCCTGGGCTGGGGATGTGGCTCAAGCAGTAGCGCGCTCACCTGGCATGCATGCGGCCCAGGTTCGATCCTCAGCACCACATACCAACAAAGATGTTGTGTCCGCCGAGAACTAAAAAATAAATATTAAAAAATTCCCTCTCTCTCTCTCTCTCTCTCTCTCTCTCCTCTCTCACTCTCTCTTAAAAAAAAAAAGAGTGAGGTCCATGGAACTGGTAAAAACAGGAAGAAATTAAACTCTACATTTATCATATACTGAAATCTTATTTAACCTGTTTATAATAATCATTAGCAAAATGGTGATCCAAATAATGCCTACATAATACAGCTATTACCAAAATTAAATGAGATGATACTAAGTAGGCATCCAGTATAAGTACCAAGAACATAGTAAGTACTCTATAAATGTTCTTTCTAGTATTGTGGAACATCTCATTATTTACAAGATAACTTAGTGCCGTTTAAATATTGGGGTTTCTTTTAGTTGTAGATGGACAACTTAGTGCTTTTTTAAATATGTTGTTTCAGATATAAATCAAACCTGGCTTTGCATCTCAAGTCCCATAAACAAGCTTTGTGACTTTGGCATAGAATTTAACTGTATGAGCCTCAGCTTTTCCCTCTGTGAAAGTAGCATATAGTATAGCTCTCCTCATGGGGTGTTACTTTTAAAAATATTTGAGAGAATGCCTGTTTATTACAGTGTCTAGAACATTGTGAACACTCCAAAATTATATATTAATCCTAGATGGTGGATTGGGAAGGTATATATGTGGTGCAAAATTAAGGACACAAATTATACCTCTTTTTCAGCCCCCTCACATACAACACAGAATACATGTTAGCAAACAGAGACATCATTACTTTTCATGGTGTTCATAATGTAGCCCAGTGGCAAAGTTTTGTTTCTGAGATAAACTAGCTCAAAAGTTGAGATGCAAAGCCAAGTTTTATTTATATCTGAAACAACATTTTAAAAAGCACTAAGTTGTTCATCTACAACTAAAAAAACCCACAATATATAAAAAGCACTAAGTTATCTTGTAAATAATGAATGAGAAGGAATTATAGAGTACATATTAAAAATACATGTAAAAGATGTGAATTTGGTGTCAACATACCTTATATATAATCAGAGATATGATAAATTATGGTATAATGGTATATTAATTCCTACAGAAGTAATTATAGAGTACTTGTCTTGCATATGCAAGGGTTCAGTTGCCTACACCGAAAAATAAAATAAAATAAAGTAAAAATTAAAATCTCAGAAATGCCACCAGAAAGCATGGGAAATTAAAGATATTCTCCCTGACTTCTTCAGCCTTACTCTAGCTCTGAAATAGAATCCTATTAATTCTGTGGAGGGAGGCATATATTGAGAGACTAGTACTGCTACATGCCAGTATCAGAAAAACAATTAAGACATACAATAGGATAATTATCTATTGCCTTTGAATATTGTCTTGCAGTTGGTTATGAAATATTCTAGCTTCCATAAGCTCTTGTACAATATACCGTAGATCAAACAACATGCATGGGAAGTCTAGCATGTAGGGTGCTATCTAGAAAAAATTCACTTATACATAAAATTATTTAAACAGAATGGAAATATATGGAATAATCTATTCTGATCATAACCTCTTTCAAGGATAGCTTGCTGCCACTGTTTTCTTGAGTTATAAGTAAGTTTGTTTCTTTTATATACAAATATCTGATTTTGTTTCTAAGATCAGCTTGCTTGCAGGTCATCTTCAACTGTAAATATCCCTGGGGGGGGCAAAAAAAAAAAAACAGAAAACTATTGACTTAGATGTCCCTTACTGTGAATGAGTTAATGGGATTGCTAAAAAAATGATTTACCTGTCCCCAGGAATACAATAGAGAAGAGGGAAATGGTTGATGGGGAGAATTACTTTAATTTGATTACATCATTATATATGCACATTAAGTAGAAGTCATTTATTCTCTTTTTTTTCTTTTTTTTATTGGTTGTTCACAACATTACAAAGCTCTTGACATATCATATTTCATACATTAGATTGAAGTGGGTTATGAACTCCCAATTTTACCCCAAATGCAGATTGCAGAATCACGTCGGTTAGACATCCACAATTTTACATAATGCCCTATTAGTAACTGTTGTATTCTGCTACCTTTCCTATCCCCTACTATCCCCCCTCCCCTCCCCTCCCTTCTTCTCTCTCTACCCCATCTACTGTAATTCATTTCTCTTCTTGTTTATTTTCCCATTCTCCTCACAACCTCTTATATGTAATTTTGTATAGCAATGAGGGTCTCCCTTCATTTCCATGCAATTTTCCTCATCTCTCCCTTTCCCTCCCATCTCATGTCACTGATTAATGTTACTCTTTTCTTCCTACTCTTCCTCCCTGCTCTGTTCATATTTGCTCTCATTATATCAAAGAAGATATTTGGTATTTGTTTTTTAGGGATTGGCTAGCTTCACTAAGCATAATCTGCTCTAGTGCCATCCATTTCCCTGCAAATTCCATGATTTTGTCATTTTTTAGTGCTGCGTAATATTCCATGGTGTATAAATGCCACATTTTTTTATCCATTCATCTATTGAAGGGCATCTGGGTTGGTTCCACAGTCTAGATATTGTGAATTGTGCTGCTATGAACATAGATGTGGCAGTATCCCTGTAGCATGCTCTTTTAAGGTCTTCAGGGAATAGTCCGAGAAGGGCAATAGCAGGGTCAAATGGTGGTTCCATTCCCAGCTTTCCCAGGAATCTCCAAACTGCTTTCCAAATTGGCCACACCAATTTGCAGTCCCACCAGCAATGTACAAGAGTAGCCTTTTCCCCACATCCTCGCCAGCATTTGTTGTTGTTTGACTTCATAATGGCTGCCAATCTTACTGGAGTGAGATGGTATCTTAGGGTGGTTTTGATTTGCATTTCACTGACTGCTAGAGATGGTGAGCATTTTTTCATGTACTTGTTGATTGATTGTATATCCTCCTCTGAGAAGTGTCTGTTCAGGTCCTTGGCCCATTTGTTGATTGGGTTATTTGTTATCTTATTGTCTAATTTTTTTAGTTCTTTCTATACTCTGGATATTAGGGCTCTATCTGAAGTGTGAGGAGTAAAAATTTGTTCCCAGGATGTAGGCTCCCTATTTACCTCTCTTATTGTTTCTCTTGCTGAGAAAAAACTTTTTAGTTTAAGTAAGTCCCATTTGTTGATTCTTGTTATTAACTCTTGTGCTATGTGTGTCCTATTAAGGAATTTGGAGCCCGACACCACAATATGTAGATCTGAGCCAACTTTTTATTCTGTCAGATGCTGAGTCTCTGATTTGATATCAAGCTCCTTGATCCATTTTGAGTTAACTTTTGTGCATGGTGAGAGAAAGGGATTCAGTTTCGTTTTGTTGCATATTGAGTTCCAGGTTTCCCAAAACCATTTGTTGAAGATGCTATCCTTCCTCCATTGCATGCTTTTGGCCCCTTTATCAAATATAAGATAGTTGTAACTTTGTGGATTAGTCTCTGTTTCCTCTATTCTATACCATTGGTCCACCCGCCTGTTTTGGTACCAGTACCATGCTGTTTTTGTCACTATTGCTCTGGAATATAGTTTGAAATCTGGTATCGCTATACCGCCTGATTCACACTTCCTGCTTAGAATTGCTTTTGCTATTCTGGGTCTTTTATTTTTCCATATGAATTTCATGATTGCTTTATCTATTTCTACAAGAAATGCCGTTGGGATTTTGATTGGCATTGCATTAAACCTATAGAGAACTTTTGGTATTATTGCCATTTTGATAATGTTAGTTCTGCCTATCCATGAACAGGGTATATTTTTCCATCTTCTAAAATCTTCTTCTACTTCTCTCTTTAGGTTTCTGTAGTTTTCATTGTATAAATCTTTCACCTCTTTTGTTAGGTTGATTCCCAAGTATTTTATTTTTTTTGAGGATATTGTGAATGGAGTGTTTTTCCTCATTTCCGTTTCAGAAGTTTTGTCGCTGATATACAGAAATGCCTTTGATTTATGCGTGTTGATTTTATATCCTGCCACTTTGCTGAATTCATTTATTAGTTCTAGTAGTTTCTTTGTAGATCCTTTTGGGTCTTCTAGGTATAGAATCATGTCATTCGCAAATAGTGATAATTTAATTTCTTCTTTTCCTATTTTTATGCCTTCAATTTCTTTCGTCTGTCTAATTGCTCTGGCTAGTATTTCAATGACTAAATTAAATAGAAGTGGTGAGAGAGGGCATCCCTGTCTTGTTCCAGATTTTAGAGGGAATGCCTTCAACTTTTGTCCATTCAGAATGATGCTAGCCTGAGTCTTAGCATAGATAGCTTTTACAATGTCAAGGTAAGTTCCTGTTATCCCTAGTTTTTCTAATGTTTTGAACATAAAGGGATGCTGTACTTTGTCGAATGCTTTCTCTGCATCTATCGAGATGATCATATGTTTCTTACCTTTAAGTCTATTGATGTGGTGAATAACATTTATTTATTTCCGTATATTGAAACATCCTTGCATCCCAGGGATGAATCCTACTTGATCATGGTGCACAATTTTTTTTATGTGTTTTTGTATTCGATTCGCCAGCATTTTATAGAGGATTTTTGCATCTAGGTTCATTAGAGATATTGGTCTGTAGTTTTCTTTCTTTGAGGTGTCTTTGTCTGGTTTCGGAATCAGGGTGATGTTGGCCTCATAGAATGAATTTGGAAGAGCTCCCTCTTTTTCTATTTTCTGAAATAACTTGAAAAGTATTGGTATTAATTCTTCATTAAAGGTTTTGTAAAACTCTGCTGTATACCCATCCGGTCCTGGGCTTTTCTTGGTTGGTAGTCTTTTGATTGCTTCTTCAGTTTCATACATTGATATTGGTCTGTTCAAATTCTGTGTATCCTCCTGACTCAGTCTGGGCAAATCATATGACTTAAGAAATTTGTCGATGTCTTCACTATCTTCTATTTTATTGGAATATAGGTTTTCAAAATAATTTCTAATTGTCTTCTGTATTTCTGTAGCATCTGTTGTGATATTGCCTTTTTCATCCCATATGTTAGTAATTTGAGTTGTCTCTTTTCTTCTCTTCGTTCGCATGGCTAAAGGTCTGTGGATCTTATTTATTTTTTTGAAGAACCAACTTTTAGTTTTGTTAATTTTTTCAATAGTTTCTTTTGTTTCAATTTCATTGATTTCCGCTCTGATTTTAATTATTTCTTGCCTTCTGCTACATTTGCTGTTGGTTTGCTCTTCCTTTTCTAGGGCTTTGAGATGAAGTGTGAGCTCAATTATTTGTTGTTTTTTTCTTTTTTTGAGGAATGACCACCAAGCGATGAATTTCCCTCTTAAAACTGCTTTTATTGTGTCCCATAGATTCCCATATGTTGTGTCTGTATTTTCATTTATCTCTAAGAACTTCTTTATTTCCTCCTTTATGTCTTCTGTAACCCATTGATCATTCAGTAACATATTGTTCATTTTCCATGTGATGTAGGATTTTTCCTTCCTTCTTTTATCTTTGATTTCCAGTTTCATTCCATTATGATCAGATAAAATGCATGGTATTATCTCCACCCCTTTATATTTACTGAGGGTTGCCCTATGGCATAATATATGGTCTATTTTTGAGAAGGATCCATGTGCTGCTGAGAAAAAAGTATATCCATTTGATGATGGTTGATATATTCTATATATGTCAGTTAAGTCTAGGTTATTGATTGTTGTATTGAGTTCTATAGTTTCTTTATTCATCTTTTGTTTGGAGGATCTGTCCAATGGTGAGAGAGGTGTGTTGAAGTCACCCATAATTATTGTGTTGTGGTCTATTTGATTCTTGAACTTGAGGAGAATTTGTTTTATGAATGTCGCAGCACCATTATTTGGTGCATAATATTGATAATTCTTATGTCTTGTTGGTGAATGGTTCCTTTTAACAGTATATAATGTCCTTCCTTATCCCTTTTGATTAACTTAGTCTTGAAGTCGATTTTATTCGATATGAGGATGGCCACCCCTGCTAGCTTACGAGGACCGTGTGCGTGGTATATTTTTTCCCATCCTTTCCCCTTCAGGCTGTGTATGTCTTTTCCAATCAGATGTGTCTCCTGGAGGCAGCATATTGTTGGATTTGTTGTTTTAATCCATGATACCAGCCTATGTCGCTTTATTGGAGAGTTTAAGCCATTAACATTCAGAGTTACTATTGATATATGGTTTGTACTTCCAGCCATGTTTGATTATTTATCCTTTTTTTAAAAAAAAAAATTAGTTTGTTTCTCCATGATTATCTTTCCCCTCGCCCTCTGTCTTTAGCGGGGCACTTCCCACTGATGGTTTTGGTTATTGTTTTTCTTTTCTTCCTCTTGTAGTGTTTTGCTCAAAATGCTTTGCAATGCTGGTTTTCTGGCTGCATATTCTTTTAACTTTTGTTCATCATGAAAGATTTTTATTTCGTTGTCATACCTGAAGCTTAATTTTGCTGGATACAGAATTCTTGGTTGGCATCCATTGTCTTTCAGTGTTTGAAATACATTGTTCCATGACCTTCTTGCTTTCAGCTTCTGTGATGAGAAATCCGTTGTTAACCTTATTGGTTTTTCCCTGAATGTAATCTGTCTCCTTTCTCTTGTAGCTTTTAATATTTTCTCTTTGTTCTGTATATTGGATATCTTCATAACAATGTGTCTTGGCGTTGGTCTACTGTGATTTTGTGTGCTCGGTGTCCTGTATGCATCTTCAATTTGTATATCTGTTTCCTTTTTTATTTCTGGAAATTTTTCTGTAATTATTTCATTCAGCAGTTTACTCATTCCCTTGGTTTGAATCTCTGTACCTTCTTCTATCCTGATGACTCGTAAGTTTGGTTTTTTTGTTATCCCATAACTCTTGGAAGTTTTTCTTGTGATTTTTTACCAGCCTTTCTGAGTTGGCTAGACTCTTTTCAAGATGATATATTTTGTCTTCATTATATGACGTTCTGGCTTCTACTTGCTCCACTCTGTTAGTGATACTCTCAATTGAGTTTTTAATTTGGTTTATCGTTTCCTTCATTTCTAGCATTATTGTTTGATTATTTTTTATAATCTCTATCTCCTGATAAAGATACTTAACTTCTTCTTTTATCCATTTATGTAATTCATTCTCAATGTATTCTTTCCCTGCTTGAATTTGCTGTCTCGTATCCTCTTTAAGGTTCCATTCCATCTGTCTAAGGTGTTCCTTGACTTCTTTATATGACCATTTTTCTGATGACTCTAGGTCCTCCTGAATATTTAGGCTGTCCTGCATTGTTTGTACTCCTTTTGTTCCTTGCTTTTTCAAGTTGCTCATGTTACTTCTTGTTCTGTTTGACTGCTGAGTTACTGTTTACTCCTATAAATTTATTTGATGCTGTAGCCGCAGGTTTGAATGAAGTAATCTCCTCCGCCGCAGTCTGGTGACGTCAGTTCTCTGCCATGGTGGTATCTCTTGCAAATGGCGACAGTTCATTTCCCTTTGCCAGGTGACCAATGCAACGGGTGGGTCCTTACTGTCTCTCCAAGCCCCGTTTCAAACCTGTGGCGACTACCTATGAAGGCTCAGTTGGCGTTTACCTCCGTAGGAACAGAAGGGCCAACCAGTTGTTTCAGCCAGATGGATTAGTGCTAAGTCACAGCTGTTTGTCTGCGGGAAGCAGGCGAACGGGAGCTTGAATTCAGCCAATCTGGGCTCAGTGTGTGTTCTGAGAGGCCCAGACTGTTCGCCCCAGATCCATGTCAGTTCTGCATTGCCTAGTGATCCATTGCCTAGTTCTTAGGAGTAGGGCTAAATGGGATCCTCAGTTCCTGCACAGCAGAACAACCTGTGACTCTGAAGTGTGAGACATTTCCTGGCTTTCAGGGTTCTCAGCGTTCTCCCTGTGGTTTGTTTTCAGCTTCAGCATAGTACAGAGGCTCTGGATGCAGGAGAGAAGCCTACAAAAAGATTGAAAAAATGAAGTTATTTATTCTCTAGCATCAAATTTTCATATTTGATCCCAGAACTTTAAATCTGATCATATTTTAAAATAATCATCAAGGTGTTTGAATATGTCATTGTCTCTTTCCACACTTAGAACAAAGTGTCTTATCTGCTACCCCATGTAAAAAGTTATATATTCAAAAACTAAATACTAATATAACAAGGTATGGCTATGATGCACCCTAAAATTACTCTTTTTGCTGAGTATTATTTTGTGTATTCTGGGTCTCTTGTTTTTCCATATGAAATTTAAGAATGTTATATCTAGTTGTATGAAGGATGACATTGGAATTTGATGGATATTTATTGAATTTACAGATCACTTTTTATAATATGGCCATTTTTACTATATTAATTTTGTTGGTCCATTTATATGAATTCTGTTAATCCATGTACATGGAGTTCTTTCAAAATTTTAAAGTTTTCTATTTTGTTCTTCAATGTCCTATAAATTGAATTGTGGAGGTCTTTTACTCCTTGGTTAGCTACACACACACACACACACACACACACACACACACACACACACATATATATATATATATATATATATATATATATATATATTCTATTGTGAACAGAATTGTTTTTTCTGATTTCCTTCTCAGCATATTTATTGTTGTCATAAAGAAACTTTCTTGTTATTATCTTAGTAAACCAGCTTTTAAACATACAAATACAATTCCATGAGTATACATATGCAGAAGTTCCCTTTAGGCACAGGAGCCTATTAATACATGAATTCACTATTACTGAGTCAAATTAATCCTTGTTATCTGTAATCAGTTGAATATTATTAGAAGTATCAAGCAGCACAATTATTTTGGTTTATTTATTTTGTTATCAAACTGAAGAAGGCAGGTGAACTGACTAAGTGCTGACTACTGTATTGACAGTAGTGTAACATAATAATTATTTTCTTAGTTCACAGAAGATTACAAATATGTAGGTACAATTTAAAATTTACTCAACTGCCATATACCAATATAAATAATGATGTAACACATTTCTCCATATTTTGAAAGCCCAAGGCAACCCAGAATGCAAGCTCAAAGTTTGTTATGTTCTAATACTAAAGATATTCTAAACACAGAGCAAAAATCTGCAAGTCTTGTTTATATTCATGATGTCCAACATTTAGAGTCAAAGTAAGCTTCACCTCTTTCTGATAAAAAGTAACTAAAAAATAACCGTCTCAAAACATTTATAAATGTAACATTAGATTAATATTGATTAATGAAAATTATCCTTAGGGTGGTGTCATATTCCAGAAATATGTTCTTTAAATATATTATACTGACATAATGTAACTAAAATTAGCTTTGAGTCCAGTTTTGTGCCTGGCAATAATCAAATATGTATAAGAGGCACCCACTTGACACCATTTCCCATGTTCAGCTATATTCAGACTTTAGTTTCTCTGCTAAAATGAAGTAATAAGCAGCTTTTTAGAATACATCACAGAAATGGGCCCAGAGCATGGTGTTAAATCCACTACAAAGCCTAAATAAAAAAGGGTCTCTTGGAAGTGTTGTGAGATGTTTTTTGCCTGAGCATTTTAACATCCAAACATAGGAAATCTATAAGTAGAGATAAGTTAGTATCAGTGCTTCTAGAATATGTCATGCTAACCTCTGTTACGACATTTGTCATCTTATATAGTAACAGGGTTTTACCATGTCTTTCTCCTTCACTGAACTATGAGCACCTTAAAGCAAAATTTAGGGCTTGTATTTCTATGAAAACCTATCATTCAGTATTTTACTGATCCTTACATATTTTCCTTTATAAATGTTAAGTTTTATAAAGTTTGTTGATTTTTTTTACAAGATAGATGTAAAGAACACTGAATAAGTACTGTGGTTATAGTGGTTTCCTTTTAAAAACTTTTACTATTGGTTTAAAAATGCAAGTGAAAGCCGGGCATAGTTGCACACACCTGTAATCCCAGTAGTTTGGGAGGCTGAGGAGGAAGTTCACGAGTTCAAAGCCAGCCTCAGCAAAAGCAAGATGCTAAGCAACTCAGTGAGACCCTGTCTATAAATGAAATACAAAATAGGCTGAAGATGTGGCTCAGTGGCCGAGTGTCCTGAGTTCAATCCCCGGTATAAAAAAAAATGTAAATGTAAGTTTATCTTAATGTACACAATGTTATCAAGACGAGTAAAAATACCAAGGGGAAGATGGGCTAATATACTGTTAAAATTAACTCAGACACAAAAAGTAATTCATACCAAAGTGGATAATGTATATTTTCCTTTAAGAAAATTTGATAAATTAAGGTATTTACAAAGACTTGGATAACCTCTAAGGGTGTTTGCTTTTGTTGTGGAGTAGAGGAATATGCAGATCCAGGTCATTCATAATATTTAGTTTTGAAAAATATTATGTTATGAATTCATCAACAGTTGATCAGATTATAATGAACCATTTCTAATAATCTAATGTGCTATATATTAACAATATAGAGAATGTCAACCTCTTAGAATAGGGTATACTCCTTATATAAGCCATTAAGACAGTTTGATGTAAATGCTTCCTCTTGAGCATATAAACTAAGAAGAGTTCCAAATGTTATATTAGAAGACCTTGCCTCAGTCTGGCTGGGCACAATTCAGGAGCCACTTGTCAAAAGAAACTAACTTTATTTTTAGAACTAAAAACACCAAACAAAACAGCTCCTCAGGAAAAAACCCTCAGAGCCCAACTGCCACCACCGGCTTCCCCCAAGCCTCTCACCCCCACACAAACCTCACCACCTCCCACAATCCTCCTGCTCTTGAGGCTGATTGGCTGGGTTGTGTGGGCGGAGCCAAAGAAGTCCCCAAATGAGCAGCTCCGTGGAGGAGCCAATCAGCTAGATGTTGCTGGGGCCGCTGTGAGCCAATCATCAGCTGGCAGTCTGAAGGGCAGGGAAACAGCCCAATGAACATCACCGCAGAGGAGCCAATCAGCTAGATGTTGCTGGGGCCGCTGTGAGCCAATCATCAGCTGGCAGTCTGAAGGGCAGGGAAACAGCCCAATGAACATCACTGCAGAGGAGCCAATCAGCTATATGTTGCTGGGGCTGCTGTGAGCCAATCATCAGCCGGCAGCTGGAAGTTTGCTGGCAGCTGGAAGTTTGCTGGGGCCCCTTTGGCTGTGGCTCTCAACATCTCCCCCTCTCTGTTTAAACAACAAGCATATGGCTTGGGGACCATGCCTGCCTTAGGTTGTCCAATACTACATATGGTCCTTACCCGTCTTCGGATGAGCTGACCTCAGGGCATCAGCCTCCTGTCTTAGGTTGGTACCATTGTAATTGGACCTTACCCATCATTGACTACCGGTCCAGTATACAGCCACACCTGTGGAGAGGTCTTTGTCATGACAAGCAGAAGGGAGGAAGATACACCAAGCCAACTGATGGCTCTTGTTGGAAAAATTGTACCACCAATGACATTATCAGCAAAAATACCCCAACACTACCACAAGTCGCTGCACCAACAGATAGTTCACAATGCATACAAGTGAGTTCACAATGCATACAAGTGACACATAGTTTAGGCAAGTTCTGCAAGCAGTTCAGTGATGGCTATTGCAGAAGCTGTAGATTAGTTTTATCTTTGTCTTCACCGGCACTGGGATGAAGATAGGAATTCTGGCAATAATGGCTAAAGAAAAAACTGTGTAACATTCCAGAAGGCACTAAACGAAAACAATTTTCTTAACAATTTACATTATCTTGAAGAGAATTTTTAAATATAATGAAAAGGAAAGGTGAAAGTAAACAGATCTGTTAACCTTTTTTGTTTACATATTAAAACAATTCTTAATAGTTATTTACCCAATTTAAATTAAACCATTTAAATCAAGTGAATAAAAAAAAAATATTTGGATCCATTTTTTCATGAGCGCTCCTCATATATGATATATGGACATACGTACATTCAAACATATAACACAAAACACAAGTGTGCACACATAATATAATACATATAACACATAACATAATAGTAAAGGCCTTATAACTTTTTACAGGTGAAATCTCCATTGCAATGTTTAAAAACTCTATAGTCAGAAAAAAAAATAGAACTGATCAGCAAAACATTAAATTAGGTCTGTATGAGCTCAAAAAACAAAATAGAACTTCATGATATGGGAAAGGGAAATAATAAAATAGATATTGAAAAAAGCATCCTGGTTCTATAGCAGATGTAAGGATAGCCAAATTGGAGTTTTGGATATCAGCTGTTATGGATTTGAGCCAAATCATCTTCTTTTTGGTCTGTAGAAATCGCTTTAGTTAATCTCTCTGGAATCCAAATCGGCTGCTGTTCTCCCTGTGGAAATACACAAACAGGCCCCCGACTCCAGACAATCACTGGGTCAGGACTTTAGTTAATCTCTCCAGAATCCAAATCGGCTGCTGTTCTTCCTGTGGAAACACACAAACAGACCACCGACTCCAGACAATTACTGGGTCAGGACCTTTCCATTGTCCTGTTAGAATATCTTTCCAAAGTACCTTGGGCTTATGTACATTTTTTGGACACATATGCCTTTCTGCAGCACTAAGTCCTGATGAATCCAAGTTTAAAAAGTTTAGAATAAAAAGGGTTATTTTAAGTTTATCTTTGGGGAATATGTACCCCTTCCCAATTCCGTCTTTTTGCTTTAATAAGTACATTTTAATAGTTTGAGGAGCTCTTTCAACTATGCCTTGTCCCTGTGGATTGTATGGGATTCCTGTTATATGAGTAATGCCAAATGATGAGCAAAATTGTTTAAAAGAGCTAGAAGTATAACCAGGGGCATTATCTGTTTTTAACTGTATTGGAATGCCCACAGTGGCAAAATTTTGTAAGCAATGAGCTATAACATCTTTAGTTTTTTCTCCAGCATGAAGGGAGCCTATCAAAAATCCAGAAGAAGTATCAACTGTAACATGCAAATATTTTAATTTTGCAAATTCTGGCAAGCGTGTGACATCCATCTGCCAAATATGGTTTGGTATCAATCCTCTAGGATTGACTCCAAGATTAACTTGTGGTAAAAAGGTCACACAATTTTGACATTGTTTTATTATTTGTCTAGCTTGTTCCTTAGTTATTTTAAAATGCTTTTGCAAAGTATTAGCATTGATATGGAACCTTTTATGAAAATTTATAGCTTCTTCTAGTGTAGAGAAAATATGTATGTCATGTGTAGTTTTATCTGCTAAATCATTGCCCAAACTAAGGGCTCCAGGCAATCCTGTATGTGCCCTGATATGTCCTATAAAGAATGGATATTTTCTGTCCCAGATTAAACTTTGTATAGTGGAAAACAAAGAGAAAACAGTAGAAGAAGGGGAAATCCTACCAGCATCTTCAAGGGATACTATAGCATTAACTATATACTGACTATCAGAAAATAAATTAAATACAGAATCTTTAAACATCACAAAAGCTTGTAATACTGCATTAAGCTCTACCTTTTGAGCTGATTGTTTGGGTACTAAAAATGTAAAAGTTTGATCAGGTGTAACTATTGCTGCTGTACCATTATTTGACCCATCAGTGAATATATTTGGAGCATTCATGATAGGTGATTTCTTGTCATTTTTGGAAAAATTACAGGATGCAATGACCAAAAAGACAATAAAGGATTAGATGGTAAGTGGTTATCAAATGAAACATTAGATTTGCACATGATTATTGCCCAAGTATTTAACTCATTAGCTAATTCATCAATTTGATTCATAGTATATGGAGTAATAATTTTATTGGGAGAAATTTCAAATACTCCCTTTGCTGTTTTTATTCCTTTGAGTATTAATTGTCCTACAGCCTCAGGATACCTAGTATGAATAGTGTTAGGAGAATAAGATAAATGTATCCACAATAATGGACCTTTGCTTTTGTATCTGTATCAAACAATTAAGATAAGTTCTGTTGTTATCATTCATGTGTTTAATATTATGCTTAATTATGCTTACTATAGCATTTTAAAGATATTTTGTGGAGTCTGTATTGTAGGAATGTCTCTGATGTAGAATCCTTTTAAGACAATCTGATAGTTTCCATTCTGAAAAAGGACATGTTTTGTTTTTAGGCACTTGGAAACACAGAAATCAACTTTGTATAAAACCCGGGGGATCACTGAGCCAGTGTAAAAAAGCTGTTGGATCTGGAAACTGGAGCAATAAATTTAGACTTTAGAATCCACAGAATCCTTCTCTAGAATTGAGAAGAGAAAAAGAAATTGCTCTGACACTCTCTGACATTTAGTACTGATTGTATTTATTATTTTCTAAACAACTTTCAGTTGATTAGACCCTTAGGTTTTTTCAGCTTTTATTTAATTGTATAGATCATTATCATACTGTATATAATTCATATATATATTAATGGAATTTTTCATCAAAAGCAAGGTTTTAAAAATAATTTCTAACACTCAGTATTTAATTGTATTCCCCTCATACAATTTTTACTAGATTTATCTTCCAGTTTTAGCAACATATTTTACCTTATAATAACATTTATTTTTACCAGGTAGTATTATATTCTCAAATCAGGACAATTTGTTTTCCTTGGTATTCCCTCCCCCACCCCAGAACCATAACTTAGACAAATAAAAATGTAGATAATAATCACGGCTAAATTAAAAAATAAGTTGCATACAAAGGAAAAATTAAAATGCTATACTTTAGGAAGGAAGGATATATCCATAAAGCATAAGTAAACATTTATCTTAATCAATCCATTACCATGTAGAATATGTCCAATACATTTTCACTGCCATTTTTTGACAGTGTTTAATTTGTAGTCACTGAAAACCAAATGAATAGAAAGAAAACAATCAAAAAATGAAAACACTAGAAAGGAGAAGCCATTAGTATTTTAATGCACAAATACTATATATCTAGAAAATTTTTAAATTGAAATAAAAACTCCATTTTTAAAGAGACTTTCAGTTAACCAACCAGCTAAATTTCTGAATACCCTCTATTTCTACTATAGATCATGTCAACAGAAAAATAAGATGTTTTTAATGCTATCTGTGCTAAATTTTTGAAAAAAAAAATGCAAGGAAGTCTCTAAAATATTATATTAAATGAAGGTAAGTTGAAAAAATTATAAAATAATTAAGGAAAGTTTATAAAATGCATATGAATATTGTGCTTTGATATAAAAATATGCATAATGAATTCTCTGAAATTATATTTATCACATAATTCTTTAATTGGTTAAATAATCTAATATTTTAAATATATAGAAAATGAGAGAAAACAATATAATATAAACCACATATCTACCACTCATAATAAAATAAATATTAATAGTTTCTATATTTGTTTCAAATAGTGAAAATTTGGAAGGTGAAATTTAGCCTTTCATATCTACATTCCTTTCTCCTTATCTATATTGGTAAAATGTCAGCTAAATTTAGTGTTTAAAATTAAATTATAATAAACAGGACATTAAGCTGATACATTATGGCATATTTTAGTAATGAGTTTCTACACATTACTTAAAATTAGTGAAATCACATATTTAAGACTTGGAAATGATGTACAGTAGAAAATGTATATTGATAAGAATTTTACTGTGTGATTTTTTATTGCATTTTAAACCTGAAAACAGTATTACATAATGTTTCTGGATATATAGGTAAGGAATAAAAATAAAGCATAAAATTGAATGGAAAGTTATTCAAATTTTTTCTATTATTAAAAAACTCTATGAAATACCCTTCACTTGAAATATTTTCTATTTCACATAATAGTTACCTAACGTAACCACCACTATATATCCCTTTTTAAGTTTTGGTCCCTTTCTTCTTTTATTCCAGCCAATTTCTAAATCTGTTATAAATTTATTATTAATGTATTTAATTTTTCTTTTATTAATCTCCTCTTTTGAATATAAGAAGCATTTGTTATGACTAAAATAGTAACAGGCACATAGTAGCCTGAATTTTATATGAGTACCCAAATATTAACTCCTCATATCTAAGCTAAAATATTATAAATAGAGAGACTATAAATAGAATTCTTCACTTACTCTGAATATAAAATTATATTTTTGTGTCTTTATTTTCTTTTTATCTCCACTTGAAAGCTTCATGGGAGAAGTAGACCTATATTTTATAATATTTTTATAAGATTGAATGAAAGAATTATATTAATGAATGAATATATGAGCATGGCTTTTTTGCTAAGAAAAGTAAGATATATAATATGATATGGAATATGTTCCAGGCCTCCTATATAGTCTTTGATTTATTTGCTTTCGATTTTTGTTATAATCAGTGCAATAATAGTCTCTCAGTATAAACCAGTTTAGCAATTATTTTTATAAGAAGTGTTTTAATTATTTAGCTTTCAGCTTTCACCCTACCATCTACTGTTAGAGTCTGTAAACAAGTCAGGATGGTGCCTGGCATTTTGCCAGAGGGAGTGGTTTGTGAAGTAATGCCAGTGAGCCATTAAGTGTGGAGATTCCTTATTGGTTGACTGCTGTATCGAGTTTATGTTAATTAAGATAAGCTGTGTGGAATGTATATATACCGATCCTGTCCTACAATAAATGGCTCCCACTCCTGCTGTATCAATGTACACAAGTTGTTCATCACCCTCCCAGTTATTTTGCTGCAGCCGGACTGCGGCAATCTACTCTATTCTGCATTTCACAGATTCTATGGGACAATAGTCACTACCACTTATTCACTTTCTTCTTTTCTCCCTCATGCCTTGTATGATTTATATCTAAATATGATGTTGTTATACTTCCTTTCTATTTAAGGAGTACTTATATCAAATCCTGCTTCTATTAGTCATTTTCCCTTTTCTTCTACTACTCTTAACGAAGATGACATATCTTGATCCAAGACATTCCTACTTGCTCCTAGCCAAAGTTCAATTGGCATGAATGAACAACTAAAAGCATTACATTGCAAGTTTTATGCACTGTGTTTACTTTTGATAGAATTGATAATACAACAAAAACAGGAATTATTTATTCTATACTGCACAGTCCATAAAAAACTCAGATGCATTATCTTCTTAATAATCAACATATCTAATTTTATAATGTTTTGTCCCAATTAAAATGAACTTAAGTGCTGGGCACAGTAGAGTAAGCCTGTGATCCCAGTCTCCAGAGGCTGAGGCAGGAGGATTTTGAGTTCAAAGCCAGACTCAGCAGTTTAACAAATTCTTAAGCAACTCAGTGAGACCCTGTCTCTAAATAAAATACAAAAATGGCTGGGGTTGTGGCTCAGTGACTGAGCATTTCTGAGTTCCATTCTCAGTACCAATACCAAGAAAATTGATTTAAGATCTTGAAACTTTGCAATTAATGCTGGGATTTCAGTTCATTGGAGCTACTTAATTACTTCAGATTAGGGAGGGGTTTTTTATATCTCATTAATTGGTAGATCAGAAAGTAAATTCAATGTTATATAAACACCATTCCTGCCACTTTGTTTTAGATTTTAAATGGTACTTGTGCATTTTGACAATTTAGTCTTTCCTCTATCCTTGGGAAACAAGTCTCTTTCCCTTTTGAGGGGATACTTAAAACCTTTTATGCCATGGTCCCCTTTGGAATTCTGGTGAATCCTAATTCTTATTAGAATAATATTATAAAATACATAAAATAAGTTGTGCAGAATTACAGAGGAAACCACAGAAATGGAAATATAGTTATGCAAATATTTTTCAAAAAGTTTGTGATACAATTGTGATACAAGAATATATGTTTATATTATTGAAGATTAAATAATAAGGTATAATAACTAATGTCAATTGGTGTAGTGATAAATTAATATGTTATTTCATGATATTTCATGTCACAAATATCATGTGAAATGATAATATTTATTATTTCTTCTACTGACAATAACATAAAATTACTAATGCAAATCTGATTCATTGCTTACATCAAAAATTGGAAGAGATCCTAAAGTTCAGGTTAGTAAATGAATGAAATGTTTTTACATTCAACTTTTTATACCCTTGAATTTCCCTAGATTAAGAAACCTTTTGAAGGGATCCCAGAAGAATGAATCAATCATATCTGTGCTGTTGACAGAACTTCTCTCCCCGAGAGAAAGGAGATAAATCAGCCTCAATGTGTTCCTTTTAATTGCTTTCATAGAAGATAATCTATAGAGAAATGAAAAAGGACACTGTGACACAGTTGTTGTCACAGAATCTCTCTGATGTTCAATATAGCATCAATTTGATTTCCTTGAGGATATGAAGAATATACTAAGCAGGAAATCCTTGCATTAAAAATGAGAGATAATCAAATTCTTAATCAACTTAACTTCCTTCTTTCTCAGAAACATAAATTATACCCAAAGAAGCAAACATCAGGGAGCTGTCATAAAATTCTATATTCAATTTTTGATATAAATATTCTGATTTCTGGCAATTCATATTTCAAGAAGTTTAAAGTGCAACAGCAAATAAATACAAAAACATTTACATTTTTCCCACAGAAACACAAATGGAGGGGCTGGGGATGTGGCTCAAGCAGTAGCGCGCTCGCCTGGCATGCATGCGGCCCGGGTTCGATCCTCAGCACCACATACCAACAAAGATGTTGTGTCCGCCGAAAACTAAAAAATAAAAAAATATTAAAAATTCTCTCTCTCTCTCTCTCTCTCTCAGCTATCCTTTTTGTCAGAACTAGCAAACTTAGTACATAATGAAGTCACTAAATGGCACAAGTGTTACCTATAATGACTTTATGATTTACATGTATAGTTATCTGAATTTATGAAAGTTTTGTTCAAATTCTCCTCAGGGGAGATGTAAATACATTTTAAGTAATTTATCCCAGTTAACAGAGTCCTGGTGGGCAACAGTAGAAAGATTATTGGAACCCATAATAAATTGGGTAAAGTTTTTTTGGTTTGGGCAAATTTTTTAAATTCACATTGATTCATTCATTACAGGAAGATATTATTTAAAAATGGAATAGGGAGAGGAAATTGTACTCAAATTATAGTAAAACACTTTATAAACATGCAGCAAACATTTAAAAATAATTTAAAGATACAATTGATTGAGCTATGAATAATCTACTCTTGTTTCACATTTGCAGATCTCAGAAAAAAGGTGATGTAATCTGAAAAAAAAAATAGTTCATTTTCACAGAATGTTTTCAAATCTGTATAACTCTCACTCATAAAATACCAATAAGAAACAGGTTTACCTATTTGATAGTGCTAACTCCTGTTATCTTGGTCTTAATGTAAGATCCCTTAGTTTAAAATTATTCTCTCTCTCTCTCTCTCACACACACACAGAAAGCTGTTGGCATAGCTTCATTTTTTCATTGATTTTATATTGTTAGAGGCTCCCCATCAATTTCATAGTGTTTCTTAAAGTACATTCTCAAGGTGTTAATATACAAAATGCAAAATTACTTTCCATGATCAAAGGAATTTAAGCATCTCTCTGTAAAGTGTGTTTGATTTTGGACTGAGGTTGTGGCTCAGTGATAGAGCATTTGCCTAGCATGTGTGAGGCACTGGATTCCATTCTCAGCACCATATATAATAAAATAAATAAATAAAGGTCCATGAATAACTAATAAAAAATATTTTTAAAAGTGCATTTATTTCATTACAGAAAAACATCTAAGATTTCAATAATTAATTAAATAATAAATGTTCTTTTTCAAAAGCAGTGATATGATATATACCCTTTCTATATTTCCTGACAATGAGAATTATGTGTTCAAAGAAGTTCATGGAACTTTTATCATATTATTTTTAGTGTAATGTAGTGATTATAAGCACATAGACAAATTACATTGTATGGGTTTGAATTATTTTTTGCCATTATTATCAAAACTAGGCTGAGCAAGTAGTTTATTCATTTCCTATGTCAATAATTCCATTCATACATTAAGGATAATGAAAGTGCCTACTTAACAGAATTGTTGTGAATGAAATGAGTTGATATATGCAGACTTCTTAAGAGTGTGCAAACAATGAGATTATCATTAGTAGTAGTTTTGTTATTGTTGAGTACCTATCTTAAATAAGGCTATAAAACAAAACATATTATCATCTAGGATTCATAGGTTGTAATTAATGCCCAGAGGCTAACTATCAGATCTTGTAAAGATGAATTCATTCTTACAATGCATAATATATTATGTACTATAGTAAAAATAATACATATATTTTTAGTAAGATAAAAGTTTAAAAAAGCACATGATCATCAGATACAGATAAATAATTCAATAATAAATAAAACAAACTTTCATGGTCAAAGAAGTTGACAAATGAGGAATAGAAGGGAAATTCCTAAACCTAATAAAGGGCATATAAAGAAATCACATAGCTGTTTATCATAATTAATGGTGAAAAAGTTTTCTCCCTAAGATAAGCCATAAAACCCCTTTATTCACCATGTTTATTCAACATTGTGCTGAAGATTCTAACCAGGGCAATTACACTCTCAAAAACTTAAATAAGGAAACTTCATATTTGAAAAGAAAAACTGAAAATAACTTTATTTGAAATCTATATGTTATTTTATAAGAAAAGTCTTAATCTATGTTACAAATATAACTGATGAACTAGTTTAAGAACATTATAGAATGAAAGATAAAAATTAAAATAGCAAATATTTTTCATCAAAATAATTACTAGCCTGAGAAGAGTAAATTCTTGGGTGACATTACTCTCTGCCCCTCAAGCTTATTTGGAAGGACCTAGGAATTACAGATTATTCAAGAGCAGCATTCTCAGTAGCTGAGGCAAAAATTTCTTCCCTCCATCTGGATGGCACATCTCTGAGCTCCAAACAGTCCATCCCTTGTGTTATTTGGAACCATTTCTTCATAACTTTAGGAAAGCAACTCTTCCAATATTCTGATGGATCTCTCCTTTTGGTAGAAGCTTATAAGATGAATTTAGTAGGACAAACTAATACCCTCTGCTTTTGTAGCTGCATTTAAGGCCAAAATATAAATAAGTAATATCTTTCTTCTCTGAGAACCCTGTGAAGGTTCTTTTCATCTTCATTTACTACTACTTCTGTTGGTCTCAGTGGTTTACTTGTGAGACAGATCCTCATCTCTGACATGTCTGTGCCTCTGATTACTGTGTTCTCAGGCCAGTGTAACCATATTTGTTCACTGACTTTCACAATGGGCAAGAGAATGCAAAGAGCCACATTAGTCAATTATGTAAATTGTGTACATATTTCTATGTGTTTACATTTCATATCAGCAGTGATACCTCCTCATGATGTAAAAGGTTAATTGCCTTTCAAAGATGCTGATGTCTCAACTTGCTTGTTGAATTCAGACACAAGGGTCCCAAACCATCCAGTCAGTTCAATAGAACAAGTTTTCCCTTGGAAATGTGTTTCTCCTTTGGAGACTAAGACTTCTAACATTCTAGTACCTAGAGTTTTGGTAATAAGCAGCACAAAGTCCACAGTGGGTCATTGAAATTGATGGTAGGTAGACTACTTGCTTTTGGGGGGGGCAAAATTTTTAGATTAAATAGTGCTGTGATAGGGAATATCATCAATGCAGCTTGATCTTTATGGCAGGACAATTTCCATCACCCTCCTTTAGGATGCTCTATTATTTTTATTTATGATTTTATGGAAGGAAAAGACTGTCCAAGAGGTTTCTGTATGCCCCCCATGGTATTTTATTTATTTATTTATTTATTTATTTATTTATTACCAAAAGTAAAAAAAAAAATATTTTACAGAGGGTTGGTTTTGTAATACCTCAAAAACTGTAAAGTTATCCTTTCCTATTCTCACTGCTTATCTCAAATCAGTGGCTTAAGTTTCTTCTAAATAATTTAGTTTACATTTAAAGTGGCAATACAGATTTTACTTTTAAGTTATAATTAGAAACCAGTTTTATACACAGAAAATCCATAAATATAGAATTTTTATTCCTATTTTATCCTCAGGCTATGCAAAAATTGACTAAAAACTTTTCATTTGGGTCTTTGTAATAAACATGTAAATACATATTTACAATGGAGATGCTTTCTGATAGAAAGTAAACATACAGAAGTAATTTTGGTCTTCACTAGAATCCATCATTATGTGTCCATTTTTGAAGACGATGCAGTACGTCATGTTCCCTCAAATTTTAAATTGCTCTCATAATTCAAATATGGTAATTATTTTTCTTATACCATTATGCTTCATTCTGTATTTAAATATTCTTTAAGAAATATTCCTTGATCCAACAGTAGGGAGCTTTAAAAGTTTTTGTACAATTATGTGCATTTTTTGTCCTTCTTGCAATATTATAAACAGTGTCATTTAATCATTGTCATTTCTCAGGGATAATTCCTGATTATCTTACATGATATAAGTACCATCTTTGCAGTATTTCAGGGACTCCATTTGTTTTGTCATAGCCAGAACATCATGAAATCCAGTACTCAGGCCAGACATGTGTTGAAAGTATGCCTCTTTTTCCACTTGAATTGTTAAATTGTTTACTCCAGCATCTTTAAGTATTCCTGTAACCTGCTGTACTATTCTTTGTTCCATCACATCAGATGTCACCTGTATATGAATTGTTCCCGCCACAATGCTCGCAGAATAACGCCAAAAATGAGGGTCTCGGTATGATATTAATCCTTCAATTTTCTGTATCTTTTCTAAGGCAATATGTAATTCTTTTTTTACATTCTGGTGGTAGTCTCAGAAGGAGAACTTGACAGGCATCTTTAATCAGTGGGACAACACTGAGAAATATTAATACAGCAATAAAAAGAGAACAGAGGGGATCGGCAAAGAACCATCCAAACTATTCTATAAGAATTGTGGATACAATCACACCAATACTGCCAAGAGTATCTGCCAAAACATGTAGAAATACACCTCTCATGTTAGCATTCATTCCCCCACCTGCAGATCCATGGATGTTGACCAATAGTCTGGGTCTGATATCAGATGGATTTCACATGCTCTTTGACTGCTCTGCTTTGGTTATGGGACTTTTTGCTGCCCCCATGGTATTTTAATTCTTTACCTACAAAGTGAGGATCCAAGGAATGGGGAAATTATTTACTATGCCAACCCCAATAATGTATAAAAGGAGTAAGGGAAATAATTATTAGGTGGGTCACTATTCAAAGAATCATTGGATTGCTGAACCTTGGTGAATACGACATTTTTTTATAGATCATTTTGCCAGCATTCTCACTGGTGAGTCATGATATGAATTTTGTTTTCAGGTATTAATATCAACTGAAGTCTATGTCCAGTAGTTTTCCATATGCCTGGGAAAACTTTTTTTTCTTAACTTACAGTCACCTGAGTAAATGGCTCCTGATTTTTTGGGGGAATGTTTGGGAAAATCAGTATCACACATATTTAATCATTGTTCTTGCAGGTTTTTCTACCCAGAGACATGACCTTCTATTCTGAAAATGAGTTTTGATATGAAAATTAACTAATATTTGAGAATGGACAAGAAATATTACTTTGTTGTTGAGACAGGAGACTTCATCTTCCTGGTGTTCTATTATTTATATTTTCTGGTGGTACAACCCTCAATGTCTATCCATTTTTTTTTTGCACAAGGCACACCATTTTTGTTAACAAAAATCATGATTTTTTTGTGGGTCAGATCCCATTTTGGGCAGTATCTACATTGCCACATAAAATAAAAATGGCATCTCTCTGGATGTGGGCCGTTAAATGCCACCACATGACCTCTATCATATTGGATTCTTATTGTTCAACTGTATTGCTGTGTGTTTATTTTATAATGGACTTTTTTATCATCAGTTTTTTCCCCAGAAATAATTACTATTGTACTTTTTACCAATCTTGGTGTTTCTCACAAGTGAATTTCTGATAGCCTTGGTAAATTTTGTATTCTTTAAATCTTTTTATGGTAGGTAACATCTGGTGCATTTTCAAGCTTTATATACTAACTTTGCTAGCACACCCACTTTCTTGAGGAAGGCCTTATTTAGACTAAAGAGAGAGATGTTCCTTGGGCACAGATTTTAAGGAGGTATTCTTTCTCATTATTGTATAGGCATTGACTGTCCACTGGTCAAGCCTTAAGAGTGATTGACCCCCATAAGATTCAATTTACTTTAAGAACGCACTCCCTCTCAGAGTCATGCAAATGTCTCCTTAGGCTGCATGCCTTGCATATCTCAATTGATTCACCCTTTTACTCTTTCCTCAGCCATTGAGTATGAGACCTTTAAAATCTTCTTCAATTTTCTTCCATAGCATTCTTACCAATGCTTTTATCATAGGTACAGAGCCATCCTGGTAGTGTGTTACCATCATTTCTGAGAACTTTTCTACAATGCTAAATCCTGTATTCAAAAGTCAATTCAAATTCCCTTATTACAACTAAACTTCTGGCTCCCTTGATCAAGAAGACTTAGAATCCAGTTCTATATATTTTTTCCCTGTTTCACCTGGCACAATCTGGCAACTTTCATGGGGGCATAATCATTTTCTTCCCTTTTCAAGGATAGAATGGAAAAATATCATGTATTGTGTTAAACATTAACACTAATAATTGGCCTGTTAGCCAGGGGAGGACTTGGAGGAATATCCTGAGTGTGTATATGAATTAGATTAGCACCCTTATGGAAGGCACACATTACCATTCAGAGGACAATGCATTTAGGCAATGGGCCCATACCAACTCTTAAGACTCAAAGGATCCACTAAAATTTGCAGGTCCAAAATTTGGGTAGGGCATCCTCCCTGATATCTCAATTCAAAGAAAAAAGATCTCTGTTTTTCACCACTAGAGCTCTGGTGTTTGCCTAACATACCAGTCTTCTAGTCTTTACAGCATTCGCTGGTATTTTTTTACTCTGAATATTAATTTTGGGCCTGGAACTCAGCTTTTGCCACCCTTCCACTAAAAACATTAGATGCATTTCATAAGCAATCATGGAGGAATTCTGGCTTTCATAGTTGAATTTCAAATAAATATCTATAATTTGTAATTCAATTTTAATGTTATTATTATTATTATTATCATTATCATTATTTTTTACTGGGAATTGAGGAACTTAACCACTGAGAAACATCCCCAGCCTTTTTTGTCATAGTTTTTATTTAGATACAGGGTCTTTATGAGTTGCTTAGGGCCTTGCTAAATTGCTGAGGCTGGCTTTGATTCATGATCCTCCTACTTTAGCCTCCCAAGCCACTGGGATTACATGTGCACACGACAGCAACCAGGTGCAACTTTTTTATTATATGTTTATGGAGTATTGCTTTTGCTCCTTTAGGGATCTTTTTAAAAAATATCATAGATTAGCTTATCAACAGAGAAATATTATTATACATGTTTCTGGAGTGATATCTAACATTGCCAGGCACCATCTTGACCTGTCTTGCTGGGTACAAATCAGGAGCCACTTGAAGATTCAAACAGAAACTATTTTTTTTAGAACCCACGCCCCACGCCATCCATGCGAACTCTCCAGGAACTTCCGGAGAGCTCTACCGGAACTTCAGGAACTCTCCGAGCACTCAGGAACTCAACCCGCGAACTGCACCCACGCGAACTCTCTAGGAACTCTGCAAGAGCTCTAAAATAGCGTGCACCCGAGGCAGCAGGAACCTTCTCCTTCTGGCAAAATGCCAGGCACCATCTTGACCTGGCCATGGCTCTCAACATAACATCAAGGCAATAGTGGTGTCTAGTGAAAATCTGCTTTCTTGTAGACAATTCCTTCTAGTTATATTATTACATAGTAGAAGGGGCAAACAAGATTCCTCTGGCTGCTTTCATAAGGGCACTAATCTAATTCATAAGCACACCTTCTTCATGATCTAATAAACTTCCAAATGTCCTATATTCTAATACCATCTCTTGGTGGGGGGATAAGATTTCAATATATAAATTTGGGGGAGACAAACACTCAGACCACAGTATTCCACCACTTTTCCCCAAGATTAACATCCTTCTCACATAAAAAATATGCTAGATTCATCTCAATAGTTCCCCTCCTCCAAGTCATCAGTCCTATTTGCTGTGATCTGCATGGTCATTATTCAGAAACCAGCAAGGAGCAATGGAGAATTAGAAAAGACAAACATAGAGAGAAAGAGAGAGAAAGCAGGGAGCAGGTGGAACACCATCCTCCAAAGGAGAAACATGATTCAGAGCTAGATGAGCACATTTATCATACAGGTTTTGTCATCAAAAGGAAAGTTTCTTCAAAGAAGGCAGTTTGAAGAATGAAGTACTGGCAATCAATTATAATTATATTTTTGCACTCATAATTCTCCACTCCTGGAAGCTGGTGTCTCAAATCTGAGTCAAGACTGATAGTCCTGTGCCTTGCACAAAACCTCTTTAAGCAGGGCACCACCATAGCAACTGGGAAATCTTGACCCACACCTTTGCACAGGAAGTTCCCAGTGCAGGTGCATGCTCCTGCTGCAAGACAGTCAGAGATCCTAAGCTGAGTCACCACTCCACACACCTGTCAATATCAACTTTAGAGTCTAAGAATAAAGTTTCATCTAAATGTCACCTAAATTAGATATAGTTGAATCTCATGTTCTGACTTACAATGGGGCAAATTCTTCTCCAGCTATGAACCTGTGAAATCAAACATGTAACTAAACATGTTTTTTTCATGTAATTTTCCAAATTTCATTTTGTGACAGACGTGTTGTAGTCATTTCCATTCATAAGAAAGGAAAATAAAAGAAGAAAGATATAATAGGTCTAAAAGAAGTATAAAATTCAACAATAACAAAACGACCTGTTGTTGCTCCTCAAGAATATTTGACTCTAATATTTGTTCTCTAAGCCAATGTGCTATAGCTTTCATTTTTTCATTTCCCTGTTCAGAAAATGTACCCCAAAGTCTCTAGGTAACCATGCCCCCATTGTTTCACAGGTCTTATAAGTTGGAACCATGTGCTGAAGCTCTTCAGGCTAGAATCATATGCTGGTGGAATTACTAGTCCGAAGTCCTGGAATGGCTCTCTTCCAATGACTCCATTTGATATTGTTCAAGCAGACGCTCTCAGTAATGTTTTACTATCTGAATTTATCTCTAATGAAGGTATTAATTAATAAATGACTTTATTTTATGTCCTCTCTGCATTTTACCTATCACCACTGAAGTGATTCTCACAATAGCTAAAAGATAACAGATTCAGTATTGAAACAACTTCTTATCACTGGCTAGCTTAGAGTATTTTTGGTTCCAAATTTCACAGGTTGTGTTGTCAGAAATAGACACTGATGTGCAATTTATTTTAAAAAGTGTTCACTAAAGATTAATACTCATGAAAGGTAGAGAAAGGAAGAAGAATAGGAAGAAACTGTTACTATGGCATGCAAACTCAATGAAGCCTCAACTCCAAGAATATCACTGAAGTATATATTAACTATCAAAGTATCCAATCACGGGTTGAAATGATCAGGATTTTATGGTTCCCCTAGGATCAGTCACTGAATGTTTTTCTATAAAATAAGGGCTTACTCCTTGGAAAATCATGTCTGTGCAACCAAGTGACACAAAAGAATGTTTGCTGAAGCATTTCCAGAAGCTGGGACAACACATTCCTTCAAATGAGTATCTAGGTGGTATATTTATATGTCTATTACATAGACAAATATCTAATGGCTACTCATCTGCTTATTAGATGATTTATGTTTGTTTGTTTGTTTTAATTTTCACCCACAATAGTGTTCTTGGCACTAGACCATGATTGGATACCTGTGCCAAATCTTGTGTTTGCAAGTCATTGAATATGAGATATTCAAAGAGGCAGGCACTAGATAGAAATAGTTTAGAAGCCCTGTTTCAGAAGCTTGAAGTGATTCAGGTTATGGACATCTACAAAAGATTTAAAAGCAGATAAAAATGTAAATAAACTACCTAAATAGCAGAGTGTTGGAACAACAAGCAGTGGATTGATATTGTTAAGAGAATATTGAGATAATTGTTATTTTGTGTGCAATAAAATGGTATTCTAGCTTCTCTGGGTTTTGATTGTATGGTAGCCATATTTTTCACTTTTTAAAATTGTTTTATAGGGACAAAAGGTGCTTTTATTTATTCTTAGAAATAGAAACATTATTAATTAATTACACATGGCATCTTGTTAGAATTGTCTAATTATAATGAATATTGGCAGAGTGTGACACTGATTTAATTTAAGCTAATATTATCCATGTTGAGAAAAGGAGAGATAACACCCCCAGGCCTTACAGTGCAGAATTTGCAAAGAGGAATAAGCAGTAGAGGAAATTGAATTGTGTCCAAGTATTGAGTGAAGGGTTGACATGTCCTGTATAAATACCTTAAATTCAGTTCAGAAGATAAAAGTGATTTATGTGTATAGCCTTAAATAAGACAGAACAGGAACAAGCTATTTCCCTTATGTTATTTGTAGCAGATATTTAGCACCATTCACTAGCAGCAAAATGAATCTGTAAGGACAGCACAGAAATCAATACAAGATTTGAGGTGAATTAAATAAATGAAAAGGTTAAACAAAGGGCAGAGAGAGAAATAAACTAGAAATAAGAAAAGAACAAATGTTGGTAATTTTGTTTTTCTTTCTGTGCAAATTAAAAGAAGATAGGGATATGGAAGAAGCTATGATGGGATAGTGCTAGTTCAGTCATTGTGAAAACTTTTCAATGAATTTCTTTTGCACATTACTAAGTAAGTACCCAGTGAGCAAGATTCTAATTTCTAAAGTGATTGTGTTGTGTTTATTACATATGCCTGAATTGTTCTGACTATCCCTGTAATTGGTTGAATATGAGATTTATTTGTAGTCATTCCAATTTCTTTGAGTAAGAAATTAATATGAATGTAAAATCAGTAGAGGAATGAGAGTGACACTTCAAAATCAATCAAGAAAATTTGACCAAGAATATTAGAAAATCCTGGTTGATGGTTCTACTGAGGAGCAAGATTTATTTTCTTAGGGGATTAAGGAATCTCATCATTATATTTTAAAAAAAATAGAAAGTCAGGTATTTCTCATTTAAGGATGATATGAGTGTGTCTTTCCCAGATATATATATATATATAAAATTAAATCAAATACATAATTATAATTAATGTATATTTATATATGTGTACATATATACACACACATACAGAGAGAGAGCAAGAGTGTGTGTGTTATTATGGAAGTTGACTAGGCCCATGTGCTTATGGATGCTAAGAAGTTCTGTGTTGTCTGCCATCTGGAGAACTAGAAAGTGTGATTCAGTTCAAATTCACAGGCCCAAGAACCAGGGGAGCAGATGATATTATTCTTGGACGAAGGCCTGAGAACCAAGGGTAAGTGACTCTAATGTAAGCCTATGAGTCCAAAAAGGCAAGAGAACCTGGAACTCTAAGTTCTTCTGGTTTAAGAAAATAGGAGTGAATTAGATCTTTCTGTAAATTTTTCTTCTATTAAGGTCCTCATTGGATTAGATGATGCCCATGTATATTGGAGATAGTGTATCTTCTATATTCAGTTTACTGATTCAAATGCGAATCTCATCTGGAACACTCTTATAGACACAGAAAAAAATGTGTTACTAGCAACCTATATTCAATTAACATAGGTTTATACATGATATTAACCATCACAATAACAGAGGTGAATTATCTTGAAAAGGGGGCTGGTACATAGATCCTCTGATGAAGTTTAATAAGTTATTAGGATGTGCAATTTCATTTTTAGTAATATTACCACTTAAGATGGTAATTTTGGTGAGAAAAATAGATGGTAAAAATCTATGGTAAGAATGAAGACATCCAAACCATTTTCCAGATACCAAGTCATATAATAAATATGATGTTATTACAACTGAATCATATTAAGAACCTCCCCATTAAAATAAAAAATGAGAGAATTTGAAAAAACTGAGCTATCAATATTTTATCAAAGGAATGAGAGTCAAATTCTTGATGCTGTAAAAATAATACAAGAAGCAATTTCTATTGTTTGAATATGAGCAGAGTCCCACAAAGATACATATATGAAATACATTGTTTCCAGGGTGGCTGTATTGTGGGATACTCTAGAACTTGGGGGAAGTGGGGCTTAGTGTTAGGCCCATAGGTCATTGAGCATATATTCTTAAAACAGATTGTGGAACGCCACCCCATCTTCATCTCTTGCTCTCTCTTTCTCTTTGTTTCCTGGCTGGAGTTGTGACCATTTTTTCTGACACACCATTACACCATTTCATAATTGCCATACTGATTAATTATAAAAATTTATGTAACCATGTGGTCTTGACTTAAATCTACAAAGCTGTGAGGTAGATATACTCTCTTTTCTTTTCTTAAAATAGTTTTATTAGTTCATTAATTATAGTGGGGCTCATTGTGACATAATCATATGTGAATGGAATATGATTTCCTCCATTTCAGTTGCCACTACTTTCTCTTTACATCTCCTCCTCACCCACCCACCCCCGTTTCCTTTCCTCTACTTTACTAGCATTTACTTGTTTATTTATATTTTAATTTGTGCTTTATAGATACACATAATGGTACGAGTCACTGCAGTGCATTCCTATATGTACATAGCATACTTTTATTCTATAATTCCTTCCTTTCCTGTCCTTCTGCCATTCCCTCTATTACCTGATTTTCTTGAATGTTTATGGATTTCCCCCCCTCTATTTTTCCCCTTATATTTCTCTAGCTTCTGCATATGAGAAAAAAATATTCAATCTGGCTTATTTCACGAACATGAGGTTCTCCAGTTCCATGTATTTTTCAGAAAATGAGATAATTTACTTCTCTATGGTTGACTAAAATGCTACTGTGTATATATAGCATATTTCCTTTATTCATCTGTTGACAAGCACCTGGGCTGGTTCCATAACTGGGACATTGCAAATTTTGATGCTATAAACATGGATGTGCTTGTAACACTATAGCATGCTGGTTTTACTTCTTTAGGATAAATGCCAAGGAGTGGAATAGCTGGATAATAAGGTATTTTGTTTCCTAGTCTTTTGAGTAAACTTCATATTAAATTCCAAAGTTGTTGAAGTAATATGCAGTCCAACCAACAATGTATAAGTGTAGCTTTTTCCTAAGATACTCACCAGCATTTATGATTACTTGCATTCTCAATGATTGCTATTCTAACTGGAGTGAGATGAAATCTCAATGTAGTTTTGATTCGTATTTCCCTGATTACTAAGGATGTTAAATATTTTTGTTTCTATATGTTGGGCATTTCATATCACTACTTTTGAGAAATGTCTGTTGAGTACATTTGCAAATTTATTGATTGGGTTACTTAATTTTGTTTTCTTTTGGTTTTTTGTAGGTGGTGTTAAATGTTTTGAGTACTTTATATGTTGTGAATAGTAATTCCTTTCCAGAGGAGTAGCTGGGAGGATTTTTCCTAATCTATAGGCTTTCTTTTCATACTTTTGTTTCCTTTGCTGTGCAGAAGTTTTTAATTTGATGATGCCCCAATTTTTGATTCTTGGTTTTTTTTTTTCTTGAGCTTCAGGGGTACTGCTTAGAAAGTTTATGCCCACATCAATATGTTGGAGTGTTGAGACTGTGCTTTCTTCTAGGAGTTGCAAAGTTTCTTGCCTAATTCCTATGTCTTTGATGCACTTTGAAATGACATTTGTGCATTGTGAAATATAGGAAGACAGTCAAATTCTTTTCATATGGATATCCAGTTTTCCCCAGCACTATTTGTTTCAAAGGCTATCTTTTCACCAACATGTGAAAAGAGACACTTTGGTTAAGACTTTGATGGCTATCTCTTTGCAGGTTTGTCTCTCCAACATCTAATCCATTCTATTGGTCTGCATGTCTGTTTTTGTTTGTTTGTTTGTTTGTTTGTTTTACCAATATCATGCTGTTTTTCATCTACAGCTCTCAAGTATTATTTGAGATAAGGCATTCTGATGCCTCCAGCACCATGCTTCTTGCTCAGGATTGTTTTGACTTTATTAAGTATTTTATCATTTTAAATGAATTTTATAGCTGTTTCTTTCTATTTCTGTGGAGGATGTCATTGGTATTTGGTTAAGGATTGTTTTGACTCTGTGTACCACTTTTAAAAGTATGCTCATAGTGACAATATCAATTCTGTCTATCCAAAGACATAAAAAGCCTTTCCATCCTCTAAGGTCTTTTTCAATTTCTTTGTGCAGTGTAATATAATTTTCATTCCAGAGATCTTCCACCTTCTTAGTTAGATTTATTCCCCAATATTTATTTTTTTAGTTATTATAAATGGAGTAGTTTTCCTAATTTCATTCTCAGCAGATTTATTACTGAGGTACAGAAAAGTTATTGATATATCCTGCTTCTTTGATTAGTTTGCTTATCAGTTCTAGAAGTCTTCTGTTGAAGTTGTTTTTGTTTTGGTGTCATCTAGATATAAAATCATATCATCAACAAACAGAGATTTCTTCTTTTAATAATTGTGTCCATTAATGGCTTCTCTTGCTTAATTGATCTGGATAGAGTTTCAAGAGCTATACTGAAAAGTAGTAGTGAAAGTTGACATTCTTGTCTTATTCCTCTTTTTAAAGGAAATGATTTCAGATTTTCTACATTCACTGTGATGTTCACCTTGAATTTGTTATGTTTAACTTTTATAATGCTGAAGTAAGTTCCTTCTATCACTAGATTCTCCAGATTTTTTTTAAAACATAAGTGGTCGCTAGGTTTGGTGAAAGGCTATTATCTGCAACTGTTGAGATTATCATGTGTTTCTTGACCTTAATTCTATTTATGGCACGTATAAAATTCTTGATTTATATGTGTGAAACCAACCTTGCATCTCTGTGATGGAATCCACTAGACTGGGGTCAACTATAATCTAATGTGAATTTTTTTAATGTTTTCATAATGTTTTATTATTTTTTTACTTTTATTTTATTTACTTATTTTTATGTCATTCTAAGGACCAAACCCAGTGTTTCACATGTGCAAGGCAAGTACTCTGCCACAGATCTACCGCCCCAGCCCCTTAATGTGTTTTGGAATGTGGTTTGCCAATAGTTGATAAAGTACGTTCATTAGGGATGTTGTCCTTTTTTTTATTAGTTGCACATGACAATACAATGATCTTGACATATCATACATTTGAATCAAATGGGGTATAAATTCTCATTTTTCCAAGTGTACAGGTTGCAGAATCACATTGGTTATACAGACACATATATACATACAGCAATACTAGTATCTATTTTATTCTGCTGCCCTTCCTGTCCCCCCTTCCCCTCCCCTCCCCTCTCCCTCCCATCACTTCTCTCTACCCAATCTAATGTGAAACATTTCTTTTTTTCCCCCTCACATCATCATACATGTACTTTGTGTAATAATGGGGTCTACTTCCATCCTCCGTGCAATTTCCCTTCTCCCTCCCATTCCCTCCCACCTCTCTTCCCTATTTAGTGGTAATTTTCTTCTTATGCTCTTCCTCCCTAACCCATTTTGAGTCACCCCCTTTATATCAGAGAAGATATTCGTCATTTATTTTTTAGGGATTGGTTAACTTCACTTAGCATGATCTGCTCTAATGCTATCCATTTCCCTGCAAATGCCATGATCTTGTGATTTTTTAGTGCTGAGTGATATTCCATACTGTATAAATGCCACATTTTTTTATCCATTCATTTATTGAAGGGCATCTAGGTTGGTTCCACAGCCTAGATATTGTGAATTGTGCTGCTATGAACATTGATTTAGCTGTGTCCCTGTAGTATGCTCTTTTTAGGTATTTTGGATACAGTCCAAGAAGGGGAATAGCTGGGTCAAATGGTGGTTCCATTCCCAGCTTTTCAAGGAATCTCCATACTGCTTTCCATGTTGGCTGCACCAATTTGCATTCTCCTCATCCTCATCAGCACTTGTTGTTGTTTGAATTCATAATGGCTGCCATTGTTACTGGAGTGAGATGGTATCTTAGAGTAGTTTTAATTTGCATTTCTCTTATTGCTAGAGATGGTGAGCATTTTTTAATGTAATTATTGATTGATTATATATCCTCCTCTGAGAAGTGTCTGATCAGGTCCTTGGCCCATTTGTTGATTGGGTTATTTATTTTTGTTATTTAACTTTTTGAGTTCTTTGTATACTGTAGAGATTAGAGCTCTATCTGAAGTGTGAGGAGTAAAAATTTGTTCCCAGGATGTAGGCTCCCTAGGGATGTTGTTCTTTAAGTTCATTTGCATGATATATCTTTGTCTACTTTTGATATCAAAATGACACTGGGTTCACAGAATTAAATTTGGGAGTATTCTCTCCCTTTACTTTTCAAGGACTAATTTGGGGAGGACTAGCATTACAAGTTTCAAGTTCTGGTAGAACTTAAGTGATAATCCACCATATTCTTGACTTTTATTTGTTTGTAGCCATTTAATTAATGCATAAACTTCATTGCTTGATATTGGTCTTTTTATATTTCTGCAACTTTATGGTTCAATTCTGGTAGTCATGTGTGTTTGGAAATTTTTTTTAATATCTTCCAGTTTTTCTAATTCATTGAAGTATAAATTTTCAAAAATAGTTTCTAATGATCCTCTTTAATTTGGAATTTTGTGTGGTAATATCTTCTGTTTCATCTCTCATTTTCTTCTGTTTCTCTTTTGGTAACTTTGGCTACAGATTTACCAGACTTGTTTATCTTTTCAATGGAACACCTCTTTGTTGCACTGATCCTTTTTATTTTTTATTTTTTTTTTATTTTCAATTTCTTTATTTTGGTTCTATTCTTAATCATTTCCTATTATTACTAATTTTAGACTTATTTTTAATTTTAGTTTTTATTTAAATGTAGGCATTAAATGTTGTAAACTTTATTCTTAGAACTGCCCTCATACTCTCCCAGAGATTTTGAGATCTGTGTTCTCCTTTGTTTATAAGTCTTCTTTTAAAATTTCTCACCTTTTTCTATGAACCCTTCTTCATTTAAGAGCTTATTATATAATCCCCATGGTTTAAAATGTCTCTATTTTGTCTTATTATTGATTTTTATTTTCAATTTATTATGTTCTAATAGAATGCAAATAATCATCACTTTTTATTTGTTAAGACTTACTGTGTATTCTAAAATATGCACTATTTTTAATATTTATTTTTTTAGATGTAGTTGGACACAATACCTTTATTTTATTTATTTACTTATATGTGATGCTATGGATCAAACCCAGGGCCTAGTATGTGTTAGGCAAATTCTCTACCACTGAGCCACAACCTGAGCCTCAAATATTGTCTTTTTTTGAGTATGTTTCTTGTATTGCTGAGACAAAAATGAATTGTGTTTTTTGATGTATGCAATAGTATATTAATGTCTACTAGATACACTTGATTGATCAGTATTTTTTATTCATTTTGGAGAGGTAATTTTTTTTTATATCCTGTCATTTGTAATGTATTTGTAATGCCTAATTCATATTTGATTCTCCTTTAATTCACTGATATTCTAGGGAGATTCATCCATTCACTGACACTGATATTTACTTTACACTTTTTCTGTGTGAAGCAATTCATTGATTATGTCCTTCAGTGCTGGATTAGTGGTTATGAGTTGTTTTAGTTTCTGCTTTTTGTGAAGTTTTTTCTTTCATATTCAATTTAGAAGAATAGTTTTCTTGACATACCAATCTTTTTTGGCACTTGCTATGTTTCAGGGCTTGGTACGTTAGTACATGGCATTGCTGTATGTTTATTGTAGTAAGTAGGGTTTAGTATATTCTCTCAAAGTGGTACTGATGCTATGAACAGGATAGAACACAGGGTGAGTGAAAGTATCAATATCCATCCCAGAGTACTAGAAAGGAATCCACTAAATAAGCCCTTGGATGAAAATAGAGAAGATATTCATTCTAACACATGGTTAGAGAAATAAACAGCATGAAAAAACAAGGAAACAAACGAATGCAAATTGCTAACCACTCTACAACAACTGATACCATTAACATTATAGTGGAGGAAATATTTGAGAAATAATTCAAGGAAGTTTACAAAGTTTCACTTTGACAAGTGAAAATAAGATGTAAGTAATGAAAATAGAGAAAAAATATTGAAAGATCATTTTAGTAAAGAGATAAAGAATTTGAAAAAGAACTAAATAGAAACCCTGGAATGAAAGATTCAATAAATCAAGTAATAATTCAGAGGAAAATATCCCCAACATATTATAACAAAAAGAAGACAGATTTTCAGTCCTCAAAGACAAATTATATAATTTTGAAAATTAAAATGACTACAAAGAAAAGATCTTAATATACCATGACCATAAATTAGATAAAAATCCCAATACAGGAGGCTTTTAGAACTTCAAATAGACCAAATTTATATATATATATATATATATATATATATATATATATATATATATATATATATATATATATAATCTTACACACAAACACACACACATCACTTCCAAGCATATTATAATTAAAATACCTAATACACAGAATAAGGATAGAATTTTAAAAGCTAAAACAAATATATGACTGCTTATATTTAGAGGCAAGCCAATGAGAATTGCTACTGATTCATGAGCCCTAACAATAAAAATCAGTAGGGAAGTTTTAAAATGATATTTAATGCAGATATATACACTTATATAGATCTAGACAAATACATAGATAGTTAAGAGGTGCCAAATAAAATTGACACATCCAGCTAAACTAGCCTTAATTATTGATGATGAAATAAAGACCTTCCATGGAAAATATTTGTTCATAATCGTTGAGGCAGTAATATAAATTTTCTTTTCATTATGAGTTGTCTACCTCAGATATTTTATTATAGTGATGCAAATCTGACTACAACAGAAGCATAAATGAGTTTCAGCAAGGTATTGTGTAAGTGGGAAGGAAGGTGGAATCAAACTAAGAATCAATTATTCAATAAACAAATTATGCTATGATGAAAAATTAAGAATGATTAAAGCAGTATAGCTAAAAATGTACCACATATTTTTTTTTTAAATCCCAGTGAGGAAAAGGATATCGGCTATTATTATTATTATCTTGAAAAAGGTTTACTTTCTATGATTTGAGGAAAGGGACAAATTTAAGAGAGCTTTCTAAGACAACTAAAGGAAAATAAAACAGAAATGACAAAGGTGTCTTGTTACAACCTTCTGAGAATGTCACCAAGGAGCAAAATCTTAGATCAAGAGAAGCTTCATAAAACCTTGTAGAAGCTTATAAAAAAGGAAAAAAAAGTCACAATTTTAAAGGATATTTTCAGAGATTTGTTTACATCAAACACTCAAAAAATATTTATGCAACTACAAAAAGTAATCTTAGAGAAAAAGAAAAACAGAGAGAATAAATAGCATATTCAAAACCTAGTTTAATGTAGCATCTGATTTCAGTAAAAGATATGAGGTTGCTTCTCATTATTGACTGTATAGGGATAGAAATGTTTTTGTATTTTGCTTTATCATATTTACTGATATTTCATATTTTATAAATTAAAAGTTTATGACAAGCCTGAATTTAGCAAGTCTATCCCACCATTTAAAAATAACTTGTATTCACTGAAGAAGAACATATAGTTAATGCACAGACAATCAGGGTAATGGGCTTAAATTAATTGTATTTTTTTAAATGCAAAAACCATTTCATGAGGTTACCATGAGGTTGACCTGTAGAAACATTCCAAACATTCCAGCCAACTCTTGTCACAGAGTGGCAGCAAAACAGAAGTGGGGATGAACCACAATGGAGACTACAGGAAAAAGCTAAATGCTGCAGTCAGTTGGAGGATTGTGGATCAAGCAAATAGCCTTTACAGTTTTGGAATACCTCTTTAGTATGGATTTTGATTGAAACCCATACCCAGAATCTATATTAACCCCTAGAATAGTATATTTTTAAAAATATTTTTAGTTACCAATGGGCGTGGTTCTTATCTTTAAGTCTATTGATGTGGTGAATAACATTTATTGATTTCTGTATATTGAACCAACCTTGCATCCTAGGGATGAATCCTACTTGATCATGGTGCACAATTTTTTTGATATGTTTTTATATCCAATTTGCCAGAATTTTATTGAGGATTTTTGCATCTAAGTGCATTAGAGATATTGGTCTGTAGTTTTCTTTCTTTGAAGTGTCCTTGTCTGGTTTCAGAATCAGGGTGATGTTGGCCTCATAGAATGAATTTGGAAGAGCTCCTTCTTTTTCTATTTTCTGAAATAACTTGAAAAGTATTGGTATTAGTTCTTCTTTAAAGGTTTTGTAAAACTCTGCTATATACCCATCCCGTCCTGAGCTTTTCTTGGTTGGTAGTCTTTTGATGGCTTCTTCTATTTCCTCCTTTGTTACTGGTCTGTTTAAATTGTATCTTCCTGATTCAATCTGGGCAAATCATCTGACTTAATAAATTTATCAATATCTTTACTATGTTCTATTTTATTGGAATATAAGTTTTCAAAATAATTCCTAATTATCTTCTGTATTTCTGTAGTGTCTGTTGTGATATTGCCTTTTTCATCCTGTATGTTGGTAATTTGAGTTCTCTCTCTTCTTCTCTTCGTTAGCATGGCTAAGGGTCTGTGGATCTTATTTATTTTTTCAAAGAACCAACTTTTAGTTTTATCAATTTGTTGAAAACTGGCGATGGTGGCGTCAGCTCTCCAAGATGGTGGCCGCTGGCTTCCTCCGTGGGCTGTCCAGTGTGGAGGACAGAACTGGACTGCTTCCTTCCCCCGTCTCAAACCCAGAACTCAGCCAGGAGCACAGTGAGGGCACAGCCAGCAGGATCCCACAGAATCTGCAGCACCGTTCCTCTGCATTGCTGGCTCGCCATTTCTCCAGAGATCTTAAATAATGAGGCTTCTTCTGAAATTAAGAGAAGTTTACTCCCACTAAGAGTAAAAGCAGAAGGCCCCCACATGCCCCCTGGCACCAATTTCCACATATTACAAAAAAGATAATTTATAATTTATCTGGATAACTAAATAATATGTATATCCTTTCCACCCCCCCCACACACACTTTTCTCCCTTTTCTATTACAAAAGTATCTCTGGACCTTGAGTTTTATGAAGATGTTGATTTCAAAGAAACAAATTTCCTCTAACTTTCTTCAAAGCTGGCTTTGAATAAAAACTTTTTTCCCACCAATTTAACTCTGTGTATTTAATGGAGCAGAAAGTAGTAGAACCAAGCTTTTCCCCCATGTGGTAAGCATTTTGCCTACTAATAATAACACAGACAACATCAAAGAATATATAAAGATGAAAAATAAACATATGAAAGATGTTCCATTTTATTCTTTATCAAGAAAATGCAAATGAAATCATCAACAAAACATGACTACACACTAATTAAAATAGCCAATATCTGGAACACTAAAAACAATCTAAATTAATAAGGATGTAGAGCATCAGAAACTTTTATTAATCACTGGAGGAAGTAATTTAAAATGGTATAGCCACATTAGAAGACTGTTTATCATAGTTTACACAATTGCATCTGTTTTTACTGTATAATCCAGTAATCACAATTTTTGTATTTACACAATGGAATGCAAAAATATATACATACAATAACCTGCACATAAATGTTTATAGCAGTTTAATCCATAATTGCCCAAATTTGGAAGCAGTGAAGGTGAATTTCAGTAGGTGAATGAATAAATAATCTGTGCTATATACAGACAATGGAAGTGTATTCAGAACTAAAACAGTAAATAAGTAAAATATCAAGATGTGAAAAAAAATGAACTATAATTGTATATTAGAAAACAAAAAAAATCTGAAAAAAATTCTATATTTTTTTAGTTCACCTAAATAATATTTTGAAAAAGAAAACATTTTGTAAACTGCATAAGAAATGTGAAATTGATCAGTTGAGGGGATGGAGGAAAGAATAGATTTAGCATAGATTTGTTTTAGGGTAGTAAAACTATTATGACTTTATAGTAGTGGACATAGACCATTATGCATATTTTCAGACCTATAGAATGTTTGGGAGTTAACCCTAGTGTATATTATGGAATTTTGGTGATTATGATGTGGCAAAATAAGTTTATCATTTAAAACAAACACACCTATCTGGTGAGGAAATTTTATAATGGAAATCCTCTAAATTAGTTGAGGCAGTAAATACATGGAGAAGATCTGTACCTTCCATGCAATATTGCTCTGAACATAAAACTCTCTAAAATGTCTGTTTGAAAAATACTACTACTTTCAGAAATTGTTACTTCTGTGTTTTGAACTATAAAAAGCAAGAATATATCAAGTTGCTCAGTTACAAAAATTCAACACTGATTTTTTTCTTTGTTGTATTTTGCTGCCTCAAACTATATTATCAGGAAATCATCAATTTAGAATACATATTTTATACAATTTCTTGTTTTGAGAAGTATTATACCAATCTAAAGAATCATTTATTAATTCAGTTTTATTCCCTATCAGAGAACAGGTAATCATCATTTATTAATCCTTACAAAAATATTTAAAATGTCAAAACAAATCTTGCGTCATTAACATCTTCAAATTCCGCTTGCCATTCTCATCATTCTTTAAAAAATAAAATTTTATGCATATTGACTCTTCTTTCACAAATTCTTAGTTTGAGAATATTTAACTTATAAGTACATATAGGGAAATTGCATGCAAAATTTTGTAATGGATTAAAAAATGATTTCTTGCATTATAGAGCTGAAATTAAACCCCACAAAAAGATGAATTTCTCAGTTTAGTAGAAGTGTGTGTGTGTGTGTGTGTGTATAATAACATGGTACATTAATGTAATCACGTCACTGTTGGTTTCTGTTATCTGGGATAGTTCCTCAGTTTTGGTCTTGTCTTTCCTGGTCTTGATGAACTTGAAGATTCCAAACCAGTTATTGAGCAGAATATCCTTCGGTTTGGGTTTGTCTGATGTTTTCCCATGGTTTATAATATTCTGGTTGCTTCTTTATTCATGCCATCAGGCGAAAATTAAAAAAAAAGTATCCCAGAAAAAAAAAATGTATGTGTGTGTGTGTGTGTGTGTGTGTGTGTGGTGTGTGTGTGTGTGTACAGTGTATGTGTATGTATATATACTTATATATAATATAAAGCAAGACACAAAACATTGCTTTCTCTTTTTATTGCATTACTTTTACCATTTTCAATCACCTGTAATAACAAAACCATGTTATTTTAGAATGGCAAAATGTAAAACAACTTATTTCATGGAAACAGGGAAATATTCTTGGGGGACGGGAAGGGTAGGCATTATAATATGTTTAAAAGACTCAAATATTTCTTGAAAGGCAAATTGTACTTCCACCATGGTGATACAATGTATGTAAGAGTGACTTTTATTTATCCCCAAGTAGGTTCTAGAAGATATTCACACATATTAAATGAAAACTGAATAGCTTATATGATGTATGTGAAGTTAAATGCTCCTGGACAATAATTGTTGCTTCTCCAATGAAAGACTGTGAGTAAAAAAATGGAATTGGAAGAGATGAAACAAAAATTAACAACGATATTAACGTAACACTAAGATAATTCTAAATTTTATTCATATTAACACTACATCGTTCTTTATATTCATGTAAACTAATAACCTAAAAATGCAAGTCATTTACATAATGGTAGAAATAAATAATTAAAGCTATGTAAAAGAATGATATAAGAAAAAACAAACACTTAAGACATTTTGAAAGATCAAAATACTCTAAAATTTGGGATAGCATCCTTTAAACTACAAATACTTCAAATACATTTATGGCTATATATTTAAGCACTCATTCTTTGAAAATCTTATGTAGGGTAAAATTATGCATCTGGTGCAATCATTGATACAAAAATTGAAAATTAAAAAAAATTATGCCTTTATTTTATTTATTTATTTGTATTGCTGAGGATCAAACCCAAGGCCTCCCACGTGCTAGGTGAGTGCTCTAACACTGAGCCACAACCCCAGCCCAACAATGGTACAGTTAAAATGGAAACTGAATTTTAAATTTTTTGAATTCAATTTGCACATGGGACAGATATTTTAAAATATCTATAAATGTATTAATTTTCCAAAAGTATTGTGTATTTACTTTATTTTGAAAACATTTATTTTCTTATCTTCATGAAAGCAACTGCACTTGCTTTTTGTTTATGTGTGGAATATTGTAATTGTTTCGATATTTTATTGGTTGCTCAAAACATTACAATGATCTTGACATATCATATATCATACCTTTAGTTCAAATGGGGTATGAGTTCTTATTTTTCCCATGTATACAGATTGCAGGATCACATTGGTTATACAGCCACGTTTATACATACTGCCATAGTAGTGTCTGTTGTATTCTGCTGCGTTTCCTATCCCCTTCCTATCCCTCCTCCCCTCCCCTCCCCTCCCATCATCTATCTCTACCCCATCTACTGTAATTCATTTCTCTCTCTTTTTTCCCCTTTCCCCTCATATCCTCTTATATGTATTTTGTATAACAATGAGGGTCTCCTTCCATTTCCATGCAATTCCCCTTCTCTCTCCCATTCCCTCCCATCTCTCCTCCCTGCTTAATGGTAATCTTCTTCTCATGCTCTTCCTCCTTGCTCTGTTTTGGGTTGCCCTCCTTATATCAAAGAAGACATTCGGCATTTGTTTTTTTAGGGATTGGCTAACTTCACTTAGCATAATCTGCTCTAATGCCATCCATTTCCCTGCAAATGCCATGATTTTGTCATTTTTTAGTGCCAAGTAATATTCCATTGTGTATAAATGCCACATTTTTTTATCCATTCATCTATTTAAAGGCATCTAGGTTGGTCCCACAGTCTAGCTACTGTGAATTGTGCTGCTATGAACATTGATGTAGCTGTATCCCTGTAGTATGTTCTTTTTAGGTCTTTTGGGAATAGTCCCAGAAGGGGAATAGCTGGGGTGAATGGTGGTTCCATTCCCAGCTTTCCAAGGAATATCTATACTGCTTTCCAAATTGGCCGCACCAATTTCCAGTCCCACCAGCAATGTACAAGTGTACCCTTTTCCCCACATCCTCGCCAGCACTTGTTGTTGTTTGACTTCATAATGGCTGCCATTCTTACTTGAGTGAAATGGTATCTTAGAGTGGTTTTCATTTGCACTTCTCTGATTGCTAGAGATGGTGAGCATTTTTTAGTATATTTGTTGATTGATTGTATGTCCTCCTCTGAGAAGTGTCTGTTCAGATCCTTGGCCCATTTGTTGATTGGGTTATTTGTTTTCTTGTTGTTTAATTTCTTGAGTTCTTTATATACTCTGGATATTAGGGCTCTATCTGAAGTGTGAGGAGTTAAAATTTGTTCCCAGGATGTAGGCTCCCTATTTACCTCTCTTATTGTTTCTCTTGCAGAGAAAAAAACTTTTTAGTTTGAGTATGTCCCATTTGTTGATTCTTGATTTTAATTCTTGTGCTATAGGTGTCCTATTAAGGAATTTGGAGCTCAACCCCACGAGATGGAGATTAGAGCCAACTTTTTCTTCTATCAGATGCAGAGTTTCTGGTTTGATCCCTAGCTCCTTGATCCATTTTGAATTAACTTTTGTGCATGGTGAGAGAAAGGGGTTCAGTTTCATTTTGTTGCATATGGATTTCCAGTTTTACCAGCACCATTTGTTGAAGATGCTATCCTTTCTCCATTGCAGGCTTTTAGCACCTTTGTCTAATATAAGGTAGTTGTAATTTTGTGGATTGGTCTCTGTGTCCTCTATTCTGTACCATTGGTCTACCTGCCTGTTTTGGTACCAGTTCCATGCTGTTTTTGTTACTATTGCTCTGTAGTATATTTTAAAGTCTGATATCGCTATACTGTCTGTTTCACTCTTCCTGCTTAGAATTGCTTTTGCTTTTCTGGGTCTTTTATTTTTCCAGATGAATTTCATGATTGCTTTATCTATTTCTAAGAGAAATGCCATTGGGATTTTGATTGGCATTGCATTAAACCTATAGAGTAATTTTGGTAATATTGCCATTTTAATGATGTTAGTTCTGCCTATCCATGAACAGGGTATATTTTTCCATCTTCTAAGATCTTCTTTTATTTCTCTCTTTAGGGTTCTGTAGTTTCCATCCTATAAGTCTTTCACCTCTTTTATTAGGTTGATTCCCAAGTATTTTGTTTTTTTTTTTTGAGGATATTGTGAATGGGGTGGGTGTCCTCATTTCCATTTCAGAAGTTTTGTCGCTGATATACAGGAATGCCTTTGATTTATGCATGTTGATTTTATATCCTGCCACTTTGCTGAATTCATTTATGAGATCTAGGAGTCTCTTTGTAGACCCTTTTGCGTCTGTTAGATATAGTATCATATCATCCGCAAATAGTGATAATTTAAGCTCTTCTTTTCCTATTTTTATGCCTTTAATTTCTTTTGTGGGTCTAATTGCTCTGGCTAGTATTTCGAGAACTAAATTGAATAGAAGTGGTGAGAGAGGGCATCCCTGTCTTGCTCCAGATTTTAGAAGGAATGCCTTCAGTTTTTCTCCATTCAGGATGATGCTAGCCTGAGGCTTAGCATAAATAGCTTTTACAATAAGTTCCTGTTATCCCTAGTTTTTCTAGTGTTTTGAACATAAAGGGATGCTGTACTTTGTCGAATGCTTTTTCTGTGTCTATCGAGATGATCATGTGGTTCTTATCTTTAAGTCTATTGATGTGGTGAATAACATTTATTGATTTCCATATATTGAACCAACCTTGCATCCCAGGGATGAATCCTACTTGATCATGGTGCACAATTTTTTTGATACGTTTTTATATCCAATTTGCCAGAATTTTATTGAGGATTTTTGCATCTAAGTTCATTAGAAATATTGGTCTGTAGTTTTCTTTCTTTGAAGTTTCCTTGTCTGGTTTCAGAATCAGGGTGATGTTGGCCTCATAGAATGAATTTGGAAGAGCTCCCTCTTTTTCTATTTTCTGAAATAACTTGAAAATATTGGTATTAGTTCTTCTTTAAAGGTTTTGTAAATCTCTGCTATATACCCATACCGTCCTGAGCTTTTCTTGGTTGGTAGTCTTGATGGCTTCTTCTGTTTCCTCCATTGATATGGTCTGTTTAAGTTGTGTGTATCCTCCTAACTCAATCTGGGAAAATCATATGACTTAAGAAATTTATCGATGTCTTCATTATCTTCTATTTATTGGAATATAAGGTTTCAAAATAATTCCTAATTGTCTTCTGTATTTCTGTAGTGTCTGTTGTGATATTGCCTTTTTCATCCAGTAGGCTAGTAATTTGAGTTCTCTCTCTTCTTCTCTTCGTTAGCATTGCTAAAGGTCTGTGGAGCTTATTTATTTTTTCAAAGAACCAAGTTTTAGTTTTGTCAATTTTTTTCAATTGTTTCTTTTGTTTCAATTTCATTAATTTCACCTCTGATTTTATTTATTTCTTGCCTTCTGCTACATTTTCTGTTGTTTTGCTCTTCTTTTTCTAGGATTTTGAGATGAAGTGTGAGATCATTTATTTGTTATTTTTTTTTCTTTTTTTGAGGAATTAAGTCCAGTCAATGAATTTCTCTCTTAGAACTGCTTTCATTGTGTCCCATAGAGTCCAATATGTTATGTCTGTATTTTCATTTATCTCTAAGAATTTTTTGATTTCCTCCTTTATGTGTTATGTAACCCATTGATCATTCAGTAACATATTGTTCACTTTCCAAGTGATGTAGGATTTTTTCCTTCCTTCTTTTATCATTGATTTCCAGTTTCATTCCATTATGGTCAGATAAGATGCATGGTATTATCTCCACACCTTTATAATTTCTAAGAGTTGCTCTATGGCACAATATATGGTCTATTTTTGAGAAGGTTCCATGTGCTGCTGAGAAAAAAGTATATCCACTTGATGATGGTTGTTATATTCTATATATGTTGGTTAAGTCTAGGTTCTTAATTGAGTTATTAATTGTGTTATTGAGTTCTATAGTTTCTTTATTCAACTTTTATTTGGAAGATCTGTCCCATTGTGAGAGAGGTGTGTTGATGTCACCCATAATTATTGTGTTGTGGTCTATTTGACTCTTGAACTTGAGAAGAGTTTGTTTTATGAACATAGCAGCACCATTGTTTGGTGCATGAATATTGATAATTGTTTTATCTTGTTGGTGAATGGTTCCCTTTAACAGTATATAGCGTCCTTCTTTATCCCTTTTGATTAACTTAAGCTTGAATTCAATTTTATTCAATATGAGGATGGTCACCCCTGCTTGCTTCCGAGGACCATGTGAGTGGTATGATTTTTTCCCAACCTTTCACCTTCAGCCTGTGTATGTCTTTTCCAATCAGATGAGTCTCCTGAAGGCAGCATATTGTTGGATCTGTTTTTTTAATCCAGGTTATCAGCCGATGTCACATTATTGCAGGTTTTTAGTTTTACATTCTAAAATTTTCATTTACCGAAATTTGACAGATACGGAAGACTGATGATGATTTATTATAGTGGTGCTTGTCACAGAACTAAAGTTAAGGTTGTGTCAGCCTTTCTATTATAAACTCTTAATTTTAGGAATCTGTAACTTGCCTGAAAAAATTAATTCCAGGTGAAAACGGTTTTTTTTTTGACATTTTTCTGGTTAAAAATTACAATCCAAATAATTTGAGAAAGCAGGAAGATAGTGGAGAAGAGGACATTTGAGTTACCATGCATTTATATAGATTAATTCAAAGAGAGATTCAGAAATAGTATATTCCTTGTACTGAGAAGAGACTCTTCATTATTTCTCTCCCAAGAGCCTTAATTTCCACAGAATACTGTTTTGTGCTCACATAATCAGAAGGATAAACTTGCATTTCTATTATGTCTGATCAAATAAAAGGAAGTCTTCTAGAATTACAAGAATTTCCTATAAGAATGTTCTTAGAGAAATGTGAGATTGGGTAATTTCCTTATTCACTAGAAAAGCTCATGTTTTATTGGACAAAATAGTGGTAACATTCATATTATAGAATTATTCAAATGTTTGGTTGATATCTGCCATTTTGTATTATTATAACAAAATGTTGTGACTCATTATTTATACTGGCACTGCCATTTTCTTAAAAAAACAATAAAAATAGAAATATTTAGAACATACCACAGTTTTAGGAACCAAAATGTTTCCTGACAGTTTTACAAACTTTATTTTTAAATTGGACATATTAATTTATTTGAATTTTGTTTTCCAGTGATGCTTCATATCAAAGAGCAAAATATTCTTTAAAAGCTGTAAATTGGAGCTGGGGATATAGCTCAGTAGGTAGAGTGCTTGCCTCTCTTGCACAAGGCCTGTGGTTCAATCCTCAGCATCACCAAATATAAAATAAAATAAAATTAAAGCTGTAAAATAAAATAAAATGCTGAATGTCTGATATAAGGGAGGTGACTCAAAATGGGGTAAGGAGGAAGAGCATGAGAAGAAAATTACCTCTATATAGGGAAGAGAGGTAGGAGAGAAATGGAGGGAGAATGGGAATTGCATGGAAAAAGAAAGGAGACCCCTTTCTTTATTCAGAATACAGATATGACGATATGAGGGAAAAAAAGAAGTGGGTCACATTAGATTGGGTAGAGAGAAGTGTTGGAAGGGGAGGGGAGGGAAAGGGGGAAAAAGAAGGGCAGCAGAATAAAATAGACATTATTCTTGCTGTTGGTATATATGTGACTGCATGACCAATGTAATTCTGCAACCTGTACACTCAGAAAAATGAGAAATTGTATCCCATCTGATTCAAATGTATGATATGTCAGGATCATTGTACTGTCATGTGTAACTAATTAAAACAAAAAAAGCTGTAAACTATTCAGTATTTTTATGGATAAATTCAAATAATTATTTTTTGAGTCAGAGTCCTTAGACCAAAATTTGTTCACTATTAACATTTTGGGATTAATAATGTTTAAGGTAAGTTGTACAATATTCAGCATTATCATTGGCCTCTATTCACTAGATGCAAAAAAAAAAAACTCTTCACTTCCCAGACCCTCTTCTCCCCTCCAGTGAGTATGACAATCAAATATATCTCTAGACATTTTCTGATATCCCCAAGGTGGCCAAATCTCCCTCAACTGGAAATCATTTCCTTAGTCTATTCAACTATGTTCAAACTTGTCTTGTACATGTTCTGTATGGTAATCTTTATCTCCTATTAAATGCCTAGCAATAACAGGTTCTAAGAGAATCTGAAAATTCTTCTTTATAGATTATTGTTCATTGACACTACAGTTTTTAATTGGTTACCAGCTACTTTGAATGAAGATAGATTGTTGTGATCAGAGTAGCAGGATTTTTATCAACATAATTGTGATTTCTTTTTAATCTTGTATTTCCTTTACTTACTCTGAAAAGATGATGACCTCCAATACTTATTACCTGAAATAAGAATAGTATTTTCAACTTCACAACTTAAATGACTCCATAGATCATATCTAATCATTTGATTAAATATTTCTAGGAGTATGTGAATATTTCCAGGAAGAGTTTCTCTTAAAAAATGGTGTTTATTCCATTGTCATTCCCTCTGTTGCTAAGGGGAATTAGTTGTTAACTCTATGTATTTTGGGGGAAAAAAGTTCTCACTATTGTCTGCATATCAGAATCATTTGAGGAACTTCAAAACTTTCAATGCCAAGGTACAACCCATTGACATTAACTCAAAAACGTTGGGGGATAAATCAAGACATTATTAGTTTTAAAATCTTTACATAAGAATCCCCAGTGTGTATTTAAGGATGAAAATTGTATCTTCAGAAAACATTAGCTTAGATTTTTTTTTCCAGTGTGAAGGATTGAACACAGGGTCTCATTTATGCCAGGCAAGTGCTCTGATATAGAGCCACACCCCCAGATCATTGTGGTATTTCTTAGCTGCCCCCTTCCCACAAGACAAACAATAACAAGCCACAGAAACATAGTCAAGCTATGAAACTGGTCTAGGTGTCCATCAAGAGATAACAAAAAGATGAATAGATAAATAAAACATTACACACACACACACACACACACACACACACACACACATACACACAATGGTGTTTTAGTCAGCCATAAAGAAGAATAAAAATATGTCATTTGCAGAACAATTGCTAGAAGTGAATTGTTTCTTACATGTCAAGAGAGATATGTTGTATGTTTTTTCATACATGGATTTACAAGGTTGGCTTACACAACCAGAATCTAGATAGTTCACAATGGATGACTGAAGGATTGGGATCTGGGAGAACCAGTAGCCGTGCAGTCCCAGAGGCGAAGCACCAGAACAAGAGGGATCAAGATTGCTATGCTATTGGATGGTAGTACCCACGCTTAAGGAGGGTCTCCTCTTCAAGTGGGATACATCAATCTATGTCCTAGGAAGACCTTCAGTGTTTGAGTTAAAAACACAAATTTGAGAAGCCTGGAACTAAATGAATAGTATTTGGAAAGAGAACAAAGTTTTGAAAAACTGAAAGCAAAATAGGAAGAATTGTGATAGAAATATATAAAAGAATATATGTGACATCCTTTGATAATAATATCATGCATGGGCCAATGATGGATAGTCCAAAGACCAGGATCACAATCTCTGTATGCAGCTGGATATTGATTTTAGATGTCAATTCTTTAACAAAATGGGTGGAATTACAGATAATAACAGGGGTTATTAATCTCTGGTAATAAGGAGCAAAAGAGATTATGATCTGTTGAGATTTTAATAAATAAAAATATTTAAAATTTTATTTACCAAAAAGGTACGTTGTTGATATAACACTTGTTGAAAGTATGCATACAAAATTTATTTGTATATTTCTTTTCAAAAACATTCAGAAATTCAACCATTTAACAAGATTTTTAATATATAACAAACTGCTAAGTCAGGTATTACCTGCTAATTTTTATAAGATTTAAAACATTACTGGGTTTATAGAACTGCAACTCTGAAATATATTTTGGTGATTTGTTTTTAATTTCTACTCTATTTCTCAAAAGTAACAGGCATAAATGAACCAAAACTAATCTGCCAAAATATGTTCCCTAGAATTTCTTTCCTGCATTGATGAGCTAATCTCATACAGTAGAGTTTTACTGTGATGGTATCATAAAATACTTCTTAGGCTTATTTTCATGAATGAAATAAATGTGTTCCTTTATTTCAGATCTTAATTCATTATTGGGGGAATAGCCATACTTGAAGACAAACAGATAAGTTTAATAAATATCACCAAATCAATCTCACTTTTTTCATTCCTGACCAGACAGCTGAATTCAAGATCCTCCTTATTTTATCTGGAGGAAAATCTTTTTTTAAAGAAAATTTTGAAGAACTCCCAAATTGCAAAATTTCTGTAAAATAGACATAACTTTCCTATATACATATATAAATAAATACACCACTGTGAATTTCAACATCATGTACATCTACAAGACTAGGATCCTGATTTGAATAAGATATATTCTATGTTTGTATAAATATGTCAGAATAGATTCCACTGTCATGTATAACTAAAAAAGAACAAAATAAAAAGTTTTAAAAATAAATAATGTGTCATAATATATACAGAATCAATTGTAAGAATTCCTATATGAAAACCCTTTCAAGAAATGCCAAGAGTAATTACAATAATTAAAACCATCCTGCATGTGAAATTTTGGTGCAACATAAATCAAATGAATATTTATGTTTTAAATTTGTAGATATCAAAAAAATTTCTGGACAGTACATTAATTAAATATTTTCCTTGTTTATCTTTTAGAAAAATATAGTTATAATCTCTTGTCATATTATGTAACATTAATTCTGAAATAAACTTGAGAAACAATCACTGGCCAAACTATTATATTATTCTCTGAAAAAATCCTTAATTATATTATTTTAAAACCAAGGAAAATAGTTTGGGTAGGAAGCTTTATCAAAATTAGAATAACCTTATACTCCAGAGGCATTATATGTGATTAAAAGAAGTTACGTAAATATATGTTAATCTATCAATTTGATTCCAGGAGGGATATTGATAACTATTTTGTATTGTGATCTGAAAATTAATCACTTCTATTTACAGGCTTAATTATTAAGCAATCCACAATGTAATCACTTAGCATATGTTTTAATCAGCTTTGTCACTACTCTGACCAAATGACCTAACAAGAACAATTTTAGAGGAGGAAAAGTTTATTTTATGACTCACAGTTATAGAGGTCTCAGCTCATAGACCAGTGGCTCCATTGCTTTGAGACTAAGGTGAAAGAGTGTGGTGGAGGAGAGTGGCTCCCAAATATCACACCAGGACACAGAGAGAGAGTTCCCTCACTATTGACAAAATATATATCCCAAAGGCAAATCCCCAATGACCCATCTCCTGCAGGCACATCTTACCTAAAGTTACCATCCAGTTAATCCCTATCAGGGGTTCAGTGAACTAATCAGATTAAGGCTATCATAACTCAGTCATTTCACCTCTCAACTTTATTGCATTGTCTCACACATGAGGTTTTGGGGGATATTTCATATCTAAATGATAATAGACTAATACTGTTCAATTCTCTAATGTGCCATTTTTACACATTTTTACATATTTATTTCAGATTGTAATTGATGTGGTACTTACACAATGTACTGATAATAACTTACATTTTAAAAATAAAGGAAATCAATGATCTATTTTATTTATATAATTCGATGATGGTGAATATCATGTATCCTTTTGGCTAGTCTATGGTGCATAGTTACTTTGCCAAACTTTAGTCCAGGTGTTATTGTAAAGCTATATTGAAGATATTGACATGTACTAGCAATTAACTTTAAATAAAATAGATTACCCTTAACAAGATGGGCAGGCCTCCTATGATCAAGTGAAGGTCTTAAGAACAATAACTGAGGTGACAATGGGAAAATATTCTGTCTGAATGCTAACCTAAAAATCCAGCCTTTCTGACCTGCTGCATATATTTTAGACTTGCCAGTTCCCACCTTAGCAGTTTTGATATTCTAGGGCTACAACCTTCCTAAACTTCGTAACAGATTATAATTTAAAAAGCTACTTGGGTAAAATTACTTTTCAGAATTCAATTTTATATATGCTTATTTGTTTTAATAATTTTCATCAATTACATATTCTTTCTTGGAATTATAGCCATTTAGTGATATTCATATTAAAAATATCCAGACTCATATTAGTCTCTGAATGTAAACAATATGTTTTTGTGACCTATTTGATGGGAAATGTTAAGAACTAATATCTTTTAAATTTATACTTTGCTTTTGAAAACTATCTGATATCAAATTTCCTGGCTAATGAGCCCATAAAAGAGAAACAGATCATGTTCTAACAATAAAACAAAGCAAACTTGTACTTCCTTGTTTCTTATTTTTATTTCTAATTCAAACAGCAAAGAAATCTATTACATCAATTCGTTTCTATGGAAATTCAATCATACTTTGTAAAATGGTACTTAATGTAGGAACATGGCTCTATATTGATTTGATGATGTAAGTACTTCATTCAAATAAATGTGTCCTGTAATTGATCAAACAAATTGGATAAATTATTGCAGAAAATGTGCAGTAATCAATGCATAGAAAGCTTGTATGTTTCAAATGTTGACCAATTGTGCTGGAGCTTATTGAATTATATTTTGGGTTGTAGAATGATCTCTTGTCTCAAGTTTTGATCTGAATATTAGACTATTATTCATGTTAAAATGAAAGAAACTGGGATGGGTGTCTCTAAAAATTGACAAAAACAGCTAAAAAGAAAGCAGCATCTTAAAAGGAACATACATACCTATGCTACCACTAAAAATGTATATTATTTTATAGAAATTGATGTATTGCAATGTTGAAACTCAACCAAAAACATATATTTTAACTTATTTGTAACTTTCAGATATCATACATGTTCTTTTTATAAGTTACCTTTTATAAATTTAGTAGCAAGAAAAACTGAAATACTCTTAAGAAATAAAGAAGTAAATAAAAGGAATGTGTTTCAGAATAATGGCTATTTTGATTATATAATCTGAATCTTCAACTGAACAAGATAATCTATTTAACTATTGTAATATACACATTATTCTAATATGTAAGTGTTGCAAAAATATTCCTTTCTCATCAGTACCACAACCTCCACCAGTATTACCATTTATATTTTGTATTAATGTATGCATACAGTAAAATCAGAGTTATGTCTTACATGTACTGCCAACCACAAGAAAAAAATGATATATATTTATATTATGAATGATAAAATCAAGTTGGTTTTCTAATTTAATATTGTTCAAAATTGCTGGATAAAGTTTGATTTCCATGATTATTTTACAAAAGATAACTAAAATGCAAGAGTCACCAAAGATGAGTAGAACTAGATATATGGAATTCCTTGCTATCTGTTAGGTTTTGACTTCCCAATAACTTTTATGTTTGGTGATTTTGTCATATCATTAGAATTATGTTTTCTACCAATAATTCTCATTTATTAAGAACATTAAATCACTCTTTTACAACAAGCTTGAAAATAAAAGTTGAAGTGCTAGTCCTTTAAAGTCAGACATTGCTACATTAGTAAAACTACAGCTTGATTTCAGTTGCTAAAGAATGAAAGTCTCTTGAATAATATTAATAACTCCCATTTTTCACTATAAGAACTATTGTTCTAGCAGTAAATGTTTTTGTATCATTTAGTATGAAAATAGTATATACACATATTTCATATCTAAAATATAAACAAAATAATTGATATACAATAAAATCATGTATGCATAGATATGCAGCTTTTTAAAAAGAAGTAAATTAAATTATTTTACCTGCATTTTTTGGTATTTGGAAGAGTACCTCCTGCTTGGTAAAGCTTTAGGACTCTGGCTGAGAATTTTCAGGGAAAGAGATACCATCCAAAAGTGACATCTAAATACTGTTTCCTTCTCCATTCTCTATATTATGATTATGAATAATCTGTATACTTAGAAGTAGAAACTTAACTATTTTCTTTCATTCTTTATTTTTTTCATATGTTTGAATTTTAAATATTATATATCTTAAATACAAATATAAAGGGAATTAAATTTAAAGATGCAATGTAGTCTCCACTATAACACCTTGATAAAGATAATGAAGTAATTTGATATTTTAATAAATATTTGGAAATTATATCAACTAGTGATTATAAGAAAAAACACATACTATATAATCATATATTATCAATATTATTATTGGATTAGTATATTATTATAGAAATAAATCAATGTGATAGAAATATTTCAGTATTTTAGAAGAAAATATTTATAAATCTGGTTTTAGTAAATTAAATCTCATACAAATTAAATAATTTCTCATTGTAAATAAAATGAAAGTAAAAGGGAAATGATTATAACTAATAAAGACAACACAAATTCATTGTATTTTATAATGCCTTATTCAAATAAAGAGAAAGATTATAACTCTTGTTAAAATCATTTAAATTTTGCAAAACAGAAATGCTAAATAAGGTGTGAAATGAAATATAAGCAGTATTCTACTATTGCAAAACTTACTTTTATTATTTTTAAATTATTTTGGAACAGTGTATTGAACCCAGAGTTTCTTCACCACTGAGAAACATTCTCAGTCTTTTTACTCTTTGTTTTGAGTCACAGTGTCACTGAATATTGGAGGGTATTGCTAATTTTAAGTAACTGGACTTGAACTTACAGTCTTAATATTTCATCCTGATGTGTCACTGGAACTACAACCATGTGCCACCAAACCAGATGCAAATTTTTATCTCTAATAATACAATATCTTGAGAAAATGCATAATATACATAGATAAAAATATTTTCAATAGATAAATACAGATTAAATGTCATGAAATATATTTGGGTATATAGCTCTATGCTTAAACATTCAAAAAATCAGACGAATTTAAAGGAATAGATCATAATTTAATATATTATTCTGTAGAGCTAAAATTTTCAAACAGAAATCATATTTAGTCATATTTTTCATGAATATTGTACTTCTATTCACTTTTTTGAGGGAATAAGATTCTAGTAAGTATAAATTAATGTATTTTTTAAAAAAATTATAACATATTTTACATAATGTTTATTGTCATAATTATTTTTTCATTACTATATTATGCAGTTTTTAATATAAATTTCTAAAATATTTCTATTATTTCATTATAGTTGTACATAATAGTAGGATCCATTTTTACATAATATGTGTGAAATAGAAATTTTTCCATTTAAATACTAAGTACTGAACATTTTTCTTCCTTCCTCTTACCCCTGTTTCTTTATTCTACTTGATACTTGAAAATGGTCATTATATATTTTTTTTTGTTTTTTTACTGGTTCTTTGAATATACCTCCACCCCCTAAAAAAGGCCAGATGTTCTCTCTGATATATGGATGCTAACACACAACAAGGGAGGATGGGGCGGAGAAGAATAGAAATCCATTGGATTAGACAGAGGGTATGAAGTGAAGAAAGGGCGAAGGGAATAAGAAAGACCATAGAAGTAATTGGACATAACTTTCCTATACTTGTGTATGAATACACAACCGGTATAACTCTATATCATGTACAACCACAAGAGAAGGATCCTAACTAGAATAAGTTATACTCCAAAATTATACTCCATTAATGTACAATATGTCAAAATACAATCTACTGTCATGTACATGTAAAAATAACAAATGCTTTTACAAAAGACGTACATACTGCTGAAATTCACTATGATACATCCGTACATGTAAAACCATGATTTAATCAGTTTCATTCCACAGTTCATCCCTTTTCTCATACTTCTTGCTCTGTTCCCTTTCTCTACTCCACTTATTGCCATTCTATTTTCATAAGATCCCCCAATTTTTCCATTTATTTTGCTCTAAGTTCTGCATATGAGAGAAAACATTCCAACCTTGACTTTCTGTATATGGTTAGTTTCACCTAGCACAACATTCTCCATTTCCATCTATTTACTAGCAAAGGACATTATTTCATTCTTTTTTATGGTTGGGTCATAATACATTATATTTATTTTCTTTCTCTATTCATCTGCTGAAGGGTACCTGGTCTGGTTCCATAATTCAGATATTGTGAACTGCTTAGTTATAAACATTGGTGGGCCTCTATCACTCTAGTATTCTAATTTTAGTTCTTTTAAATGTCAAGGAGTGGGAAAGCAGGATCATATTGTGGTTTCATTTCATTTAGAGGAATCTCCATGATGCTTTCCAAAGTGGTTGTACTAATTTTCAATCCCACCAACAATGTATGTTTATATCTTTTCTCCCACACCCTTGTCAGCATTATAATTATCTGTATTCTTGAAAATGATCATCATAACTGCAGTGAAATAAAATCCCATATAATTTTGATTTGAATTTCCCTGAATGCTAGGGATGTTGAACACATTTTTTTTCATACATTGGTTGACCATTTTTTTAAAATTGTTTTTTAGTTGTAGTTGGACACAACACCTTCAATTTATTTATTTATTTATTTTTATGTGGTACTGAGGATTGAACCCAGTGCCTTGCATGTGCTAAGCAAGTGCTCTTTCTACCATTGAGCCACAACCCCAACCAACATCATTTTTAATTCTTTTGAGAAATGTCTGCTTAGTTATTTTGAGAAATGTCAGTTTATTTATTTATTTATTGGGTTGTTATTGTGTGTGTGTGTGTGTGTGTGTGTGTGTGTGTGTGTGTGAAGTTTAAGTTCTTCATATAGTCTGGAAATAATCTACATTTGAAGAAGAAGCTGCCAAAGATTTTCTTACATTTGGAGAGTTCTCTCCCCATAGTGTTGTTTCATTTGTTGTGCAGAAAGGTCTTGTAGATGTCAGCTGAGAATCAATCGGGTCCTGGGATCTTTTGAACAGAATTTGAAACAGAACTCTTTGGATGGGCTAATCTGTATATTGTGAATGCACATAGAAAAGTTATGCATCCAATAGCTGTTTAAGTGACCTATGTTTTTGTCTGAGTCTCAGTAAAAGACAAATGCTTAATAATAAATTATATTCTGATATAATTAAAATGTGAATATTATTTATGCAAGCCAGACTCAAATTTATCAACTTCAAATTATCCTCTTTTGGTGCTTGATGTCTAAATGGGGCTAAAATCACTCTAATTGGAATTAATTTAACAAATGAAGCAAAACTACCAGCACACTTTTTTCAGAAATTCAGAAGTTAACAAATAACATATAATTATATTAGACTGAAATACATATAACATCATTAACAGACTCAAGGTTATAATGATAATAATAAAACCTGATGGAAGAAAGTACCACATCGAAGAAAAAAAAAACAAATGCTCATTGGATACCTTCACTTAAAGGGATTGTGTCTTCTAATTGAGAGTAAATTACAAATTGATATGATTCCAAAAAAGAAAACAAACATCTGCTTGGCACGGTGGTGAATACCTCTAATCCCAGCAGCTCAAAAGGCTGAGGCAGGAGGATTGCAAGTTCAAAGCCAGCCTCAGCATCAGTGAGGCACTAAGCAACTCAGTGAGACCCTTTCACTAAATAAAATACAAAATAGAGCTGAGAATGTGGCTCAGTGGCCAATTGCCCCTGAGTTTAATCCCTGGTACTCCCATCCCCCTCTCAAAAATGTGTTCTCTTTAATTACTTATAATTCTTTAATGATAGCTCACTGAATTAACAAATATAGAGGGAAAGGCAGAGATGCATTTTTTTGCAAATTTTTTATAATGGAAGCATGATATTTATAACTGGTGTGCATTATCTCTTCTAGAAGTCTTATTATTGAGCAAAAATATTTGTGATTTTTTACCTGATCTCAGATCATTTACTCTGCATAGGAAAAATTAAATGAAATATTGGAAGACTACTTTCACATTGTTAAAAAAATGAATTCATTAAGAAATTAGCATGTAGGTAGCAGATAATTTCAGTATTTAATCCATATTCTATAGATCTATATCCTATTTGTTAGGGAGGCAGCTACTATGAACATTAGTATAACTTTAATTTTCCTGATTATTTCAGAGTTATTGATATGAAAATTATTTCAGGTTTCTCTTCTATTATTTAAAAAAGAACAAGGTAAGCTCTATAATACTTAATAATTGATACTTTACCTTTGTGGCATAGAGGAAGTAAATATATGAGATTATAAAAAAACTGGAGAGGGGATAACCATTATTTAATTTTTGCTAATGGAAATAAGATATTTAAGCTCAATTATGTCAGATCTGTTTTTGTTGTTATTATTTTTTATTTTTTTTGTGATAAGTATTTTTCCATTTTTGCTATTAGTTCTTTTTATTCATACATACATTAGGATTCATTTAGACATAATTGTGAAACCACAGAATATAATTTTCTCTAATTCAGTGTCCAGTACGTCCTCTTTCCCTCTCCTTCTCCCTCCTCTGTTTTCTTCCCACTACTTGACAGATATTTCTGCTATTAGAGTTTTTTTTTGGTAAATATTACCTTGTATATGTACATTATAATGAAATTCACTGTGGTATATTTACATGTGTACATACAAAAGTTAGGACATATTTATTCCACTGTTCTCTTATTCTTTCGTTCCTACCCCCAGGTCCCCTTTATCTATATACTCCACTGATCATTCCTCTATTTTGATGGAACCACCCCTTTTCTATTTTTTCCTGTTATTTTGTACCTGCTTCCACATATCTGAGAAAATATTTGACCTATGACTTTCTGTTTCTGCCTTATTTCATTTAACATGATGGTCTCCAGTTCCATCAGTTTACCAGAACTTACAAACATTTCATTCTTCTTTACATACAAACATTTCATTCTTCTTTATGGCTGAGCAATAATCCATTGTGCATATATATCATATTTTCTTTATCTAAGCACCTAGTTTGGTTTCACAGATATGCTCTTGTGAATTGAGCTTCTATAGATACTGATGTGTCTGAATAAGTGTAGTATGCTGATTTTAATAACTTTGTGTATAAACCAAAGCGTGGGTCAAATAGTAGTTTCCATCCAAGTTTTCAAGTGTTTTCCATCCAAGTTTTCTGAGGAATCTCCTACTGCTTTCCAGAAAGGTTGCACAAATTACCAGTCCCAATAGCAATGTATGAGTGTACAATTTTTCCACATCCACAGCAACATTTATTGTTACTTGTATTCTTGATAATTGCCATTCTGACTGCAATGAGATGGATTCTCAATGTAGGTTTTTTTGCACAACTCTAATTTCTAGAAGTGTTTGAACATTTTTTAATATATTGGTTGGCCATCTATATTTCTTTTTTTGAGAAGTTTTTGTTTAGTTTTTTTATAATTAATTACCTGCATTTTTAGCATTAGGTTTTAAAAGTTCTTTATATATTCTAGAATTGTTAATATATTCTAGAATAATTAATTTTAGAATTGGTTTTCTAGTTCTGTGAAGAATGTTGGTGGAATTTTGATGGGGATTGCATTAAATCTGTATAAAGCTTTCTTTGATATGGTCATTTTGATAATATTAATTGTGCCATCCTAAGAATATGGGAGGTCTTTTCATTTTATAAGGTCCTCCTCAATTTAATTCTTCAGTGATTTATAGTTTTTTTTTGTTTTTTTTACTCCAGAGGTCCTTTATATCCTTCACTAAATTAATTCCCAACTATTTAATTTTATTTTATTAAGGATTTTATTAATGGGATAACCTTCTTACTTAATTTTTTTAGATTCCTTATTGGAGTATAGGGAAGTGATTGGTTTATGTATACTGATTTTGTATCCTGCTACTTTACTAAATTTGTCTATCAGCTTTAGAAATCTACTAGTGGAGTCTTTTTTTTTTGGGGGGGTGGTGTCTTCTAAATATAAGATCATGTCATGAACAGAGATTATTTTAAGTCTTCTATTTTCTTTAGTTTCATTCTATTACCTGATTGCTCTGACTAGAGTTTCAAGGACTGTGTTGAATAGGAATGGTGAAAGTGAGCATCTTTCTCTTGATATAGTTTTTAGAGAAAATGCTTTCAGTTTTTCTCTGTTCAGTATGATGCTGGCATTGGGTTTGACATATATAGCCTTTAAAATGTTGAGGTAAGCTATTCTGTCCCAACTTTCTCTAAGGATTTACACATAACTGCTTACAGCATTTGGCAAATGCTTTTTCTGTCTTTACTGAAATAATCATGTGATTCACGTCCTTGACTCTATTAATATGGTGAATAATTTTGATTTGCTTGTGTTAAAACAAACTTGCATAGCTAGGAAGAGACCCACATGATCATGGTGCATTATCTTCTTAATGTTTTTTTTTTTTTTTTTTTTTTTTTACTTTTTTTTAGTTGTTGATAGACCTTTATTTTATTTCTTTGTATGTGGTGCTGAGAATCAAGCCCAGTGCCTCACACAAGCCAGGCATGTACGTTACCACTGAGCCACAGCCCCAGCCCAGTGTGTTTCTGAATATAGTTTGCCAATATTTTATCAAGAATTTTTGTATGTATATTCATCAAGAATATTGGTCTAATATTTTATTTCATCAACATGTCTTTCTTTCTTTCTTTCTTTTGCATAAGGGTGATACTGGTTTTACAGAGTAAAATTGTCAGTGTCTTCTCCTTTTTAATTTCATGGAATAATTTGAGGACAATTGATGTTAATACTCCTTTAAACAACTGATCAAACTTAGCTAAGAAACCATCTAGTCCTAAGTTTTAATTTTTTGGAAAACTTTTGACATATACTTCTGTTTTATTACATAAAATTAATGTGTTCATATTTTCTATATCCACATGGTTCAATTTGGTTAGGTCATGTATCTTTTTTAATACCTTTATTTTATTTAATCATTTTTATGTGGTGCTGAGGATCAGACCCCAGTGCCTCACATGTGTTAAATGAGTGCTGTTGCACTTAGCCAAAACCCTAGCCCCAGGTCATATGTCTCTAGGCATTTGTAAATATCTTCAAGATTTTCTATCTTACTAGATTATAAATTTTCAAGACATTTTTCTAGTATTCCTCTGAATTTCAGAAATGTCTGTCATAATATTTCATTTTTCTTCTTTAAATTTGTTAAAAATTGGTCCTTCTCTCTTTTTCTTTTGGTTAGTTTAGGTAAGGGTTTAACTACCATATTTATTCTTTCAAAAATCTAACTCTTTTTCATTGATCTTTTGTATTTTTGTATTCTCAACTTCAGTGAGTTTGGCTCTGATTTTAATAATTTCTTATGTTCTGCTGATTTCAGTGTTAGTGTGTTCTTTTTCTAGATCATTTAAATTTAATGTTAGATTATTGATTTGGTATCCTTCAAGCTCAGAGATTTTGACATTTTGTATCACTACTCTAAACTGTTTCCTGAATTTTAAAAATTACTTCCTGATTTCTTCTGATATCCATTCTAAATTCAAAAAGGTATTATTTAATACCCAAGTGTTAGAGAAGTTTCTGCTTTTATCTTGTTTTTATTTAATTATGATATGATAAGATACAAAAATGTTCCAAGTACTGCTGAGAAAAAAGTGAATTCAGTCATTGATGGATGAAATATTCTCTAGATGTCTGCTAGATTCCCATGTGATTAATAGTATTTTTAAATTCTGTAAAATATTTACTGGTTTTAGGTTTAAGTAATCTACCTATTGGTGCAAGAAGTGAGTTGGAATCTCTCAGAAGTATTGTACTGTGGTCTATTTGATTCTTAATATCGAACAGTTTTTGTATTATGCAGGTAGACACACCATTGTTTCAGATATAAATATTTATCATCATTATATCTTGTTGGATGTTTAGCTTAACTAGAATGAAGTGATCTTTGTCTCTTCAGATTCATTTGGGCTTGAAGTTCACTTTGTCTGATATGAGGGTAGCTTCTAGATACTAATTCAATTGTAAATATTTTCTCATTTCTTTACTTTCTTTTTATGGATTTAATTGCCTGTAAGGTGAATCTATTTCAAACAACATGTTGTTGGGTTTTGTTTTTTCATCTATTCTCCAAATCTGTGTTATTTGATTGAAGAGTTTAGACCATTTTAATTCTAAGTTATTATGGAGTGATTATTTTTATGTCCTGCTATATTGATTTATTTCCCTAAAGTTTAATTCAGATTTGATTCTCCTTTAATTGTTTCTTCTATTAGTGCAATTTATCACAATGCTGGTTTTCATTTTTATTTTTGATTTATTCTTAATGAAATATTTCATTGTGTATGTACTTCAGTATAAGATTTGTGATTATGAATTCTTCTAATTTCTGCTTATCATGGAATGTTTTTATTTCATCTTTCATTTTGAATGATGATTTCACTATACATAGTAATCTTGGTTGACATTTATTTCTTTAGGAAATTTGCATATATTATACAAAATCCTCCTGTCTTTTAGTGTCTGGTTTGAGAAATTATTTGAAAGTTGAATTAGCTTACCTATAAATATGGCCTGCTGCTTTTCTCTTGCAGTTTTAGAAAATTTATTTTTATTCTCCATGTTAGACATTTTCATTATAGTGTGTTTTGGAGAAGAACGTTTGTTATCCTGCCTATTTACAGTTTTATATGTGTTTCATAGTTGAATTTCCATCACATTTCTATGATTTGAAATTTTTTATAATATTATTTCATTGAAAAGATTGTGCATTCCTTTAACTTGTATTTTGATACTTCATCTAACCCAGTGATTCTTAAATCTGGTCACTTGATGTTATCCCAAATTTCTTGTCATATTCTCTTAACATCTTTTCTTTATGGTTAAATTTTATCTTCAAGGCAATATACTTTGGCTTCAAGACCTGAAAATTTATCTTTGAAATGATTTAATCTATTTGCAGTTCTTTTCATTAAGCTTTTAATTTGGGTTTTTGACACTTTCATCCCCAGGATTTCTATTTGGTTGTTCATTAAGAATCTTTCTTTAATGAAGTGATCTTTCACTTCCTCTATATTATCTCAAATTTTACTCCTTACATCTTCTTTTGGATCATTGAACATTTAAACTAAAAAATTTCCAACTTCTTTGTATGACATTTCCTCCATAGTGGTTTCAAAGGAGTCAGTTGTTAAATTGTTATCAACTGTTCTGGGTGGTTTGTTTCTTTGCTTTTCTTTATTTCTGTATTTTCTATATATTGATTGTATGTCTACCTATATATTAGGCTGGTTTTTACTATTTTTTTGCATGTGACTACTTTGTGAACTTCTTTCTCTGAAGAACACTTAAAAGAAAGAATATCTCTTTCTGGGTGAGTATACTGGTATTGATAATATAACTCAATATGTATGGCCTTGGCTGTTCTCAATATCAACACCACTTTGAGAGAAGCCTCCAAGATCTATATGGTACAATCACTTCAGAGTAAAGCCACATATTGTTCAACCTTATGGAAAGAGAAAACTTTTTGCTTTCCACAGTTCCTATTCCTATAATCCAGGAATAAACTTGTAGAAAATTTTATACTGGAAAATGTAAAATGTCTATTATTCCTTGGTTTTGGATCCCACCAGAGGTGCTGGGGCACAGGAGCCACTCTTGTAGTTGCTATGGACCTCTCACTACCTGGTTCTGGTTTGTCAGCTCAGAAGCCTGAGGATGACTGCTGGTAGGTTGCAATGTTGTATCTGTTGGTTGTTTCTTCCATGTATAAGAGTTAAGTATTCAGGACTCTTAGCTATTGCTGTGATTGCCATGAGTCACTGTGTGCCTGCTCTTCAGTATGGAATCCTTTTCAAAGTGGTATAGAGCTAGTTGACTGTGTGCAAGCATAGGTCCTATAGTTGTGGATGTTCTATGGGTGATTCATAGTGTGGAATTATCACCCCTGGATGATGCAGTTTACTGGGGTACGTTCCTTACTATTGAGTAAAAAGTTTCATGCAGTATGGGTTCAAGCTTCCACTGCCCCAGGTTGTGAACATCAGGCACCACTTCCCTCTGATGACTGTAACTAAGGAAACCCCTGCACAGTGTCTAACAACTCACTAGCTGTGGCTGTGCATCAGGCTGGGTGCTGTCACTCAACACTGCTTTAGACTAAGGTAGATTTTCACTTTAACTAACCTCCCACTGGCCATGATTATGGTCCCAGCACTATCCCTTTAAGCTACTTAGGACTCAAGCAATTTCTCACCATTAAAGGCCTTTCTTCTGCTGGATACTTCCACAATCTGGGATATTCCCTCTATGCTGCTGGGCACTCAGGCAACTTTTTCCTAGAATATGCTCCACAGAAGCTGAAGTCTCATTGTAGTTGGGGGTGTCAATCTTCTGGGCTTCCCAGAAATCTGGCATCCTGTCATGATGTGCCTCCTGTAAGCTGTGATTGACATCCAGGAACATTTTCCTACGCTGCAGGGCACACAGTTAGCTTTCCTGTCATGATGTGCTTCCCATGAATAGTGGCAGTTACCCAGATACTTTCCCTTTCTGCTGCTCACCAAAACTGACTTTCCACTTGGATCTGAGCTCTTACTTCCTGCTGCTTTGAATTGCTTGTGTTCACTCTCTCTCTGCCTGGTTCCTGTGGAGGCTGTGTGGAGCACTGTGTTGAGTGAACCCTTCCTGACTGGGACTGCTCCACTCTACTCCTTGTTTGCAGCAAGAGGGAAGTGTTTTGGTAACTGTTGGCTAGTATCAATTCCTTTACAATTCTTTTCTAGATGAGATCCCACTTCAGGGATGCTCTCTCTGGAGGTGGAAAGATGAAATGTTGATTTAAAGGGTGGTCAGTCAGCTGCAGAATCCAAATAATGGCTGTTCAGCTCAGCATGTTCTTCTATCCATGATTTATTTTTAAACCACTTGATCGGCTTTAATGTAACTGCTGTTCCTGTCATGTTTTAATTTGGTCTGCATTTTTCCCCATCATTGTTAAGGAGGTAATCTTATGGGCTTTTTCCTTGCCCTGTTACCCTTACTCTGTCTTATCCCTCTCCCAGTCTTCTACCCTGGATCTGAGTTCAGGGTTAGAGAACTCTCCCTTATTTCCAACTACTGTGACAAAACTTCAAGTCTTTTCAGGTCTCAGACTGTAATACTGTGTCTCAGAGCAGTTGTTCTGTTACTAACTTCCCGGGGCAGCTATTTCTTCACTGCCTCCTATCTGTGTTGAGGAAAGATCATAGACAGAGTCTAGTACTATTCTTCTTCCTCAAGATATGGGTTTTCAATAAAAATTCCCTATTTTTATGCAAAGTATTCTCATAAAAATGATGGCAAGTTATTGAAAATTTAAAACATGAATTGATCTTATATATGAATTTAAAACATGAATTGATCAACCTATCTGCTAAAATTGAGGTGATATTTGCTGATACTCAGTAGGAAAAATAAATTCACAAACATTTTGATTAATATTAAGCCGGAAAAATAATAATCTAGTTTAAGTAAATAACTAACTACTCAAACAAATTAGTCTAACAGATGCTTGACTTCAAATATGTTTTAATATTATATTAATGGAAAGTTTATCCCAAATTGTAATAGCTCCTTAAAATAGCAAATGGCAAGCTGAGCACAATTCAATTTGTAATTAAAGGGAAATTAAAGAAAGGGAATAAGTTTTAAATAATTGTGGAATTTTGTTAGCTTATTGAATGAAGTATTTAAAAGAACCATTTTATCATTAAATAATTTTTTCTAATAAGGAAAAGTTCAGAAAAACCAAATATTTTAAAATATAATAATTTTCTGGTCTGGGGATGTGGCTCAAGCAGTAGCGTGCTCGCCTGGCATGCATGCGGCCTGGCTTCAATCCTCAGTACCACATACAAACAAAGATGTTGTGTCTGCTGAAAACTAAAAAATAAATATTAAAAATTCTCTCTCTCTCTTAAAAAATAAATAAAATATAATGATTTATTTTTCATAAATGATATTTAGTATCTCAAAGTAAATTTATTTATTTTTTATTTATATTTTTGTACAAAGGATTGAATACATGGTTGCTTTCTCTTCTGGTCCATATTCACAGCTGTTTTATATAATTTATCTAGAGGCAGAGTCTTTCAAAGTTGTTCAGAGCCTTATTAAGTTGTTGAGGCTGGATTAACTCCTGTCTCAGCCTCTTGAGCCCCTAGGATTAAGGCCCACTGTGTCTGGCCTAGAAATAAATTTAAAAATCCAAACTATAGGATAGTTAAGAGAGACATTATAGAGGATTCAAACAGCCAAAATGATACAGCACATCCAACATTTATAAGATTCAATATTTTAAATATATTAATATCCACCTATACATATATATATATATATATATATATATATATATATATATATATATATTCATATAATACATTCTAAATAAAAATTCAAATCTTTTTGGTAGGTAGTATTTGAGTTAATTTAATTTTTTTAGATGAAGACAAAATTTCATCATAGCTAATGTGCTTTTTGAAGAAGAATTTATGAAAAGCACTATTTCAGCATGAATCCAAGTCATAAGAATGTAGGAATTAAAACATTGTTATATGTTTGACACTGGAAAAAAAATCAAGTGACTGGAAAGTAACAGAGTCAAGAAAAAGAGCAATATTTGTCTAACAATATAATCTATGACAATAGTGATTCTAAACAACAGTGGGAAAATAAGTCCATCTAAGAAGTATGCAAGAACAAAAGTGACATAAACAGATTTACAGAGCAAATAACTTCTAAAAATCTCATAAATAATTAAAAAATGGAACAATTAATCAATCTTTCTGGATCTCTCTCTCTCTCTCTCTCTCTCTCTCTCTCTCTCTCTCTCTCTCTCTCTCTCCCTCCCTCCCTCTCTCCCTCCCTCCCTTTTTCTCTCTTTTGTTCCAGGGATTAAACCCAGGGGCACATAACCACTGAGCCATATCTCCAGAGTGATTCTTGTTTGTTTGTTTGTTTTTGAGACATGGTCTTGCTCATTTGCTTAGAACCTCACTAAGATTCTCAGGCTGGCTATGAATTTGTAGTCCTCTTGACTCAGCCTCCCAAGCTGCAGGGATTACAGGCATGGGTTAAAATGCCCAGATATTAGTCTTTAAAATTTACCCAAGGCTTGCAACAATATGGAATTTTTTTCAAGGTAAATGGGTAAATCTCAGTAATACCTTTTCCTATTTTGTTCCCTCTTTCCCTGATTGTATCACCTGGAAAACAAACAAGCATACAATCATGGTAAATCCCAACAGGCTGGAAGATGCTAAAGTAGATATATTAGAATTAGAGATTTCATCAAAAAATTATAGAAAATAATGTCATTATTTTACCTGTCTAGCAGTTTCCTGGTGAATCTCACTTGCAGCACTTTTCTTTGTTTGACCTGAAACAAAATTTTACTCATATATAAAGTCTTTGCAAGAGAAATACTTGTAAAACCATACAAGAAAATGACTGACTTATCATCACAGCTGTCTGAGGTTGTTATGAATACTGAAGCAAATGAAGAGCTGGTCAAAAATTTAAAATGAGAAGCTTTTAAATGAGATGACTGAAGAATACTTTATAAATTTCTGATATATATATATATATGGTATCTAGAGAGCAACATGTATTTAGAGTTCTGTGTATTTGAAGAACTCTGCTCATTTTCAGGGATACCTTGAGAAAATCCTAAATTCACACTTCTACCTAAAATTTAGCCTTTGAAACTGTAAAAAGTTCATACCACAGCAGAGTTGTAAACCACATAAGCATTGAAAGATGTCCAAAAATGCATGTATACTGGTAAAGCCTGGTAGACTTTTTAGTTCCAGAGATTTCAGAAATTGTATCCAATTTCTAAGTAGCCAATGCAACTAACTGAGTGGATAATAACATAACAAAGAATACATACATAACAGAATTAGTTCAGGAATATTAATAAATAACTAAGCATTAAAAATAGCATTGACAGGAACAAGAATAAAGTACTAAGTGGATAGTCTGATTCCAGATTTGTTTTTTTCATTATTTAATTGTTCAGACTTATTTTCCTTTTCTTTTGTTTCTTGTACTGACAATTAAACTCAGGACACTTTATCAGTGAGCTATATCCCCAGTCTTATCAAAAAAATTTTATTATGATATGGAGTTTCCCTAAGTTGCCAAATATTTTCCTAAATTATTGTGGCTGGTCTCACACTTGAAATCGTTCTTCCTTTGCTCCTAAATTGTTGGGATTACATACATGTGTCATCAAGCCTGGCTAAAATGTTCAGTTTTAAATAAAAAACTGAGACATAATTGGGGCTGGGGATGTGGCTCAAGTGGTAGCGCGTTCGCCTGGCATGCGTGCGGCCCGGGTTCGATCCTCAGCACCACATACCAACAAGGATGTTGTGTCTGCCGAAAACTAAAAATAAATATTAAAAAAAAAAATTCTCTCTCTCTCACTCTCTCTCCTCTCTCACTCTCTCTTTAAAAAAAAAACTGAGACATAAAACAAAAAAATTTAAAAAAATGAATTAGTAGACACTGACTTCAAATAAATAAAGATATTACACTTGCAAGAAAGGCTTTAAAATAAGCTATTTAAAATATAGTCAATGTGCTAAAAAAGCCTGTTTTTTTAAAATTTTTATTGGTTATTGATGGACCTTTGTTTATTTATTTGTTTATATGTGGTGCTGAGAATCAAACCCAGTGCCTCACACATTCTAGGCAAGCACTCTACCACTGAGCCACAAGCCCAGCCCAAGAACCCCAGTTTTCTAATGAAAATACACCAACAATCAATAAACACAAAAACAGATGCTCAACAACACTACTCATAAGGCAAATCAATACCATGATGAGTGACCTGCACATGCTCATTAAAATAACTATAATAAAAAATGTATGTAATATTAAGCATTGGTTCATGGAGAATTTGCTTGTGGTATTGTAAGAATGGGAAATCTTCTTGGTAAATCAGTCTTAAAGTTCCTTACCAATTGTAAAACAGTGTTAGTTTGTGCCCTAAAATGTTACATTCACAGCAATATAATCAAGAGAGTTAAAGACATATAACCCCTCAAAAACTTGTACACAAATCAGTCTAACAATATTATTTATAGTAGTTTAAATGTAAATATAATCTAAATTTCTATTAATTAATGGAAAATATGCTGGATTTATATATATATATATATATATATATATATATATATATATATATTTAATACACACATATAACATATATACATATATATATGTATATATATAATACATATACAGACACAATGGAAAAAGTTTCAATAATATATGCAACTTAATACATGTAATAACATGGGTAAAACTTTTTAATTTAATTTTTATTTTCTCATTAATTTTTATTGGTACATTATGATTGTACTTATTATTTGGATTAGTTGTGATATACTTGTACATGTTTACAACATAATTTGGTGAATTTCATTCCTTAAGACCTCACCTTACCCCTTCCTCCCCGGAAACATTATGTGGAGTGGGAAAAAAAGCACAAAGAGACACAGATGCTGATTAATATCTGATAAAATTTCCATAGTACAAAATTTTCAAAGTAGAAAGAAAATTAGTGGTGGTTAAAGTTTTAGGAAAAAGTAGAATTGCAAGGGACTCTTAACCAGTACAGGCTCTCCTTTAAGGGTGTTAAAGTATTATGGATTTAATATTGTGGTGGTTGTATAACTTTGTAAATTTTAATTGATGGTAAATTTTAAGGTGATGAATTATATGGCACATGAATTATATTTAAATAATACCCCCAGAGTCCAAAAATTATAGATATAGAAAAAAAACAATTAAAGAAAACTAATGTTTTAGGAAGATTGACTTATTTCACTTAGCATGATAGTCTCTAATTCTACCCATTTACTGGCAAATGTCATAAAGTCAATCTTCTTTATGGCGGGGTAATATTCCATTGTGTATATATACCACATTTTCTGTACCCATTCATCTCTTGATGGACATCTAGGTTGGTTCCATAGCTTAACTATTGTGAATTGAAGTACTATAAACATTGAGATGGCTGTGTCATTATAGTATGCTGATTTTAACTTCTTTGGATCTATACCAAGAATTGGGATAATTGGGTCAAATGGTTGTTCCAATTCTAGTTTTTTGAGGAAACTCTGTACTACTTTCCAAAATAGTTTCACCAATTTACAGTCCTACCAGCAATGTATGAGTGTATCTTTTTCCCCACATCCTTGCCAACATTTGTTATTACTTGTATTCTTGATAGATACATTCTGACTGGAGTGAGATAAAATCTCACTGTGGTTTTAATATGCATTTCTCTAATTGCTAAAGATGTTGAACATTTTTTAATGTATTTGTTGACCATTCATGTTTCTTCTTTTGAGGAGTGCCTGCTCAGTTTATTTGCCCATTTATTGATTGGGTTATTTGCTTTTCAGTGTTAAGTATTTGAGTTCTTTTACATCCTGGAAATTAATACCCTATCCGAGGTACAGGTGGCAAAAATGTCCTCCCTTCTTGTAAGCTCTCTTTTCACACTCTCAATTGTGTCCTTTGCTGTGGAGAAGATTTATTAATTTGATGGCATCCTATTTATTGATTTTTTATTTTACTTCTTGCATTTTAGGAGTCTTGTTAAGAAATTTATGTCCTGACCCAAAATGTTGGGGTGTTGGGCCTACATTTTGTTCTAGCAGGTGCAGGTGTTAACATTATCAGAATATTGGGGATGGGATAATTGTACTTTGCACTGTGAGAAGGATATGAACTTAGGAACCCATATTTGGAATTCTTTGGCTTGAATACTGTTGAAATGCATATCCGATGTTTTATTTGTTGAAATTTTATCCTCATTGTAAGATATTAAAGAGTGTGGAAACTTAATCTGACTATGATGTTTAGAGATGGGAACTTTCAGAAGGGGATTATGATAACAAATTTACGAGGACTGAGTACTTGCAATTAAATACTACGAAAGAAATCTGAGAGAGACTAAAGTATAATAATACACATGTGCTTTTCTTGTCTCTCACCATATGATCCCTTGAATTGCACCAGAAATAGGACAGCAAAAAGAACATCATTAGTTGTATCCTTTCAATCTTGTATCTCCTCAACTATGAGCCAAATTAAATATTCTTTTCTTTATAAGATCACTCAGTCTCAGGTATTTTGTAGTAATAAAATGGATTAATAAACAGCATTATAAAGTAGCAATCACAATAAAGTAAGCCTCATGATATATTTTTTTTTGCTTTCAGTGTACATTAAATATATATTTATATTACAATGTGGTCTATTAAGTGTGCAAAAACATTATGTCTAAAAATATACATATAATTATTAAAAATTCGATATTGGTCTGTTTAAGTTGTGAATTTCCTCCTGACTCAGTCTGGGCAAATCATATGACTTAAGGAATTTATCGATGTCTTCACTTTCTTCTATCTTATTGGAATATAGGTTTTCAAAATAATTTCTAATTGTTTTCTGTATTTCTGAAGCGTCTGTTGTAATATTGCCTTTTTCATCCCGTATGTTAGTGATTTGTGTTCTCTCTCTTCTTCTCTTCGTTAGTATGGCTAGGGGTCTGTCGATCTTATTTATTTTTTCAAAGAACCAACTTTTTGTTTTGTTAATTTTTTCAATAGTTTCTTTTGTTTCAATTTCATTGATTTCTGCTCTGATTTTAATTAGTTCTTGCCTTCTGCTACATTTGCTATTGTTTTGCTCTTCCTTTTCTAGGGCTTTGAGATGAAGTGTGAGCTCATTTATTTGTTGGTTTTTCCTTTTTTTGAGGAATGACCTCCAGGCAATGAATTTCCCTCTTAAAACTGCTTTCATTGTGTCCCATAGATTCCGATATGTTGTGTCTGTATTTTCATTTATCTCTAAGAATTTTTTGATTTCCTCCTTTATGTCTTCTGTAACCCATTGATCATTCAGTAACATATTGTTCATTGTCCATGTGATGTAGGATTTTTCCTTCCTTCTTTTATCATTGATTTCCAGTTTCATTCCATTATGATCTGATAAAGTGCATGGTATTATCTCAACCCCTTTATATTTACCGAGGGTTGCCCTATGGCATAGTATATGATCTATTTTTGAGAAGGTTCCATGTTAAAAATTGACTTCTTCCAATGTCCTGCTGATATATTTTGACATTCTCCTATGAATTATGACTATCTTCAATAATATTTAGAACAATGAATCCTGTCCAGAAGGTTTTAAATTCTCACAATCATCAGAGTAATCACTAACTATGGCAGCTATAATCATATGAAAAGTAATCAACAAAATAAAAATATTTGAAAATCTAAATTACTCCTTGAATCATGAGCTGCAAAATGAATGTTGTGTTAGCAAGGGTAAAAATAATAAAATCATTATACATCTTTATAAATGCTCTTGGGTTATCTGGTGCATTGCCAATGATCCATAATATTTTGAAAAGCACAATTTTATAAGTACTGGTAATCAACTGTATGCTAAAATAATCAGTAATCCATGTTGTAAACAAAAATACTGTCATCACCACATTGTTGTTCCATTCATAAAGCACAGGCAGAATATATTTAGTGTCATCTTTCATGGACTTAGTGTTTTCAGAATGGTAAATGAGTATTGGTTTCAACTCAAATTCACCAGGTAAATTATTACGTAAAAATATAGTAAGTCTATCCTTTGAAGCTTTGAATTCAGAAATTGGCTTTTCCTCTCTAACTATGAAATTGCTACCTGACATTTCCTTTAAACATAAAACTGATTTGTTTATATTAAAAACCTGGTTTTTTTGGTTGTTTTTATTTTTATTTGTAGTTGTAGATAAACAGAATGCCTTGATTTTATTTGTTTACGTTTTGTGTGTGTTGCTGAGGATTGAACCTAGTGCCTCATGTGTGCAGGCAAGTTCTTTGCTGCTGCGCTACATACAGTCTGAGCCCAAAAATCTGTTTTGTGGTGTAGTCCTCCTTCATGAATTTTCTTAATAGATTGTTAGATAACTACATCAGCAGTTGATGTTTCCCCTTTCAGTTTTATGTTATAGAAATTATTTCTTTAATTCAAATGAAACAATGTCTACTAACTTCAAGCTTTTCTTCTGTAGCTTCTTCATTTCTGTTACAATTTATATAATTGAATAGAGGCTTCATCAGAACTACTATTTGACCTTAGAAAACATTGTGTCTAAAATCACTTACTAATCACAATAGATGCAGAGAAATATTTTGACAAAATTCAGCACCCATTCATTAAAACACTGAATAAATAGGGATAGATGAAACTACCTCAACATCATAGGGGCTATATAGGAAAAAGCCAAAGAAAAACTCATAGTAAGTGGGGAAATAGTAAAACCATTCTGTTTAAAATTTAGGACAGGGGCTGTGGGCATGGCTCAGTGGTAGAGTGTTTGCCTACCATGTATGAGGCGGGTTTGGTCCTCAGCACCACATAAAGATCAATCAATGAATCAATCAATGAAAGGTATTGCTTTCATCTACATCTAAAAAAATAAAATAAAATAAAATTTAGGACAGGACAAGGATGTCCACTCTTACTAATAATATTGAAAATGGTGCTAGAAATTAGGCAAGAGAAGAAAAAAATGGATAAAATAGAAAAAATAAGTCAAATTATCACTGTTTGCAGATGATTTGATCCCATATATAGAAGATCAAAAAAAACTTCCAACAAAAGATTGTTAGTGGTAATAAACAAATTTGCAAAACATCAAATTTCACAATCAACATACAAAAGTCAATTACTTTCCTAAATAGCAACAGCGAATCTTTTGAGGAAGAAATTAGGAAAACAATTCACAATATCCTCAATAAAATAAAATATCTAGGATTAAATCTCACCACGGTTGTGAAAGAACTCTACAAAAAAAAAAAAAAACTATAAAACTTTGAAGAAAGAAACTGAAAAAGACCTCAAAAAATGGAAAGACCTCCCATGTTCATATATAGGCATAATTAATGTTGTTAAAATGCCATTCTTCCAAAACAATGAAGAGATTCAAAGCAATCCTCATCAAAATACCAATGAAATTATTTTTAATAATTTTTTATTTATTTTATTTAGTTATATATAACAGTAGAATGCATTTATGCTCTTTGATATATCATAAATAGATGAGATACAATTTCTCATTTTTCTGAGTGTACATGTCTATTTCATTCTACTATTTTTCCTATCCCCACATCACCTTCCCTCCTCTCCTATCACTTCCCTCTACCCAATCTAAGGTAATGCTATTCTTCTCTAGTGCCCCCTGCCTTATCTTGAATTAGTATCTGCATATTAGAGAAAACATTCAACCTTTGGTTTTGTGGGATTGGCTTATTTTGCTTAGCATGATATTCTCCAACTCCCTCCATTTACTGGTGAATGACATAATTTCACTCTTCTTTAAAGTTGTGTAATATTCCATTGAATATATTTACCAAATTTTCTTTATCCAGTAATTTATTATGTTTGTTCCATAGTCTAGCTATTGTGAATTGAGCTGCTATAAACATTGATGTGGCTGCATTACTGTAGTATGCTGATTTTAAGTCCTTTGGGTATAAATCAAGGAATGGGATAGCTGGGCAATATGGTGGTTCCAGGCCCAATTTTCTGAGGAATCTCCATACTGTTTTCCATAGTGCTTGCACCAATTTGCAGTCCCATCAGCAATATGAGTGTACATTTTCACCATATCCTTGCCAACATTTATTGTGGCCCATATTCTTGATGATTGCCATTCTGACAGGAGTGAGATGAAAACAATGTAGTTAGCATTTCTCTAATTGCTAGAGATGTTGAACATGTTTTCATATATTTGTTGATTGATTGTATTTCTTCTTCTGTGAAATATCTATCTGTTCAGTTTCTTTGACCATTTATTGATTTGGCTAGTTGTTTTTTTTTTTTTTTTGGTGTTAAGTTTTTTGAGTTCTTTATATATCCTAGAGATCAATTTTTATCATAGGTTCATGTAGTAAAGATTTTCTCCCAATCTGTAGGCAATAGAAACAATTCCTCACAGTGTTGTTTCTATTTCTGAGAAGAACCTTTTTAATTTGAATCCATCCCATTTATTGATTCTTGATTTTACTCCTTGCGCTTTAGGAATCCTGCTAAGGAAGTCAGATTTGGACTTATTTTTTTCTTCTTTAGGTGCAGGGTCTATGTTCTAGTGCCTAAGTCTTTGATCCACTTTCAGTTGACATTTGTGTAGGGTGAGAGATAGAGATTTTATTTAATTTTGCTACATATGGATTTCCAGTTTTGCCAACACCATTAAAAATAGTCTTAAAATCTATTGAAAGAATAAAACACCCAGAACAGCCACATCAATTTTAGGTCAAAAAAGCAATCCTGGAGGCATCACAATACCTAACTTCAAATTATTCTACAGAGCTATAGTAATACATACTTCATGGCACTGGCATAAAAACAGACATAAAGACTAATGGTACATAATAGAAGACATAGAGACAAAACCAGATACAGTCATATAATCCTTGACAAAGTGTCAAAAACATACATTGCAGAAAAGACAACCTTTTTTACCAATAGTACTGGAACAACTGGTAATACATATGTGGAAAACTGAAACTAAACACTTATTTTTGACCCCACACAAAAAATAAAAACAAAATGGAGCAAAGACCTGTGAATTAGATTAGATTCTATGCAACTTCTAGAAAAAAAATAAAATAAGGTCAACACTCCAGCTTTTAGGAACAAGCAACAATTTTCTTGATAGGACACCTAATGATCAGAAACTAATGCCTAGAATTAATAAATGGATAGTATCAAATTAAAAAGCTTCTGTATAGCAAAAGAAGCAATTAAGAATGTGAAGAAATATCCCACAGAATGGGATAAAATATTTTCTAGCTACTCTTCTGTCAGAGGATTAGTACTAAAATATATAAAGAGCTGAAAAACTTTATACCAAAAAATCAAATAACACAATAAATGGGCAAATGAAGTAAACAGACACTTCTCAAAAGAAGAAATACAAGTGGCCCACAATTACAATAAAAATATTAAACATCATTAACAATTAGGAAAATGCAAATCAAACCTACTCTGAGATTTCCTCTCACACCAATCAGAATGGCAATCAAGAATATAAATAAGGGCTGGGGATGTGGCTCAAGTGGTAGCGCGCTCGCCTGGCATGCGTGCGGCCCGGGTTCGATCCTCAGCACCACATACCAACAAAGATGTTGTGTCCCCCGAGAACTAAAAAATAAATATTAAAAATTCTCTCTCTCTCTCTCTCTCTCTCTCTCCTCTCTCTTTAAAAAAAAAGAATATAAATAATAATGAACACAGGAGAAGATGTGGAGAAAAAGGAACACTTTAACACTTTTGGCAGGACTGTAAGTTAGTACAACCACTATGGAAATCATTATGGAGACATCTCAAAAGACTAGGCATAGGGCCACCATATGACCCACCTGTTCCACTTCTCTGTATTTATCTTAAGTACTAAATTCATCTTACTACAGTGATACATGCATACCCATGTTTATAGCAGCAAAATTTACCACACACAAACTATAAAACAAGCCTAGGTGTCCATCAATGATGAATGGATAAAGAAAATGTAATATATAAACACAATGGATTTTAATCAAACATAAAGAAAAATGAAATTATAGCATTTGCAGGAAAATGGATGGAGCTATAGACCATCACATTAAGCAAAATAAGTCAAACTTGGAAGTTCAAGTATTATATGTTTTTTTTCCATGTGCAAAAGATAGAGAGGAAAAAGGAAAACAAAGGTGAGGGTAGATCTCATAAAAATCAATGGGCATTCAGTAGAGGAAAGGTACCAAAGAATTGGAGTCAAGGAGGGAGAAGGGTATTTCTGGGGAAGTATATTAGACAAATTATGTTCTTATATTGTGTGCATGAATGAACATGTAACAATAAATCCCATCGTTATGAACAATTATAATGCACCAATAAAAAGTTAAAAAAAAGTAAAAGAAAACACATAAAACACACACACACAGGAGAAAATATTATGTTTGATTCAATTTTCTAACTAGAACACTAATTTTTTTTGTTTATTAGGAATAAAGCTCTTTTACTTTCTTATGTGTGTTTAATTTCCTTCAGGACCATTGCATTTACAATTTGGCTGTTCCTCACAAGCAACTTAACTTTTACCCTATATCAACTTTTGATAAACCATATTCACTAATGTAAAAATTTATAGATTTTGGGTTAAAATGAGAGATATGTGAGTTTTCTTTTTGCTTGAATAATTGGAGACCATTGTAGAATTTTTATTGGGTCTAATTTTAATATTGTTTTGGCTCATAGATTAAGAATCGACTGAAGATGGAAGGCAAGAGAATAGTGAGTCAATTGAAAATTCAAAGCAAATGACATGACTACCCAGTTACCAAGCCATGCAACTTGCCTACTGATCACTTGCTGAGAAGCAGCAACAGAGTGGCATCCTGAGTGGGTTGGAGTGCTTGGTTGTATGGAGCCCACTACATAGGCTTGGTGGGCCTGTTCAGGGAGCCAGCACTAAGGCATGCCAAGGTGTATGGACCAGTCACTCTACAGAATCACCACCTACATGCAGTGGTGATGCCTGTTGCAGAAACACACTCAGCAAAGCACTGCAACTCCATCTGAAGACCTCAATCTCCAGCTTCCTGCCTGCAATGAGAAAAAGGAAGTTGGGCATACTTGAATGAAAATTGCACTTAAGAATTGGCCAACAGTGTCAGTACCTTTCTAAGCCTCAATTAGCATCATTTTGACCAATAACAGTGAACCAAGGGCTATAAAAACCCTTATACTAGTGCACTCATGGTGAAAACTATCATGTCTGCTCTTGCACTACAAATGTTGTGCTCCGATTCTCAATAAGTCCTGCAGTTACACTCACTCATCCTGGTCTGTGGATCATTCTTTGAATTCATAAGACAAGAAGCCATAAAGAAATAGAAATTGAAGATGAGCTGCTAGGGTCAGGCCTGGCCTCCCATTAAGATCTATAACAATTCTTGGCTTCAGAGGCCTGCAGCTTCTGCAGTCCCCACCTCCCAACCGAAGCACTGAATTAAGTTTCATCACAAAACTCCAGTTTCACAAGTATATTTATAATTGACTACACCATCTTATATGGGCATGTTTTATGGCACCCTGAAACATCAGATATCACTGATCAAGGATCACCATAACAGGTTTTAAAAATATTTAAGATTAAAATGTTTGAAATACTGTGAAAACTACCAAAATATGGTAACACAGAGACATTAATTGAGTACATGCTTGAAATGTACTCACAGTTACAAACTTCCTTGGAACAGTCTTGTCACAATTTGTTAAACATATCAATATCTGAAACATGCAAAAAAGCACTCAGCAAAAAACTTTGGATGCCTGTGCACAAATGATGAGTAATCATTTGAAAATATATTCAACATCACCAATCCTTCAGGAATTGGGAATTAAAAACACACTTCACATTGATCAGGATGCCTATTATTAAAAAATAACAAAATAATTTAGTGAAAATATGAAGAAGTTGAAAATCTTGTGTATTGCTAGTGGTACATTAAACGGCACCGTGGAAAATACTATGAAAATGGTATGGAGTTTTCTTCCAAATATTAAGCATGTAATCCAGCAATTTGACTCTAGGTTATATATGAAAGAATCAAAATTGACTTGAAGAAATGTTTTTATAATTACAGCGGCTGTCTATGTATTACCCCCAAAAGGAAACAACCTAAGTGTCTTTGCACAGTTAAATTAATAAATGAAGTGGTATGTACATACAATGTTATATTATTCAGCCTTAAAAAGAAAGGAAATCATGTTACATGATACAACATGGATAAATGTTGGAGTCAACCTGTGAGAAATGGGCCAGTCACAAAATGAGAATGAGGGAGAATTTTTTGAAGATGAGAATATCTTCAAGTTATCAGGGAGGAAAGCATTTTTTAATCAAGACAGAGTACAATAAAATAAATATATTAATATATTTTCTATTCATCAAAAATGCTATTTGAATTATAAAAAATCAAACCCAGGATGGAAGAATATATATATTTTCAATATCTACACATACATTGATATATGAGAGTTGATATAGATATTGATATATGAGAGTTGCATACATAGAAAAAATATGTGAAGAATAAAATGATGTGATTAACACAAAAGTCATAGCAAGTATTATGTCTACGAGAGGATTGAGAATAGATAGGGTTGGTGAGATAGTTCTAGCAATGTTTTATCTCTTTGTACAGATGGTGATTACATATTATTTCACGAATATTCATTTTATGCTATATATTTGTGTTTTGTTTAATTACTAAATTTATAGCATATTTCACAACTAAACCATTATACTAAATGATTAATAAGAAATATTAAATAGACTATGAAGTTAGAAGCCTTATTATTTTAGTCTTTTTTTTTTTTTGAGAGAGAGAGAGAGAGAGAGAGAGAACTTTTTTTCAGTTTTCGGTGGACACAACATCTTTATTTTATTTTTATGTGGTGCTGAGGATCGAACCCAGTGTCCTGTGCATGCCAGGCGAGCGTGCTACCGCTTGAGCCACATCCCCAGCCCCTAGTCTTTTTTTAAGTAACAAATAAGTACTGAACATTCATAAAGTGTAATTTTAAAAAGAATGTCATTGAGGTGTTTTTTATCCCTGTAAAATAATCTTAAATGAGTTTTAAAATAAATACTTCAAGTTTTGAGATAATTTAAATAGCATTTCATGTCTGTTTTATATAGATATTTAATAAAATGTGTTTGCATCCAGTTAGCAAATTCAGCTTTCAGCATGAAAGATGGATCCTAGTTACATAAAACGAAAAGTTTAAAATCTTGTTTTACTTCCATTAACTGAGAGGAACTACTGAAAATACAGATCCAAACACTTATGCAAAATGAAATTTTCAAGTCTGTTTTAGTCCCAAATTTTCCCCAATTATTTGACTTATTTTTCTGTATATATTCTGCTTTGATTCAAGTAGTGTTTTGACATACACTTCTGTACTTGCTTAATTCTTATAGCATTTGAATTTTGTTGTCATGGAAACTCATATCTTATTGATAGATTTCAATTGTACTGAGTGGGGAGAAAAATATCTTGACACCATATTATTTGCATCTTTAAAATCTCTTATAAAACAGCAATATTAACAAAGGCATTTATTCGTCAAAAGCATAACCAGGGAAGTCATTATGCAGCTCTTAAGAAAATTTATCTCATTCTTAAACTGAGTTTTAAAACAGAATTTTGCACCAAATTTTAGACAACTAAAGAAAAATAATAAAAATAATGTCACATAACGTGCATAAATTCCTCACTAGACATACATAACTTATTGTACTTATCTTATTATTTGAGTATGTATTTTTATCTTGCATTCCCTTTTCATATTCCTAAAAATAATACATTCACAAATACTTTTTGGAATTATCTTTTACTAGTATTTTATATTTTACTCATTTTTATTTCTTGGTCTTATTACTTTACCATCTCTAATCTTTTAAACAATATTGCTTTTCTCTTTCTTATCATAAAATAAGGTCTGTAAGCATCAGAAGTCACATAAGTGGGCATATTATATTAATCTTTGGGAATCTGCATTTATACTTTTACTACTTTCATAGTTAATAAATAAAACTCTGTAATTTAGACTTTGGGTTCCATTTCAAATGAAAAGTTCAGTTTGTGTTAACTCAATGAAACTTCCACAGAAATAAAAGAGTCTTATGTGTTTGATTTCACAGCATGAGGTCATTATAAAATATATAACAGGCTGTGTTAATTCATAACTCATATTGAAAAGAAGTCAAGAATTTCGGACACACTATTTATGATTTGTCTTCTAGTCCCTGGATGTGTTATTCAGCTTTTGGTCACAATGACACAATAGCTTATAAAATTGACTGAAGGGAAAAATAGTATTTTTGATTATGTTTTTAGAAGTTTCAGTTCGTGATTAGCTGTCTTCATTGCTCTTAAGTCTATAACAAGGTGGAAATATCATGGCAAAAGTGTGTAGTAGTGGAATTCTGCTCACCTAATAGAAGCTAGAAATCAGAAATTGGAAGAGAGAGGAAGGGGTTGGAAAAAGACATTCCCTTCAAAGATATGCCTCAAATTACTCACTTCTAACAATTAGGACCCACCTCCCAATAGCCCCCATGAACTCTGGACCAAATCTTGAACACAAAAATCTTTGAGGGGGGAATTTAAGACCCAAACGTTAGCATTCTTTTCAGATTCTTAAAGGTTCATGTCCATTTCATTATACAAAATATATTTATCTCCCAAAATTCCAATGTGTCAACATTTCAAGCATTGTTTACTGAAAAGTCCAAGTACAAAGATTCAAGGAAAACTCTTAGCTGTGAGTCCATATAAAAATAAAATAAAGTTGCATACTAACAAATATAAGGTGAGCTAGGCACAATAAAAACATACTCATTCCAAAAGAAAAGAATGGGACATAGAAAGGAGGGTTGGAATCAAAACAAGACTAAAACCCAGCACAGTAATGACTATATCTCAATATTTAGTATATGTGGCATATGGTCACACAATGTGAGCTTCAAAGAGACTTGTCATCTACAACACTATGGCTTAGACAATTATAGCCAACATGGCACCCTAGGAATGACTCTGATCATTACCTGCAGTTTTCTTTAATAGAAGTTCCATGTTCCTGGCATGTTCAGCTTCCAAAAATCTATACTGCCACATTAGCTTCATGATCCCGGTTCCATGCATCACCCTTTCAGAGAATGCCCTCAAGGACAAGAATTATGCTATAGAATGCCTGGCATCCCAGGCCTTCCCCTTCCTTTGAAATCTTGGTTAAAACTTCCAAGACCCTATAACTCTTGCATTCTGAATGCTTGCAAAACCAGCCTCACATGGGCAATGCCAAGTTGTGTTGAGTAGTATCAAGGTATGCTTTGACCACGGCTGCAGTGGTTTATATGTGCCTGGACAACTAAACATGGAAAATGGAATCCTGCAGGAAAATATTTTCTAGGTGGCCCTTAGCTAACAGGTTGCCACTCTATTTCCCAAATAAAGTCTTTCAAATATCGTTACTTCTTCACAACCTTGAGCTTCTGATGGGTTGGTTCAAGTCAATTGCTATAAAATGCTATCAATGCATTTTTTTCTATTGTCCTTGCTCAAAGTACTTGATTTTGTTTAATGGTTCTAATCTCTTTAGCAACATCTTTTGTGTCTACAAATTTATACTAGATTGATCCTTTTATGGCCAAATTGTAACTTTTTCAATTTTTTTCTCTTTGTTTCTTGATTTTAATTCTCAATGAAAACTTGAAAACAAACAAAACAACAACAACAACAACAAAAATAAAACAGAACTAACCTTAACACATGGATAAAATACAGAACAGTTCTTTGACATAAGAATGGCTTCTAATCCAATTATCAATACAACCCCCATTCCTATCTGAAACCTAATAAGCACAGTCTTTACTGTCTTAATTCCTGTCAGCATTTTGGTCTTTTGAGCTTACACCAGAATCTTTCATTAAGATCCAAACCAAGAATGGGGCTGTAGCTCATTGGTAGAGCGCCCGCCTCGCTCCTGTGAGGCACCATGTTTGATCCTCAGCACCACATAAAAATAAATAAAGATATTGTATTCAACTACATCTAAAAAAGATCTGAACCACATGTGGGAGCTTATCTAGCTTGCTTCTCCAAACTTTTTCACATTCCTCCCACAATACATTTCCAAATGTTTCTGAACCATATGGTCAGGTGTACTCACAGCAATTACCCCACTCTCAGTTCCACTTTTCTATTAGTCAGTTTTCTGTGACTGTGGCAAAATATCCTCACAGTAAGACAGAACATTATATACAGATCTCGTTCCTCTACAATTATATGCCTTATTTGTTCTCATTAGGAAGCTATTACTGGCCCTCTAAATCTGTTAAATGTTCCTCCTGAATTTTACCATTGCAAACAGTGTTTAGCCCTCTTTATCACACTCTATGGTGGTAATCTATTTAGGTTTATGCCTTTTAGTAGCTGAGGCAGTGGCAAGCATAATAATGAAGTTAGTAAATAGTAAGAATGTTTTTATTAAATTTAGTAATTTTAGTTTGAATATTCTATGTTAATTAAGTAAATGTGAGGGTAAAAAGTATGAAGTGGAAAACTCTCCATCTCATCCATTTACAACCATCCATTAAATATTTGTCTCAAGAAATTTCTACTGTTACCTACACACAAACACACACTTGCATATTTGAGTAATTTATAAACCTGCTAATTTAAACTTCTAATTTGTACAATTTATTTAATTGGATGTAGATATATTTGAAATTAAACATATCATTTAATTTTATTAAGTCTCAGTTTTAGGTAATATTCATTTCTTGATTATCAATTTTGCTCCTATGTAATCATTTACCACTTTACATTTCTTTTTAAAAATAATCTAAATGTATAGTATTTTTAAATTTGAGCCTATTCTCACACCTTTAAATTGAAGATTTATGACATCTTTTAAATCACTTATCAATTTACAATATAAAGTATTATCAATAGAATTCACATTTTGAAAATTAGTATACTCCAGCTACCAATTTTCTCTTCTTCCACTGATATTGACTACTTTTCAAATTTATTAGTAATCTCTTAGTTTATTGATCTCTTATTAAATTATCATTATTATTATTATTTGATTTTTTAAAATTTTGTTCTTTTTAAATAGAAATGACAGTAGAGTGTATTTTGACATTCATGGAGTATAATTTGCCATTCTTGTGGTTCCACATGATGTGAAGTTACAGTGCTCATATATTCATATATGAACATAGGAAATTTATGTCTTATTTATTCTACTGTCTTTTCTCTTATAATCCCCCTTGCTTCCACACATTTTCCTTTGTATAATCCAATGAACATTTATTCTTCCCTTCTGACCCCCTTATTGTGTGTCAGCATCCACATCAGAGAGAGGATTCAACTTTTGATTTTTGGAGATTGACTTATTTCACTAAGCATGATAGTCTCTAGTTCCATTTATTTAACAAAAAATTTCATAATTTTTCTGTTGTTTATGGCTTAGTAATATGCCATAGTCTATATATACCACATTTTCCTTATTCATTCATCTGTTGAAGTGCACCTAGTTTGGTTCCATAGCTTAGTTATTGTGAATTGAGCTATTGTAATTATTGATGTGGTTCCATCTATGTAATATATTGATTTTAAGTCCTGTGGATATATGCCAAAGATATATGGGATAACTGGGTCAAATGGTGTTTCCATTCCAAGTTATCTGTGGAATCTGCATACTTTTTCAAGAGTGATGGCAGCAACTTACAGTTCTATCAGCAATACATGAGTATACTTTATCCTTAATATCCTCACCAAATTTATTGTTACTTTAATTCTTGATAATTGGGATTCTCACTGGTATGAGATGGAATCTCACTGTAGTTTAAATTTACATTTTTCTAATTGCTAGAAATGTTGAACATTGTTTTATATATATTTGTTGACATATCCTATTTATTCTGTGAACTTCTTTCTCAGTTCCTTTTCCCACTTCATTGATTGATTAGGTTAATATATATATATATATATATATATATATATACACACACACACTTCCTTGATTGGGTTATTATATATATATATATATATATATATATATATATATATATATAGAGAGAGAGAGAGAGAGAGAGAGAGAGAGAGAGAGGTTAAGTTATTCATATATCCTGAAGATGAATGCTCTTTCTAAGGTTCAGGTCATTTAATTACATTTAATTTAGGTTTAAACATCTACATTCTTTAGTATAACCATCATTCCCACAATTAAAATACTTAATACCTACTTTTTATGCTATAGCTTTACCATTTCTGATCAATTATCTCAGAATCTGGGATGTTTACCTTTAATTTTAGTCATTCAACTCAATTTACTAAAATCTGCTCAGGTTTCTGGAAACTGGCTTTTGTCAAATTCACAAAACCAGAATGTTGGTGTGAATTCTTCTAAGAAATATAAGTATCAAACATAAAAGATATTCTTTGTTCCAGTTTTTATATTCACTCCTTGCAGATAAGGGCACATGAAAGTGCATCAGTGAGCTGTAAGACTATTTGGTTACCTTCAATTTTGTCAAAGCACTACAAATGTTTTGGTAATCTTTATGCCTGAGAATCTACTAAATCTGAAGAGAGCAAATTTGCATGTTTATCTGAGAATTCTCTCTCTTTCGTGGTCTGTGCTTGAAAACTGTAACAATTTTTACTTCACAATTTTCTGTGATTCACAGTAGACTTTTCTAATTGACACATTCTTCTTTTCATTAAGTGTTTCTTTCATTATGTTACATTTAAATCATGATTTATAGTTTATACTTTTTTTTTTCATGTAACTGCTAATCTCTGCCAAGTAGTCCCTTTGGAATCATAAAAGGTTCTTTCAAAAGAAAACCATATTTCTTTATTTATATGTTTGTTATTTATAAATTTCCCTCATATAATTCTGCAATTGCCATTAAGGACATAGTTCATTTGAATAGAAAAAAAATTCATATGACAATTGAATACTAAATGAGGTGAATTTTTGCTAGTCAAAATAATTAAATATTTATTTTATCATTAAACAGATTAATTTATTAAATATTTTTAATGGATGTATCCTATTAATTAATCATTATGTCCATTCATAATTAATGGAAAATCATGATATAATTGGATAATAGACTTAACAATTTTATTTTGAATGCTTTTTGACATGCTTTGTATATTAGATAAATCATAGTTTTTGTCACCATTTTATGTCCACAAAATAGATATTTATTACATTCTTGACCCCTGAATACATGTTAATCTGTAATTTCTATTGAAATATGAATACTATTTTTTAAAAGCAAAACATTTTACTAAATTCAATTAATATTTTTCATTAAATAGAAGAAATAGATTATTGGTCAGAGTCCAGTTAGGAAAACAAATAATAAGTTAGAGATTTCAATCACATGAAATTTTACTTGTACAATATTACAAATATATTGAAAAAGTTTAAGGGGCAAAAGAAGGGATGAGTGACTCCTGAAGAAAAGAAAAATCAAACAAACAAAATATTAGAGAGAATGATATCCAGTTGTCAAATGCTAGAAAAACCTCGAATGGATTCTTTTAAGTTACAAGTGCTTCTGGTCTCCTTGAAACTTTAACATATCCTGGGAAACTGCTAAGAAGCATGCATCAGTCATGATGACCATTGCCATAGTATCCTGTCACTGACCAGCCACCTGAAATCTAGAGTGCTTCCCTTTATTTTGTTATTCCAGTAACAACCAACAACAATGTTGTCTGTTCAGAAACAAAAGAAAGAAGGTTTACTCATCCTATCCCTTTGTTTTCCCACTCCTGCCTCTAACTGACAAAATTTAATAATTGACAGGTGCAATGGATACTGGGAAGTATCACTGGCAAATTGATTCACCAGTACAGAACAGAACAATTGTTCACCAGTAGTGAATACAGCACAGAAAGGAAGGTGTGGAACTGAGAGACTACTGATAATGAACTAACACATACATATTTACCTGTATGTTTATATGTAGACAGTAAAAATACAGAGAAAGAAATCATCAAGCCAGACATCAATAGAAAGTTAAACTAGTTTCTCTATTATATTGATGTATGTTATATTATCATTCACATATTAATTAGAGAAAATTATTTGAAATTATATTTTTAAAACATGCAATCCAATGTCATGTCATTCATATCAAAGATATTATGAAATATACTCAAGATTTAATGGTGAAATATAATTTACATAATATGAATATCTATGACTAGATAAAGAATAAGGTAGAGAGTTAAAAGATATTTTATTTAGGCATATGATTTTAAGGATAGTTTTTCTTAAAATGACATTCAAAGGGCATGGTTATATGTTGCTAAATACTCAACCAAATGAACCAAAAGATAATCAGGGAAGACTCCAATAAACAAAATTAGAGATGAAAAGCAGTTTATCAACACAAAAATTTCTGAAATTCCAAGGATCATTGGGATATATTTTGAAAATGTATAATTTAACAAACTGGGAAATCTAGAAGACATTGAGAAATTTCTAAACACATACAAACTTCCAAAATTTAACCACAAGGATATAGAGAACATATCCAGACCAGTATCAAGCAAATAAAATTGAAGAGCAACAAGGAAAAGTTCAGGACTAGAGGATTTCTCAACTGAGTGCTACCAGACTATCATCAAACTAACAGGTGTCTAGGGATGGAGCTTGGTAGTAGATTATTCAAGAAAAAGAAGAAGAAGAAGAAGAAGAAGAAGAAGAAGAAGAAGAAGAAGAGGAGGAGGAGGAGGAGGAGGAGGAGGAGGAGGAGGAGGAGGAGGAGGAGGAGGAGGAGGAGGAGGAGGAGGAGGAGGAGGAGGAGGAGGAGGAGGAGGAGGAGGAGGAGAAATAGAGAATGAACAAATAACAATTCTCCTCAAATTATGCCCTAAAATAGAAAGCAGCACAACTCATAAATTCATTCTATGAAGCCAATATCATGCCTGCCACCTAAATCAGACAAAGATGTATGAAGGAAAAAATACTTTAAACCCATATCCCTGATAAATATTGGCTAAAAACATTCTTAATAAATGAGGGCCAAACTGCATGCAAAAAAACATGATGATAGTATGTCATGAACAACAGGGTTTCATCACAAGGATGTAAATTTGGCTTAACATACATATATCAATATATGTGAGTAGATATATATCTACTCACATATATTGATATATGTATGTTAAGGACAAGAAACACATGATGTATGTTAAGGACAAGAAATACATGATCATATCAGTATATGCAGAAAAAAATATTTGAGAAAATCCAGTATCTTTAACATGTTGGAGAAAGATATAAATATATAAAATATTGGAGGAATTAAGGATAGAAAGAACTCAATATTATAATGGCTACATATGACAAACCCAAGGCCCACACATTATTAAACAGAAACTGAATACCTTTTCTCTGAAATCAGGAACAATAGGAGGATGTCCACTGTCAACACTCCTATTCAAATTTCTTAAAACTCTAGACAGAATAATCAGCCAAGGGATACAATTAAAGGAATACAAATGGGTAAAAAAGAATTCAAAGTAACTTTGTTAGTTGATGACATGATCCTACATGTAGAAAAGACAAAATTTCCACCAGAATATTTCTAGAGTTGATAAAACAAATTCAGGAGAGTAACAATTTATAAGATCAACATAGATAAATCAATAGTGATTCTGTATGGAAATGATGAATCTCCTGGGAGAATATCAGAAAAAAAATATTCCATTCACAATAATCTCAGGGAAAAAAATAGCAAGAGAATCAATCTTATCAAGGAAATGAAAGACATCTTCTGTGAAAATTATGGAACACTGAGAAAAGAAATTAAAGAATAGTGTAGAAGGTGGAAAGATCTCCCATGTTCTTATATAGGCAGAATTAATATTGTCAAAATGGTCAAACTACCCAAAGGATTATACATATTCAATACAATTGTCAACAAAATACCAATGACATATTTCACAGAATTGGGAGAAACAATCCCAAAATTTATTTGGAAGAATAAAAATGAGTAATATGCAAAGAAATACTACTCAATAAGAGAGATGCTAGAAGCATAACCATATCAAATTTGAAATTATACTACAGAGCTATATCGACAAAAACAATGTGGTATTGGCATCAAAACAGACATAATTATCAATGAAATTGAATAGAAGGCATAAATGGAAATGCCCATAAATACAGTCATCTGATATCTGAAAAAATAGCCCTTTTATCACATCATGGTGGGAAAACTGGATATTCACATGTAGAAGAATCAAACTAGATCCCTATCATCCTGCACAGAAGTCAACTCAAAGTGGATTGAAGACCTAGGAACTAGAACAGAAACTTTGTTACTTCCAGAATAAAACATAGGCTCAACATTCTAACATAATGATAGTGTCACCAACTTCCTTAACAAGACCCCCAAAGCTTAAGAAATAAAACAAAAAATCAAAAACTGGGATTCCATCAAATTTAAAAATGCTTCTCCACAGCAAAGGAGATGAGACTGCAAAGAGAGGATCTACACAAGGAGAGAAAAATCTTTGCTAGTTACTCTTCCAACAGACAATTAATATACAGCATATATAAATAATGCAGAAATGTTAACACTAAAAATTAAATATATGACCAAAAGAGCTAAACAGATATTTATTAAAAAATGAAGCAAAAATGGTCAATCAATATATGAAATATGTTCAAATACCCTAAGAGTCATGGAAATGCAAATCAAAACTATCTTTAGATTACATCTAATTTCAGTTATAATTGTAATACCCAAGAATAAAAGTAACAATAAATGTTGCTGAGGATGTGGAGTAAAATATACACTCACATTGTTGATGGTACTGCACATTAGTACAATCCCTTTAGATTACATTATGGAGATACCTCAAAAGACTTGGAATGGAAACACCATATGATACAGCTATCCCATTCCTTGTTATTTATCCAAAAGAAATAATATCAGAATACTGTATTAACTCAGGCACACCAATGTGAAGCAGTGAATTAAAAATAAACAAGTTATGAAATCAGCATAAGTGTTCATCAAGAGATAAATGGATAAATACAATGTGGAATATAGGCACAATGGAGATTAATTCAGACATAAAAATGAATGAAATTATGGCATTTGCTTGGAAATAGGTAGATATGTAGAACATCATGCTAAGTGAAATGAGCCAGACTCAGAAAGTCAATGCTCAGACATTTTCTTTCTATGCTATAGATAGAGTGAATTCAAGAGAAAGGGGGGGTGGCATAAAATAGAAAGGAGATCTTCAGATTAGAAAAAAAGGAATAGAGAGAAATGGATGAAGGATTTGAAAAAGGAGAATGAAATTGGTCAAATTATGCTATGTATGTGTGTGCTGTGTGTGAGTGTATACACACACACACACATACATATATTACAGTGAATTTTGTATTTATGTTTATCTATTAAAGCAAATTTTAAAAACAATAAATATATAGACGAAAGACTGCTAATGTAGAGGAAGTGGACAGGGGAGAAGGCAAGTAATGGTAACTGAAATGGAATTAATTAGATTCAATGCCTATATGACTATATGAAAATGAACCCTAGTTTTATGTATAATGACAATGCATCTGTGAAAATATTAAAAAAAAACACAACTTGAATTTTCTCAGTTAAAACAAAGACCTCAGTTTCATGAAGAGTCTGGAGTCTAGAGAAATCTGTTAAGTAATTGAGTAAAAATCTAGTTTAATTATTATTCTTGCTTATTTTCAGATTTCATTAGATTACATATTAGCTGACCTTACAAGTCTAAAAACCTACTACATAGCTAGACATGGTGTCATAACACTTATAATCTCAGTGGCTCAGAAGACTGAGGCAGGATAATCATGATTTCAAAGCCAACCTCAGCAAATTAGTGAGGCCCTAAGAAACTCAGTTCTACCCTGTCTCTAAATAGAATACAAAAATGGGAAGGGATGGGTATGTAGCTCATTGATTAAGTGCCACTCTGTTCAATTCCCAGTCAAAAACCCCCTGCTATATATGTATTTCACTTATGATTTCTCTTAGGGGTAGGATATTGACCTATACCCCTCACTCTCATTTAGAAGCATGTGCATATAAAATTGGAACCAAGTGTAAGTAAATTGTTTTCTTTCTTTCTGAGGGTTTTATCATGCTCCCATAAAGTTCCTATGTCTTATTTCCAACATATTGCTATACTTGAATAGTAACAACAAAACCCTTTATTTAAATTTTATTCCAAATATACATAGGTTATATGAAGTTCCATGACAAATAAAGGATAGAAAAACAGAGGTTGAGTCAGGGAAAGAGAGAGTGTGTAATGGAGCTGAACAAAACATTATCAATAAATTACCGAGGGCAATCTTCTGAAGGATTGAAGGAACTTCTACACAGTATAATAATCCACTTACGTATGAAGGAAGGAGAATTTATCTTAATTCTCCAAGCAATCAGAGACTCATCCTCTATATTATTCTCTCCTCCACATCTCTGGATTGTAAGCAGTACTTAGATTAGATATCTTATGTTCAACATTAATAAGGAAAACTCATGCAGGAAGGCAATAAATTAGGGCTTCAGACATTAAACTAGGCATTGTGAGGTTGTTCGTACACAAGTTTCAATATCCATGGAGATTTATTCTTCCTAGAGGATGCTGGTTTAAAAAAATTTAGAAAGTCCTGAGTTGGGTCAGAAAGAGAAGATATTAACTCTTGGGCTATGAGCCCTAAAAAACAAATGCCAAATGTCTGCTTTGATATAAAGAGAGCAACTAAGAACAGAACAAGAAGGAAGAGCATGAGGAAAAGACTATAGTAAACAAAGACGAATGGGGGGAGAGAAACGGAGAGAGAAGGGAAAGCATACGGAAATGGTAGGAGACCTTCAATGATACATAAAATTATAAGAGGTTATGAGGGGCAAGGGGGAAGGAAAAACAGGGAGAGAATTGAACAACAGCAGGGGAGGTAGAGAGGGAAGATGGGAGGGGAGGGGAGGGGACGGGGGATAGTAGGGGATAGGAAAAGTAGCAGAATACAACAGTCACTAATATGGCATTATGTAAAATGTGAATATGTAACAGATGTGATTCTGCAATCTGTATTTGGGGTGAAAATGGGAGTTCAAAACACAATTTGAGTCAAATGTATGAAAGATGACATATCATGAGCTATGTAATGCTTTAAATAACCAATAAAAAAGGAAAAAAAAGAAAGAGAAGATACAAGCTTGTATCTAATGTTAATATTATTGAGTAAAAAATATGATTAATCAATTAAAATAAAATTAATTAAGAAAAGTCATTATAAATGTAAAAGTCCAGAAACAAAAGACATTCTAGCCATGTACCATTGGTATAGGCCAGTCTATATGGGCTCCATTTTACCCTGAGACTCCATATTATGTAAGAAATGCTTTCTCCCATGGGAAAGCCCAACCTCTGTACCCATTAACAGTTACCTAGCATAATATACTTGGCAACACAAAATAGCAACTCATATATAATGTAAAATAGTTCTCATTGGTTTCTATGTTTCTTGGGCACATACCTTGTCAGAGATTGATTGTCTAGACATTAGTAACCATTCTCTAACTTGTACTGAACTAGGGTCTTTTGACCCACTTTCCTTCTGCTTGCTTGCTTCTATGCAAACCTGAAAAGTCCCATGGGAAATACCAATGTACCCATTGAATTGTCTCACAAACTGCACAATTCAGCTTCTATAACAGCTTGCTTGCAGCTACATCAACCCAGATGTGGTTCTTGCCTTTAAATATCCTAAAATGCTCAGGTTTGGTGCTGTTCCTTGCAGAGACAGTTACGGGTCTTGTGGGGAGCAGTTCTAAATAAACACTCTTCAATTTGGAAAAAAAAACTGGAAATTGGTGTGTTTTCTGAGTGACCTTCCCCACAACACCATGCCATGTGCCTATAATTCCAGAGGCACAAGAGTCTGTGGTAGGAGGATTGCAAATTCAAATCCAGTTTCAACAATTTAGTGAGGCCCTATGAATTTAGTGAGACCCTGTCTCAAAATTAAAAATAAAATAAAATAAAAAGAGCTAGGGATGTGGCTCAATGGTTAACCATACCTGAGTTCAATCCAGGGTACAAAAAAGCAAAACAAAACAGAACAAAAAACAAAGGATTGTTCAATAAAAGGCAAAAATGATTTATGGCATTAATTTATGCACATTATGTGGATTGATTTGAAATAAACACTGAATATAGTAAAGATAATGGAAAATCAAACTTAAAATCTCAGTGGGGGCCATAATTTATTTAGAATTTATTCTGTAGTAAATGTGATACCATTGAAATTTTGTGGGAAGAGAATGACATGATAGAATTATAAACTATTTGTTAAAAGTTTTGATATGTGTTGTTCCTCAAGGCTTATGTGGAAGACAATAAAAGAATGTTTGGAAAAGAAATTATAAGATTATGAGAGTAGTAATGAAATCATTGAATTATTCCACTAATATGGATTAAATGGGTGGTAACTTCTCACATGGGAGAAGTAGGTAGGTTTTGGTTGGAAGAAGTAAATCACTTGGGCTTGTGACTTTGGGGTTTGTGTTTTGTCTCTGGTGAGCAGTGGTCTCTCACTGCTTCCTTGTTGACCTTCAATTCTTCTGTATGTATATGTAGAAATATTACCTTTATTTTTTTTTCAATTTCTACCATCAGAATGCAAGGTCAATGTGTATAAAGACCTTTGCTTTGGGGATATTCTTATAAAGCAAAAACCAAATTGCATTTGTTTAAAACAAAGTGCTTAATTGTTAATTATGAGTACTACTAAATAAATCACTGATATCAGTGCTCTCCAAAACATGAAAGGTGCTAGAAATATCTAGGCTAGAAACATCTAGACTATTAAAATACAGAAACCTTCATCTCCCATTTCTGACTATAAGAAACAAAGGTTAAAATTTATAGAGATGCTTAATCAATAGATGCACTTTGGATATATATGTCTTTATTTGGCCACTTGTAATAGGGGATGCTTCTATTGGGTTGGTGTCCATGTTGAAACTTGGAGAAATGAGAGTATCCTGCTGCAAAATGAGGGTTAAGTTATACACCTGAACAAAATTAAGAAACACATCAATTAAATAAATGGCAGACTGGTTATATAATTCCAATCTTTTCACAAATATTTGGCACTGGCTCTGCTACGTTTACATGTAAGTTTTCTTGACATGAGTGACTAAAAAATGTCTTTATTTTCTTCTCTTACCAAAGATGTTTTCATGAGAACACTGGACAAGAAGAAATTCCAAAGTAATTTGGAATTAGCACACACTCATTAATTCTTAGATATTTCTTCACTTTGTGCTCTAATCACACACATCTATATACACACTGTACATTCAAGTAAAAATAATTATGATGATAATAAATTTATAATTGTCTATCTAAAAATAAATAAAATTTAAATTAATTCAGTTCTAAGAATAGCACAAACACTATCTTAGATAGAGAAGTCATAGAATATGTCCAAAATGATCTTATAAAAGGCTGCCTATATTTCTGAATATGCTAAACATGTAGAAATCAGCAGGATATTATCATAAGGATCTGGGAATGCACAAAGGGGGTCAAAGAAGGTCATAAGTATTATGAGGTTAGAAGGATCACTTATTCAAGTGCTGTTACGGAAATTGGAGGCTGTAAAATTAGGACTCTCAATTTCTATGTTCAATAACTATAATAAATTGAGGGATAGCCATGAGATGGAAGAATAAGCAGAAATTAAATTATTTTGGAGGAACATTGAATAAAATTTAAATTATAAAATTTAATATTCATTTAGAATAATACTTATACAACATATATGCATCATACTGATGCACACACTTATGCAGTCTCTTTGCCTACATATAAAATTGTTAAGATTATTAAATGTCTTTCTACTGGAATTATGGTGCATTTCTTTTTAATATGTTTTGAGTTTAGAGTTTAAAATAGTTTCAAAGTGAGGATGACTTTAAAAATTAAAATCAGAACATGTTTATATTTCTCATAAGCAGCCTCCATTCCTTTGAAGATAATTTCCCCCTGAATGTGATCATTAAATAAATTCTAACAAAGATATTTATGCACGAGTTAAATTTATTCAGAATATTATTTTCCATCTCTAATTTTTGCTGCTGAGTAACTCAAAATACTTGCTTTCTTATCTGTGCATGTTATATACATGTTGTTTCTCTCTAGGGTTTCAAATTTATACCCATTTTTAACCTATTTAATAAGAGATTCTGAAGGATTATTAATATCTTAGAAATATTTTTGCTTTGAATAAAAGGTGTGATTTCCTTTTATTTACCTACTTTAAAAATAAGGGACTCGTGCTGTAGCTCAGCAGTACAGCACTTGTCTAGCACATGTGAGGCACTGGGTTTGATCCCACCACATAAAAATAAATAAACAAAATAAAGGTAGTGTGTCTATTCATAACTGAAAAAAATATAAAAATGATTGAAAATCTTTTTTAAATACTTTATTTTTAACTTATTTTTAAAAAATTTATATATGACAGCAGAATGCATTAGAATTCTTATTACATATATAGGGCACAATTTTCATATCTCTGGTTGTATATAAAGTATATTTATACCAATTTGTGTCTTAATAAATGTACTTTGGATGATAATGCCCATCACATTCCACAATCATTCCTAACCTCATGCCTCCTCCCTTTCCCTCCCACCCCTCTTCCCTATCTAGAGTGTGTCTATTCCTCATTTTGTAGTTGTCCTCTTTAATAGCAATTATGCTAATAGTTTCCCTTTAGTGCTTCCTATTCTTATTATTTAAGTAGTATACTGAAAAACAACTTAAGTCTCTCAACATTTATGTAAATTTAAATATTTTTTCTCATTTTACAGACCTGTAAGCGTTAAGTGAATTGTCAAAAGCTAGGCCACTCTTCTGAAAAAATGAAGGAATATGTTTTATAAATCCAAACTGCTCAAACTTAAATAAGATTTTTTTTATTTATATGTTTGTTTTCCTTCATTCATTATTTTTAAATTAACCATTTTTTCTAACCAGTTATACATGACAGCAGAATGCTCTTCAATTCATTGCACACACAAATGGAGAACAATTTTTGACTTCTCTGGTTTTATCCAGTGTAGGGTCACACCATTTTTTCAATCATACCTGTACGTAGGGTAATGATGCCCATCTCATTTCACCATCTATCCTACCCCCATGTCTTCTGCCTCCCTCTCCTTTGCTCCATCCAAATTTCCTCCACTCAAACCAGACCCCCCCCCATTATGGGTTAACATCCAATTATCAGAGAAAACATTCGACCTTTGGATTTGGGGGATTGTCTTATTTTGCTTAGCATGATATTCTCTAAATCCATTCATTTACCTGCAAATGCCATAATTTTATTCTCTTTTATTGCTGAGTAATATTCCATTATGTATATATACCACAGTTTCTTTATCCATTCATTGGTTGAATGGCATCTAGGTTAGCTCCACAGTTTAGCTATTGTGAATTGTGGTGCTATGAACATTGATGTGGCTGTGTCAGTGTACTATGCTCTTTTTAAGTCCTATTGGTATAGATAAAGTGGTGGGAGAGCTGGGTCAAATGTTGGTTCCATTCAAAGTTTTCTAAGGAATCTCCATACTGCTTTCCAGAGTGGTTGCACCAATTTGCAGTCCCACTAGTGATGTATGAGTGTGCCTTTTCCCCCACATCCTCACCAACACTTATTTTGTATGTATTGTTGACAAATGCCATTCTGACCGGTGTGGAATGAAATCTTAGATTAGTTTTGATTTGCATTTCTCTAATTACTAAAAACTTTGATTTTTTTCATATATTTATTGTATATCATCTTCTGAGAGGTATGTGTTCATTTCCTTGGCATATTTATCTATTTATTTATTTTGGTGTTAAGATTCTTGCTTTCTTTACATTCTGGAGATTTATGTGGCAGAAATTTGCTCCTAAAATTTAGGCTCTCTCTTCACCTCATTGATCGTTTCTTTTGAGAAGAAAGCTTTTTAGTTTGAATGTATCTCATTTATTTACTCTTGATTTTATTTCTTGTGCTTTTGGAGTCTTTTTAAAGAAGTCAGTGCCTAATTCAACATGATGAAAATTTGGGTCTACATTTTTTTCTATTAAGCATAGGATCTCTGGTCTAACTCCTAGGTCGTTGATACACTTTAAGTTGAGTTATGTGCATGATGAGAGATAGGGGTTTCATTTCATTTTGATGCATATGGATTTCAAGTTTTCCCAGCACCATTTATTGAAGAGGAAATATTTTCTCCAATGTGTGTTTTTGGAGCTGTTGTCTAGTATGAGATAACTATATTTATGTGAGTTTCTCTCTGTCTTTTATTGTGTACCATCAGTTTACATGTCTATTTTGGTGCCAATACTATGTCATTTTTCTTACAATAGCTTTGTATATAATTTAAGTTCTGGTATTATGAGGCTTCCTGCTTAATACTTCTTCTTAAGATTTGCTTTGGCTATTTTGGGTCACTTATTTTTTCAAATGAATTTCATAATTGCTTTTTCTATGTCTATAAGGAATGATGTTGTGATTTTAATTGGAATCACATTGAATCTTTATAGCACTTTGTGTAATATAGCCATTTTAACAATATTAATTCTCCTTATCCAGGAACATGGGAGATATTTCCATCTTGTAATATCTTCTTGAATTTCTTTCTTTAGTGTTCTTTAGTTTTTATTGTAGAGTTCTTTCACCTCTTTTGTTATATTGATTCTCAAGTTTATTTTTTTGAGGCTATTGTGAATTGGGTTGTTTTTAAATTTCTCTTTCAGAGGATTCATCACTGATGTATAGAAATAAATTTGATTTATGTGTATTGGTTTTATACTTCAGTATCATTTATTAATTCTATAAATATTCAGGTTGAATTTTTTGGATCCTCTGAGTATACAATCATGTCATCAGCAAATAATGATAGTAGTTTGAGTTCTTCTTTTCCTATTCATATCCCTTTACTTATTTATTTATTTATCTATTTACCTATTTTTTTCTGTCTAATTGCTCTGGCTAGAGTTTCAAGGACTATGTTTAATAGACTTGGCAAAACAGGGCATCCCTGTCTTCTTCCAATTTTTAGAGGGGATACTTCCATTTTTTCTCCATTTAGGATTAGTTGGCCATGAGTTTAGCATAGATAACCTTTACAATGTTGAGGTATGTTCCAAATATCCAGAGTTTTATATTGTTTTTGAACATGAAATTATGGTGTATTTTTTCAAATGCTTTCTCTGCATCAATTGATATTATCATTTGATTCTTATCTTTATGTATACTGATGTGATGAATTATGTTCATTGATTTTCATAGGTTGAACAAACCTTGCATCCCTAAATAAACCCCTCTTGATCATGATACACTATTTTTTAATATATTTTGTATACAATTTCCCAGATTTTTTGAGAATTTTTCATCTTTGTTCATCAGGGATATTGATCTGAAATTTTCTTGATATTTCTCTGTCTGATATTAATATCAGAATGATACTAGCCTCATATAATGAGTTTGAAAGGATTCCTTCCTTTTCTTTTTCATGGAAGAATTTGAGGATTATTGATATTAATTCTTTTTTGTTGGTCTACCAGAACCCTGCTAAGAATCTCTCTAATATTGAGCTTTTCTTGCTTAGTAGGATTTTGATGCTGTCTTCTACTTATTTGCTTGAAATTGATCTTTTTAAATTGTGTATGCCCGGGGCTGGGGATGTGGCTCAAGCGGTAGCGCGCTCGCCTTGCATGCGTGCAGCCCGGGTTCGATCCTCAGCACCACATACCAACAAAGATGTTGTGTCCTCCGAGAACTAAAACATAAATATTAAAAATTCTCTCTCTCTCTCTCTCTCTCTCTCTCTCTCTCTCTCTCTCTCTCTCTCTCCCCCTCTCTCACTCTCTCTTTAAAAATAAATAAATAAATAAATAAATTGTGTATGCCCTCCTGGTTCAGTTTGGATAGATCATATCCCTCTAGAAATTTGTCAGTGTCTTTGAGCTTTTCTATTTTACTGAAGTATAAATTTTCAAAATAGTTTCTAATTTTCTTGTGTATTTCAATAGTGTTTGTGGGTATATTTCCTTTTTAATCATGAATGTTAGTAATTTGAGTTTATTTTCTCTCCTTATTTTTGTTAGGGTGGCTAAGGGTTTGTCAACTCTTTTATTTTTTAAAAGAACCAGCTTTTTGTTTTGTCAATTTTTTGAATTGTTTCTTTTGTTTCATTTTCATTGATATCTGCTCTGATAATATTTCCTGTCTTCTACTACTTTGGATGTTGGTTTATTCTTATTTTTCTAGGGCTTTGAGATATAATGTCAGGTTGTTTATTTGTTGACGTTTTCTGCTTTTAATAAAAGAGCTTAATGCAATCAACATTCCTCCTAGCACTGTCTTCATAGTATCCCAGAGGTATCAATATGTTGTATCTGAGTTCTCATTTCTCAGAATTTTTTATCTCCTCCATGATGTCTTCTGTTATTCATCTGTCATTTGGTGACATATTATTTATTCTCTAGGTGTTGGAGTAGCTTCTATTTTTTATTTTATCATTAATATCTAATTTCATTATATTACACTCAGATAGAATGAGTAATAACTCTATTTTTTGGATTTGCTAATACTTGCTTTATGGCATAAGATGTGATCTATTTTGGAAAGGATCTATGTACTGCTAAGAAAAAAAGGTATATTTGCTTATTGATGAATGGATTATTCTATATATGTCTGTTAAGTCTAAATTATTGATTATTTTATTTTATTTTTTTTAAAGAGAGAGTGAGAGAGGAGAGAGAGAGAATTTTTAATATTTATTTTTTAGTTCTCGGCGGACACAACATCTTTGTTGGTATGTGGTGCTGAGGATCGAACCCGGGCCGCACGCATGCCAGGCGAGCGCGCTACCGCTTGAGCCACATCCCCAGCCCCTATTGATTATTTTATTGACTTTTGTAGTTTCTTTGTTGTTTAGCTCTTGTTTGGAAGATCTATCCAGTAGGAAAAAGTGTGTTAAAGTCACTCGGTATTATAGTGTTGTGGTCAATTGAAATCTTGAAGTTGAGAAGGGATTGTTTGATATACATTGATGCCCAATTGGTTAGGGCATAGGTATTGTTATGTCTGCTTGATCTATGATTTCATTCAGTAGTGTGAAATGTCCTTCTTTTTCCCTTTTTACTAACTTTGGTTTGAATTCCACTTTACCAGCTATGAGGATGGAAATCCCTGCTTCTTTACATGGTTCATGTGAGTGATATGTTATTTCCCAGCCTTTCAACTTTAGTCTATGGATATCTTTTCTTGTGAAATGAGTATCCTGAAGGCAGCATATTGTTGGATTTTTTTAAAACTCTAATCTTCCAGTCTATGTCTTTTCATTGATGAGTTTAGGCCATTCACATTCAGAGTTATCATTGAAATATGTTTTTTTTTTAAATTTCAGCTCATTTTGGTTCATTTTTGTTTTTTAACTTTACTTGGTTCATAATTTTATTGGACCTTTCTTTAGTGTAGCTCCTCCCTTTGCAGATTTTCATTGTTATTTTTCATTTCCTCCTCATGGAATATTTTGCCAAGAATGCTCTGTAGTGCATGCTTTCTTGCTGTAAATTCTTTTAACTTTTGTTTATCATGGAAGGCATTTATTTCATTATCAACTCTGAAGCTTAGTTTTTCTGGATATGATTCTTTTTTGACATCTATGTTCTTTTCAGAGCTTGGTATATGTTGTTCCAGAGTCTCCCAGGCTTGAGATTCTGGGTTGAAAAATTTGCTGAGATCTGAATTGGTCTCCCTCTATATGTAATCTCATTCTTCTCTCTTTTTGTCTTTAAAATTCTATCCTTATTCTTTATGCTAGGCATTTTCATTATAATGTGCCTTGGTGTAGATTCGTTGTAATTTCATACATTTGGCGACCTGTAAGCCTCTTGTATTTGATTTTACAATTAATTATTCATCTTTGGGAAATTTTCTAATATTATTTTATTGAAGAGATTTTGCATTCCTTTGGTTTGAAACTGTGTGCCTTACTCTATCCTTATAAATCTTAGATTTTATCTTTGGATGTTATTTCATAAGTCTTGGATTTTCTATTAATAGTTTCTTACCATGAGTGGTCAACTTTATTTTCAATATCATATGTTTTGTCTTCATTGTCTGAGGTTCTGTCTTCAAAGTGATCTAGTTTGTTGGTAATGCTTTCTATTTAGTTTTCTATTTGGTTTATTATTTTGTTCATTTCAAGGATTTCTGGTGTTTTATTATTTTTTTTTCAAAATATCTATCTATTTTTTCAAAATAATCTTTTGCTATCTGAATTGCTCTCTTATTTATTTGTTGGTGTGATAAATAGTTGCCTGTATTTGCTCTCTTATCTCTTTGTTTGTGTTGTTAATAGTTGCCTGTGTTTATTGTCTTATCTTGTTAATAGTTGCCTGTGTTTATTGTCTTATCTCTTTGTTGGAGTGATGGATGTTGCCTGTATTTGCGCTCTTAGGTAATTCTTTAATTGACAGGTCATTTTTAATTATGCACATTCTGAACTCCTCCTCTGTCATTTCATCTACTGTACTGTCAGTAGATTCTATTACTATAGTATCTTGATTTGTTTGGGATATTTTCCTCCCTTGTTTTTTCATGTTGTCTATATGTCTTCCTTTCTTGTGGTGCAGATCTAAGATATTACAGCTTCCAACTTATAATCTTATAGTGTCCCTGCATGTTAGGAATAACTTACCTTTAAAGGGGAGATCAATGTTTACAGCAGCCAATGCAACTGATATGCAGCCTTAAATCACTTATCTTCTATTTAGAGACAGTTTTGCTGCTATAAACAGAAATGATGGGTATGATTACCTTTCACCATATAGCCAGTACGTTTGCATAAGTGTTTACAGTTTCTAGTGATGTTTATAATATAGAATGTGGGAATATAGAGGTATTAGATTATAGGACAAGTGAAAGGGGAATCAAAAGAAGTTTGCTCTAGATAGGAGGAAAAAAGTGAGAGAGGCAATCCCATGCAAGGTTCCCTGTTACCTCTGCAACAGGATGGTGACTGTTAGCACACATAGTAGGAAAATCTCTGGTGCAATCAGGCCCACAGAGACCTTGGTGACTGTCTTCCCAGTCCTGGTTGCTGTCCCTAGATGGAAGCTGCCACATTCATAGTTGGTGGCACCAGTAGCATCACACCTGTAGGTACTTGCTGCTGGGCTTCCAGGCCTTAGTCAGAATCCCAAGATGAAATCTTCCCCAACTAAAGGAGGTGGGGGTGGTAATGGAGGTTAACCCAATATAACAGTGGAGGTGTCCCAAAATGGAGGCAACTACTTTCAGAGATAAGGCTAGAAGGATGGGCTGTGCAATTGCATTAGGTGGCCTGTTCAGTGATGGCACACTGTAGCACGTGGTGCTACAATGGGCAGCTGGCTCCTGGCTCTCTCTGTTTCTCTATGGTAGAGATTACCATGTGGGAAGGGCTATGGTGGTGGTTACAGTGTCCCAAGTTGTAGGTGGTTTAGGTGTAGCCAAACATTGGTACATAGGGAACCACAGGACAGCGTTCCTCTCCTCACAGGTGCAGGGGTTCCTGGCTCCAGGCAAAGTGGCATTCACGGGGTTCCATCCTGGACTCTGCTCCTCCATTCATTCTTATTGTGCATATGGATTAGTGCCAGCTAAGAAAGCAAATTTCAATGCATTTATTTCATGATTGTGTTTTCTTTTAAAAAGTGAATATCCACAAGTTTCTAATATTTTATTCTTTAATCTACAGAGAGGTATAACAACATTTTTTTTTAATTTCAAAAAGACTTTTGGTTATAACCTAAAGAAAGCTGATTTTCATTATTACTTAAGGTCACACTTATTCAACCTTAATGTGTTTATAGAATATTTCTTTGTTATACACATTTCTAAGTGCTGGATATATTCAAGAGAATATTCATCATCTAAGCATGGGTACTATTTGGCAAAGAAGGATATGTAAGGAAAAGTACAGAGGAAGTTACAATTGCAATATTAGGGAATATAAAAGATGAGAATTGTAAGTTCAATATCTCTAGCAATTGTTAAAAAGGAAATCAAAACCACACTGAGATCTTATCTCATTACAATCAGATGGCAATTATCAAGAACATAAGGAAAAACAAATTCTGTCGAGAATATAAAGAAAAAGCTTCTTTCATACATTGCTGGTGGGATTGCAAACTGGCACAATCACTCTGGAAAGCAGCATAGAGATTGCTTTAAAACATAGAAATGGAACCTCCATTTGATCAGCTACCCAACTCCTCTAAAGGAGTTAAAATCAGCATACCACAGTAATGCAGCCACATAAATGTTTATAGCAGCATAATTCATATTAGCTAAGATATAACCATTCTAGATGCCCAACTATAGACGAATGGATAAAGGAATTGTGTAATATATACATACTAGAATATTACTTGGACATAAATAAGAATTGTTTATGACATTTGCTGGCAAACAAATGGATCTGGAGACTATCAGGCTAAATGAAATAAGCAATTCCTCCAAACAACAAATGTCAAACTTTCTCTCTGATATGGATGCTAAAGCACAATACAGGGGGTGGAACTCCTAGGTTCAATCCCTGGTACAAAAAAAATTACACTGGCAGTTTTGTGGGGTATGGAAATATCTGCTTATTTCAAATTAAAATACAGAGCATATTAATAATAGAAATCAATATACAAAAAACTAGCCTAACCATTTAAAAATGTGTTGTTGATTTCTTTAATATTAATTCTGTCACAAATGTGAGCAGACTATTCTGAAACATATCAGCAGAAAACATTGTAGAAAAGAAAATGGTAGGATAAAAGACATTGCCTTTCACGTAGAATATATTCAATGGTTTAGAACAGGGTATTGCTGATAAAAATGGAAACATAAGTTGAAATGCTAAAAGCTGAAATCATATTTAAAATTTTTATCTTCTTTTATTTATCTTTTAGCTATTTAATGCTTTTCACTTTTTAATGCTTTTCACTTTTATGTGTGAATTATGGTTATCAATACCAATTATGTTATCAATATCAATATCTCACAATCTCATATTAGATTTTAAAAACTTATTTTTAGATATATATGACAGTAGAGTATATTCAGACATATTATACATACATGGAACATAGCTGATTCTAATTAGTATTTCATATTACTCCTCACACAGATTTCTCCTTGGGTAATAGTTGCATGTATGGTAATTCCATTTACAGTATATTTTCATATATTGTTCAATTTTAAATGACTAACGTGACTTTCAATACTATCTCCTTTCAAAGAAGCACTTGAATTAGACTGAGTTGATGAATTGAAGGTAAAGTAAGTCACAGGTTTTATTTCAAAGACTTACTCAGCAAAGAACTCCTACAAAGAAGAGGAAGAGGAATCCATCTCAACAGAAGTGCAAGTCTAGTACCTACAAAGACATAGAGACAGAGGGAAACAAGTCTCACCACAAAAGTTAATACTCAAAGAAATTCACAAATATAAAAGAGGATGAAATTTCAACTAAAAGAATACAGTTGATTATTAAATAATTAAGAAACTAAAAGAATACCCAAGGAATAAATTAAAAAAATGCATATGGTAAAAGAACATTTTAATGAAGAGATAGAAATTCTATAAAGAAACAAATTAGAAGTAATAAAAACAATAGAAAAAATAAATACAACTAAATATTCAGTTGAAAGCATCACTAATTTATTGGATTATGGAAAAAACAGAACTTCAGGCCTTGAATAAGGGGTATGTGGACTTGTATTCTCAATAATCAGTAAAAAATTAGGATCATGATCATATTATACAAAAATTCTGGGACAATATTTTTATTTGATCTTTTTAGATATAAAAGTCACATAAAAGTATAGTGTATTTTAATGTATTATACATGTATGTCATATAACTTGTTCTAATTGGGATCCCATTCTCGAGTTTGTACAAGATGTGGAGGTCTTTTTTATTTTTTTATTATATTTTTAATATTTATGTCATTTTTATGTGGTGATGAGGATCAAATCCAGTTCCTCACACATGATAGGCGAGAGCTCTACCACTGAGCTGCAACAGGAGCCCCCAAGATGTGGAGATTTAATAGTCATTTTTGCATACATAAATAGGGGAAAGTTGTGTCCAATTCATTCTACTGTCTTCCCTATTTCTAGTTCATCTTCCCTTCCTTTCCTTTCCCTTTTTCTAACCCAATGAAATTGTATTTTTTTCTCCCCACTTCCTTATTGTGTGTCAGCATCCACATATCAGAAGGAATAATCAGCCTTTGTTTTTTGTGGGTTTATTTATTTATTTATTTATTTATTGGAATTGGCTTATTTCAGTTAGCATGATAGTATCCAGTTCCATCCATTTATGAGCAAATGCCATAATTTCATTCTTCTTTATGACTGAATAATCTACCATTGTTTATATCACATTTTCTTTATCCATTTACATGTTGAAAGGCACCTAGGTTGGTTTCAGAGCTTAGCTTTTGTGAATTGAGATGCTATAAACATTGATGTGGTTGATCACTGTAATGTGCTGGTTTTAAGTCATTTGGATATAAACTGAGGAGTGAGATAGCTGGGCCAAATGGTGATTCCATTCCAGGCTTTCCCAGGATTCTCTGTAATGATTTCCAGAGTGGTTGCAACAATTTGTAGTTCGACCATGTTTGTACATTTCCCCCCACATCCTCAATAACATTTATTGTTACTTGTATTATTTATAATTGCCATTCTGACTGAAGTGACAGAGAATCTCAGTGTACTTTTAATTCTCTCTCTCTCTCTCTCTCTCTCTCTCTCTCTCTCTCCCTGATACAAATATATATATATATATATATATATATATATATATATATATATATATATATATATATATATATTTAAATTTTTTAAGTTTTTATGTATTCTGAAGATGATTGCTGTATGTTAGGTGCAGGTGGCAAATATTTTCTCACATTCTGTAGGCTCTCTCTTCACCTTCTATATTGTTTCCTTTGCTTTAAAGAAGATTTTTAGTTTGATATTATCCCACTCATTGACTCTTGATTTCACCTCTTGCACTTTAAAGTCTTGTTGTAGAATTCAGTTCCCAAGCAGACATGATGGTGAGTATGGCCTACATTTTCTTCTAGTAGGCACACGGACTCTGGTCTAATTTGATCCATTTTGAATTAAGTTTTGAGTAAGGTGAGACATAAGGGCTTCATTTCTTTCAGCTAGATACAGAATTTTTATTTTCCCAGCACCATTTGTTGTACAGGCTGTCTTTTATCTGATGTATGTCAATGGTGTCTTTTCCTAATATGAGATAACTGTATTTATGTAGGTTTGTCTCTGTGCCTTCTATTCTGTCCCATTGTTCTTAATGTCTGCTTTGATGATAATACCATGACATTTTTGTTTCTATAGCTCTATAATGTAATTTAAGGTCTGGCATTGTGATGCCTCCTTCATCACTTTTTTGTTCTAAGGATTGCTTTGGGTACTCTAGGCCTCTATTTTTTTCCAAATTAATTTCATGACTGCTTTTTCTATTTCTATGAAGAACAGTCATTGGAATTTTAATAGGAAAAACTGGTAGAAGACAGGGATGCCCTCTTTCATCACTTCTATTTAACATAATCCTTGAAGCTCTAGGCAGAGCAATTAGACAGACTAAATAAATTAAAGGGATATGAATAGTAAAAGAAGAACTCAACTATCACTATTTACTTATGACATGATTCTATACTTAGAGGAATGTGTGTGTGTGTGTGTGTGTGTGTGTGTGTGTACACACACACACACACACACACACATATGGTAAAAATTTTAAAATAAAAACAAAGCAATTAAAAATAAAGCAAAATCCAAAATATACTAATGAAAGTTCCTAGTCCTCAAAATATTAATCCATGAAAAATAATTGGCTTCAAAATTGCTAGAAATGGGAAAATATATGCACATGTATAAGTGTCCATGATGTTTCAATCCATAATTAAACAGAAAAAAATTAAATAAAAATAAAAATGATCTTAATGAAAATTAAAATATTTTTTTTTTCCTTGGAGTTCAAATCATTCTCAGCTTCCCTTCTCAACAGTGTTAGGTGGGGTGGCCTGGAATTTGATGCCTGCTCTATGCTCAGGATGGGCTTTCTGGACATTAAGAGAAAATCTCATGGGCAGAACTCCTGAAGGTGATATTTAGGCTTAGGTAATCTCTAGCATCTTTGTTGATAGGAGATTGGTCTGAAGATTTAAATAAGCATATCTCTATGTCACAGTATTTGCTTCTCTACACTTGTAGAGTAGACCCAAGAAATCTCCCCTGGTTCCACTCATGTGGTGAAGGGGTCAAATTTTAGTTCCTCCATCACCTGCAGACCTCAGTTTTTTTGGTCTCTTGGGTTCAGTCTTCAATCTCAATCTCTCCTGCCACAATACTTTTAAATTTTTGGCTAGGTGTAACTTTCCCACCTGGTCTTGCAAGCAGCTGGATTGAAGTGGGAGGGAAGAAGCCAGGTGGGTTTCTATGATCAGTATTCCCCTGTGTAAACCCCTCTGCATATTTGATTTTTTTTCTTGTCACTTAGGCACATTCTATGTCATGCAGGGTAGATTTTCAAGACCTGCATTTCTGGGCCAAACTCATATTTCACAGGAATTGGCTGCCTCAGCTACTGGCCCCCATGCAGCAGTTGCAAAATTGTTCCTTTCTCTTTTCTTTGCATGCAGCTGGGAGAGATGTGGCTTCTGTTCTGTGCAAGGATATTGTGCAGTGCACCTTTCAGTTTAGTCAGGCTGTTTTTGATTTCTGATCTCTCCATATCACAGGCCTCTTAAAAATGTGGGATTCTTTAATTCCCTCATTCCTTCACTTTGTTCTCAGAGAGACCACTCTGGCTGGTGCCTCTGGCCATGGCATCAGCCATACTGCTGAGAATTTCTTTCTTATTTTATTATAGACAACCTCCTGACTCCCCAACCTACTTTGAATGTCCAGTATTTTTTTTTATTAACCTTGCCAAGAATTTATCTATCTTCTTTCTTGATTTCATACCGCCAAGCAGCCAAAAAAGTGACCTTTGCCATTCTGCCATCTTGAAAAAACTTCACATTACATTTTAATGTAATTTCTGATGAGTATATAATCATGTAATTTCTTTATTCTATCAAAACTATTAAAGTACATCAGGTCAATATGTCTATTTTGAAGTTTGTCATAGATTCAATTTTTAATTTTCAATTTGAGCTTGAAAATCTAATAGACATTATCTTTGAAGTAGCATGTGCACTGGTCTTGTGGTCCAAATTTTAACTACTTTAATTATTATCTTTTTTAAATTTCAAATTGTATGAGTATTAGAAGTTTGGCACATGATCCCTGTTGCTTGTGCAAAAATTAAGAATATGCTATAATTTGTGAGGGTAGTATTTGTTTTATTTTATCAGTTTTACTAAAAGGCAACATAATTTTAATGACTAATTTACCTTTGGAAATATTTCATGTTACCAATGAAAAATGTGTCCTATTCTGATATTATAAAGCACAATGATAATAAAACAAATAAATATGCATTGTATACACTTACCTTATATCAAATATTCTTACCCAATGAAGTCAACTGTTAACAATTTTTTATAAGAGTATAATGCCAAAGATAAAAGGCCTGCATTATTAGTTATAGTCTATGTTCTTTCAAAAGGGCACTTTCAAATAAAACATATTCAATTTTTTTATCTTATATGTCTATACAAAATTAACAGTTTTATTTATAGTTGCCCAAAATTATAAGCAACTGAGATGTCCTTTTGTAATAAAATGTATAAACAAATTGTTGCATATCTGTATAGCAGAATACTATGTGGTAATAAGTGTATTACTGAGCAGTAAGAAGAAATGAACTACCAAGCCACCAAAAGACATGGAAGAATTTTCAATGTGTATTGCTGAATCAAAGAAGCAAATTTGAAGATAACATATTTCAATTTTTTGTGATAGATCCACATGAGCTTCTGTTTAGGATACTAGTGATTATGCAATAAAATTCCTCAGATATATCTTCCATTATTTTTACAGATCCTTAAAATGCATGAGTCAAGCCATTTTTGTGGAAGATAAGACTTTTTTCCAACAAATTGACCTCATTTCAAATTTTGTTTTTCTATAGGTAACTTATTACTATCAATTTCTGTCCTAGATTAGGAAAATTATAGAAAAAGAAAACAAATACCCATCCAATAATTACTTGTTTAATTTAGTAAAATCAAAACAAAAATTCAGATCTTGTATTTATTCTAAAATTTCCCAGCAAACAATTATAGAATGATGGTTAGTCTTAATGAAATTATTTATTATTTTATCACTTCTAATTTTCTCAACATAATATTTATCCCAACAAGCGTATTGGCTGTGTGTAACATTAACCTTTATATATCATTACAAAACTAATAAAGAAATTAAAAGTGTATATTACTAACCCATTCTATGTATTTAACCAGGTTAATTTGTCTCAAAGAGACCTCCTGTTTTCTAGTCTATTATTAGGAATCACAAAAAAAGTTCCTATTTGCTTTGAAACATATGCATACTTCTTTCAGAAGAAGTTCATTATGCTGTGATTCAAAGTCAAGTGTAATTAAATGACATCAATTAAATAAATGAATGTAAGCACTTTATCAAACAAAATCTGTTACTGAAATATAATTAATACCATTTTCTATAATTTTTATACTGTCAAATTCATGAACTATGAATTTTAAGAAAATGTATATTTTATGATAGCTGATATTTATTACAAAATGTAAAATTATAAGTGAAAGATACCAAAAGGACTGAAACTAAATATTTATAAATTTTAGATTAGGCAAAATAATGTATCTATTTGATAATTAATAGATTAAAGAAAATGAGATCACAAATAGACATTTCTGAAATAAATGGTTTTTATAGCATAAATGTAAATGCATCTTGGAGAATGAATAAAAACAAAATAAACCATAGAAAGGAGGGAGAAATGAGAAGAAAATGAGAGTCTACAAAACTTTTTAGGCGTGCTTACATCCAGTATGCTTCAGGAAGATTTGCAACATTTATACACATCAGCATAGGAAATAGAATCGTCTTGGACCTTATAGGCTAAACACAGCATGTTGCAAAATTTTATTTTTTTAATTTTTTAAATTTTTAGATATACATGACAGTAGAGTGTATTTTGACATACATAAATGGAGTACAACTTATTCTAATTAGGGTCCCATTCTTGTGGTTATACGTGATGTGGCATTTCACTAGTGGTGTACTTGTATATGAACATAGGAAAGCTATGTTTAATTCAATCTACTGTGTATGTTTTTTTTAATCTTGTCCAACTTATGTTCTATTGAGAAAGTGCAGAGCACTAAGAAGCAGTGAGATCTTATATAAAAATGAATTATCCACACGTTGTAATGCAATTGATTCCAAATGTTCCAATATTTAAACAAGTCAAAACCAAGTTATTCTTATTAAATATGTCTTTCAAAATGCTGAAACAACTTCAAAACAATTGGAATTACAGTTGTAAATGCAGATTAGGTATACAAATGAAATTAGTGTCAGTTAGCTATACTTATTTTGATCACATTATCTCTCCTTAACACAGAAATACCTTCTAGTGTCAGAAAATATTATTTGCCAATTAAGTGAAGATTTCTGAGGATCTATTATTCAGATTTATAATTACAAGATACAGTCCTAAAAGTTCTATAATCTTTTGCTCACAAAACCCAACATTTCACTGTTTTAAGTATTTGCTTATAAATGCACATATGTATAATATACATGTTAAATATATACAATACATACAGAATACATGAATTTAAGCTTTATGTGCATATAGTATACTAATTTAGTCACCATTATCATTAGCCTATATCAAGTACTTCCTATATACAAACATTATGCTACAATCTTTGCTCAACTGACTTATGATTTAATTGTGGTAATATAAAGATGTTGGAAAATAAACAATACTAAAATATCAAGTAATGTGAAATATGGAATAATAGATGCATATAGTATCTTCCTCAACATCAATTTTTTTTCTGACATTGAGCAACTTTACTTAATTTCTGTGAAATGCAGTTACTTTAAAACATGTGCCATTGGTGATGATGACAACAGTTCCCTCAAAGAACCATGAAGATTTAAATAAGAAATCTTACCTGCAATAAGAAGAATACAGGAACAAGCGTAAGCGTTAGTTATCAGAATCATCTTCCTTTGTTAGCTCCTCCTTCATATAATCTGATGATCTCTATCAGTAGCTAATGTATTTTCTTTTTTTTATTGGATGTTCACAACATTACAAAGCTCTTGACATATCATATTTCATACATTAGAATCAAGTGGGTTATGAACTCCCATTTTTACCCAAAATACAGATTGCAGAATCACATCGGTTGCACATCACATTTTTACATACTGCCATATTAGTGACTGTTGTATTCTGCTACCTTTCCTATCCTCTACTATCCCCCCTCCCCTCCCCTCCCATCTTCTCTCTCTACCCCATCTACTGTAATTCATTTCTTTCCATGTTTGTTATCCCATTCCCCTCATAACCTCTTATATGTAATTTTGTAAAGCAATGAGGGTCTCCCTCCATTTCCATGTGATTTCCCTTTTTTTCTCCCTTTCCCTCCCACCTCATGTCTCTATTTAATGTTAATCTTTTCTTCCTGCTCTTCCTCCCAGTTCTGTTCTTAGTTGCTCTCATTATATCAAAGAAGACATTTGGTATTTGTTTTTTAGAGACTGGCTAGCTTAACTAAGCATAATCTCCTCTAGTGCCATCCATTTCCCTGCAAATTCTGTAATTTTGTCATTTTTTAGTGCTGCGTAATACTCCATGTGTATAAATGCCACATTTTTTTATCCATTCATCTATTGAAGGGCATTTGGGTTGATTCCACAGTCTAGCAATTGTGAATTGTGCTGCTATGAACATCGACTTGGCAGTATCCCTGTAGTGTGCTCTTTTAAGGTCTTCAGGAAATAGTCCGAGAAGGGCAATAGCTGGGTCAAATGGTGGTTCCATTCCCAGCTTTCCAAGGAATCTCCATACTGATTTCCAAATTGGCTACACCCATTTGCAGTCCCACCAGCAGTGTACAAGAGTACCCTTTTCCCCACATCCTCGCCAGCACTCATTATTGTTTGACTTCATCATGGCTGCCAATCTTACTGGGGTGAGGTGGTATCTTAGGATGGTTTTGATTTGCATATCCTTGAATGCTAGAGATGGTGAGCATTTTTTCATGTACTTGTTGATTGATTGTATGTCCTCCTCTCTGAAGTGTTTGTTCATGTCCTTGGCCCATTTGTTGATTGGGTTATTTGTTTTCTTATTGTCTAATTTTTGGAGTTCTTTGTATACTCTGGATATTAGGGCTCTATGTGAAGTGTGAGGAGTAAAAATTTGTTCCCAGGATGTAGGCTCCCTACTTACCTCTCTTATTGTTTTTCTTGCTGATAAAAAACTTTTCAGTTTAAGAAAGTCCCATTTGTTGATTCTTGTTATTAACTCTTGTGCTATGGGTGTCCTATTAAGGAATTTTGAGCCCGACCCCACAATAGGTAGATCGGAGCCAACTTTTTCTTCTATCAGACGGAGAGTCTCTGATTTGATATCTAGCTCCTTGATCCACTTTGAGTTGACTTTTGTGCATGGCGAGAGGAGGGGATTCAGTTTCATTTTGTTGCATATGGATTTCCAGTTTTCCCAACACCATTTGTTGAAGATGCTATCCTTTCTCCATTGAATGTTTTTAGCTCCTTTATCAAATGTAACATAGCTGTAGCTTTGTGGATTATTCTCTGTGTCCTCTATTCTGTACCATTGGTCCACCCGCCTGTTCTGGTACCAGTACCATGCTGTTTTTGTCACTATTGCTCTGTAATATAGTTTGAAATCTGGTATTGCTATACCACCTGATTCACACTTCCTGCTTAGAATTGTTTTTGCTATTCTGGGTCTTTTATTTTTCCATATGAATTTCATGATTGCTTTATCTATTTCTACAAGAAATGCCATTGGGATTTTGATTGGCATTGCATTAAACCTATAGAGAACTTTTGGTAATATCGCCATTTTGATGATGTTAGTTCTGCCTATCCATGAAGAAGGTATATTTTTCCATCTTCTAAGATCCTCTTCTATTTCTCTCTTTAGGGTTGTGTAGTTTTCATTGTATAGGTCTTTCACCTCTTTTGTTAGGTTGATTACCAAGTATTTTATTTTTTTTGAGGATATTGTGAATGGAGTGTTTTTCCTCATTTCCGTTTCAGAAGTTTTGTCGCTGATATACAGAAATGCCTTTGATTTATGTGTGTTGATTTTATATCCTGCCACTTTGCTGAATTCATTTATTATTTCTAGTAGTTTTTTTGTACACCCTTTTGGGTCTTCTAGGTATAGAATCATGTCATCCACAAATAGTGATAATTTAAGTTCTTCTTTTCCTATTTTTATGCCTTTAATTTCTTTCGTCTGTCTAATTGCTCTGGCCAGTGTTTCGAGAACTATATTGAATAGAATTGGTGATAGAGGGCATCCCTGTCTTGTTCCAGATTTTAGAGGGAATGCCTTCAATTTTTCTCCATTCAGAATGATGCTATCCTGAGGCTTAGCATAGATAGCTTTTACAATGTCGAAGTAAGTTCCTGTTATCCCTAGTTTTTCTAATGTTTTGAACATAAAGGGATGCTGTTCTTTGTCAAATACTTTTTCTGCGTCTATCAAGATGATCATATGGTTCTTATCTTTAAGTCTATTGATGTGGTGAATAACATTTATTGATTTCTGTATATTGAACCATCCTTGCATCCCAGGGATGAATCCTACTTGATCATGGTGCACAATTTTTTTGATGTGCCTTTGTATCCGATTCGCCAGAATTTTATTGAGGATTTTTGCATCTAGGTTCATCAGAGATATTGGTCTGTAGTTTTCTTTCTTTGAGGTGTCTTTGTCTGGTTTCGGAATCAGGGTGATGTTGGCCTCATAGAATGAATTTGGCAGAGCTCCCTCTTTTTCTGTTTCCTGAAATAACTTGAAAAGTATTGGTATTAATTCTTCTTTAAAGGTTTTGTAAAACTCTGCTGTATACCCATCCGGTCCTGGGCTTTTCTTGGTTGGAAGTCTTTTGATTGCTTCTTCTATTTCATCTATTGATATTGGTCTGTTTAAGTTGTGAGTATCCTCCTGACTCAGTCTGGGCAAATCATATGACTTAAGGAATTTATCGATGTCTTCACTATCTTCTATTTTATTGGAATATAGGTTTTCAAAATAATTTCTAATTGTCTTCTGTATTTCTGAAGCGTCTGTTATAATATTGCCTTTTTCATCCCATATGTTAGTAATTTGAGTTCTCTCTCTTCTTCTCTTCATTAGTATGGCTAGGGGTCTGTCGATCTTATTTATTTTTTCAAAGAACCAACTTTTAGTTTTGTTAATTTTTTCAATAGTTTCTTTTGTTTCAATTTCATTGATTTCTGCTCTGATTTTAATTATTTCTTGCCTTCTGCTACATTTGCTGTTGTTTTGCTTTTCCTTTTCTAGGGCTTTGAGATGAAGTGTGAGCTCATTTATTTGTTGGTTTTTCCTTTTTTTGAGGAATGACCTCCAGGCGATGAATTTCCCTCTTAAAACTGCTTTCATTGTGCCCCATAGATTCCGATATGTTGTGTCTGTATTTTCATTTATCTCTAAGAATTTTTTGATTTCCTCCTTTATGTCTTCTGTAACCCATTGATCATTCAGTAACGTATTGTTCATTGTCCATGTGATGTAGGATTTTTCCTTCCTTCTTTTATCATTGATTTCCAGTTTCATTCCATTATAATCTGATAAAGTGCATGGTATTATCTCCACCCCTTTATATTTACTGAGGGTTGCCCTATGGCATAATATATGGTCTATTTTTGAGAAGGATCCATGTGCTGCTGAGAAAAAAGTATATCCACTTGATGATAGTTGATATATTCTATATATGTCAGTTAAGTCTAGGTTATTGATTGTGATATTGAGGTCAATAGTTTCTTTATTCAACTTTTGTTTGGAGGATCTGTCCAATGGTGAGAGAGGTGTGTTGAAGTCACCCATGATTATTGTCTTGTGGTCTATTTGATTCTTGAACTTGAGGAGAGTTTGTTTTATGAACGTCGCAGCGCTATTATTTGGTGCATAAATATTGATAATTGTTATGTCTTGTTGGTGAATGGTTCCTTTTAACAGTATATAATGTCCTTCTTTATCCCTTTTGATTAACTTAGTCTTGAAGTCGATTTTATTCGATATGAGAATGGCCACCCCTGCTTGCTTACGAGGACCGTGTGCGTGGTATATTTTTTCCCAAGCTTTTACCTTGAGCCTGTGTATGTCTTTTCCAATCAGATGTGTCTCCTGGAGGCAGCATATTGTTGGATTTGTTTTTTTAATCCATGTTACCAGCCTATGTCGCTTTATTGGAGAGTTTAAGCCATTAACGTTTAGGGTTACTATTGATATATGGTTTGTACTTCCTGCCATGTTTGATTATTTATCTCTTTTTTTTTTCTAATTTAGTTTGTTTCTCCATGATTAGCTTTCTCCCCATCCTCTGTCTTTACCGAGGCACTTCTCGCTGATGGTTTTGGTTATTGTTTTTCATTTCTTCCTCGTGTAGGGTTTTGCTCAAGACGCTTTGCAATGCTGGTTTTCTGGCTACAAATTCTTTTAGCTTTTGTTTATCATGAAAGATTTTTATTTAGTTGTCGTATCTGAAGCTTAATTTTGCTGGATACAGAATTCTTGGTTGGCATCCATTGTCTTTCAGTGTTTGAAATACGTTGTTCCAGGATCTTCTTGCTTTCAGTGTCTGTGATGAAAAATCCGTTGTCAACCTTATTGGTTTACCCCTAAATGTAATCTGCCTCTTTTCTCTTGTAGCTTTTAATATTTTCTCTTTGTTCTATATATTGGATATCTTCATAACAATGTGTCTTGGCGTTGGTCTACTGTGATTTTGTGTGCTCGGTGTCCTGTATGCATCTACAATTTGTATATCTGTTTCCTTTTTTATTTCTGGAAAGTTTTCTGTAATTATTTCATTCAGCAACTTCTTCTTTTATCTGTTTATGTAATTCATTTTCCATGTGATCTTTAAGGTTCCTTTCCATCTGTCTAAGGTGTTCCTTGAGTTCTTTATATGGCCATTTTTCTGATGACTCCAGGTCCTCCTGAATATTTAGGCTGTCCTTCATTGTTTGTACTCATTTTCTTCCTTGCTTTTTTATGCTCATGATACTTCTTGTTCTGTTTGACTGCTGAGTTACTGTTTACTCTTATAAATTTATTTGATTCTTGGGAGGAGAGGTATTAGAAGGGAAGGGAAGAAGTCATTAAAGAGAGTGAGTGTAGGCAGGTAGAATTTAAGAAAGGGGGAATAAGAAAATTGAAAAGAGATGAAAAGACAAAAGAAAAAAAAGTGAAAAGAAAGAAAGAAAAAATGAAAAAATAAAAATTTAAAACCAGAAAAAAATTATAATGATAATAAACAAATGGAAATTAAAGTTTAAAAAATAATAGTAATAATAATAGAATAAAAAGAATTAAAAAATTGAAACCATTAACAAGAAAGTTGAAGAACAACAACATCAACAACAAAAAGTGAAAATAAAATTTAAAAAAATACCAATAATAATAATTAAAAATAATAATAATAATAATAATAATAATAATAAATGCAGTCATAGAGCTCAATTAACTTCTCTTCCAGTAGGTGGGAACTGGGCCAAGCTTCTCTTCTTGATGGGTGGGAACCAATCACTGTTCCTCAGCTCTTCTTCCCAGACTGTGCGGGTCTCCAATCCTGAGTGCCTAGGGCCTTCTCTTGTGGTTCCTCAAGCCAGGCCTCGCTCACCTGTGACGCTCACCACAATACTGGCTACACGCTGGGTCTGCTGCTCCTGGGAGCCCTGTTTCCATGGATGCCTGGGCACACCCTTTCTGTTTGCCTCCCTCAGACCCTAAGTTTGTAGGGCTTGGGGTTGAGGACCCCCAGCGAATTTGTTTGCCCTCAGGTAGCAACTCCCCTGGTAGCTGGTGCAAGGGACCTCTGTTGTCAGCAGAGGGATACTCTGGGTCTGACTATCATGCTCAGTTGGCTTTTACCTCTGTGAGTTCAGGTGGGCTGACTAGTTATTTCAGCGGGATCATTAGTGCTGAGTCACGAGAAGCAGGCGAACCAGAACTAGAATGCAGCCCAATCCGGGCTCAGTGTGTTCTGAGAGGGGCAGACTGTTCGCCCGGGATCCCCTTCAGCTCAACAGTGCCTAGTGGTCCTGAGCGAACAGTATTTTGACAGTTTACTTTTCCCTATGCTCGCGCAGCTGAAGGGGTTAGAGACTTGATCTCTCCACGTCCACCGCCATGTTGGATCACTTAGATTTTAAATTGTCACTCATCTTATCAGCTGTTCCATTTAACTCGGCAGCTCACTCGCGCGGTGAAGAGTATGCTCTATGGTGCTCCGCGGGAATCGGCAGCGGCGGCGGCGGTGCGGTGGCAGCCCAGCTGTGGCCTTCGGGACCCCCGGGGAGGGGGTGCGGGCTGGGGGAGGGGAGGCAGCGCCTCGGGGCCGTGCATGCCAGGTACTGGACACACGGGAGAGCGGGTGGGGTGGGGGAAAGAAATTGAGATCTAGATTTAGGGACTGAGCGTGGGAGGAGAGACGGCGGGGGAGAAGCAAAGCGGAAGGGCGGAGAGGAGAAGGAGAAGGGGCCGAGGGAGCCGGGCTGCAGCCTTACTGCTCGCGCTGAAGTCGTGATGGACTCACTCCACCTTGGTTGGAGTCGTGGCAGATTCATTCCACCTAGGCCCCTTTCTTGAAAAGGTGCTGAGTCTTTGTTGACAGATTTCCTTTAATGATCTTTACTTCATCTTTTAAGACGTGGCAACATACGCTGCGGGTGCGGCAGTGCGGAGCACGGAGCGGCTTACTCACTTCCCGCCGCCATCTTCCCCCTCAACATCAATTTTAGTTCATATATAATTTTTTTACAATTCAGACATTTCACGTTACTTTACTTTCATTAAAATTTGCCTTCCCTGCATAGTTTTTGTGAAATAGCCTGTTGGATCATCTCACTGAGCCAATATACCCTAGAGTTGCCCACCATGATAAAACCTGATGGTAATTACTAGATTTATGTTAAAAAAAAATTGTTCTTCATGTACATTTTCTTTGAATTAGCCAATCTACAATCTATAATGATAAAGTCCAAAGGATAATGCCCATGAACTTTAATAAAGACATACTCCTACAGGTGTTCTCTTTTTTGTTTCTTGCTCCTCACCTACTGATTTGGCATCCTGCTGTCTTCAGACTTTATAACAAAACTGCTAACTGCTCTGTGAACTGTCAGTAAAAGTTTTCATTTGGTTCATGCATTTTGGCTTAATTTTTTATTTCATGTCACCTCATACACACATACAGATGTTCTTCATGTTATTTAATGTATTTAACAAACCCTGAGGTAATGGGTGTCTTCAATTGTGGAAATTTGGTAGCACTGCATGGTCCTAATTTCTTCCAATGTTATGTCCTGAAACCTAATTTTTATATCAGGAAAAAGTACTTCTTAGACCAAACAGAGAGTTACAAAGGGTCTTGTACCATTACATACCTATTAAAGTGCACCACCTCAAAAAAAAAAAAAAAAAAAAAACTGACAATACCAAATGCTGGTGAGGAACAAAATCTCTCATTCATTGACATTGGAAATTAGAAATATTATAGCCACCTGGAAAAAAATTTGACAGTTCTTACAAAACATATGATTTAAAAATAATGCTCCCTCCTTGTTATTTTTACAAATAACCTGAAAATACATATCTACAGAAAAACTACTCAATGACATATTTATAGCAATCTTGTTCTTTATTGCCTAATCTTGGAAGCAAATAAGATGTCTTTCAGAAGGTGAATGGTTAAACTGTTATATTTTTCAATTTGTTGTTTTTAGATACACATGACAGTAGAGTGTATTTTGACATATTGTACATACAAGGAATATAACTTACTGTAATTAGGATCCAATTCCTGTCATTGAACATGATATAGAGTTTCACTGGATGTGTATTCTTATATGAGCATAGGAAACTTATGTTCTATTCATTTTACTTCTTTTCCTATTTGCACCTCCCTTCCCTTCATGCGCCTTGCTCTAATACAAAAAAACTTCTATTCTTCCCCCACCCACTTATTGTGTGTTAGTATTTACATATCAGAGAGAATATTTGACCCTTGAGTTTTGGGGATTAGTTTATTTTACTTAACATGATAGTCCCCAGTTCCATCCATTTACTCAGCCATAATTTCAATGTATGTATGTATGTATGTATGTATGTATGTATGTATTTCCTTATTTATTTTTATGTGGTGCTAAGGATCAAACCCAGTACCCTACACATGTGAGACAAGTTCTCAATCACTGAGCTACAACCCCAGCTCCAATTTCATCATTCTTTATGACTGAGTAATATTCCATTTTGTATATGTACCACATTTTCTTCAGCCTTTCAGATGTTTAAGGGCACCTAGGTTGGTTCCCTAGCATAGCTGTTTTGAATGAAGCTGCTATAAACATTGGTGTGGCTGAATCACTGTAGTATGATACTTTTTGAGTCCTTTTAGTATAAACCAAGAAGTAGGATAACTAGGTAAAATGGTGGTATCATTCCAGGTTTCCTGAGGAATCAGCACACTTTGTCAGAGTGTTTACACCAATTTGCACTCTCACCAACCATATATTAGTGAACCTTTCTCCCCAAATCCTCTCCCTCATTTGTTGTAACTAATATTCTTCATAATTGCCATTCAAACTGAAGTGAGATGGAATTAAGTGTAGTTTCAATTCAACTTTATGCAGGTTCATTTCTGTCTTTTACTCTGTTCCATTAGTCTTAGTCTCTCTTAATGTGCCAATACCATGTTATTTTTGCTCTGTAGTATAATTTAAGGTCTGGTGTTGTGATACCTCCTTCAACACTTTTCTTAGTAAAGATTTCTTTTACTATTCTGAGCCTCTTGTTTTTCCAAATAAATTTCATGACTGCTTTTTCTATTTCTATGAATAACATCATTGGAATTTTAATAGGAATTACATTAAATGTGCATAGCACTATTGGTATTATGGCCGTTGTGACAATACTAATTCTGCCTATCCAAGAACTTGAGAGAGCTTTCCAACTTATAAGTGTATTTTCTCATATTTTGTTTATCATGGAAAATTTGTATTTCATTGTCACTTCTGAAGCTTTACTTTTCTGGGTATAGTATTCTTTGTTGGCTTCCATTTTTTTCAGAGCTTGGTATATATTATTCTAAGACCTAAACTATTGTTTTTCTAAACAGTATAATATTATTTATTACCAAAAAGATATAAGCATTCCATCTAGGAAAAGACATGGAGGAATCTTAGCCTCACATTTCTAAGTAAAAGAGGTCAATTTAAGAAAACTAAAAGATCTATGTTTCCAACTATGTGACATTCCGAAAATAAAATACTATGGAAATAGTAAAAAAAAAAAAAAAATCAGTGATTTCCAGGTGTCAGAAAAGAGCAGAGTGCTGATGAGTTTTAGAGTAGAAAAAATATTCTGTGGGATACTGCAATGGTGGATACATGTCATTATACACTTGTCAAAATCTACAGAATGTGTGACACCAAGTGTGAACCAAATGTAAACTATGAAAATGGGATATATATGAGACCGAATATGCCTCTCTGAATACACATTTTGTTAGGGTTATTTTGTGTTGATTATTTTGAGAAATAGCAAACCCAGAAGAAACTCTGAAACCAAAATAACATCATTTTATCAGGTAAAATTTCAAAAGTAAAGAAAATTCTCCTTTTAAATGTGTCTTCATATCTGTATCATGGAGAAAGATGGCAATGGAGAAGACACTGGTTTAAATCTGCCATTGTATTTATCCTGATTTTCTTTATTACATTTCAATTATTTTCTCACAACTCTCATTTTTTTGGGGGGGAGTTAATTGAAAATGCTACACAAGCCAGAGTTCTAAGCCACATCTTTGACATTTATGCATTTCTCAAGATAACCTGTGCATATATAAAATAAACATATTAATATACATCTTTTTGCTTTCTCAAGTTAATCTGTTTTCTTATAGGTATCTCAGGTCAGAACTTGGGTAGAAGAAATTATCTTCCCCTTTCCTGCATATGGCATTCTTATGTCTGAACACTCATAGGCTAAAAATTTTTTTTAGACTCCTGTAATATTTTTTGATGGATATTGACAGAGGTGGAGGTTGTGTGTATGGGAAGAGAGGATATATATGGGAATGCTCTGTACTTTCTGCTCAAGATTGCTTTGAATCTAAAACTTCCCCCAAAGTAAAGTTTATTCATTTATTTTATAAAAGAGTCTTTCTAAAATTACACTTTCTAGAATGCTAAAAAGAAAATGGCAGAAACCCACAGATGCATAAATTATAGAGAATCCAAGATGCTGTAAAGAATAGTTTCTAAGTGGAACACTTTCACTAGTATTGCTACTACCAATAGACACATTTATTGTTTCACTCCCTCTCATGATATAATATCCAGAAAAGAAATATTCAATTGGTTGAATCTAGGTCAAGTACCTATTTACTGTCTTTAAGTTGCCACTAGGTAACAGAACTATAAAAACACATAACAAATATAGACAGTGGAATTACAGTGATTTAATCTCTATCTTTCAATCTAATCGTCTGTGATGGGAGAGCATTATGTAAATATCCTGGTATAATACAATGTGATAGGAGTACAGAATTAGAATCAAGTAATTTAATTCAGTGAAGTAGGTTGAAGAAGAGTTGTAAAATTATAGAGGTGAGATGTAAACTGTCTTAAATACTTAGAGCTCACCAAGGGATAAAAGTAGAATAAACTTTCAAAATGCTAAGAACAACTTGTGTAAAGATTTAACTCTCAAAAGAATACCAGAGAGCTCCTTGGTGAGTTGGATAGGTTTTGTAAATAAGAATGCTTGTAAAGATAAGATAGGTTTTGTAAAAAAGAAGGCTTGTAAAATGGTGAGGTAAGCAGAGGAAGAAAAAAGAAGGGGCAAAATACGGAAGAAAGTATTTTGTTGTTATTGGTTACATCTTGGAAGGTCCTTGAGTACCTTTCTATGGATTTGGGAATTTATTGTCCAAGCAATGAAATACTCTTAGTATTTTTAAATAAAGGTGTGTGTGTGTGTGTGTGTGTGTGTGTGTACACGCGCGCACATGTGTATGCGCACACAAAATCATCTAGTGTGTATTCAAAAGGTCAGTTTGGTCATTGTTTTCATCCTTGCTTTTTTTTTCCGTTTATGTATATCCCATTTAGGAATTCAATGAATTAAAAAATATTTCCCATATTTAACTGGATCATTTATTTTTCAATTACCAAGACAGAATCTCATAAACTTGACATCCTGTCTTAAAGAAATTTTATGACCCTGAAGACCTTAAAAGAGCATGCTACAGGGATACTGCCACATCGATGTTCATAGCAGCACAATTCACAATAGCTAGACTGTGGAACCAACCCAGATGCCCTTCAATAGATGAATGGATAAAAAAATGTGGCATTTATACACCATGGAATATTACGCAGCACTGAAAAATGACAAAATCATGGAATTTGCAGGGAAATGGATGGCACTAGAGCAGATTATTCTTAATGAAGCTAGACAATCCCTAAAAAACAAATACCAAATGTCTTCTTTGATATAATGAGAGCAACTATGAACAGAGTAGGGAGGAAGAGCAGGAAGAAAAGATTAACTTTAAACAGAAACATGAGATGGGAGGGAAAGGGAGAGAAAAGGGAAATTGCATGGAAATGAAGGGAGACCCTCATTGTCATACAAAATTACATATAAGAGGTTGTGAGGGGAATGGGAAAATAAACAAGGAGAGAAATGAATTACAGTAGATGGGGTAGAGAGAGAAAATGTAAGGGAAGGGGAGGGGGGATAGTAGGGGATAGGAAAGGTAGCAGAATACAACAATTACTAATAGGGCATTATGTAAAATTGTGGATGTGTAACCGACATGATTCTGCGATCTGCATTTGGGGTAAAATTGGGAGTTCATAACCCACTTCAATCTAATGTATGAAATATGATATGTCAAGAACTTTGTAATGTTGTGAACAACCAATAAAAAAAGAAATTTTATGAATATTTAAAAATAATTTTGAGATTATCTAATCAGTGATGCAGTTTGTCGATAAAATCAAATTGATAAAAATTGATTTATTCCTTGGTTACCCTAACTGTATCATTGGGAAATTAATATTCAATAACTGTCTGGCTCATGTGGCTTCAGTGAATAATAATTAGTTATTGTTAGTTAAATTCCAAAATAGAAATACTGTCACTAACATCTATGTAGCATTCACCATTTAGTTCCAGAATGAATGTGTTGTTAATCTCACAGGTAAGACAAAAATGCAAGCATTTCACCACTGATATTTGTTTTACTGGATCTGTATGGCACTTTTGATAGTATTGTCATTTTGACAATATCAATTGTGCCTACATAAGAATATGATACATCTTTCCATCTTGTAAGATATTCTTTAGTTTCTTTCTTTAATGTTCTATAATTTTACTGTAGAAGTCCTGTACATTTTTTTTGTTATGTTGATTAACAAGATTTTTAGGCTATTGTGAATAGGATAGTTTTCCTAATTTCTCTTTCAGCAGATTCATTTTTGGAGTATAGGAACATGATTGATTTATGATTGTCGATTTTGTATCTTGCTAATTCGCTGAATTTATTATGAGTTCTAGCATAGTGTAAATAGAGAGTCATGTTATTGGCAAACAGAGATAGTTCCAGCTCTTCTTTTACTATTTCTATAACTTTAATAAATCTTTCTCTTGCCAAAATGCTCTGCTAGTTTCAACAACTATGTTGAATGGAAGTGGTTTTCTTCCTGTTTTCAGAGGAAATGCTTTCAATTTTTGTCCATTACTAATGATGTTGTCCTTGGGTTTATTGTGTATAGCCTATACAGATTCAATGAAATTTCCATCAAAATCCCAACGATGTTCCTCATAGAAATAAAAAAGCAGTAATGACACTCATTTGGAAAAATAAGAGGCCAAGAATAGTCGAATGATCCTTAGTAGATAAGTGAAGGAGGCGGCATCACAAGACCTTAAATTGTACTACAGAACTATAGTAACAGAAACAACATAGTATTTCACTAAAAGAGACACGAAGAAGAATAGAATAGAAATGAAGACGTAGAAACAAACACATAACTCTAGTTATTTTTTAATAGGTAAAAATACCAAGAGAATAAAGAAAATATAACCTTTTTAAAAATAAATGATGCTAGGAAAACTGAAAATATGTATATAGTACAATGGATTTTTTTAAAATCTCATATAAAATCATTTTTTTAAATATTTATTTTTTAGTTTTTAGGTGGACACAATATCTTTATTTTATTTTTATGTGGTGTTGAGGATCCAACCCAGTGCCCCTCATATGCCAGGTGAGCACGCTACTGCTTGAGCCACATCCCCAGCCCCACAATGAAATTTAAGCCCTATCTTTTACCCTGCTCAAAATTCAACTCAAAGTGAATCAAAGACCTAGGAACTAGACCAGAAACCCTTAACCTGATAGAAGAAAATGAGGACCTACACTCCTACATATTGGCTCAAGAACTGAAGTAGATTCAAAAAGCAATAAATGGGATAAAATCAAATTAAAAAAACCTACTTCACAGCAAGGGAAACAATAAAGCAGGAAGAGTGAGCTTATAGAATGGGAGAAAAATCTGTGCCACCTTCACCTTGGAAGGGTGTTGATATCCAGGCTATATAAAGAACTCAAAAATCTTAACATCAAATAAATAAATATATATATATATATATATATATATATATATATATATATATATATATATATATATCTCAGAATCAATAAATGAACAATGGAACTGAACAGACACTTCACTCAAGAATAAATAAGAATTGGCAACAAATATATGAAAAACAATTTCAATATTAAAACTACACTAGATTCTATCTCATTTCAGTTTGAATGGCAATTATCAAGAATAAAAGTAACAATAAGTTTGGAAAGATGTGGTGAGAATGTTATTGCAAATTGGTGCAACTGCTCTGGAAAGAGGTACACATATTCATCAAAGAAGTAGGTATGGAACCACAATTTGACCCAGCTATCCCACTCCTCAGTATATATCCAACAGATTTATAATCAGCATCCTATGGTGATGCAGCCATATCAATATTTAGAGCAGCACAATTCACAATAGCTTAGTTATAGGGTCAATCTAGGTGCCCTTCAACAAAATTTTGGATAAAGAAAATGTCACACACACACAGTAGTATTACTTAGCCATAAAATTAATGACTTTATGCATTTGCTTGACAATGGATAGTTTAGAAGACTATCTTGGTAAGTGAAATAAACCAATCACAAAAATAACAATTATTTTCTCTGATATGTGGAATCTAACTCACAATAAGGGGGCAGAGGGAGAATATAAGTGAAGTATAGTAGACAAAGGGAATACAAGAAAGGGAGGGGCTGGGAAAAAGAGAAAGAACAAAATTAATATGATGTAACTTTCCCATGTATGTATTAATATACTACAGTGAATCTCACCATCATATACATTCACAATAAATTAATTAAAGAAAACTATGGATAAAGGCAGAAAGTCCAATATAGGGAACAGAGCAGGGATAAAGGAAGGGGAAGGATTGGTACCAGGGTCTGAATTAGAACAAGATATATTTCATGCTGCTATAGTTGTGTCTAAACGGATTCTACCATCATGTATAACTTAAAAAAAAAACAATAAGAAATTGTGTCTTATGTACCCCTAAGAGGATTAATTATTTGTAATTGATTCTGATTTTTCTTTCTCTCCCCTTCTTGATGCATCAGACCTTGACACATAGTTTGTATACTGACACATACTCAGTATACAAATGGTTCTTTTTCATCAGGAACTAAAGCCAAATAAATATAACATTTATTTGGTACCCTTTGCAGAAATTTGCATAAAATAACTAATGTTATTATTATAATTCCTTTAACACGTGGGGCCCATTACTTTTCTCTCTGTTTTTCAAATAAGAAAATTGAAACATTAAAAGGTAGAACAACTTGTCCATGGCCACATAGCTACTAAATCACAGAGCTAAGATTGCAACTCAGACAGGTAATAGAGTATATTCTCATAATTTAACTACTTTACTCTTAGTGTGTTTTAGTATTTTGTGCTATTGAGTAGATTCTGCATTCTGTTAAAAATTTAATTATCAATGGGGCTGGGGATGTGACTCAAGTGGTAGCGCGCTCACCTGGCATGCGCGGGGCACTGGGTTCAATCCTCAGCACCACATAAAAATAAAAAGATAAAGATGTTGTGTCCACCGAAAAACTAAAAAATAAATATTAAAAAATTCTGTCTTGACATATCATCTTCCATACATTTGATTCAAGTGGGTTATGAACTCCCATTTTTTACCCCAAATACAAGTTGCAGAATCACATCGGTTACACATCCACATTTTTGCATAATACCATATTAATGACTGTTGTATGAGCTTTGTAATGTTTTGAACAACCAATAAAAAAAATTCTGTCTTTTTCTCTTAAAAAATTAATTATCAAAGAAATATTTTATGTTAATAAATATAATCCAGAGAGAAAATAACACATGTAAAAAAAACTACTAACTGATTTTATTTTGCTATTATTTTGTATTTTAATGCAATTTGATAAACAATAATCAAATATGTGATGCAATACAATCTGCTAGACTCAATATAGGGATTTTAATTTTAATAACTACTGATTCTTACATGAAGTTCTCTTATCTTCTATGAGAATATAAATTGAGGAGTTGAGGAGTTTTAAGAATATTCTTTTGGGAAATAAAATTTTATGTAATGCTCAAGAAAGGATGTGTCATTTTTTTAAATATGCAGAAGATATTAGTATCTAAACTAAACCAAATACATTGAAGACATAATTCTTGTTGAATAATTGTATTTTCTCTTATTTCCTGAGGTCTGACAATAATTTTTTAATAATCCACATTTTGTCTTAATTTGTTTGCAAACATGTCAATAGAAATTCTACACTTAGCAAAGAAGTTTTATGTATCTGAGAAAATGTGTGTGCATACATACACAATGTGAGAAATAACTATGGAAAAAATTAATAGGATTCGAATATCTGTGATATAGTCAATATATTTGTCATTAACATATAATCCAATGTGACTTATTTTTCTCTTGGTAAAATGAAGAAATGTGCTGAGTAGCCACATGTTTATTTTTTCCTCTCATTGATCAATGTTAATGCCATGTTAGTCAATTAAAGTGCTGAAATAAATATAGTTGTTCTAAGAAATAAGTGAGTTTTTCTAAAAAACTATTTTTATACTCTTCCAGATTTTTATACAGAAAATATTTTCCACATTATCTGGACTTGAACTTAAAACTTAAATGGGAAGACATACATGATTCTGTTGAACAGAAAACACTATAATCTATTGGAAAACAATAATGACTAACATAAAAATACTTATGGTGATAACTGTATTTTGCATTTTACATTTTTAATTTTATTTTTACTATCAGTATCAATAGATTTATCAACCTCAGACTGAGACCTTTCCTTTTTTCAACATCTTATGTGGGCAAAATGTTACCTCCACCCACTTAGCCGTATCTTTTTTTCTTTCTGCTTTCTTTCTTTTTATTTTTTTTTAACCCCAGAATGACCTAGAATTAAGTTAACATAAAACATTTAAACAAGAGATAGACACACAAATTTAATATTTATTTTATGGCACAAGAGTTTTCATTAGTCAATGAAGACCCAAAGACACATATTTGAACACATACAAATTAAATTGGAAAAGCATAGTAAATTATGAAAATGTGATAAGGCAAATGGTCTTGAGCTTGGGTACTTAGTTTGATGGAGAAATTGCTTGGAAGATATGCATTCATTTAATAAAGGTTGTTTGTACAGATTTCCCTGGTATTTAACTAACTGTCCTTAATGATGTATGATTTTTTTCTTCCCTATAGGAAGGACATATTTCACATTAAAATTCATCTTATTTTAAAAAACAAAAGGCAGTTAATATGTTCAATATAATAGAGCAGCATTTTTTTATTTTTTTTTATTGGTTGTTCACAACATTACAAAGCTCTTGACATATTTCATTTTTTTTTTGATGTTTTTAACTCCTCCACTCTGGTACAAATTTATTTAGCATCTTTACATTTTATTGATAAGAATAAAATTGCTCATAGCATAAAAGCTAAAATAGGAGCTGGAGCTGTGGCTCAGTGGTAGAGCACTTGCCTGGCATGTGTGAGTTGCTGGGTTCGATCCTCAGCACCGCATATAAATAAATAAATAAAATAAAATAAAATAAAAGATCCATTCACAGCTAAAAAATATTTTTAAAAAACTAAAATAATATGGAAATGCACAGTACAAAAGAACATTTTTGAATTCTTTTCTTTATTCTACCTTTCAGAAGTAATCATGGCAAAAGTTTAGTATGTATCCTTTCAGATTCATTTTCTATCCATATACCAGTTGTATTTTGTAGTAATATCATACAATATATGCATATAATATACACATTTTTATGACTAAAGGTTGCCCCCAATCCTCACTGTTACAATTAATTTTATTATAATTTTATATGTCCTTGTGCTTATAATTTTCCTCTCATGAGATAGATTTTTTTTAATTTTTTTTTTTTTTTGTGGTGCTGGGGATTGAACACATGGCCTCACACATGCTAAGCAAGCACTTTTACCACTTAACCACATCCCAGCTCAAGATAGATTCTTTTAAAAAATATTTTAAGTTGTAGATGAACCATGTCTTTATTTTATTTATTAATTTTTATGTGGTGCTGAGGATTTAACCAAGTTCCTCACACATGCTAAGCAAGTGTTCTACCATTGAGTTACAACCCCAGTCCTGACATAGATTTTTGTAATTATAAAAACTGAGTTCAATGTGTAATCAGTGTTCACAGTTCACAGTTGAAATTTTGACAGATACTCTTATATTCCTACCAGAAAAAGATATCAACTTGAAATTTTACCAAGATTAAAAGAAAATATTTATTTCTACACCATTTCCAACACTGTATGTTTTCAACAATTTTAAATTTTGTTAATATGACAGATAAAAATGTTCTAGATAAATATTTATAGATCTAAAGCATAATAAATCATTTATTTAATAATTAGTGATTTCCAATGCATACAACATGTTCAGAATTCTTATAGATTATACACTGCAAAGAAGGTCAAAAGCCATCAAAAAATATACTGGTTCCCAGAGAATTTGTATTCTTTGGAAAGTCTACATTTTTTGTTTTATTATTAATACATTCTTTATAAAAAATATTAATGACATAAGTGACCTATAATAGAGGGTATAGCAAATCTATGCAGTGGAACACCGTAAATCCTATAAACAGATGATGCCAATGTATATTTAATTCCATAAAATATATTCACAAAATATTTTATTAAAAAGAGAAAATCTTGGTGATTTTTCATAAAATCATATATATGACTAACATTTGTCAAGTATTTTATGTAACATAAATTAATTTGGGAAAATAAGCTATTATAAATAATTCAGCACAGAATTTATAAAACACATTTATAAAAGCCATAAGGTTTGATGAACATTGATTTACAAATATATATAAAATTGGTGAATATTCACAATGAAGTTACCAATAGCATCTACATTGGAACCAATTACCATTTTTTATACAAAGTTCAATTATTTTATTATCAGTATGATGCATTTTATACACTTGTAAATTAACTTTTAAATGCAAGGAAAGACACAGAAAATCCACTTCTGTAAACTTGATAGGATACATAGTAATATTTTTGGTCCATTTCACAAAGTTTTCTCATAATTTTTTTCCAAAAACAATTTACAAAAGACTGTAGGTACATAGAAAAAAATGAAAGGGTAAAAATATTTGATACGGAGATGGCTATAGTTCAATAGTATGTCATTAACCTAGAAGCAGGAACAAGGCCCTGGGTTTGATCCTTAGCACAGAAATAATAATAATAATAATAATAATAATAATAATAATAATAATAAATATAATAATAGTTATCAATGGTAAGACTTCATGTGCTATTTTTTCTTTTTACTTTTAATTTCCAGATGTTATATGCATATAGAGCATGTCTCAACATGAGATACATAGGTAATAGGTAGATAGACAGTTACTTGAGTAGATTGATTGATAGATGAATAGATGATAATAGATGCTCTGGTGACCTTGTAAATCCATGAAAAGAATAAATGCATAAATGAAGATCTGCCTTAATCTGCTACAATGGTAAGCAATATTCATATTTTTGCGTATGCTCTTCCAGGATATTTTCGATGCATACATATGTAGTTTTGACATCTATGCATATCTCATAATATTTTTTGTTCTGTAAAGTGAATATTTCCCATGTAATTACTTTTTCCCCTACACTAGTCTTTTAATAGCTACAACTTGTTTCATCACATGGGTGTACAAGAAGTATTTAATATATCATTATTTTAGCTTAGATGGTTTTGCACATTTTTTAAAGAATTTTTTTCATAATGAATTTATTCTATTTATTCATTTTTACGTGGTGCTGAGGATCAAACCCAGAACATCACATGTGTTAGGCAAGTGGTATACAACTGAGCTATAGCTCAGCCCAGTTTTGAATATTTTTAACCTCTAAAAAAGACTTCAGTGACGAGCCTTGTACCTAAATATTTGAATATATTTATGATTATTTCCTGAGTAGACTTCTAGATATTAAGGTATCTGGTGAAAAACTGTGACTTTGTGAAGTGTTTTCTTTCCTTTTCCTTTTAATCTCTTTTCTTCACTCCTTTCCCTCCTTCTTTAAATACCTATATAATGTCAAATTGCTCTGAACAAAGAACATATAAATTAATATTCATACCAGCAGAGGGTGAGTGTGTCCTTTCATTGAATACAAATTAAATCTAAAATGTTTTAATCATTTCTAATTGTGTGTGTGTGTGTGTGTGTGTGTGTGTGTGTGTTGCTGGGGATTGAACCCAGGGCTTTGTGCATGCAACAGAAGTACTTCACCAACTGAGCTATATCCCCAGACTCATTTCTAATTTGATGAAAAAATCACTGCTTTTGGGCCACAAGATCTTTATCATCATTAATTTGTGGTAGTCACATCTATCATTTTATAGTTTTTGTTTTACATTTGTAATTATAAATGCATTATTTATTTCCAAAGGGGACATATTTGCTTTTTGTTCATCCAAACACATTCAATTTTATTGGGAGGGAAACACAAATTAAACCCATTACAAAGCACCATTTCATAATCATCAGGATGATGGAGTTGAAGGCTTTGAGGGAGCATATTTTCATGCTTAAATTTTTGCAATCCTTTTGCATTCATTTGCATTTAGAACCTCAATGAATCTAGGATTTAGATTTATGTGTAGGAATCATTTTTTTTTTCAGAAAATCCTTCCACATTTCTTAATTATTGATATATTTTTTCATATTGATTTGAAATGCTTCCCTTATTTGACATGTTTTTCACGTAGGTAAGTCCTTAATAACAATGTCTAGATTCAAACCATGTAATCTTTGATGATTTTCATTGTTGTGAAAACTTATAGTGAATTTTTATTTAGATAAATTAATCACTTTTATGGTGGCTTTACATAATTTTGATAATCTGTCATGTGTACTGTAAGCCACAGGAAAGAATTTAGGTGTGACATTGATTTTTATACTAATTATAATTCTTACATTAATATAATGCAAAAAGATCTAAAATTTATATAGCATTTGGTAATTACAAAGCTCAGCTCTTAGAAGAACTTATAAAAAGTTAATTTTGTAAATTTCATAAACTTTATAATGCAAACTATCAATATTGTTCCCAATCTATATGAGTTAATTGAGGTATTGAGAATATAAGTAAATTGTGCATTGCTACACAGTTTTAAGATAGTTTAACCAAACATAATACATCAAATTTTATTATGTGCAAGGCTCTAGACTGAATATGATTAATTTGTCAACTCTAATTACACAACCTTAAAAGTAGTTATTTCTATACTCTTTTTACCAATGAAAAAAATCTAGACTGAACTAAGCACTCTACTTATTGTCACAAATATATCAAAGGTAGAGACACACGTTAGTACTGACCAGCCTTGATTCAAAGACCACAACTTTTATTATGCATCTTCCAAAACTTATTAATAATGTACATTTAGTCTGAGTCAGTAGGGATAATATCAGAAGGCTTCCTGACACCTTAAACATAGTTGTCTGCACAATTTATCAAACATTTTCATTCTACAATAAGGACCACAAAATTAAGCAAAACAAAAAATACAATGAAACAACAGCAACAATAAAAAACAGGTTTTTTTGTAGTTTTATCATTGTTTTCTTATGTTTTATCACTATTAAATGTATAACTTTACACAAGCTACGTCATATCTCTGATCTCAATTACTTTTTTATGTTTGTAAATGGTATTGTTAGTGCATTATTGTTATACATAATAGTGGAAATTATTTTGACATAGTCTTATATGCCTGTAATATAATTTGCTCTATATAAAGCATCAGGATTTCCATTTTTCCTCACCTCCACCTTCCTTGTATTCTCCTTCCTCTGAACTACTGCTCTTTCTTCACTTTATTTATTGATTTTTTTAAAAATTGGAGCTTTATACACATATATAAAAGTGAAATTCACTGTGACATATCGATATGTAAACATAACATAATCTGGCTAATTATTTTCACATTTTCTCCCCTTCCCCATCCCTCTTCCCTCCCACTCATTTCCTTTCTCTACTCCACTGTTCTCCCTTGCATTTTCATGGGATCCTACCTTTTTATCACTAGCTTCTGCATATGAGAGAATATATTTGACCTTTGGCTTTCTGAGGCTGGCTTATTACACTTAGGATAATGATCTCAAGTTTCATCCATTTTCCAGCAAATTGTATAATTTAATTCCTCATTATGGATGTGTAAAATTCCATTTTATACCACATTTCCTTTTATCTATTCACCTGTTAATGGGCACCTGGGCTGTTTTCACATCTTGGCTATTGTGAATTATGCTGATATAAATATTAATATCAATATGTCACTGTAGTATGATGGTTTTAGTTCTTTTGGATAAATAGCAAGTAGTGGGATAGCTGGGTCATGTGGTGCTTTCATTCCTAGACCAACAAAATATCTCCATATTGCTTTTCAAAGTGATTTTACTAATCCCACAACACAGAAACAGATGTATGTATAAGTGTACTTTTTCTCTTCATCCTATCCAACAAATATTGTTTTTGTATTATTGATGATTGTCATTCTAACTGGAGTAAAATTAAAATCTAAGTATAGATTTTGCTTGCATTTTTCTGATTACTAGGGATGTTGAACATTTTTCATACATTTAAGGCAATTCATATTACTTCTTTTAAAACTAGTCTATTTGGGGTTGCAGGTTTGGCTCAATATGAGGCACTGGATTTGATTCCCAGCAGAAAAAAAAAAATTAAACAAAATAAATTTATACTGTCTATGTACAACTAAAAATATTTTTTGAAAAATAGTCTGTTTACTTATTTATCTGACTTATTAATAGGACTATTTGATTTATGCTATTTTTTGAATTTTTATATTATCTGGATATTAATTCCCTATTGAAAATATAGCTAGCAAAGATATTTCCCCATTAGAAAACTTGTTATTTGTATTTTTAATTATTTACTTTGTTGTGCAGAAACTTTTTAATTTTGATGTCATCCCACTTATCCTTTTTTTTTATTTCTTTAGGTTTCGGGGTCTTGTTAAGAAAATTCATGCCTGTGCCAAAAATTTTTGGAATGTTAATCCTGTTTCTTTTATAAGTTTCAGTTTCTAGTCTAATTCTTAGATCTTTGATCACCTTGAATTTGAATAGGGATCCAGGTTGAATATTGTTGCATTTCTTAATAACTTTTCTATATTGAAAACTTTATTTTCAAGATTATATAATAGGTATTGGAGGCCTGAAAATCTGTTTTCTATGTGTCTAATCTACTGGTGATATTTTCCACTGAATTTTCTAAAAAATATTTTTTAGTTGTCAATGGATCTTTATTTTATTTATTTATATGCAGTGCTGATAATAGAGCTCAGTGCCTCTCACATGCTAGGCAAGCTCTCTACAACTGAGCCATAACCCCAGCCCCTGAACTAAATATTTAATTTGATACATGGAGTCTTTTATTCCCAGCAGTTTTGTTTGCTTGTTCATTTTGGTACCAGGGATTTAACCCAGAGGTGCTTAACCACTGAGTCACATTCCCAGCATGTTTTGTATTTTATTTAGAGACAGGGACTCACTAAGTTGCTCAGGACTCCCTAAGTTGTTGAGGCTGGACTTGAACTCATGATCATTCTGCCTCAGCTTCCAAGTCACTAGGATAACAGACATGAGCTACTGTGCCCAGTATTTGGTTCATTTTAAGAAACTCTCTTTACTGAAATGCTCTTTTATTTCCTATATTTTCTCTTAGTTCATTCCTTAGGATTACTATTTCCCCATATTTGTGTTTCATTATTTTTTCAGAATCTCTATTGAAATGTTATTTTACTCCCTGCACTTCCTTATTTTTGTCTCTGTTCATTTCTTTTATCTTCTAGTTTTGTTTTGTTGTTTTATGTTTTTTGTTTCCAGGGATTAAACTCAGAGGTCCTTAACCATTTTGCCACTTTCCAAAACCTTCTTTATTATTTATTTTTATTTTGTGACAGGATCTCTAAGATGCTGAGCCTGGTCTTAAACTTGCCATCCTCCTGACTCATTCTCCCAAGTTCCTGAGATTGTAATTACAAGCCACTGTGCTCAGCTATCTTTTAGTTCATTGAAACTTTAAATTATCAACTTTCTAAATTCTTTATCTGCCATTGCTTCCACTGTGGTTTTAATGTGGTTGGTTTTTGTCATGTTGTGAGCTATTTGGTGTTACTCTTATCCTTCCTTTTCATTTTCATTTTACTACCATCTTCTGGGATGATTATCACTTCTACCTTTATATAAGTAATTTTTAATGAGCTGCTTTCTCTTTACAAATTTCCCTGGCTTGGGTGTTTAGTTAATATTTTCAGTCAATATGAACCTGCTGATAGAGGAGACACTAATCTCTAGTAACAAAGTCATGTAATAATAAACCTTAAAACATTAAAATGTTCTCCTGGAGACCACTAATTTTAGCAGTATATAGAACAAATTTGCTTGAATGGGCTGAGAAAATAAGTAAGAAAGAAAGCAAAATTACTATTAAAATGTTTGACCTCTAGTCAACTATTCTCTCACTTCTTTGATTCTGGGCTATGGCATTGTAGAGTTCCCCTCCACAATCTTCTGGGTGTCTGTGTGTGTGTGTGTGTGTGTGTGTTGTGTGTGTGTGTGCACACACACATTTTTTTTTCTTGCTGAGATTTTTAGAATAGAGACATTCTTTCTGGGGTTTCAGATATTGTGTAGTTTGTTTATTCTAATCTCTGACCGAATCTGTTCAAACTCTTTAGACAAGTCTATGCAGAGTTTCACTCACTTCTTGCCTGGCCAGCTCTGATGCACTCCTTCTTTTTGGAGCCTTAGTTCATGTGATATAAGGAGAAGTTTGGGATGTTTCAGAATATTCTATGGCCTTTTCTAGGTTTGGAAGAGGTGACTCAGGAACAGTAAGATTTGGATAAAATGTAATGTTTCAGTGCCCTGTTCCTCCGGTGTTCCCCGTGTTCCACCAGGCTAATTATCCCTCAAATAAGAACCTATTTCAAGTGAAAGAAATCTTCACTCTCCTCAGCTTTGTAGAATCAATTTTGGAGTGCAGAATTGCTGTTTTGATTCACTCTTGTGGAGCTGCTATGATAGAATGGATTTTTCTGATCCACCATAATTATATTCCCAAAAAGATTAAACCAAATATCTTAAAATGATGTTAAAAATATATTTCATTAAGAAAATATTGGGGCATCATGGCAAAATGAAAGTTAGAATAATTCAAAAGTTGACAGGAGAGAAAGTAGAAGAGAGGTAGTATATGAAAGTCATAAAGAAGGAGGAAGTAAAGAAGAGGAGACACATGATAATTTTCCATTAGAAGCAGAGGAAAGGAGAGTAATAAAACAAGCAAATTAGTAGAGCAAGACAACAACCTCCTGAAACTGAAAAACAAATAAAAACAACCACTACTTCTTAAAATAAAACTACATAGTAAAAGATTAATAAAAAGAAAATAAATGATAAAAGAAAAAACATATTGTGCATCTATATTTATGAATCAATCAGCAAATATATCCAAAACAATAACAAACATGAATTTTAAGTAGCTGAGTTTGTAGCTCAGCAGTAGAGCACTCGCCTACCATGTGTGAAGTACTGGGTTCGTTTCCCAGAACAACATATAAATAAATAGAATAAAGTCCATCAATAATTTTAAAAATACTTAAATACATAAATAAATAATTTTGTAAAAAGAAACTAGAAAAAAGGAAAAAGAAAATAAAGTATTTCAACTGAGATGTAAATTTTGTCTTTGAGATAGCTGAAATTGTGGATATTTACCGCCTATTCCACACTCAACTTTTTTTTGTTTCTTCTTGGAATACGCACCCTGAGTGACAGCAAGGGCTGGATGTTATTAAGCCCATCCTCCTCTTATGATCTTCTGCAGTCTGCTTCCTGGGGTAGCCTGGTTGTGCAAGTGGTGGAAAGGGATTTTATTTTTTATACCCATCAGTGCAGGTTAGGATGGAACTGGAAGCACTTGCTATTGGAGTTTTGTGTGGATGTCTTAAATGGCTGCACTTCCAGGTAGGAAGTGGAACCAAGATCCACTTGGGAAGTTCTGGCAGCTGGGGTTAAGCCCTAAGCAGAACTTTGGACATTTGTCCGAGGTATTTATTACAGATCAATTAAGTTATTGTAAACTTCAGGGCTGTTTTATGCCAGTCTTAGATGAGCTACTGGGTCTCAAGCATTGCCAGAGATTTCATTTCTAGGGAAAGGCAAGTATCTACATGGATTATGGTCCATGATAGGTTTTCTCTTACCCTTCCATCCCCAAATATGAACTTCCAAATCTTCATTCTCAAATAAAATCACTCCTGCCTCTTCATTATCCCCTGATCCTTTTCATCTGGTCCCACAACCCACAGAATTCAAAGAGTGAATTGCATTATTCTCTGTATCTCTGTATTGAATTTCTCTAGATCCATTGTCCTTTGTGACTATTTGGGGATCATGATCCACCGAGTACAATTTAGAACTCTTAGATTCCAATAGGAATAGATTCAATGTAATCTCCTCAGGCTTGATCTCCACCTGAGTTCTTGGCTTATAAATTAACAAACACTGAGCACACTTAAAACACCAGTTCACTGCACAGTCTTTGTATTAGCTATGTAGAAACTGCCTTTCACAGTTGTTTATATGACAAATTTGCCCTGTTTCTTTGAATTGCCCTTCCCTTTGTGCTAACACAACACCACCGTCATCACCAGTATCACTGCTAGAACTGGCTAGGCTTGGGTTATCATGTTTACAAGAACAGAATCTCTGGCCCTCCTTGAATCTCTGGCAAACAAATGTAGATACATAATGAATTCCTTCAGACACCCACCGTGTTATGAATCTGTATTTCTGTCTTTGCAATTCCTAACAGTGGAGGAACTACTATCTGCATCCTTCCACTCTTTCACCATCTTTACACTCTCCTCAGATTTCAATTTTTAAATCTTGTGTTGCATGTAATAAATAAGTGTCTTTAGGGAAATTAATGAAATAATAGATTTAATTTTGGAGCAAAATGTTTAACTGATAATAAGTACTCAAAAATGGAAATAAGTTTAATCATTTAAAATTTTCTGGGTTGTTTTTGCACTTTTCATGAAAGATTTTATACATTTTATTACAATTTCCAAGCAGCCTGGAAATCCAACTGCATGTGCTCAAAAGGGAAATATCATTTTAAACCAAAAAATGCAAGCAAATTAACAAACTGGAGACCAAATACCCTTGACCTTAGGAAGTATGTCAAATGCTGCTTAAATTAAAATTGAAAAGTTCAAGAAGTATATTTGGGTTTTATCTATAATAATCTAGAATACTTTTGATACTTTAAAAGTAACAATAAGTAATATGCTAGCTTTTGGAAAATTTCGAATTGCTCATTTTCAAAATAGCACCTTTGGCCAGTACCAAGATTTTTACATTTTAATCACTATTCTATGTTTTGTAAACTGATTGATAATTAATTTCTGCATTAATGTAATATAATTAAAATAGAATTTTTATTATTTTTCTATGTGTAAAGATCCTTAGATTATCTGACATTGATCTCTTTATTGAAGAACCTCTGTTAAAAAGAGTATCAATGCACAGAACATCTGTCACCATAATAGAGAAATGTGGTGGATCTCAATATACTTGAGACTATAATGAAAATAAAGCCTTTATTTATTTTGTAAAACATCAAATATTCACAAAAGTTGAGATCTTTATGTAATAAAGGTCTGTGTATGCATTGTCCATTTTTAATAATTATGAGATAATATAGATAATAACCAATTTTTCTAACATCTGAACACCACTCACTCCTTCCCATCATTCTCACTGAATATTCACTGAAAAATTTTAAAGCAAATCTTAGACATCATTATGTCATTATATTCATAAATACTTCACTGTTTACCTTTCAAACACAGAGATTGACCACTTTAATATCATCAAATAATCAGTAGATTTTCAAGTTTTCTTGTAATTTACTTTTGTAGTTTGTAAGTTTTTGGTATCATATCAGGATAAAACTTAGGTTCATACATTAATTGAGATATATTATATAAAATACAATTATATGTAATATTTATATATACATATTATATAATACACATAAATATATTATGTAAAATTTTATAATATTAGTATATTATATAATATTTATGGTATATTACATTAATATATATTACACAAACATACAATATACATGTATTTACATATATTCCATATATATCTTTTGAGCTCATGGATTTCTTCTCAATTTCTTTTGATTTTTCACTTTACAACTTATTTTTCAAAGTTAAGTGAATTTTGTGTTATAGAATGTCTTCCATTCTTTATTTTCCTGTTTCAATTCCTGTGATACCTTTGAATATTTTCTTCTATCCACTTGATTGCTTGTAAATTGATTATTACATACAAACTGTGTTGTCTAATATGATAGACACTAGTTATATGTAGCTATCCAAATTTATATTAATTAAAATAAGTTAAAAATTCAGTTCTTCATTTGCTTTTTACTTATAAGCTTCAAGTGGTTATTGATTGAGCATTTTAGATAGTGTTGGCTAGAGAATACTGTAACAATTGCAGAAAATGCTATTAGACAAGAGTGTATTAGATGTTTGATCAGATTCAGAATAAATTATTTTGGTAAGTATATGTCATAAGTAGGAATACACATTTCTATTACTATTTTTATCTCTATATAGTATTATCCATTGATGATTATTAAACTGATACGTTGTTAATTTATTAGAGTCATGAGTGGCACTATTCATAATTACTTAGAGGTGGATTATCTTTAAATGCAAGCATATATTTGATGACACCAATCATCAAATATAAACAATTACTGACAAAAAATGTTAGGTGTGCGGGGACACCCCAACTAGCATTCAGTGCACACCAATTGAACACTATAAGCATATCACACAATTCTAAGGCAACCATGAGTCCCAAAATACCTCTGATGCCACCTGACTTCTGTTAGCAAATAGCAGATGTTCTCCTTGCCTGGTGATTCTCTCCAGCCAATGGCTGGATGTCAGGGAATGGTGGAGTCAGTCCAGGGATCGACAGCCAGTCTCACCAATATCCTTGGAGCAAAAGTCTTCAATGTCAGCACAAGCAATTTAAATACAGTTCCAAGTTGTTTTACGAAATGAAGTTATTTTGGCCTAACTATCACAAATAAACTCACATAATATTTAGGAATACATACATGATCTTGATAGCCTTGTGGAGTATTATTACTGTTACCCCCCTATCAAAAATGAGAAAAAAAACTAAAGCACAGAGTTTATTACCTATGGACATAGAAACAGTTTGTGCCTTTTGTTTGTCACTCACAAACAATGGACCTATGGGATCCTGGGATCCTGGAAGCTCAAATTAATTGTAATGGTAAGATTTAGTTGCCATCTTGGGCTAATGGATACCCAAGTAACTAGTGAAACATTCTTCTGGGGATGCCCATAAAAGAGTGTATGAAAGAGATTAGCATTGAATTAGTAGTTTACTGAGAGAAGATGATCAGCCTCAACACCATGGGTATTCATCATCCAATCTGTTTAATGCCTAAATAGAACAAAATGGTGGAGAAAGGACAAACTTATTCTTTATTTAGGCACTAGGACATCCATATTTTCTTGTAGTAAGACATCAGTGCCCCTGCTTCTCAAGGCTTCAGACTTGGACAGATATTTACAATTTTGAATTCCTCATATGCCAGGGTTTGGTCTGGAATTGAAACTATATCAATAGATTTTCTGGTCTCCAGCTTATAGAGAAAAGGTCATGGAACTTCTCAGTCTCTATAATACATAAGCCAATCAACCCTTCCTAATAAATGTATTTTTATATCTCTATCCATCTATCAGTTATATCTAATTTTGTTTCTCAAAAACAACTTTAACTCATTTTTATTTGATAAATTTTTAAGTTAGAAATACTTTCAGATATCTTAGATTAGTGATGTTGACATGGACCTATTATAGGAACATAAGAAAAATTGAAACACCACAGTGAATTATTTCAGAAACATATATTGACTTTCCAATATTTAGTGTATAATTTTCCAGTAAGGGGAATCAGTGTGTCCTGCCTAATTAAATTCTCCAAGGCAGCTGGGAATGGTGGTGGTTTCTTGTAATCACAGCAGTTCAGGAGGCTGAGGCAGGAGGATCACAAGATCAAAGTCAGCCTCAGCAACATACAGAGCCCCTAAGCAAATTAGCAAAACCCTGTCTCAAAGTTGAAAAAACAAGCCAATGATGTGGCTCAATGACTAATTGTTCTTCGGTTCAATTTCTCCTTACATTAAAAAAAATCCCTAAGGCAAAAGTATCCAATAGGACCTTTACTCTAGCCAAAAAGTTTAGATAGATTTGAACATTAAAATAATTGATAAAATATAAAATAATAATTATGTACCATTATAATTGTTGGCTCAGGTACTAGTTCCTCATTAATTTAGTCACAACCAAGATAATATGGCTGATTTTATTTGAAACATACAATAAAACTCACAGATACTTTTTTTTGCAGGAAAAAAAATGAATTGTGGCCAAACTACTCAGAAGAAGTATTTATAGATTCTGCTCTGGAAAAATTAAATAGGGTCTTTACAATTATGATTGGGGGAACATAATTAACTGAACATATATGAAATACTTATATTTATAGAATATAAGAGGGAGCTATGGAATGGGAGCAAAAGGAGATATCAGATACATATAAGACCTGATCTTAACCAACAAAGAATTTACATTCTGGATTTTAAAAAATAGCAAAACTGAAATGCAATGTAAATGTTAGTTAGCAAATTTTCAATACTATTCTAGGAAATAAATTCACTTAAACAAATGATGTGCATAGTGATATATGAGAGCCATCAGTGTATATTCTATTGCCATTCTATAACCTAACTAGCTGGAGTACTAGCAGATGAAAAGAACCTTCAGTGGTTTGTCGTGTTATTCTCTTTTAGAATGAATAATACTCATTTATTATGGTTTTATCTCCCAGGCAGTCATGAGATAGAGACTTTGTCCACAAAGTGGATATATTAAAGGTGGTAGAACCGTTACAAGGTGGGACATATTGGAAGGTCACTGTGGAGCCACAAATCAAGACCTCTGGAGACCAAACTGGCAGCAGGTTTGATTTTTATTGCACAGTTTCCAAGTATATATACTCAGGCAGTAGCTAAGTAGATTATAGGCAGCCATCAATACAATTTCTTGCCAGTTGTCCTGGTGGCGACCAATCAAGGAACAGACTGTGGAGCAAGTGCTGAGACAACTGCCTCATGCCTAGGGCTGTGCTTATAGGGTAAGTGGTTTGCTGCTCAGGAGTATAGCACTAAGGAAGTGATTTGCCATGCAGGTACTCTTATGCAGTAAGGGTACATATGCATTCAAGTGCCACTTTGCAGTACTCTATGTACTTGTTCCCACATTTCTCCCCTCTGACTGTGCCACAAGGACTTCAGCCAGCATTGTTGTTTTTCATTCAGAGGCCTTTACATTGATTTTGAGATTTGCCTTAGTAAGGTTTTGCATAATCATAATATAATTGGTATCCCAAGTTCTCTTAATATTCTGAGAAAAATTAGAAAACTGTAAGGTTACATTTTTAGATACAGCATATTGGTTGACACAAATACTAAGAAATTCAGGGTCACAAATGGGCCTTTGCAACATAAACAGACTAACTAGTTGTACCTACTGGAGGTCGAGTTCTTGCTGAATAACTAAAACAGCAGCTCAGGACAGTTAATTTAAGTCATTTTGAACGGCAAAGGATTTTGTTATGGCAGTAGACAAATCTTTTACAGTCTAACCAGTCTGGATACTCTGAGTGAGCAAAGCAGCGGTAGTGGCTGTAGGAGTGATGGTGGCTACCAGGGCAATAATTTCAGGGATGATGAGGCTAATTGCATGCCTTGTTTGGTGCAGCATCTTATTCATAAGATTTTTATCTTCATGTCCCATGGACTTCTCCTCTCCCTGAACAGGTTCACTGGAAGCCAGATTGCTGGGGGTACTCTTAGGATAAGTATGTGTTAGCTTTCATACCAGAAGTTAGACAATTTGTGAGCCAGCAGGATGCATTGACTGCTCAAAGGATCTCTGAATGAGTGATATTTATGCCATCAGCATCATTGATTATTAGCATAGCAAAGTGAGGCGTATCACATGCCTGTGCATAATGGGTATGACTATAATTCAAGATAAAGGCAAATCCTGTGGTCTGGACTCAATATCTACCCATTCATCCAGTAGGTTGCTGCCCAGTTGAAGGGTCTAGCAGCCAGAAATATTAGTGTGATATCCATCATGCCATATTGATTTTCTGCGTAACGGATGTTAACAGGTTGTCCCATGTAGCAGGCACTGCAGTAGCCCATATGGCTTTGGGGCACATCAGTTACATTCCAGGGAGCTATACCCATCCAGGTGCATAAATGTTGTTTTTCCCAGAGAAATTCCTCTTATCAAGGAGATAGGATATGGCCATGACACATTGATTCCATGGGATGCTGTCATTATCTGAGTGGGACTTTCCAAAAAGCATTGTTGAGCATGTTGACAGCAAGGGTTTCTTGCACTTGCCATGGGGGAGTGCATGGCTTTTGATAGCATTAACTATAACTCTTAAGTCAGTGACAGATAGTCCAACATATGACTTGTTATATTTATCTACAATAGTTTCATTAGCAAGAGCAAAACAGAGAGGATTGTCCTGCTTGTAGGTCTTATTATCAACAACAGAGAAATAAATGGACAGAGTATGTATGGATATGCTGGCATTCCAGGGTACAGTCACCTCCTATATTGATAACTCAGGATCAATAAGGTTGGAATTATTAGAAAAGAGCTTAGGTAGGGATCCTTCCCATTAGCAACAGCCAGAGGGGTTGTCTAGTGACCAATGCCCAATTTACCTGAGCCATTGTAATGTTGATGGTTAGAGTTGTGCATAACAGTAGAAGGAAGACCTGTCTAGGAAGATTAGAACCATGACCTTGGCTTTGTATTAGCCCATTTACATCACCCCATGTGATCTTGTGACAGGGTTTCCTCTGGTGTCCTTTTTCTCACTTGCATTTTTGCTTCCACTCTTCTTTGATCATGCAGCAGGCCATCATCATGGGTAGGCATCCAGGGTCTGAAATGGTGGGCTGGAATCCAGATAGGCTGTGAATTTCTTTCTGGTAAGACACAAGCAAAATCTCTACCTAACACCAGGAACAGAGAAGGCTCCAACCACTGATTGATTAAGGGGTCCTTGTACTGTAGTAAAGTTAAATGTGATGGCCCAGTCAAGTGAACCCAATGTTTGAAGGCAGGCAGGCATAAAATCATCACCCTTAGAAAATGTTAAAAATTTTAAAGTACAGAGGATAGTATTAAGAATATTATGGGGAGACCATGGAGAGGCACTGTCTCCTCCAATTTTGTTTAAAAATGGTGGCCCCTTGTTTTGTGGGGGGAGGCTATTTCCACAATTTCTTGTCCTCGAGGGTTGTAAGGAATACCAGTGGTTTGCTTAACATTCCATTTCAAACAGAAATCTGTAAAGGCCTTGCTGGTATATGTGGGACCATTGTCTCTTTTTTATTTCATATGGTACTCCCATGTTTTTGACAGTACAAGATGTGAGAACAGATTTGTTTGGATCTCTCTCTCCTGGGGCTGGCTGCTGTTGCCAGGAGGAGCCTTGAATAGGAATCTATGTATCCATGCACATATTTCAAATGGCCAAAGGATGGCCAATGAGTGATATTCATTTGCCATACAACATTGAACTTTAGACCTCTAGGATTAACACCTTGCAGTTGCAAAGGTCCTATAGGCTAGAAGGGGGTGCATTAGTGCACTTTCTAGTAATTAGTTTGAAATTTTATTTTGTTAATTGAGGGAACAGTTTGTGCAAGCTGTGGGCTGATTGATGGAACTTACTGTGCAGCTTGATTGCCTGCTTGGATAAGGAGGCATTACAAGCCTTATGGGTCAAGTTATTGGCCTCCTCATTTAGTTTTGAAAAAGGCCCAGGCAACCCAGAATGTGCTCAGATATGCTGAATGTAAAGAGAATTAATCCTTCCTTCTAGAAGGGTTTTAATAGATTGTTGGATTAAGGTAACCATATTGGTATTATTCTTTATGAAAGCAAAAGTCAGTCTAAGAACAGCTACAGCACAATACTGGCTATCAGTCACAACATTAATAGGTTCAGGAAACTGTTGCAAGACCAAGTTTATAGTTGACAATTCTAGTGCTTGCAGAGACCCAGGGGAATAATTATATTAAAAGGTCCTTTTTACCCCAGTTTAAGGGTGGAAATACATTATGCCAATTTTCCCTGTGAACACCAAGGGCACATTAGGGATTGGTTGGTCCAGTATTATTTTTGTTGCTTTAGAGGAAAAAGGGAAATGATTTGAATGATTCTTAATGGAGGCATATGACAGTCAAGGACCCCAGTGAAATTAGCTATGGCCATTTGGAAAGTAGGGCTAATCATCATGAGATTATTCAACTCCAAAATTTTGAGAGGAGTTATGAGACTTTCTGTTTCTGTCCCCAGAACTCATAATAGAAACTTCCTCAAAGAGGTGATCATCTGTGAGATGCCTTCTACTTGACTTTGAACTTTCCTTTGTACACTGGAGAAGTGCACCCATGATATGATATTTTCTGGCTCTTTCCAGAAGACTTCAGTAGGAAGCCCAGGAGTTAGGCACACTATTGCCCATACATTCTTTCCTCCATGTTGTTTAAGGATGCATTAACCAATTCTAAAGTCTTAAGAGCTTCTTGGCTAAACTTCTGGGAGGAATTTAAATGTGGGTCTCCTTTTAGCAGATCAAATAAGGGCCTCATTTGTTGAGTAGTGATCTTTAAAGAAGGTTTGCGCCAAATCAGATGTCCCAGGATAGTTTGCAATTGGTTCAAAGTAGGCTTTTCAGGGAGAGTGATATGAGAACCCACTTACATAACTGCTCCTGGCAGGATACAATGCCCTAAAATTTTAGAAGTGGGCTCTTTCTGGAACTTTTTCAGGGAAATGATCAACCCCAATTCATTGAGATTTTCAATCAAACTTTGTAAGCCTGTGGTAGAACAGCTTCTTTCTCATGTGCTAAGAGTAGGTCATCCAGGTACCAAAATAAGATCTTTATATGTTCAAGGTATTTTAGGGCTTGAACACAAAACAACTGACAAAGGTGGAGCTGTTTTTCATGCCTTGTGGTAATACTTTCCATTGAAAACACTGCACGGGCACCAAGTTGTTAATGATAGGTACCATAAATGCAAAACATTGTCTATCAGATGGATGCAGTGGAATGGAAAAGAAACAGTCCTTTATGTCTGCTATGTGAATTTTGTAGCCATGTGGAACATAATAAGTCAATGGAAGTCCGGGTTGAGTGGTGCCCATTTTGCATAGTCTCATTTATGGCTCATTAATCATGAATTAATATTCATTTGCCTTTTGCCTTTTTTTGAATACAAAAATGGGAGTATTCCATGGACTATGAGAGGGCTCAATATGCCCCAAAGCCAATACGCTTTCATTAGTTCCAAGATATGCTGTAACTTTTCTTAGGTAAGTGGCAATTGTACCACCCATACAGGTTCATCAGAGAGCCATTGCAATAGTATGGGGAAAGGTGCTGTAATATAAACAGTGGCCTTTAATATTGCAGGGGGCATCCAGAATTCTCCTCTCAACGTTGGGTTTTTCAAATCCATGTATGTTATGTCATCATAGAAATCCTGGTCATCAATAGTGAGTACTGCTCCCTTGGAATCTAAGATACCTCTGCCAAATAGGTTGTTAAATATTCCCTCCACCACTCTGGGGTGGATGCTCCCTTGGTTGCTGTACATCTCTTCCCATGACCAGCCCTGAGCTGCCTGCCCAGAGGGGGTTAGCCCTCCAATGCCTGTAACATTGGGCCCTGGTTTAGTGGCCCATGACTTGGGTACCTCCTCCAATCTCAGCAACATTAAGTCAGCCCCTGTGTTCATCAACCCCTTGAAAATTTTCTTCTTTACCTTTAGCATTGCTCTGGGTTTATTGTCCTCACTAATAGGGATTATCCACCATATTCCAAGACCCCTTATATCCATCTGATTGGTTGTTTGTCTTTGCTTCCTTCTGTTTGTATTCTCCCTTGGTTGTGGGGCTGAGGGGTGCCCCGAGAAGCGTTTAAAGGCTTCCCTGCACCGTCTCAGCTTGACCAACATTCTCTAGCCCAGTGCAATCCCTTCTTGTACCATGGGCAGAGAGGTAGTTTGTCCCCTTCTCTCTGAGAAGGGCAGTATTGAGAGAGATTCCCTTTTCCTTCACAGCTCCAGCACCCATCTGATTTATTTTGGTGGTTCATGGACAGAGCTAAGAATGCCAAGGCCCTTACCATGGCTTTTTGCCCTGGTATCCCTATATCTTGAGCAGCTAAAATCCAGTCATCCATTGTGCCATTTTTTTACTGGCACCACTGCTGTTTTATGTTTCTTATTTAGTCTGTCCCAGATCAATTCCTGGGCTACCGCTGCCCTAGCTCCTTCATGAAACACCTTCCTTTTTACTGCCTTGTTTTCTCTGTCAATAAACTGCAGCAAGTCTTCAGTGGCTTTCTGTCTTAGACCTTGCATAGAAACTGTACCTGCTCCAGCTGGGAACTTCCTCCTGGCTCTCAATGCACAAAGTCGCACATGATCAAAATAATTTGGTGGACATGTAGCTTGTACCACAGGGGAATTATAGATTCCTTCTCCCTGCAAGCACTCAGATGGGAGGTTAACATTTGTGGTGTGGTTGTGATCCCACAGCTATTCACATTCATCATAGAAAAATACCTTCCACTTCAAAATGTTGTAGGCTTAAGAGCCAATTTGTCTAGTACTTTGCACTCTTGAGGGCAATTATGTTCAAGACTGAGTGTTTCGAGCATTTGGTCTACAAATAGCACCCAGTGTCCATCCTCTTTTACTGCCTTCTTCAACTCTTTCAGGGTACCCATTGTGTGTGGATATCAAGTGGCAGGGTGCTGTGGTGTGGAAGCCATGTTGACAGGGAAGGCTTGTATCCCCTTACCTTATTGTTCATCTCTTATCTTACATAGATCTTCAAAAGGATATCTGGCCCCTTGCCATGTGTTTCTGGGAGACCATGGCTTGTGTCTGTCTGGTGGCCTGGTCATTTCTAAGCTTTCATGGTCCCTTGCAGGCTTTGGCATTGCCTCATAAAGAGGCAGTTTCCATTGACTCAGGGAAGGATATGGTCTTTGCCTGTCAGTAGAAGGCTCACTTGCGCCATTTGAGATCAAGCTTTAATGGCTGTCACAATAGGAAAATAAATGTAGTGGTAAAGTATACTCCTATCTCACTTCAGCTTGCCACACAATTGCCATTATCTTGTACCATATCATAGAATCAAAAACATCAGCAGTACTTACCCAGGGGCCAGTGTCTATCACATCTCAAAACTTATGGATTTCTTTCTTATTCAGGATTAAACCTCTAGTGTCTAGTAGAGTGCATAGCACTTGCAGCCATGAGTCTTTGGTGAAACTAAATAGGTTCCCCAATTTCCTCTTCCTTACCATTCTGTGAAGGGCCACACCCTTTCTTATAGGCTTACCTCAAGTTCCTGTTTAGTCACCAGCTCTCTCTCATCCAGCAAGGAGATCCATGGAACTGGATGTGGAGAGTGTGGCTGTGAAGTCACAAATCAAGACCTTGAGAGACCAAGCTGCAAGCAGGTCTGATTTTATTGCATAGTTACCAAGTATATATATTCAGGCAGTAGTTAAGCAGATTATAGGCAGCCATCAATAAAATTTCTTGCCAGCTGTCCTTTTGGCAACTGATAGAGGAACAGACAGTGGAGCAAGTGCTGGGACCACAACATGTGGCCTCATGCCCAGGGTTGTGCCTATAGGGTAAGTGGTTTGCTTCTCATGCACATAGCACAAGGGGAGTGGTTTGCCATCCAGTCACCCTTAACATGTGACATGTATGCAGTATTCTATGCACTTGTCCCCACATACCTTGAAGGTAATAGTGCACCTCAGCCCATTTCTATCTTTTTCTCTTTCAATTCCAAGCCATAATATAAGCAGGTTTGCCTCACCAGTTATTTTTACCATGATGTACTCACCCCTTACAACAAGTGGTTTATAAGTAATAGGTTTGCCCAGTTATAGACTGGAACCTCAAATACTGTGAGCTACAATAAATATCTATTATTTATGAATTGATTATTTCAGGGATTTGTTAGAGTAACAGAAAACTTACCAGCAGTACAGTTGAGGAAATGTGACAAGAAGGTAAACCATCCATAGGAATATAGAATCAATGCCTTGTAGAAGACAAATAGTTACTGAGACTATGCCATGATGGAAGGAGACAATGTGCCACAGAGACATATTGTTACTGCCACTGATTGTTTCAAGTACAACATCTCCTTCTTAGCTAAAACATCCTGTTGCTACTGCAGACAGCTTCAACCACAATGGCTCTTATTTACGTACCCCCTACCTGTACACCTAGCAATTCCAGCCCCCAAATCTGCCCTTACCTTAAGGGCTTCCATTCCCCAACAAACCTGCCAAAGCACAAAGGAGGGCCAATCCTCATAATTATGTAAATAATGGATTAAATGTATGCACTTATGATGGCTTATTAAGCTCAAAACATGAAGAGCTTTATTAATCCATGTTACCATCCTTCATCCCACCAATACATACTTGTAAGGACATAAAAAGTGCTTGAACAATGTCATAAAAATTATCTATAAGTCTAAGTCTATTCATAGTTGAAAATTCAAGCTGTGGGCCTGTTTTTTTTTTTTTTTTATTGTGTGTGGGTGTGTAAAATATTTTCAGATCTGACCCAAATCTTTGACTTTCTATATCCTGAACAAATCTATAATTAATAAGAAGACATTATATTAATGTATAACCATCATTAGACACACCGAACCCAAGTATATGCATATTGCAAATTAACAAATGGTTCGTGATCATGAGAGATATGAGGGGCATTAAATGAAAATTCCTGAAATAGTGCTTTTGGATTGGATGTCCTTGAAAAGGTATGGATGGAAGGAATTATGATTTACTAATATTTTTATAATTGTTTTTTGAAAATATTTAAAATTAATATAGAGTTATACAAAATAAGATTGAATTCCTTAAATAATCAAACAAGCTACACAGTTTTAATGAGAATATTCAGGATTCACATAATTTATAATTTAAAAATAATGTCTCTTGCACAAAAAGTAGGATTTCTGTAAAATTATATGAGCTGTTATAAATAGACTTTTAAAAATAATTATATTTTAATGATATTTACTTAATGTATTTCCCAATATAATGTCTATGAACAAATAAAAACATTGCAATTTATAAGACCATATTAAAGTATCCCCTACTTCTGTCACAAACTTCAAAAGGAGCTCTAGTCATGAAATGATTATGATATTCTATGCATAAGAAAGTCTTACAAATTCTTAAATATATATTCAGTGTGCTTTCTAGATCAAAGAAAATTATTTACACAGCAAAGACTACTAGTTTCTTTATAGGAGAAACTAATGAGAATGCATTTAGGGCAGTGTTTCTGAAGGTTGACTCACCTGCCATATATATCAGATTTATACAGAGTGCTTACTAAATACTCACATTCCTGGGTCTCTTCCCAGATTTACTAACTCAGAAACTTAGAAGTATATTCATAGAATCTATGTTTTTAAAAAATTCACAAGTAATTTATTTGAAAAGCATTAAAATGTGAGAATAACTACTCTACTGGTGCACCATCTTTGAATCCATCTCAAATTATTTCCAAGTCAAAGTTCTTTTGAAGCTGTGACAGAGGTCTTATAAAACAAGAAAAGAACTAAGCTATATTAATAGTGAGAACATCCTATATTTGAAAAAGGATTAAGAAAGGGGCTATACACTCCTTCTTTTTGAACAATGTAGATTTTTCAGATAATTAACATTTCATAGTTATTTTTAAAACTTCATTTTAAAACTAAATTTATTTTAACTGCTACATGAAAACATAAAATTTTACATATTAATGAGGTGACACAATATCTTGATATATGTATACATGGCATAATATTTAAAACATGCTAAACATCTATCTCTTGAAAGACATTTTTATGGTGAAAAATTTGAAAATTCTTTCTTTTGTCTTCTTGAGATAGAAAATACATTATTTCTATCTATAGTCACCTACTATATGGTAGCAAACCAGAACTTCTTGCTGCTCCTATCTAACTGCAACTTGATGTTCATTAATTAATTTTTCCCCACACCTCTACCCCTTACATTCTCCAGCCTCTGACAACTGCCTTTCTACTCTCAACTTCTATGAGGTAAATTTTGTGAGATTACACATAAGAGTGAAATCATGCAGTGTTTGATTTTCTGTGCTTGGCTTATTTTACTTAACATAATTATCTCCATTTCCATCCATGTTCTTTCAAATGACAGGACTTTATTTTCTATGACTGAATTGTATTCCATTGTGTATATGTACCATTTTTCTTTATCCATTCATCAATTGATTGATGCTTAGGTTGTTTCCATATTTTGGCTATTGTGAATAGTGCCGCAATCAACATGAGAAAGCAAATGAGTCTTCATTCAACATATCATTTCATTTCTTTTGGATATTTACCAAAGGGTGTGATTGCCAGATCTCCTGGTATTTCTGTTTGCAATATTTTGAGGCACCTTCATACTGTATTCTATAATTGCAGTGCTAACTTGCATTCCCACATACATTGTAATATTTGTTTAAGTACACAATATTTACATTGTACTTTACAAAAGCATCTATAATTCTGAAATTATATATACGTATATATGTATATGTGTGGATGTGAGTGTGTGTGTGTGTGTTTGTGTGTGTTTTTATTTTATATCTTCTGAATCCAATATAACGAGATTGGGGATGTGTTGGAGCTGCTAAATTGTTATTGCATCTATTAACATATATTGGAAAAGACAGATATCAAATTTTTGTCAATAAATTAGAGTGTTACTCTGTCACTGTTTTTCTGGTGAACAGGATTTGAAGTAACACTCTATTTTTTTTTAAATGAAACTTTTGCAATGTTGATTTTTTTAACGAACATGCAACAGTTTTTAAAGAAAAAAAATTAGTTGTAGATGGACACAATACCTTTATTTTATTTGTTATGTGGTGCTGAGGATCAAACCAAGTGTCTTCCACTGCGAGGAGAGCACTTTACCACTGAGCTACAACCTCAGTCCCATACATCAGTTTTGAAAAAGCAAATTAAATTTTCTTTATTTTGCAACTTTGCATTTTCTCTTAACAAACATACATCAGTTTTGAAAAAAAATAAATTAAATTTTCTTCATTTAAAAAAAGAAAATATGTGTTCATAGTCTATATATATAAATTATTCTAATTCTATCTATATGGATTTATTATAAAATTGGCTCACACTATCACAAAGGTTGAAAAGTTCCATAATAGCTGTCTGCAATCTGGAAAATCCAAGGATGATAGTAGTGATGACTCAGTCCAAGAATCTGGATATAGAGCAACAAAATAACTCATTATTGCTGGTGGAAATGTAAAATGGCATAATTATGTTGGAGGACTGTTAGTAAGTTTTAATAAAATGATACATTCTTACCACATAATCCAATAATTATGCTCCTTGGTTTTTACTAAAAGGATTTAAAAATTTATGTCCACACAAAATCTTCACAAGGATGTTTGTATTAAATCTATTCATCATTGCCCAAACATGGAAGCAGCCCATGTGTCCTTCAGTAGGTGAATAAATAAAATATGGAACATATATTCAAGGATTACTATTGTTTATAAAAATAAATGAGGTAAGAAAATATTAAAATATTCATAAGAAACTTAAGTGCATATTACTATTAGAAACCCATTTGACAAGTATGCATTAATATATAATTTATTTTGTATGACTTTTCAGAAAATTCAGGAGATGGTAAAATATGATTAATGATTTCCAGAGTTAGAGATGGAGAAGGATTAAGAGGCAAAATGCAGACTAAATTTAGTGCAGTGAGAATCTGTATGATATTGTAATGATGGATGCATGCCTTTATACATTCTTCAAATCGAGAGAATGTAAAACACCAAAAGTGAAACTTAAGGAAAATTACAAATTTTGAATGATTATGGTGGATCAGTTTAAGCTTATCAATTATAACAATAGCAATCGGTGAAGGATGTTGACAACAACAACAAAAAAAAAAAGGTTATGGATGTGGGGGAAGAGACATAGGAGAAATCAAGGGCATCTGCTCAATACTGTTATGAACCTAAAATTGTGCTAAACTATCTTTTTATAAAAAGAATTATATGATTCATAGTGAACTATTGCATTTATATAGGACCTGAAAGATATCCTAGGAGCATAGAATTGAACCATAAAGGTGATTAAAAAGAAGAAATGTCAATATTCATCAATGTTGTAATGGGTTGGCAAAAATGGGTGTTATGTTTTGGATCTTCAAAGTCCCTCAAAATACATGTGTTAGAAATATTATCCCTAATGCATCAAGGTTCAGATGTGGAACATTTAGGCAATGGTTAGGACTCTGATCTCATTTAACTAATCCGTTTTATGGATTAATAATTTGAATGTACTATTGTGTGGTAACCTTTGGCAGTTGAAGTGTGGCTGGAGGAAGTAGGTCACTGGGGCATGTCCTTGGGAACTATATCTATCTGTCCAGGCCCCTTTTCTCTCACTGCTTTTATTCAGGCTTCCATGAGCTGAGCATCTTTCCTCCACCATGCCCTTCTGCCATGCACTGTTCCGCTAAGTTATTATGTAAGGTAATTTGATCACAGTGAAAAAAGCTAACAAAATGGGGTAGAAAAAAGGTGGAGTAGTAAGAACAATATAGTTTAAGGTTGTAGCGTAAACAGAAATATTAAAGAATGAATGTATCTGTAGCATATACTTGAGAAATATTGTCAAAATTTGTGATTGAAACAGAGAATGTTTGTATTGTGTTTAGATGGAACAATAAACCACAAAAGTTAGCAGAAAAAGATGGAAGCAAATGTGACAGAGAGCTCAGTGAGAATGAAAAAATAAAATAAAATAAAATAAAATAAGGGATCTTTGGATACCCTCCAGAAGACAAATATTCAATAGTGTAAGAGTTTATGGATGAGAGGTAAAAGTTAAAAATCAGAGCAGATTTTTCTCCTAAGGTGCTTTATATTGAATAGAGAAGAAGAAATGAGTAGCTTTAAGCAGCCATTCGTGCTAAGAAAATGAAATTTTTTTTCAGAGAGCAGGAGCATGTTTGCAACAAGCAGAAAGAATCAATGAGGAGAAAGTAATTAAAGGTATAAGAGAAGAAGAGGATAATTACTGGATCAATGTCTCTAAAGAGACAGAAGTGAGTCCAAACAAGTGCTTCTGTACACATTAACCACTAGAATTTCACTTCATGATTCTCTCAATATATACTCCTTCCTAACTCTATGAACTTACTGGACTATTAGAATGATATGGAAATACCCATATATATTTCCATTAGTTTTCTTTCTCTCTTTCTCTCTTTCTTTCTCTTTCTTTCTTTCTTTCTTTCTTTCTTTCTTTCTTTCTTTCTTTCTTTCTTTCTTTCTCTCTCTCTCTCTCTCTCTCTCTCTCTCTCTCTCTCTCTTTCTTTCTTTCTTTCTTTCTTATCAAGGAATGAACACAGGGGCACTTGGCCACTGATCCACATCCCTAGCTCTATTTTGTATTTTATCTAGGCAAAGGGTCTCACTGAGTTGCTTAGCACCTTGCCATTGCTGAGGCTGGCTTTCAACTTGCGATCTTCCTGTCTCAGCCTCCTGAGCGACTGGGATTACAGGCATGTGCCACCATATTCAGTTTAAATTTGCTTTTTGTTTTTGTACCATGGCTTGAACCAAGGGACTCTTAAGCACTAAGATGAATCCCCAACCCTTTTTCATGTTATTTTTAGTTATTTATTTATATTTTAAAATTTAGAGACAGGGTCTAACTGAGTTGCTTAGGGCATGTTAAGTTTCTGAGGCTGGCTTTGAACTCATGAGCCTCCTTTCTAGCCTCCAGAGATGCTGGGATTATAGGCATGCACCATTGTTCCTGGCTCTAAATTTGCTTTTCTTAACTTTGGAATTTTTGTTTTTCTAATTGTTATTTATTTATTAGTTGTTATTTATTTATTTATTTACTTACTTACTATAGGTGTGCTTACAGAAATAGTTAATCCATTATTTATGTTTTATGTTCAAATAAAATACAAAACAAAATACAAGATTATTATGTCCATAAGATTATTATGTCCATAAGAGTATTATGTCCATAAGGTTATATTTATAAGAGTGTTTGTTTCTGCAGTCACTAGCCACACAAATAATATGGACTGACATGTAGGAAAACTGGCAACTGCAGTTGCAGCATATTTTCTACGAGATTTTAACATTAGCAAAATAAGCATTGTCATCTTGTTGAGTTTATATATAAAAAATAATGAATAATCCAAACAATAATTGGTGTCTGCTGCAGAGTTAATAACACTACCCAGAGTTATCCTTTCCATTCTAGGATTCTTCTGTCATGCATACTATGACTCCAGAATTGTTTGTATGTATGTGTACGACAACAGCATGCTGATCCTTTTTATGAGGGTTACACATGTAAATTCAAAAATGTAAGAAGATGTTGCAAAAAATGATATAAGTTAAAACAGATCAAAGCACTTATCAAATACTTACCAGAGTCTGAATCTTACAAAAAATGAAAAAACATTCTTTAGATTTGCACAAAACTAACACTGTAATATGAAGACATTTGGATTCTGTGCCAATCTTGACTAACCTACAGTCACTGCATAAGCTCAAGATCTATTAAACACATTACATATCACCCATGTTTTTGTATTGCATATTTATTATCTATAGAAAACTCTGTCATTGCTAAGCTTTTCCAATTTGTAGTTTGCTTTTGGTTTTAACAAATAAATTTTACTTTCATTCTTCACTGATATAACATGTCTCAAACTTTATTTGAGAAATAATGATTCTATCAAATGACAATTATTTTATTCTATTGTACACTAAAATTCTGGCATTTATCTTGCTACTTTGTTTGCATTATCACAGAATAGAAACATTTTTTCTCTCCCTTCAATTAAAAACAGTGGAGCAGATTATGCTAAGTGGACTATTAGAATGATATGGAAAAAACAAATGCCGAATGTCTTCTCTGATATAAAGGGGGTGACTCAAAATGGGGTAGGGAAGAAGAGCATGGGAAAAAGATTACCTCAACATAGGGAAGAGAGGTGAGAGGGAAAGGAACTGAGAAAGGGAATTGTATGGAAGGTGGAAGGAGACCCTCATCATTATACAAAATACATGTATGAAGATGTGACAAAAAAAAAAAAAGAATAGCGTCACCTTAGATTGGGTAGAGAGAAGTGATGGGAGGGGAGGGGAGGGGATGGGGGAAAGGAAGGATAGTAGAATGAAATAGACATTATTATTACTGTGAGTATATACTTGACTGCGTGACCAATTTGATTCTGCAACCTGTACAACTCAGAAAAATGAGAAATTATATCCCATCTGATTAAAATATATGATACGTCAAGGTCATTGTACTGTCATGTGTAACTAATTAAAACAAATAAAAAATTTAAAAAAAAAAAAAACAGTGGAGAGTCTATTCCCTCACAGTAACGTGAGATGTTGCAGGTCATCAAGAGCAAAGTTTGAACTTAAAAGTAAACATTACTTTGTCAATGGTTTCATTCAAAACATTTTATCTGCTTTGAGAGGTCCACATTATTCTAGTTTTAGGCAATAAAAATAGCATTAAAGATATAAGCAACATGAATTTTGTTGAGGTGCTTAGTAGTTTTGAAAACTTTTCAAAAACTGCTTAAATGTTTTGAAATAGAAACTATTTATCAGCAAAATTGTTTTCACCATCCACACAATAAATAGTGTCATT